>NW_026961244.1:7500-727568 GCF_963924245.1 Chroicocephalus ridibundus | reverse complement strand
GTTTCCCTGCAGCGCTGAAGAGAATGTTAGCAAAGAGGTAACCGGGACAGTGAAAACAGTACTCAAAGACAGGGAGAGCAAGCTCTCTCTTGGCACTTTGGATGTGGGACATACAGCGAGATGTTTGCTGCTTTTGCGTTTGGCTGTTGGAGATTTACAGCACAAAGATATCTAGTTGATTTGAAGCAGTTCCGAGAAAGTCTAAACATAATCGCCACTTCTCCCTCCTGGCACTTTCCATGTGGGAGATATAGCAGGATGTATATTGGTTTTGAGGACAACTCAATGGACAGTGTAGGGAGAAAAGTTCCTGGCTCCTTGAATGCCGTTCCTGAGACACTGCGATCAATGTGGGAGATATGTCAAGATGTGTGTTTGTTTTGAGGACGCTCTCTGGAGAGTCTTAGCAAAGAGGTCACAGGGATAATCAGAGCAATCTCAGAGACACTGAGAACAAGATGGACAGTTCCCTCCTGGCACTTTCCCTGTAGGAGATACCGCAAGACGTTTCTGTAGATTGGGCACAGCGCTCTGCAGGGTGTTAGCAGAGACTTTCCCGGGACAGTGAAACCCTATGTCAGAGACACTGAGAAGAAGCCCCAATGTTCCCTCCAGGCACTTTCAGTGTGGGTGCCTTCTCCACGTGGTTCCTGGTTTCCCTGCAGCGCTGAAGAGAATGTTAGCAAAGAGGTAACCGGCACATGCGAAAACAGTACTCAAAGACAGGGAGAGCAAGCTCTCTCTTGGCACTTTGGATGTGGGACATACAGCGAGATGTTTGCTGCTTTTGCGTTTGGCTGTTGGGAGATTTACAGCACAAAGATATCTAGTTGATTTGAAGCAGTTCCGAGAAAGTCTAAACATAATCGCCACTTCTCCCTCCTGGCACTTTCCATGTGGGAGATATAGCAGGATGTATATTGGTTTTGAGGACAACTCAATGGACAGTGTAGGGAGAAAAGTTCCTGGCTCCTTGAATGCCGTTCCTGGAGACACTGCGATCAATGTGGGAGATATGTCAAGATGTGTGTTTGTTTTGAGGACGGCTCTCTGGAGAGTCTTAGCAAAGAGGTCACAGGGATAATCAGAGCAATTCTCAGAGACACTGAGAACAAGCTCGACAATTCCCTCCTGGCACTTTCCCTGTAGGAGATACCGCAAGACGTTTCTGTAGATTGGGCACAGCGCTCTGCAGGGTGTTAGCAGAGACTTTCCCGGGACAGTGAAACCCTATGTCAGAGACACTGAGAAGAAGCCCCAATGTTCCCTCCAGGCACTTTCAGTGTGGGTGCCTTCTCCACGTGGTTCCTGGTTTCCCTGCAGCGCTGAAGAGAATGTTAGCAAAGAGGTAACCGGCACAGCGAAAACAGTACTCAAAGACAGGGAGAGCAAGCTCTCTCTTGGCACTTTGGATGTGGGACATACAGCGAGATGTTTGCTGCTTTTGCGTTTGGCTGTTGGGAGATTTACAGCACAAAGATATCTAGTTGATTTGAAGCAGTTCCGAGAAAGTCTAAACATAATCGCCACTTCTCCCTCCTGGCACTTTCCATGTGGGAGATATAGCAGGATGTATATTGGTTTTGAGGACAACTCAATGGACAGTGTAGGGAGAAAAGTTCCTGGCTCCTTGAATGCCGTTCCTGGAGACACTGCGATCAATGTGGGAGATATGTCAAGATGTGTGTTGGTTTTGAGGACGGCTCTCTGGAGAGTCTTAGCAAAGAGGTCACAGGATAATCAGAGCAATTCTCAGAGACACTGAGAACAAGATGGACAGTTCCCTCCTGGCACTTTCCCTGTAGGAGATACCGCAAGACGTTTCTGTAGATTGGGCACAGCGCTCTGCAGGGTGTTAGCAGAGACTTTCCCGGGACAGTGAAACCCTATGTCAGAGACACTGAGAAGAAGCCCCAATGTTCCCTCCAGGCACTTTCAGTGTGGGTGCCTTCTCCACGTGGTTCCTGGTTTCCCTGCAGCGCTGAAGAGAATGTTAGCAAAGAGGTAACCGGCACAGCGAAAACAGTACTCAAAGACAGGGAGAGCAAGCTCTCTCTTGGCACTTTGGATGTGGGACATACAGCGAGATGTTTGCTGCTTTTGCGTTTGGCTGTTGGGAGATTTACAGCACAAAGATATCTAGTTGATTTGAAGCAGTTCCGAGAAAGTCTAAACATAATCGCCACTTCTCCCTCCTGGCACTTTCCATGTGGGAGATATAGCAGGATGTATATTGGTTTTGAGGACAACTCAATGGACAGTGTAGGGAGAAAAGTTCCTGGCTCCTTGAATGCCGTTCCTGGAGACACTGCGATCAATGTGGGAGATATGTCAAGATGTGTGTTGGTTTTGAGGACGGCTCTCTGGAGAGTCTTAGCAAAGAGGTCACAGGGATAATCAGAGCAATTCTCAGAGACACTGAGAACAGATGGACAGTTCCCTCCTGGCACTTTCCCTGTAGGAGATACCGCAAGACGTTTCTGTAGATTGGGCACAGCGCTCTGCAGGGTGTTAGCAGAGACTTTCCCGGGACAGTGAAACCCTATGTCAGAGACACTGAGAAGAAGCCCCAATGTTCCCTCCAGGCACTTTCAGTGTGGGTGCCTTCTCCACGTGGTTCCTGGTTTCCCTGCAGCGCTGAAGAGAATGTTAGCAAAGAGGTAACCGGCACAGCGAAAACAGTACTCAAAGACAGGGAGAGCAAGCTCTCTCTTGGCACTTTGGATGTGGGACATACAGCGAGATGTTTGCTGCTTTTGCGTTTGGCTGTTGGGGATTTACAGCACAAAGATATCTAGTTGATTTGAAGCAGTTCCGAGAAAGTCTAAACATAATCGCCACTTCTCCCTCCTGGCACTTTCCATGTGGGAGATATAGCAGGATGTATATTGGTTTTGAGGACAACTCAATGGACAGTGTAGGGAGAAAAGTTCCTGGCTCCTTGAATGCCGTTCCTGGAGACACTGCGATCAATGAGGGAGATATGTCAAGATGTGTGTTGGTTTTGAGGACGGCTCTCTGGAGAGTCTTAGCAAAGAGGTCACAGGGATAATCAGAGCAATTCTCAGAGACACTGAGAACAAGATGGACAGTTCCCTCCTGGCACTTTCCCTGTAGGAGATACCGCAAGACGTTTCTGTAGATTGGGCACAGCGCTCTGCAGGGTGTTAGCAGAGACTTTCCCGGGACAGTGAAACCCTATGTCAGAGACACTGAGAAGAAGCCCCAATGTTCCCTCCAGGCACTTTCAGTGTGGGTGCCTTCTCCACGTGGTTCCTGGTTTCCCTGCAGCGCTGAAGAGAATGTTAGCAAAGAGGTAACCGGCACAGCGAAAACAGTACTCAAAGACAGGGAGAGCAAGCTCTCTCTTGGCACTTTGGATGTGGGACATACAGCGAGATGTTTGCTGCTTTTGCGTTTGGCTGTTGGGAGATTTACAGCACAAAGATATCTAGTTGATTTGAAGCAGTTCCGAGAAAGTCTAAACATAATCGCCACTTCTCCCTCCTGGCACTTTCCATGTGGGAGATATAGCAGGATGTATATTGGTTTTGAGGACAACTCAATGGACAGTGTAGGGAGAAAAGTTCCTGGCTCCTTGAATGCCGTTCCTGGAGACACTGCGATCAATGTGGGAGATATGTCAAGATGTGTGTTTGTTTTGAGGACGGCTCTCTGGAGAGTCTTAGCAAAGAGGTCACAGGGATAATCAGAGCAATTCTCAGAGACACTGAGAACAAGATGGACAGTTCCCTCCTGGCACTTTCCCTGTAGGAGATACCGCAAGACGTTTCTGTAGATTGGGCACAGCGCTCTGCAGGGTGTTAGCAGAGACTTTCCCGGGACAGTGAAACCCTATGTCAGAGACACTGAGAAGAAGCCCCAATGTTCCCTCCAGGCACTTTCAGTGTGGGTGCCTTCTCCACGTGGTTCCTGGTTTCCCTGCAGCGCTGAAGAGAATGTTAGCAAAGAGGTAACCGGCACAGCGAAAACAGTACTCAAAGACAGGGAGAGCAAGCTCTCTCTTGGCACTTTGGATGTGGGACATACAGCGAGATGTTTGCTGCTTTTGCGTTTGGCTGTTGGGAGATTTACAGCACAAAGATATCTAGTTGATTTGAAGCAGTTCCGAGAAAGTCTAAACATAATCGCCACTTCTCCCTCCTGGCACTTTCCATGTGGGAGATATAGCAGGATGTATATTGGTTTTGAGGACAACTCAATGGACAGTGTAGGGAGAAAAGTTCCTGGCTCCTTGAATGCCGTTCCTGGAGACACTGCGATCAATGTGGGAGATATGTCAAGATGTGTGTTGGTTTTGAGGACGGCTCTCTGGAGAGTCTTAGCAAAGAGGTCACAGGGATAATCAGAGCAATTCTCAGAGACACTGAGAACAAGATGGACAGTTCCCTCCTGGCACTTTCCCTGTAGGAGATACCGCAAGACGTTTCTGTAGATTGGGCACAGCGCTCTGCAGGGTGTTAGCAGAGACTTTCCCGGGACAGTGAAACCCTATGTCAGAGACACTGAGAAGAAGCCCCAATGTTCCCTCCAGGCACTTTCAGTGTGGGTGCCTTCTCCACGTGGTTCCTGGTTTCCCTGCAGCGCTGAAGAGAATGTTAGCAAAGAGGTAACCGGCACAGCGAAAACAGTACTCAAAGACAGGGAGAGCAAGCTCTCTCTTGGCACTTTGGATGTGGGACATACAGCGAGATGTTTGCTGCTTTTGCGTTTGGCTGTTGGGAGATTTACAGCACAAAGATATCTAGTTGATTTGAAGCAGTTCCGAGAAAGTCTAAACATAATCGCCACTTCTCCCTCCTGGCACTTTCCATGTGGGAGATATAGCAGGATGTATATTGGTTTTGAGGACAACTCAATGGACAGTGTAGGGAGAAAAGTTCCTGGCTCCTTGAATGCCGTTCCTGGAGACACTGCGATCAATGAGGGAGATATGTCAAGATGTGTGTTGGTTTTGAGGACGGCTCTCTGGAGAGTCTTAGCAAAGAGGTCACAGGGATAATCAGAGCAATTCTCAGAGACACTGAGAACAAGATGGACAGTTCCCTCCTGGCACTTTCCCTGTAGGAGATACCGCAAGACGTTTCTGTAGATTGGGCACAGCGCTCTGCAGGGTGTTAGCAGAGACTTTCCCGGGACAGTGAAACCCTATGTCAGAGACACTGAGAAGAAGCCCCAATGTTCCCTCCAGGCACTTTCAGTGTGGGTGCCTTCTCCACGTGGTTCCTGGTTTCCCTGCAGCGCTGAAGAGAATGTTAGCAAAGAGGTAACCGGGACAGTGAAAACAGTACTCAAAGACAGGGAGAGCAAGCTCTCTCTTGGCACTTTGGATGTGGGACATACAGCGAGATGTTTGCTGCTTTTGCGTTTGGCTGTTGGGAGATTTACAGCACAAAGATATCTAGTTGATTTGAAGCAGTTCCGAGAAAGTCTAAACATAATCGCCACTTCTCCCTCCTGGCACTTTCCATGTGGGAGATATAGCAGGATGTATATTGGTTTTGAGGACAACTCAATGGACAGTGTAGGGAGAAAAGTTCCTGGCTCCTTGAATGCCGTTCCTGGAGACACTGCGATCAATGAGGGAGATATGTCAAGATGTGTGTTGGTTTTGAGGACGGCTCTCTGGAGAGTCTTAGCAAAGAGGTCACAGGGATAATCAGAGCAATTCTCAGAGACACTGAGAACAAGATGGACAGTTCCCTCCTGGCACTTTCCCTGTAGGAGATACCGCAAGACGTTTCTGTAGATTGGGCACAGCGCTCTGCAGGGTGTTAGCAGAGACTTTCCCGGGACAGTGAAACCCTATGTCAGAGACACTGAGAAGAAGCCCCAATGTTCCCTCCAGGCACTTTCAGTGTGGGTGCCTTCTCCACGTGGTTCCTGGTTTCCCTGCAGCGCTGAAGAGAATGTTAGCAAAGAGGTAACCGGCACAGCGAAAACAGTACTCAAAGAGAGGGAGAGCAAGCTCTCTCTTGGCACTTTGGATGTGGGACATACAGCGAGATGTTTGCTGCTTTTGCGTTTGGCTGTTGGGCGATTTACAGCACAAAGATATCTAGTTGATTTGAAGCAGTTCCGAGAAAGTCTAAACATAATCGCCACTTCTCCCTCCTGGCACTTTCCATGTGGGAGATATAGCAGGATGTATATTGGTTTTGAGGACAACTCAATGGACAGTGTAGGGAGAAAAGTTCCTGGCTCCTTGAATGCCGTTCCTGGAGACACTGCGATCAATGTGGGAGATATGTCAAGATGTGTGTTGGTTTTGAGGACGGCTCTCTGGAGAGTCTTAGCAAAGAGGTCACAGGGATAATCAGAGCAATTCTCAGAGACACTGAGAACAAGATGGACAGTTCCCTCCTGGCACTTTCCCTGTAGGAGATACCGCAAGACGTTTCTGTAGATTGGGCACAGCGCTCTGCAGGGTGTTAGCAGAGACTTTCCCGGGACAGTGAAACCCTATGTCAGAGACACTGAGAAGAAGCCCCAATGTTCCCTCCAGGCACTTTCAGTGTGGGTGCCTTCTCCACGTGGTTCCTGGTTTCCCTGCAGCGCTGAAGAGAATGTTAGCAAAGAGGTAACCGGGACAGTGAAAACAGTACTCAAAGACAGGGAGAGCAAGCTCTCTCTTGGCACTTTGGATGTGGGACATACAGCGAGATGTTTGCTGCTTTTGCGTTTGGCTGTTGGGAGATTTACAGCACAAAGATATCTAGTTGATTTGAAGCAGTTCCGAGAAAGTCTAAACATAATCGCCACTTCTCCCTCCTGGCACTTTCCATGTGGGAGATATAGCAGGATGTATATTGGTTTTGAGGACAACTCAATGGACAGTGTAGGGAGAAAAGTTCCTGGCTCCTTGAATGCCGTTCCTGGAGACACTGCGATCAATGTGGGAGATATGTCAAGATGTGTGTTTGTTTTGAGGACGGCTCTCTGGAGAGTCTTAGCAAAGAGGTCACAGGGATAATCAGAGCAATTCTCAGAGACACTGAGAACAAGATGGACAGTTCCCTCCTGGCACTTTCCCTGTAGGAGATACCGCAAGACGTTTCTGTAGATTGGGCACAGCGCTCTGCAGGGTGTTAGCAGAGACTTTCCCGGGACAGTGAAACCCTATGTCAGAGACACTGAGAAGAAGCCCAAATGTTCCCTCCAGGCACTTTCAGTGTGGGTGCCTTCTCCACGTGGTTCCTGGTTTCCCTGCAGCGCTGAAGAGAATGTTAGCAAAGAGGTAACCGGCACAGCGAAAACAGTACTCAAAGACAGGGAGAGCAAGCTCTCTCTTGGCACTTTGGATGTGGGACATACAGCGAGATGTTTGCTGCTTTTGCGTTTGGCTGTTGGGAGATTTACAGCACAAAGATATCTAGTTGATTTGAAGCAGTTCCGAGAAAGTCTAAACATAATCGCCACTTCTCCCTCCTGGCACTTTCCATGTGGGAGATATAGCAGGATGTATATTGGTTTTGAGGACAACTCAATGGACAGTGTAGGGAGAAAAGTTCCTGGCTCCTTGAATGCCGTTCCTGGAGACACTGCGATCAATGTGGGAGATATGTCAAGATGTGTGTTTGTTTTGAGGACGGCTCTCTGGAGAGTCTTAGCAAAGAGGTCACAGGGATAATCAGAGCAATTCTCAGAGACACTGAGAACAAGCTCGACAATTCCCTCCTGGCACTTTCCCTGTAGGAGATACCGCAAGACGTTTCTGTAGATTGGGCACAGCGCTCTGCAGGGTGTTAGCAGAGACTTTCCCGGGACAGTGAAACCCTATGTCAGAGACACTGAGAAGAAGCCCCAATGTTCCCTCCAGGCACTTTCAGTGTGGGTGCCTTCTCCACGTGGTTCCTGGTTTCCCTGCAGCGCTGAAGAGAATGTTAGCAAAGAGGTAACCGGCACAGCGAAAACAGTACTCAAAGACAGGGAGAGCAAGCTCTCTCTTGGCACTTTGGATGTGGGACATACAGCGAGATGTTTGCTGCTTTTGCGTTTGGCTGTTGGGAGATTTACAGCACAAAGATATCTAGTTGATTTGAAGCAGTTCCGAGAAAGTCTAAACATAATCGCCACTTCTCCCTCCTGGCACTTTCCATGTGGGAGATATAGCAGGATGTATATTGGTTTTGAGGACAACTCAATGGACAGTGTAGGGAGAAAAGTTCCTGGCTCCTTGAATGCCGTTCCTGGAGACACTGCGATCAATGTGGGAGATATGTCAAGATGTGTGTTGGTTTTGAGGACGGCTCTCTGGAGAGTCTTAGCAAAGAGGTCACAGGGATAATCAGAGCAATTCTCAGAGACACTGAGAACAAGATGGACAGTTCCCTCCTGGCACTTTCCCTGTAGGAGATACCGCAAGACGTTTCTGTAGATTGGGCACAGCGCTCTGCAGGGTGTTAGCAGAGACTTTCCCGGGACAGTGAAACCCTATGTCAGAGACACTGAGAAGAAGCCCCAATGTTCCCTCCAGGCACTTTCAGTGTGGGTGCCTTCTCCACGTGGTTCCTGGTTTCCCTGCAGCGCTGAAGAGAATGTTAGCAAAGAGGTAACCGGCACAGCGAAAACAGTACTCAAAGACAGGGAGAGCAAGCTCTCTCTTGGCACTTTGGATGTGGGACATACAGCGAGATGTTTGCTGCTTTTGCGTTTGGCTGTTGGGAGATTTACAGCACAAAGATATCTAGTTGATTTGAAGCAGTTCCGAGAAAGTCTAAACATAATCGCCACTTCTCCCTCCTGGCACTTTCCATGTGGGAGATATAGCAGGATGTATATTGGTTTTGAGGACAACTCAATGGACAGTGTAGGGAGAAAAGTTCCTGGCTCCTTGAATGCCGTTCCTGGAGACACTGCGATCAATGTGGGAGATATGTCAAGATGTGTGTTTGTTTTGAGGACGGCTCTCTCGAGAGTCTTAGCAAAGAGGTCACAGGGATAATCAGAGCAATTCTCAGAGACACTGAGAACAAGATGGACAGTTCCCTCCTGGCACTTTCCCTGTAGGAGATACCGCAAGACGTTTCTGTAGATTGGGCACAGCGCTCTGCAGGGTGTTAGCAGAGACTTTCCCGGGACAGTGAAACCCTATGTCAGAGACACTGAGAAGAAGCCCCAATGTTCCCTCCAGGCACTTTCAGTGTGGGTGCCTTCTCCACGTGGTTCCTGGTTTCCCTGCAGCGCTGAAGAGAATGTTAGCAAAGAGGTAACCGGCACAGCGAAAACAGTACTCAAAGACAGGGAGAGCAAGCTCTCTCTTGGCACTTTGGATGTGGGACATACAGCGAGATGTTTGCTGCTTTTGCGTTTGGCTGTTGGGAGATTTACAGCACAAAGATATCTAGTTGATTTGAAGCAGTTCCGAGAAAGTCTAAACATAATCGCCACTTCTCCCTCCTGGCACTTTCCATGTGGGAGATATAGCAGGATGTATATTGGTTTTGAGGACAACTCAATGGACAGTGTAGGGAGAAAAGTTCCTGGCTCCTTGAATGCCGTTCCTGGAGACACTGCGATCAATGAGGGAGATATGTCAAGATGTGTGTTGGTTTTGAGGACGGCTCTCTGGAGAGTCTTAGCAAAGAGGTCACAGGGATAATCAGAGCAATTCTCAGAGACACTGAGAACAAGATGGACAGTTCCCTCCTGGCACTTTCCCTGTAGGAGATACCGCAAGACGTTTCTGTAGATTGGGCACAGCGCTCTGCAGGGTGTTAGCAGAGACTTTCCCGGGACAGTGAAACCCTATGTCAGAGACACTGAGAAGAAGCCCCAATGTTCCCTCCAGGCACTTTCAGTGTGGGTGCCTTCTCCACGTGGTTCCTGGTTTCCCTGCAGCGCTGAAGAGAATGTTAGCAAAGAGGTAACCGGCACAGCGAAAACAGTACTCAAAGACAGGGAGAGCAAGCTCTCTCTTGGCACTTTGGATGTGGGACATACAGCGAGATGTTTGCTGCTTTTGCGTTTGGCTGTTGGGAGATTTACAGCACAAAGATATCTAGTTGATTTGAAGCAGTTCCGAGAAAGTCTAAACATAATCGCCACTTCTCCCTCCTGGCACTTTCCATGTGGGAGATATAGCAGGATGTATATTGGTTTTGAGGACAACTCAATGGACAGTGTAGGGAGAAAAGTTCCTGGCTCCTTGAATGCCGTTCCTGGAGACACTGCGATCAATGTGGGAGATATGTCAAGATGTGTGTTGGTTTTGAGGACGGCTCTCTGGAGAGTCTTAGCAAAGAGGTCACAGGGATAATCAGAGCAATTCTCAGAGACACTGAGAACAAGATGGACAGTTCCCTCCTGGCACTTTCCCTGTAGGAGATACCGCAAGACGTTTCTGTAGATTGGGCACAGCGCTCTGCAGGGTGTTAGCAGAGACTTTCCCGGGACAGTGAAACCCTATGTCAGAGACACTGAGAAGAAGCCCCAATGTTCCCTCCAGGCACTTTCAGTGTGGGTGCCTTCTCCACGTGGTTCCTGGTTTCCCTGCAGCGCTGAAGAGAATGTTAGCAAAGAGGTAACCGGCACAGCGAAAACAGTACTCAAAGACAGGGAGAGCAAGCTCTCTCTTGGCACTTTGGATGTGGGACATACAGCGAGATGTTTGCTGCTTTTGCGTTTGGCTGTTGGGAGATTTACAGCACAAAGATATCTAGTTGATTTGAAGCAGTTCCGAGAAAGTCTAAACATAATCGCCACTTCTCCCTCCTGGCACTTTCCATGTGGGAGATATAGCAGGATGTATATTGGTTTTGAGGACAACTCAATGGACAGTGTAGGGAGAAAAGTTCCTGGCTCCTTGAATGCCGTTCCTGGAGACACTGCGATCAATGTGGGAGATATGTCAAGATGTGTGTTGGTTTTGAGGACGACTCTCTGGAGAGTCTTAGCAAAGAGGTCACACAGATAATCAGAGCAATTCTCAGAGACACTGAGAACAAGCTCGACAATTCCCTCCTGGCACTTTCCCTGTAGGAGATACCGCAAGACGTTTCTGTATATTGGGCACAGCGCTCTGCAGGGTGTTAGCAGAGACTTTCCCGGGACAGTGAAACCCTATGTCAGAGACACTGAGAAGAAGCCCCAATGTTCCCTCCAGGCACTTTCAGTGTGGGTGCCTTCTCCACGTGGTTCCTGCTTTCACTGCAGCTCTGAAGAGAATGTTAGCAAAGAGGTAACCGGGACAGTGAAAACAGTACTCAAAGACAGGGAGAGCAAGCTCTCTCTTGGCACTTTGGATGTGGGACATACAGCGAGATGTTTGCTGCTTTTGCGTTTGGCTGTTGGGAGATTTACAGCACAAAGATATCTAGTTGATTTGAAGCAGTTCCGAGAAAGTCTAAACATAATCGCCACTTCTCCCTCCTGGCACTTTCCATGTGGGAGATATAGCAGGATGTATATTGGTTTTGAGGACAACTCAATGGACAGTGTAGGGAGAAAAGTTCCTGGCTCCTTGAATGCCGTTCCTGGAGACACTGCGATCAATGAGGGAGATATGTCAAGATGTGTGTTGGTTTTGAGGACGGCTCTCTGGAGAGTCTTAGCAAAGAGGTCACAGGGATAATCAGAGCAATTCTCAGAGACACTGAGAACAAGATGGACAGTTCCCTCCTGGCACTTTCCCTGTAGGAGATACCGCAAGACGTTTCTGTAGATTGGGCACAGCGCTCTGCAGGGTGTTAGCAGAGACTTTCCCGGGACAGTGAAACCCTATGTCAGAGACACTGAGAAGAAGCCCCAATGTTCCCTCCAGGCACTTTCAGTGTGGGTGCCTTCTCCACGTGGTTCCTGGTTTCCCTGCAGCGCTGAAGAGAATGTTAGCAAAGAGGTAACCGGCACAGCGAAAACAGTACTCAAAGACAGGGAGAGCAAGCTCTCTCTTGGCACTTTGGATGTGGGACATACAGCGAGATGTTTGCTGCTTTTGCGTTTGGCTGTTGGGAGATTTACAGCACAAAGATATCTAGTTGATTTGAAGCAGTTCCGAGAAAGTCTAAACATAATCGCCACTTCTCCCTCCTGGCACTTTCCATGTGGGAGATATAGCAGGATGTATATTGGTTTTGAGGACAACTCAATGGACAGTGTAGGGAGAAAAGTTCCTGGCTCCTTGAATGCCGTTCCTGGAGACACTGCGATCAATGAGGGAGATATGTCAAGATGTGTGTTGGTTTTGAGGACGGCTCTCTGGAGAGTCTTAGCAAAGAGGTCACAGGGATAATCAGAGCAATTCTCAGAGACACTGAGAACAAGATGGACAGTTCCCTCCTGGCACTTTCCCTGTAGGAGATACCGCAAGACGTTTCTGTAGATTGGGCACAGCACTCTGCAGGGTGTTAGCAGAGACTTTCCCGGGACAGTGAAACCCTATGTCAGAGACACTGAGAAGAAGCCCCAATGTTCCCTCCAGGCACTTTCAGTGTGGGTGCCTTCTCCACGTGGTTCCTGGTTTCCCTGCAGCGCTGAAGAGAATGTTAGCAAAGAGGTAACCGGGACAGTGAAAACAGTACTCAAAGACAGGGAGAGCAAGCTCTCTCTTGGCACTTTGGATGTGGGACATACAGCGAGATGTTTGCTGCTTTTGCGTTTGGCTGTTGGGAGATTTACAGCACAAAGATATCTAGTTGATTTGAAGCAGTTCCGAGAAAGTCTAAACATAATCGCCACTTCTCCCTCCTGGCACTTTCCATGTGGGAGATATAGCAGGATGTATATTGGTTTTGAGGACAACTCAATGGACAGTGTAGGGAGAAAAGTTCCTGGCTCCTTGAATGCCGTTCCTGGAGACACTGCGATCAATGAGGGAGATATGTCAAGATGTGTGTTGGTTTTGAGGACGGCTCTCTGGAGAGTCTTAGCAAAGAGGTCACAGGGATAATCAGAGCAATTCTCAGAGACACTGAGAACAAGATGGACAGTTCCCTCCTGGCACTTTCCCTGTAGGAGATACCGCAAGACGTTTCTGTAGATTGGGCACAGCGCTCTGCAGGGTGTTAGCAGAGACTTTCCCGGGACAGTGAAACCCTATGTCAGAGACACTGAGAAGAAGCCCCAATGTTCCCTCCAGGCACTTTCAGTGTGGGTGCCTTCTCCACGTGGTTCCTGGTTTCCCTGCAGCGCTGAAGAGAATGTTAGCAAAGAGGTAACCGGCACAGCGAAAACAGTACTCAAAGACAGGGAGAGCAAGCTCTCTCTTGGCACTTTGGATGTGGGACATACAGCGAGATGTTTGCTGCTTTTGCGTTTGGCTGTTGGGAGATTTACAGCACAAAGATATCTAGTTGATTTGAAGCAGTTCCGAGAAAGTCTAAACATAATCGCCACTTCTCCCTCCTGGCACTTTCCATGTGGGAGATATAGCAGGATGTATATTGGTTTTGAGGACAACTCAATGGACAGTGTAGGGAGAAAAGTTCCTGGCTCCTTGAATGCCGTTCCTGGAGACACTGCGATCAATGTGGGAGATATGTCAAGATGTGTGTTTGTTTTGAGGACGGCTCTCTGGAGAGTCTTAGCAAAGAGGTCACAGGGATAATCAGAGCAATTCTCAGAGACACTGAGAACAAGATGGACAGTTCCCTCCTGGCACTTTCCCTGTAGGAGATACCGCAAGACGTTTCTGTAGATTGGGCACAGCGCTCTGCAGGGTGTTAGCAGAGACTTTCCCGGGACAGTGAAACCCTATGTCAGAGACACTGAGAAGAAGCCCCAATGTTCCCTCCAGGCACTTTCAGTGTGGGTGCCTTCTCCACGTGGTTCCTGGTTTCCCTGCAGCGCTGAAGAGAATGTTAGCAAAGAGGTAACCGGCACAGCGAAAACAGTACTCAAAGACAGGGAGAGCAAGCTCTCTCTTGGCACTTTGGATGTGGGACATACAGCGAGATGTTTGCTGCTTTTGCGTTTGGCTGTTGGGAGATTTACAGCACAAAGATATCTAGTTGATTTGAAGCAGTTCCGAGAAAGTCTAAACATAATCGCCACTTCTCCCTCCTGGCACTTTCCATGTGGGAGATATAGCAGGATGTATATTGGTTTTGAGGACAACTCAATGGACAGTGTAGGGAGAAAAGTTCCTGGCTCCTTGAATGCCGTTCCTGGAGACACTGCGATCAATGTGGGAGATATGTCAAGATGTGTGTTGGTTTTGAGGACGGCTCTCTGGAGAGTCTTAGCAAAGAGGTCACAGGGATAATCAGAGCAATTCTCAGAGACACTGAGAACAAGATGGACAGTTCCCTCCTGGCACTTTCCCTGTAGGAGATACCGCAAGACGTTTCTGTAGATTGGGCACAGCGCTCTGCAGGGTGTTAGCAGAGACTTTCCCGGGACAGTGAAACCCTATGTCAGAGACACTGAGAAGAAGCCCCAATGTTCCCTCCAGGCACTTTCAGTGTGGGTGCCTTCTCCACGTGGTTCCTGGTTTCCCTGCAGCGCTGAAGAGAATGTTAGCAAAGAGGTAACCGGGACAGTGAAAACAGTACTCAAAGACAGGGAGAGCAAGCTCTCTCTTGGCACTTTGGATGTGGGACATACAGCGAGATGTTTGCTGCTTTTGCGTTTGGCTGTTGGGAGATTTACAGCACAAAGATATCTAGTTGATTTGAAGCAGTTCCGAGAAAGTCTAAACATAATCGCCACTTCTCCCTCCTGGCACTTTCCATGTGGGAGATATAGCAGGATGTATATTGGTTTTGAGGACAACTCAATGGACAGTGTAGGGAGAAAAGTTCCTGGCTCCTTGAATGCCGTTCCTGGAGACACTGCGATCAATGTGGGAGATATGTCAAGATGTGTGTTTGTTTTGAGGACGGCTCTCTGGAGAGTCTTAGCAAAGAGGTCACAGGGATAATCAGAGCAATTCTCAGAGACACTGAGAACAAGATGGACAGTTCCCTCCTGGCACTTTCCCTGTAGGAGATACCGCAAGACGTTTCTGTAGATTGGGCACAGCGCTCTGCAGGGTGTTAGCAGAGACTTTCCCGGGACAGTGAAACCCTATGTCAGAGACACTGAGAAGAAGCCCCAATGTTCCCTCCAGGCACTTTCAGTGTGGGTGCCTTCTCCACGTGGTTCCTGGTTTCCCTGCAGCGCTGAAGAGAATGTTAGCAAAGAGGTAACCGGCACAGCGAAAACAGTACTCAAAGACAGGGAGAGCAAGCTCTCTCTTGGCACTTTGGATGTGGGACATACAGCGAGATGTTTGCTGCTTTTGCGTTTGGCTGTTGGGAGATTTACAGCACAAAGATATCTAGTTGATTTGAAGCAGTTCCGAGAAAGTCTAAACATAATCGCCACTTCTCCCTCCTGGCACTTTCCATGTGGGAGATATAGCAGGATGTATATTGGTTTTGAGGACAACTCAATGGACAGTGTAGGGAGAAAAGTTCCTGGCTCCTTGAATGCCGTTCCTGGAGACACTGCGATCAATGTGGGAGATATGTCAAGATGTGTGTTGGTTTTGAGGACGGCTCTCTGGAGAGTCTTAGCAAAGAGGTCACAGGGATAATCAGAGCAATTCTCAGAGACACTGAGAACAAGATGGACAGTTCCCTCCTGGCACTTTCCCTGTAGGAGATACCGCAAGACGTTTCTGTAGATTGGGCACAGCGCTCTGCAGGGTGTTAGCAGAGACTTTCCCGGGACAGTGAAACCCTATGTCAGAGACACTGAGAAGAAGCCCCAATGTTCCCTCCAGGCACTTTCAGTGTGGGTGCCTTCTCCACGTGGTTCCTGGTTTCCCTGCAGCGCTGAAGAGAATGTTAGCAAAGAGGTAACCGGCACAGCGAAAACAGTACTCAAAGACAGGGAGAGCAAGCTCTCTCTTGGCACTTTGGATGTGGGACATACAGCGAGATGTTTGCTGCTTTTGCGTTTGGCTGTTGGGAGATTTACAGCACAAAGATATCTAGTTGATTTGAAGCAGTTCCGAGAAAGTCTAAACATAATCGCCACTTCTCCCTCCTGGCACTTTCCATGTGGGAGATATAGCAGGATGTATATTGGTTTTGAGGACAACTCAATGGACAGTGTAGGGAGAAAAGTTCCTGGCTCCTTGAATGCCGTTCCTGGAGACACTGCGATCAATGTGGGAGATATGTCAAGATGTGTGTTGGTTTTGAGGACGGCTCTCTGGAGAGTCTTAGCAAAGAGGTCACAGGGATAATCAGAGCAATTCTCAGAGACACTGAGAACAAGATGGACAGTTCCCTCCTGGCACTTTCCCTGTAGGAGATACCGCAAGACGTTTCTGTAGATTGGGCACAGCGCTCTGCAGGGTGTTAGCAGAGACTTTCCCGGGACAGTGAAACCCTATGTCAGAGACACTGAGAAGAAGCCCCAATGTTCCCTCCAGGCACTTTCAGTGTGGGTGCCTTCTCCACGTGGTTCCTGGTTTCCCTGCAGCGCTGAAGAGAATGTTAGCAAAGAGGTAACCGGGACAGTGAAAACAGTACTCAAAGACAGGGAGAGCAAGCTCTCTCTTGGCACTTTGGATGTGGGACATACAGCGAGATGTTTGCTGCTTTTGCGTTTGGCTGTTGGGAGATTTACAGCACAAAGATATCTAGTTGATTTGAAGCAGTTCCGAGAAAGTCTAAACATAATCGCCACTTCTCCCTCCTGGCACTTTCCATGTGGGAGATATAGCAGGATGTATATTGGTTTTGAGGACAACTCAATGGACAGTGTAGGGAGAAAAGTTCCTGGCTCCTTGAATGCCGTTCCTGGAGACACTGCGATCAATGTGGGAGATATGTCAAGATGTGTGTTTGTTTTGAGGACGGCTCTCTGGAGAGTCTTAGCAAAGAGGTCACAGGGATAATCAGAGCAATTCTCAGAGACACTGAGAACAAGATGGACAGTTCCCTCCTGGCACTTTCCCTGTAGGAGATACCGCAAGACGTTTCTGTAGATTGGGCACAGCGCTCTGCAGGGTGTTAGCAGAGACTTTCCCGGGACAGTGAAACCCTATGTCAGAGACACTGAGAAGAAGCCCCAATGTTCCCTCCAGGCACTTTCAGTGTGGGTGCCTTCTCCACGTGGTTCCTGGTTTCCCTGCAGCGCTGAAGAGAATGTTAGCAAAGAGGTAACCGGCACAGCGAAAACAGTACTCAAAGACAGGGAGAGCAAGCTCTCTCTTGGCACTTTGGATGTGGGACATACAGCGAGATGTTTGCTGCTTTTGCGTTTGGCTGTTGGGAGATTTACAGCACAAAGATATCTAGTTGATTTGAAGCAGTTCCGAGAAAGTCTAAACATAATCGCCACTTCTCCCTCCTGGCACTTTCCATGTGGGAGATATAGCAGGATGTATATTGGTTTTGAGGACAACTCAATGGACAGTGTAGGGAGAAAAGTTCCTGGCTCCTTGAATGCCGTTCCTGGAGACACTGCGATCAATGAGGGAGATATGTCAAGATGTGTGTTGGTTTTGAGGACGGCTCTCTGGAGAGTCTTAGCAAAGAGGTCACAGGGATAATCAGAGCAATTCTCAGAGACACTGAGAACAAGATGGACAGTTCCCTCCTGGCACTTTCCCTGTAGGAGATACCGCAAGACGTTTCTGTAGATTGGGCACAGCGCTCTGCAGGGTGTTAGCAGAGACTTTCCCGGGACAGTGAAACCCTATGTCAGAGACACTGAGAAGAAGCCCCAATGTTCCCTCCAGGCACTTTCAGTGTGGGTGCCTTCTCCACGTGGTTCCTGGTTTCCCTGCAGCGCTGAAGAGAATGTTAGCAAAGAGGTAACCGGCACAGCGAAAACAGTACTCAAAGACAGGGAGAGCAAGCTCTCTCTTGGCACTTTGGATGTGGGACATACAGCGAGATGTTTGCTGCTTTTGCGTTTGGCTGTTGGGAGATTTACAGCACAAAGATATCTAGTTGATTTGAAGCAGTTCCGAGAAAGTCTAAACATAATCGCCACTTCTCCCTCCTGGCACTTTCCATGTGGGAGATATAGCAGGATGTATATTGGTTTTGAGGACAACTCAATGGACAGTGTAGGGAGAAAAGTTCCTGGCTCCTTGAATGCCGTTCCTGGAGACACTGCGATCAATGTGGGAGATATGTCAAGATGTGTGTTTGTTTTGAGGACGGCTCTCTCGAGAGTCTTAGCAAAGAGGTCACAGGGATAATCAGAGCAATTCTCAGAGACACTGAGAACAAGATGGACAGTTCCCTCCTGGCACTTTCCCTGTAGGAGATACCGCAAGACGTTTCTGTAGATTGGGCACAGCGCTCTGCAGGGTGTTAGCAGAGACTTTCCCGGGACAGTGAAACCCTATGTCAGAGACACTGAGAAGAAGCCCCAATGTTCCCTCCAGGCACTTTCAGTGTGGGTGCCTTCTCCACGTGGTTCCTGGTTTCCCTGCAGCGCTGAAGAGAATGTTAGCAAAGAGGTAACCGGCACAGCGAAAACAGTACTCAAAGAGAGGGAGAGCAAGCTCTCTCTTGGCACTTTGGATGTGGGACATACAGCGAGATGTTTGCTGCTTTTGCGTTTGGCTGTTGGGAGATTTACAGCACAAAGATATCTAGTTGATTTGAAGCAGTTCCGAGAAAGTCTAAACATAATCGCCACTTCTCCCTCCTGGCACTTTCCATGTGGGAGATATAGCAGGATGTATATTGGTTTTGAGGACAACTCAATGGACAGTGTAGGGAGAAAAGTTCCTGGCTCCTTGAATGCCGTTCCTGGAGACACTGCGATCAATGTGGGAGATATGTCAAGATGTGTGTTGGTTTTGAGGACGACTCTCTGGAGAGTCTTAGCAAAGAGGTCACACAGATAATCAGAGCAATTCTCAGAGACACTGAGAACAAGCTCGACAATTAACTCCTGGCACTTTCCCTGTAGGAGATACCGCAAGACGTTTCTGTATATTGGGCACAGCGCTCTGCAGGGTGTTAGCAGAGACTTTCCCGGGACAGTGAAACCCTATGTCAGAGACACTGAGTAGAAGCCCCAATGTTCCCTCCAGGCACTTTCAGTGTGGGTGCCTTCTCCACGTGGTTCCTGCTTTCACTGCAGCTCTGAAGAGAATGTTAGCAAAGAGGTAACCGGGACAGTGAAAACAGTACTCAAAGACAGGGAGAGCAAGCTCTCTCTTGGCACTTTGGATGTGGGACATACAGCGAGATGTTTGCTGCTTTTGCGTTTGGCTGTTGGGAGATTTACAGCACAAAGATATCTAGTTGATTTGAAGCAGTTCCGAGAAAGTCTAAACATAATCCCCACTTCTCCCTCCTGGCACTTTCCACGTGGGAGATATAGCAGGATGTATATTGGTTTTGAGGACAACTCAATGGACAGTGTAGGGAGAAAAGGTCCTGGCTCCTTGAATGCCGTTTCTGGAGACACTGCGATCAATGTGGGAGATATGTCAAGATGTGTGTTTGTTTTGAGGACGGCTCTCTGGAGAGTCTTAGCAAAGAGGTCACAGGGATAATCAGAGCAATTCTCAGAGACACTGAGAACAAGATGGACAGTTCCCTCCTGGCACTTTCCCTGTAGGAGATACCGCAAGACGTTTCTGTAGATTGGGCACAGCGCTCTGCAGGGTGTTAGCAGAGACTTTCCCGGGACAGTGAAACCCTATGTCAGAGACACTGAGAAGAAGCCCCAATGTTCCCTCCAGGCACTTTCAGTGTGGGTGCCTTCTCCACGTGGTTCCTGGTTTCCCTGCAGCGCTGAAGAGAACGTTAGCAAAGAGGTAACCGGCACAGCGAAAACAGTACTCAAAGACAGGGAGAGCAAGCTCTCTCTTGGCACTTTGGATGTGGGACATACAGCGAGATGTTTGCTGCTTTTGCGTTTGGCTGTTGGGAGATTTACAGCACAAAGATATCTAGTTGATTTGAAGCAGTTCCGAGAAAGTCTAAACATAATCGCCACTTCTCCCTCCTGGCACTTTCCATGTGGGAGATATAGCAGGATGTATATTGGTTTTGAGGACAACTCAATGGACAGTGTAGGGAGAAAAGTTCCTGGCTCCTTGAATGCCGTTCCTGGAGACACTGCGATCAATGTGGGAGATATGTCAAGATGTGTGTTTGTTTTGAGGACGGCTCTCTCGAGAGTCTTAGCAAAGAGGTCACAGGGATAATCAGAGCAATTCTCAGAGACACTGAGAACAAGATGGACAGTTCCCTCCTGGCACTTTCCCTGTAGGAGATACCGCAAGACGTTTCTGTAGATTGGGCACAGCGCTCTGCAGGGTGTTAGCAGAGACTTTCCCGGGACAGTGAAACCCTATGTCAGAGACACTGAGAAGAAGCCCCAATGTTCCCTCCAGGCACTTTCAGTGTGGGTGCCTTCTCCACGTGGTTCCTGGTTTCCCTGCAGCGCTGAAGAGAATGTTAGCAAAGAGGTAACCGGCACAGCGAAAACAGTACTCAAAGAGAGGGAGAGCAAGCTCTCTCTTGGCACTTTGGATGTGGGACATACAGCGAGATGTTTGCTGCTTTTGCGTTTGGCTGTTGGGCGATTTACAGCACAAAGATATCTAGTTGATTTGAAGCAGTTCCGAGAAAGTCTAAACATAATCCCCACTTCTCCCTCCTGGCACTTTCCACGTGGGAGATACAGCAGGATGTATATTGGTTTTGAGGACAACTCAATGGACAGTGTAGGGAGAAAAGGTCCTGGCTCCTTGAATGCCGTTTCTGGAGACACTGCGATCAATGTGGGAGATATGTCAAGATGTGTGTTGGTTTTGAGGACGGCTCTCTGGAGAGTCTTAGCAAAGAGGTCACACAGATAATCAGAGCAATTCTCAGAGACACTGAGAACAAGCTCGACAATTCCCTCCTGGCACTTTCCCTGTAGGAGATACCGCAAGACGTTTCTGTAGATTGGGCACAGCGCTCTGCAGGGTGTTAGCAGAGACTTTCCCGGGACAGTGAAACCCTATGTCAGAGACACTGAGAAGAAGCCCCAATGTTCCCTCCAGGCACTTTCAGTGTGGGTGCCTTCTCCACGTGGTTCCTGCTTTCACTGCAGCTCTGAAGAGAATGTTAGCAAAGAGGTAACCGGGACAGTGAAAACAGTACTCAAAGACAGGGAGAGCAAGCTCTCTCTTGGCACTTTGGATGTGGGACATACAGCGAGATGTTTGCTGCTTTTGCGTTTGGCTGTTGGGCGATTTACAGCACAAAGATATCTAGTTGATTTGAAGCAGTTCCGAGAAAGTCTAAACATAATCCCCACTTCTCCCTCCTGGCACTTTCCTCGTGGGAGATATAGCAGGATGTATATTGGTTTTGAGGACAACTCAATGGACAGTGTAGGGAGAAAAGGTCCTGGCTCCTTGAATGCCGTTTCTGGAGACACTGCGATCAATGTGGGAGATATGTCAAGATGTGTGTTGGTTTTGAGGACGGCTCTCTGGAGAGTCTTAGCAAAGAGGTCACACAGATAATCAGAGCAATTCTCAGAGACACTGAGAACAAGCTCCACAATTCCCTCCTGGCACTTTCCCTGTAGGAGATACCGCAAGACGTTTCTGTATATTGGGCACAGCGCTCTGCAGGGTGTTAGCAGAGACTTTCCCGGGACAGTGAAACCCTATGTCAGAGACACTGAGAAGAAGCCCCAATGTTCCCTCCAGGCACTTTCAGTGTGGGTGCCTTCTCCACGTGGTTCCTGCTTTCACTGCAGCTCTGAAGAGAATGTTAGCAAAGAGGTAACCGGGACAGTGAAAACAGTACTCAAAGACAGGGAGAGCAAGCTCTCTCTTGGCACTTTGGATGTGGGACATACAGCGAGATGTTTGCTGCTTTTGCGTTTGGCTGTTGGGCGATTTACAGCACAAAGATATCTAGTTGATTTGAAGCAGTTCCGAGAAAGTCTAAACATAATCCCCACTTCTCCCTCCTGGCACTTTCCACGTGGGAGATACAGCAGGATGTATATTGGTTTTGAGGACAACTCAATGGACAGTGTAGGGAGAAAAGGTCCTGGCTCCTTGAATGCCGTTTCTGGAGACACTGCGATCAATGTGGGAGATATGTCAAGATGTGTGTTGGTTTTGAGGACGGCTCTCTGGAGAGTCTTAGCAAAGAGGTCACACAGATAATCAGAGCAATTCTCAGAGACACTGAGAACAAGCTCCACAATTCCCTCCTGGCACTTTCCCTGTAGGAGATACCGCAAGACGTTTCTGTATATTGGGCACAGCGCTCTGCAGGGTGTTAGCAGAGACTTTCCCGGGACAGTGAAACCCTATGTCAGAGACACTGAGAAGAAGCCCCAATGTTCCCTCCAGGCACTTTCAGTGTGGGTGCCTTCTCCACGTGGTTCCTGCTTTCACTGCAGCTCTGAAGAGAATGTTAGCAAAGAGGTAACCGGGACAGTGAAAACAGTACTCAAAGACAGGGAGAGCAAGCTCTCTCTTGGCACTTTGGATGTGGGACATACAGCGAGATGTTTGCTGCTTTTGCGTTTGGCTGTTGGGCGATTTACAGCACAAAGATATCTAGTTGATTTGAAGCAGTTCCGAGAAAGTCTAAACATAATCGCCACTTCTCCCTCCTGGCACTTTCCACGTGGGAGATACAGCAGGATGTATATTGGTTTTGAGGACAACTCAATGGACAGTGTAGGGAGAAAAGGTCCTGGCTCCTTGAATGCCGTTTCTGGAGACACTGCGATCAATGTGGGAGATATGTCAAGATGTGTGTTGGTTTTGAGGACGGCTCTCTGGAGAGTCTTAGCAAAGAGGTCACACAGATAATCAGAGCAATTCTCAGAGACACTGAGAACAAGCTCCACAATTCCCTCCTGGCACTTTCCCTGTAGGAGATACCGCAAGACGTTTCTGTAGATTGGGCACAGCGCTCTGCAGGGTGTTAGCAGAGACTTTCCCGGGACAGTGAAACCCTATGTCAGAGACACTGAGAAGAAGCCCCAATGTTCCCTCCAGGCACTTTCAGTGTGGGTGCCTTCTCCACGTGGTTCCTGCTTTCACTGCAGCTCTGAAGAGAATGTTAGCAAAGAGGTAACCGGGACAGTGAAAACAGTACTCAAAGACAGGGAGAGCAAGCTCTCTCTTGGCACTTTGGATGTGGGACATACAGCGAGATGTTTGCTGCTTTTGCGTTTGGCTGTTGGGCGATTTACAGCACAAAGATATCTAGTTGATTTGAAGCAGTTCCGAGAAAGTCTAAACATAATCCCCACTTCTCCCTCCTGGCACTTTCCACGTGGGAGATACAGCAGGATGTATATTGGTTTTGAGGACAACTCAATGGACAGTGTAGGGAGAAAAGGTCCTGGCTCCTTGAATGCCGTTTCTGGAGACACTGCGATCAATGTGGGAGATATGTCAAGATGTGTGTTGGTTTTGAGGACGGCTCTCTGGAGAGTCTTAGCAAAGAGGTCACACAGATAATCAGAGCAATTCTCAGAGACACTGAGAACAAGCTCCACAATTCCCTCCTGGCACTTTCCCTGTAGGAGATACCGCAAGACGTTTCTGTAGATTGGGCACAGCGCTCTGCACGGTGTTAGCAGAGACTTTCCCGGGACAGTGAAACCCTATGTCAGAGACACTGAGAAGAAGCCCCAATGTTCCCTCCAGGCACTTTCAGTGTGGGTGCCTTCTCCACGTGGTTCCTGCTTTCACTGCAGCTCTGAAGAGAATGTTAGCAAAGAGGTAACCGGGACAGTGAAAACAGTACTCAAAGACAGGGAGAGCAAGCTCTCTCTTGGCACTTTGGATGTGGGACATACAGCGAGATGTTTGCTGCTTTTGCGTTTGGCTGTTGGGAGATTTACAGCACAAAGATATCTAGTTGATTTGAAGCAGTTCCGAGAAAGTCTAAACATAATCCCCACTTCTCCCTCCTGGCACTTTCCACGTGGGAGATACAGCAGGATGTATATTGGTTTTGAGGACAACTCAATGGACAGTGTAGGGAGAAAAGGTCCTGGCTCCTTGAATGCCGTTTCTGGAGACACTGCGATCAATGTGGGAGATATGTCAAGATGTGTGTTGGTTTTGAGGACGGCTCTCTGGAGAGTCTTAGCAAAGAGGTCACAGGGATAATCAGAGCAATTCTCAGAGACACTGAGAACAAGCTCCACAATTCCCTCCTGGCACTTTCCCTGTAGGAGATACCGCAAGACGTTTCTGTAGATTGGGCACAGCGCTCTGCAGGGTGTTAGCAGAGACTTTCCCGGGACAGTGAAACCCTATGTCAGAGACACTGAGTAGAAGCCCCAATGTTCCCTCCAGGCACTTTCAGTGTGGGTGCCTTCTCCACGTGGTTCCTGCTTTCACTGCAGCTCTGAAGAGAATGTTAGCAAAGAGGTAACCGGGACAGTGAAAACAGTACTCAAAGACAGGGAGAGCAAGCTCTCTCTTGGCACTTTGGATGTGGGACATACAGCGAGATGTTTGCTGCTTTTGCGTTTGGCTGTTGGGAGATTTACAGCACAAAGATATCTAGTTGATTTGAAGCAGTTCCGAGAAAGTCTAAACATAATCCCCACTTCTCCCTCCTGGCACTTTCCACGTGGGAGATATAGCAGGATGTATATTGGTTTTGAGGACAACTCAATGGACAGTGTAGGGAGAAAAGGTCCTGGCTCCTTGAATGCCGTTTCTGGAGACACTGCGATCAATGTGGGAGATATGTCAAGATGTGTGTTTGTTTTGAGGACGGCTCTCTGGAGAGTCTTAGCAAAGAGGTCACAGGGATAATCAGAGCAATTCTCAGAGACACTGAGAACAAGATGGACAGTTCCCTCCTGGCACTTTCCCTGTAGGAGATACCGCAAGACGTTTCTGTAGATTGGGCACAGCGCTCTGCAGGGTGTTAGCAGAGACTTTCCCGGGACAGTGAAACCCTATGTCAGAGACACTGAGAAGAAGCCCCAATGTTCCCTCCAGGCACTTTCAGTGTGGGTGCCTTCTCCACGTGGTTCCTGGTTTCCCTGCAGCGCTGAAGAGAACGTTAGCAAAGAGGTAACCGGCACAGCGAAAACAGTACTCAAAGACAGGGAGAGCAAGCTCTCTCTTGGCACTTTGGATGTGGGACATACAGCGAGATGTTTGCTGCTTTTGCGTTTGGCTGTTGGGAGATTTACAGCACAAAGATATCTAGTTGATTTGAAGCAGTTCCGAGAAAGTCTAAACATAATCGCCACTTCTCCCTCCTGGCACTTTCCATGTGGGAGATATAGCAGGATGTATATTGGTTTTGAGGACAACTCAATGGACAGTGTAGGGAGAAAAGTTCCTGGCTCCTTGAATGCCGTTCCTGGAGACACTGCGATCAATGTGGGAGATATGTCAAGATGTGTGTTTGTTTTGAGGACGGCTCTCTCGAGAGTCTTAGCAAAGAGGTCACAGGGATAATCAGAGCAATTCTCAGAGACACTGAGAACAAGATGGACAGTTCCCTCCTGGCACTTTCCCTGTAGGAGATACCGCAAGACGTTTCTGTAGATTGGGCACAGCGCTCTGCAGGGTGTTAGCAGAGACTTTCCCGGGACAGTGAAACCCTATGTCAGAGACACTGAGAAGAAGCCCCAATGTTCCCTCCAGGCACTTTCAGTGTGGGTGCCTTCTCCACGTGGTTCCTGGTTTCCCTGCAGCGCTGAAGAGAATGTTAGCAAAGAGGTAACCGGCACAGCGAAAACAGTACTCAAAGAGAGGGAGAGCAAGCTCTCTCTTGGCACTTTGGATGTGGGACATACAGCGAGATGTTTGCTGCTTTTGCGTTTGGCTGTTGGGCGATTTACAGCACAAAGATATCTAGTTGATTTGAAGCAGTTCCGAGAAAGTCTAAACATAATCCCCACTTCTCCCTCCTGGCACTTTCCACGTGGGAGATACAGCAGGATGTATATTGGTTTTGAGGACAACTCAATGGACAGTGTAGGGAGAAAAGGTCCTGGCTCCTTGAATGCCGTTTCTGGAGACACTGCGATCAATGTGGGAGATATGTCAAGATGTGTGTTGGTTTTGAGGACGGCTCTCTGGAGAGTCTTAGCAAAGAGGTCACACAGATAATCAGAGCAATTCTCAGAGACACTGAGAACAAGCTCGACAATTCCCTCCTGGCACTTTCCCTGTAGGAGATACCGCAAGACGTTTCTGTAGATTGGGCACAGCGCTCTGCAGGGTGTTAGCAGAGACTTTCCCGGGACAGTGAAACCCTATGTCAGAGACACTGAGAAGAAGCCCCAATGTTCCCTCCAGGCACTTTCAGTGTGGGTGCCTTCTCCACGTGGTTCCTGCTTTCACTGCAGCTCTGAAGAGAATGTTAGCAAAGAGGTAACCGGGACAGTGAAAACAGTACTCAAAGACAGGGAGAGCAAGCTCTCTCTTGGCACTTTGGATGTGGGACATACAGCGAGATGTTTGCTGCTTTTGCGTTTGGCTGTTGGGCGATTTACAGCACAAAGATATCTAGTTGATTTGAAGCAGTTCCGAGAAAGTCTAAACATAATCCCCACTTCTCCCTCCTGGCACTTTCCTCGTGGGAGATATAGCAGGATGTATATTGGTTTTGAGGACAACTCAATGGACAGTGTAGGGAGAAAAGGTCCTGGCTCCTTGAATGCCGTTTCTGGAGACACTGCGATCAATGTGGGAGATATGTCAAGATGTGTGTTGGTTTTGAGGACGGCTCTCTGGAGAGTCTTAGCAAAGAGGTCACACAGATAATCAGAGCAATTCTCAGAGACACTGAGAACAAGCTCCACAATTCCCTCCTGGCACTTTCCCTGTAGGAGATACCGCAAGACGTTTCTGTATATTGGGCACAGCGCTCTGCAGGGTGTTAGCAGAGACTTTCCCGGGACAGTGAAACCCTATGTCAGAGACACTGAGAAGAAGCCCCAATGTTCCCTCCAGGCACTTTCAGTGTGGGTGCCTTCTCCACGTGGTTCCTGCTTTCACTGCAGCTCTGAAGAGAATGTTAGCAAAGAGGTAACCGGGACAGTGAAAACAGTACTCAAAGACAGGGAGAGCAAGCTCTCTCTTGGCACTTTGGATGTGGGACATACAGCGAGATGTTTGCTGCTTTTGCGTTTGGCTGTTGGGCGATTTACAGCACAAAGATATCTAGTTGATTTGAAGCAGTTCCGAGAAAGTCTAAACATAATCCCCACTTCTCCCTCCTGGCACTTTCCACGTGGGAGATACAGCAGGATGTATATTGGTTTTGAGGACAACTCAATGGACAGTGTAGGGAGAAAAGGTCCTGGCTCCTTGAATGCCGTTTCTGGAGACACTGCGATCAATGTGGGAGATATGTCAAGATGTGTGTTGGTTTTGAGGACGGCTCTCTGGAGAGTCTTAGCAAAGAGGTCACACAGATAATCAGAGCAATTCTCAGAGACACTGAGAACAAGCTCCACAATTCCCTCCTGGCACTTTCCCTGTAGGAGATACCGCAAGACGTTTCTGTATATTGGGCACAGCGCTCTGCAGGGTGTTAGCAGAGACTTTCCCGGGACAGTGAAACCCTATGTCAGAGACACTGAGAAGAAGCCCCAATGTTCCCTCCAGGCACTTTCAGTGTGGGTGCCTTCTCCACGTGGTTCCTGCTTTCACTGCAGCTCTGAAGAGAATGTTAGCAAAGAGGTAACCGGGACAGTGAAAACAGTACTCAAAGACAGGGAGAGCAAGCTCTCTCTTGGCACTTTGGATGTGGGACATACAGCGAGATGTTTGCTGCTTTTGCGTTTGGCTGTTGGGCGATTTACAGCACAAAGATATCTAGTTGATTTGAAGCAGTTCCGAGAAAGTCTAAACATAATCGCCACTTCTCCCTCCTGGCACTTTCCACGTGGGAGATACAGCAGGATGTATATTGGTTTTGAGGACAACTCAATGGACAGTGTAGGGAGAAAAGGTCCTGGCTCCTTGAATGCCGTTTCTGGAGACACTGCGATCAATGTGGGAGATATGTCAAGATGTGTGTTGGTTTTGAGGACGGCTCTCTGGAGAGTCTTAGCAAAGAGGTCACACAGATAATCAGAGCAATTCTCAGAGACACTGAGAACAAGCTCCACAATTCCCTCCTGGCACTTTCCCTGTAGGAGATACCGCAAGACGTTTCTGTAGATTGGGCACAGCGCTCTGCAGGGTGTTAGCAGAGACTTTCCCGGGACAGTGAAACCCTATGTCAGAGACACTGAGAAGAAGCCCCAATGTTCCCTCCAGGCACTTTCAGTGTGGGTGCCTTCTCCACGTGGTTCCTGCTTTCACTGCAGCTCTGAAGAGAATGTTAGCAAAGAGGTAACCGGGACAGTGAAAACAGTACTCAAAGACAGGGAGAGCAAGCTCTCTCTTGGCACTTTGGATGTGGGACATACAGCGAGATGTTTGCTGCTTTTGCGTTTGGCTGTTGGGCGATTTACAGCACAAAGATATCTAGTTGATTTGAAGCAGTTCCGAGAAAGTCTAAACATAATCCCCACTTCTCCCTCCTGGCACTTTCCACGTGGGAGATACAGCAGGATGTATATTGGTTTTGAGGACAACTCAATGGACAGTGTAGGGAGAAAAGGTCCTGGCTCCTTGAATGCCGTTTCTGGAGACACTGCGATCAATGTGGGAGATATGTCAAGATGTGTGTTGGTTTTGAGGACGGCTCTCTGGAGAGTCTTAGCAAAGAGGTCACACAGATAATCAGAGCAATTCTCAGAGACACTGAGAACAAGCTCCACAATTCCCTCCTGGCACTTTCCCTGTAGGAGATACCGCAAGACGTTTCTGTAGATTGGGCACAGCGCTCTGCACGGTGTTAGCAGAGACTTTCCCGGGACAGTGAAACCCTATGTCAGAGACACTGAGAAGAAGCCCCAATGTTCCCTCCAGGCACTTTCAGTGTGGGTGCCTTCTCCACGTGGTTCCTGCTTTCACTGCAGCTCTGAAGAGAATGTTAGCAAAGAGGTAACCGGGACAGTGAAAACAGTACTCAAAGACAGGGAGAGCAAGCTCTCTCTTGGCACTTTGGATGTGGGACATACAGCGAGATGTTTGCTGCTTTTGCGTTTGGCTGTTGGGAGATTTACAGCACAAAGATATCTAGTTGATTTGAAGCAGTTCCGAGAAAGTCTAAACATAATCCCCACTTCTCCCTCCTGGCACTTTCCACGTGGGAGATACAGCAGGATGTATATTGGTTTTGAGGACAACTCAATGGACAGTGTAGGGAGAAAAGGTCCTGGCTCCTTGAATGCCGTTTCTGGAGACACTGCGATCAATGTGGGAGATATGTCAAGATGTGTGTTGGTTTTGAGGACGGCTCTCTGGAGAGTCTTAGCAAAGAGGTCACAGGGATAATCAGAGCAATTCTCAGAGACACTGAGAACAAGCTCCACAATTCCCTCCTGGCACTTTCCCTGTAGGAGATACCGCAAGACGTTTCTGTAGATTGGGCACAGCGCTCTGCAGGGTGTTAGCAGAGACTTTCCCGGGACAGTGAAACCCTATGTCAGAGACACTGAGAAGAAGCCCCAATGTTCCCTCCAGGCACTTTCAGTGTGGGTGCCTTCTCCACGTGGTTCCTGCTTTCACTGCAGCTCTGAAGAGAATGTTAGCAAAGAGGTAACCGGGACAGTGAAAACAGTACTCAAAGACAGGGAGAGCAAGCTCTCTCTTGGCACTTTGGATGTGGGACATACAGCGAGATGTTTGCTGCTTTTGCGTTTGGCTGTTGGGCGATTTACAGCACAAAGATATCTAGTTGATTTGAAGCAGTTCCGAGAAAGTCTAAACATAATCCCCACTTCTCCCTCCTGGCACTTTCCATGTGGGAGATACAGCAGGATGTATATTGGTTTTGAGGACAACTCAATGGACAGTGTAGGGAGAAAAGGTCCTGGCTCCTTGAATGCCGTTTCTGGAGACACTGCGATCAATGTGGGAGATATGTCAAGATGTGTGTTGGTTTTGAGGACGGCTCTCTGGAGAGTCTTAGCAAAGAGGTCACACAGATAATCAGAGCAATTCTCAGAGACACTGAGAACAAGCTCCACAATTCCCTCCTGGCACTTTCCCTGTAGGAGATACCGCAAGACGTTTCTGTATATTGGGCACAGCGCTCTGCACGGTGTTAGCAGAGACTTTCCCGGGACAGTGAAACCCTATGTCAGAGACACTGAGAAGAAGCCCCAATGTTCCCTCCAGGCACTTTCAGTGTGGGTGCCTTCTCCACGTGGTTCCTGCTTTCACTGCAGCTCTGAAGAGAACGTTAGCAAAGAGGTAACCGGGACAGTGAAAACAGTACTCAAAGACAGGGAGAGCAAGCTCTCTCTTGGCACTTTGGATGTGGGACATACAGCGAGATGTTTGCTGCTTTTGCGTTTGGCTGTTGGGCGATTTACAGTACAAAGATATCTAGTTGATTTGAAGCAGTTCCGAGAAAGTCTAAACATAATCCCCACTTCTCCCTCCTGGCACTTTCCACGTGGGAGATACAGCAGGATGTATATTGGTTTTGAGGACAACTCAATGGACAGTGTAGGGAGAAAAGGTCCTGGCTCCTTGAATGCCGTTTCTGGAGACACTGCGATCAATGTGGGAGATATGTCAAGATGTGTGTTGGTTTTGAGGACGGCTCTCTGGAGAGTCTTAGCAAAGAGGTCACACAGATAATCAGAGCAATTCTCAGAGACACTGAGAACAAGCTCCACAATTCCCTCCTGGCACTTTCCCTGTAGGAGACACCGCAAGACGTTTCTGTATATTGGGCACAGCGCTCTGCACGGTGTTAGCAGAGACTTTCCCGGGACAGTGAAACCCTATGTCAGAGACACTGAGAAGAAGCCCCAATGTTCCCTCCAGGCACTTTCAGTGTGGGTGCCTTCTCCACGTGGTTCCTGCTTTCACTGCAGCTCTGAAGGGAATGTTAGCAAAGAGGTAACCGGGACAGTGAAAACAGTACTCAAAGACAGGGAGAGCAAGCTCTCTCTTGGCACTTTGGATGTGGGACATACAGCGAGATGTTTGCTGCTTTTGCGTTTGGCTGTTGGGAGATTTACAGCACAAAGATATCTAGTTGATTTGAAGCAGTTCCGAGAAAGTCTAAACATAATCCCCACTTCTCCCTCCTGGCACTTTCCACGTGGGAGATACAGCAGAATGTATATTGGTTTTGAGGACAACTCAATGGACAGTGTAGGGAGAAAAGGTCCTGGCTCCTTGAATGCCGTTTCTGGAGACACTGCGATCAATGTGGGAGATATGTCAAGATGTGTGTTGGTTTTGAGGACGGCTCTCTGGAGAGTCTTAGCAAAGAGGTCACACAGATAATCAGAGCAATTCTCAGAGACACTGAGAACAAGCTCCACAATTCCCTCCTGGCACTTTCCCTGTAGGAGATACCGCAAGACGTTTCTGTATATTGGGCACAGCGCTCTGCACGGTGTTAGCAGAGACTTTCCCGGGACGGTGAAACCCTATGTCAGAGACACTGAGAAGAAGCCCCAATGTTCCCTCCAGGCACTTTCAGTGTGGGTGCCTTCTCCACGTGGTTCCTGCTTTCACTGCAGCTCTGAAGAGAATGTTAGCAAAGAGGTAACCGGGACAGTGAAAACAGTACTCAAAGACAGGGAGAGCAAGCTCTCTCTTGGCACTTTGGATGTGGGACATACAGCGAGATGTTTGCTGCTTTTGCGTTTGGCTGTTGGGAGATTTACAGCACAAAGATATCTAGTTGATTTGAAGCAGTTCCGAGAAAGTCTAAACATAATCCCCACTTCTCCCTCCTGGCACTTTCCACGTGGGAGATACAGCAGGATGTATATTGGTTTTGAGGACAACTCAATGGACAGTGTAGGGAGAAAAGGTCCTGGCTCCTTGAATGCCGTTTCTGGAGACACTGCGATCAATGTGGGAGATATGTCAAGATGTGTGTTGGTTTTGAGGACGGCTCTCTGGAGAGTCTTAGCAAAGAGGTCACACAGATAATCAGAGCAATTCTCAGAGACACTGAGAACAAGCTCGACAATTCCCTCCTGGCACTTTCCCTGTAGGAGATACCGCAAGACGTTTCTGTATATTGGGCACAGCGCTCTGCAGGGTGTTAGCAGAGACTTTCCCGGGACAGTGAAACCCTATGTCAGAGACACTGAGAAGAAGCCCCAATGTTCCCTCCAGGCACTTTCAGTGTGGGTGCCTTCTCCACGTGGTTCCTGCTTTCACTGCAGCTCTGAAGAGAATGTTAGCAAAGAGGTAACCGGGACAGTGAAAACAGTACTCAAAGACAGGGAGAGCAAGCTCTCTCTTGGCACTTTGGATGTGGGACATACAGCGAGATGTTTGCTGCTTTTGCGTTTGGCTGTTGGGCGATTTACAGCACAAAGATATCTAGTTGATTTGAAGCAGTTCCGAGAAAGTCTAAACATAATCCCCACTTCTCCCTCCTGGCACTTTCCATGTGGGAGATATAGCAGGATGTATATTGGTTTTGAGGACAACTCAATGGACAGTGTAGGGAGAAAAGGTCCTGGCTCCTTGAATGCCGTTTCTGGAGACACTGCGATCAATGTGGGAGATATGTCAAGATGTGTGTTGGTTTTGAGGACGGCTCTCTGGAGAGTCTTAGCAAAGAGGTCACAGGGATAATCAGAGCAATTCTCAGAGACACTGAGAACAAGCTCCACAATTCCCTCCTGGCACTTTCCCTGTAGGAGATACCGCAAGACGTTTCTGTATATTGGGCACAGCGCTCTGCAGGGTGTTAGCAGAGACTTTCCCGGGACAGTGAAACCCTATGTCAGAGACACTGAGAAGAAGCCCCAATGTTCCCTCCAGGCACTTTCAGTGTGGGTGCCTTCTCCACGTGGTTCCTGCTTTCACTGCAGCTCTGAAGAGAATGTTAGCAAAGAGGTAACCGGGACAGTGAAAACAGTACTCAAAGACAGGGAGAGCAAGCTCTCTCTTGGCACTTTGGATGTGGGACATACAGCGAGATGTTTGCTGCTTTTGCGTTTGGCTGTTGGGAGATTTACAGCACAAAGATATCTAGTTGATTTGAAGCAGTTCCGAGAAAGTCTAAACATAATCCCCACTTCTCCCTCCTGGCACTTTCCACGTGGGAGATACAGCAGGATGTATATTGGTTTTGAGGACAACTCAATGGACAGTGTAGGGAGAAAAGGTCCTGGCTCCTTGAATGCCGTTTCTGGAGACACTGCGATCAATGTGGGAGATATGTCAAGATGTGTGTTGGTTTTGAGGACGGCTCTCTGGAGAGTCTTAGCAAAGCGGTCACACAGATAATCAGAGCAATTCTCAGAGACACTGAGAACAAGCTCCACAATTCCCTCCTGGCACTTTCCCTGTAGGAGATACCGCAAGACGTTTCTGTATATTGGGCACAGCGCTCTGCAGGGTGTTAGCAGAGACTTTCCCGGGACAGTGAAACCCTATGTCAGAGACACTGAGAAGAAGCCCCAATGTTCCCTCCAGGCACTTTCAGTGTGGGTGCCTTCTCCACGTGGTTCCTGCTTTCACTGCAGCTCTGAAGAGAATGTTAGCAAAGAGGTAACCGGGACAGTGAAAACAGTACTCAAATCAGGGAGAGCAAGCTCTCTCTTGGCACTTTGGATGTGGGACATACAGCGAGATGTTTGCTGCTTTTGCGTTTGGCTGTTGGGAGATTTACAGCACAAAGATATCTAGTTGATTTGAAGCAGTTCCGAGAAAGTCTAAACATAATCCCCACTTCTCCCTCCTGGCACTTTCCATGTGGGAGATATAGCAGGATGTATATTGGTTTTGAGGACAACTCAATGGACAGTGTAGGGAGAAAAGTTCCTGGCTCCTTGAATGCCGTTTCTGGAGACACTGCGATCAATGTGGGAGATATGTCAAGATGTGTGTTTGTTTTGAGGACGGCTCTCTGGAGAGTCTTAGCAAAGAGGTCACAGGGATAATCAGAGCAATTCTCAGAGACACTGAGAACAAGCTCGACAATTCCCTACTGGCACTTTCCCTGTAGGAGATACCGCAAGACGTTTCTGTATATTGGGCACAGCGCTCTGCGCGGTGTTAGCAGAGACTTTCCCGGGACAGTGAAACCCTATGTCAGAGACACTGAGAAGAAGCCCCAATGTTCCCTCCAGGCACTTTCAGTGTGGGTGCCTTCTCCACGTGGTTCCTGCTTTCACTGCAGCTCTGAAGAGAATGTTAGCCAAGAGGTAACCGGGACAGTGAAAACAGTACTCAAAGACAGGGAGAGCAAGCTCTCTCTTGGCACTTTGGATGTGGGACATACAGTGAGATGTTTGCTGCTTTTGCGTTTGGCTGTTGGGAGATTTACAGCACAAACATATCTAGTTGATTTGAAGCAGTTCCGAGAAAGTCTAAACATAATCCCCACTTCTCCCTCCTGGCACTTTCCACGTGGGAGATACAGCAGGATGTATATTGGTTTTGAGGACAACTCAATGGACAGTGTAGGGAGAAAAGGTCCTGGCTCCTTGAATGCCGTTTCTGGAGACACTGCGATCAATGTGGGAGATATGTCAAGATGTGTGTTGGTTTTGAGGACGGCTCTCTGGAGAGTCTTAGCAAAGAGGTCACACAGATAATCAGAGCAATTCTCAGAGACACTGAGAACAAGCTCCACAATTCCCTCCTGGCACTTTCCCTGTAGGAGATACCGCAAGACGTTTCTGTATATTGGGCACAGCGCTCTGCACGGTGTTAGCAGAGACTTTCCCGGGACAGTGAAACCCTATGTCAGAGACACTGAGAAGAAGCCCCAATGTTCCCTCCAGGCACTTTCAGTGTGGGTGCCTTCTCCACGTGGTTCCTGCTTTCACTGCAGCTCTGAAGAGAATGTTAGCAAAGAGGTAACCGGGACAGTGAAAACAGTACTCAAAGACAGGGAGAGCAAGCTCTCTCTTGGCACTTTGGATGTGGGACATACAGCGAGATGTTTGCTGCTTTTGCATTTGGCTGTTGGGAGATTTACAGCACAAAGATATCTAGTTGATTTGAAGCAGTTCCGAGAAAGTCTAAACATAATCCCCACTTCTCCCTCCTGGCACTTTCCATGTGGGAGATACAGCAGGATGTATATTGGTTTTGAGGACAACTCAATGGACAGTGTAGGGAGAAAAGGTCCTGGCTCCTTGAATGCCGTTTCTGGAGACACTGCGATCAATGTGGGAGATATGTCAAGATGTGTGTTGGTTTTGAGGACGGCTCTCTGGAGAGTCTTAGCAAAGAGGTCACACAGATAATCAGAGCAATTCTCAGAGACACTGAGAACAAGCTCCACAATTCCCTCCTGGCACTTTCCCTGTAGGAGATACCGCAAGACGTTTCTGTATATTGGGCACAGCGCTCTGCACGGTGTTAGCAGAGACTTTCCCGGGACAGTGAAACCCTATGTCAGAGACACTGAGAAGAAGCCCCAATGTTCCCTCCAGGCACTTTCAGTGTGGGTGCCTTCTCCACGTGGTTCCTGCTTTCACTGCAGCTCTGAAGAGAATGTTAGCAAAGAGGTAACCGGGACAGTGAAAACAGTACTCAAAGACAGGGAGAGCAAGCTCTCTCTTGGCACTTTGGATGTGGGACATACAGCGAGATGTTTGCTGCTTTTGCGTTTGGCTGTTGGGAGATTTACAGCACAAAGATATCTAGTTGATTTGAAGCAGTTCCGAGAAAGTCTAAACATAATCCCCACTTCTCCCTCCTGGCACTTTCCACGTGGGAGATACAGCAGGATGTATATTGGTTTTGAGGACAACTCAATGGACAGTGTAGGGAGAAAAGGTCCTGGCTCCTTGAATGCCGTTTCTGGAGACACTGCGATCAATGTGGGAGATATGTCAAGATGTGTGTTGGTTTTGAGGACGGCTCTCTGGAGAGTCTTAGCAAAGAGGTCACAGGGATAATCAGAGCAATTCTCAGAGACACTGAGAACAAGCTCCACAATTCCCTCCTGGCACTTTCCCTGTAGGAGATACCGCAAGATGTTTCTGTATATTGGGCACAGCGCTCTGCACGGTGTTAGCAGAGACTTTCCCGGGACAGTGAAACCCTATGTCAGAGACACTGAGAAGAAGCCCCAATGTTCCCTCCAGGCACTTTCAGTGTGGGTGCCTTCTCCACGTGGTTCCTGCTTTCACTGCAGCTCTGAAGAGAATGTTAGCAAAGAGGTAACCGGCACAGCGAAAACAGTACTCAAAGACAGGGAGAGCAAGCTCTCTCTTGGCACTTTGGATGTGGGACATACAGCGAGATGTTTGCTGCCTTTGCGTTTGGCTGTTGGGAGATTTACAGCACAAAGATATCTAGTTGATTTGAAGCAGTTCTGAGAAAGTCTAAACATAATCCCCACTTCTCCCTCCTGGCACTTTCCACGTGGGAGATATAGCAGGATGTATATTGGTTTTGAGGACAACTCAATGGACAGTGTAGGGAGAAAAGGTCCTGGCTCCTTGAATGCCGTTTCTGGAGACACTGCGATCAATGTGGGAGATATGTCAAGATGTGTGTTGGTTTTGAGGACGGCTCTCTGGAGAGTCTTAGCAAAGAGGTCACACAGATAATCAGAGCAATTCTCAGAGACACTGAGAACAAGCTCGACAATTCCCTCCTGGCACTTTCCCTGTAGGAGATACCGCAAGACGTTTCTGTATATTGGGCACAGCGCTCTGCAGGGTGTTAGCAGAGACTTTCCCGGGACAGTGAAACCCTATGTCAGAGACACTGAGAAGAAGCCCCAGTGTTCCCTCCAGGCACTTTCAGTGTGGGTGCCTTCTCCACGTGGTTCCTGCTTTCACTGCAGCTCTGAAGAGAATGTTAGCAAAGAGGTAACCGGGACAGTGAAAACAGTACTCAAATCAGGGAGAGCAAGCTCTCTCTTGGCACTTTGGATGTGGGACATACAGCGAGATGTTTGCTGCTTTTGCGTTTGGCTGTTGGGAGATTTACAGCACAAAGATATCTAGTTGATTTGAAGCAGTTCCGAGAAAGTCTAAACATAATCCCCACTTCTCCCTCCTGGCACTTTCCATGTGGGAGATACAGCAGGATGTATATTGGTTTTGAGGACAACTCAATGGACAGTGTAGGGAGAAAAGGTCCTGGCTCCTTGAATGCCGTTTCTGGAGACACTGCGATCAATGTGGGAGATATGTCAAGATGTGTGTTGGTTTTGAGGACGGCTCTCTGGAGAGTCTTAGCAAAGAGGTCACACAGATAATCAGAGCAATTCTCAGAGACACTGAGAACAAGCTCCACAATTCCCTCCTGGCACTTTCCCTGTAGGAGATACCGCAAGACGTTTCTGTATATTGGGCACAGCGCTCTGCACGGTGTTAGCAGAGACTTTCCCGGGACAGTGAAACCCTATGTCAGAGACACTGAGAAGAAGCCCCAATGTTCCCTCCAGGCACTTTCAGTGTGGGTGCCTTCTCCACGTGGTTCCTGCTTTCACTGCAGCTCTGAAGAGAATGTTAGCAAAGAGGTAACCGGGACAGTGAAAACAGTACTCAAATCAGGGAGAGCAAGCTCTGTCTTGGCACTTTGGATGTGGGACATACAGCGAGATGTTTGCTGCTTTTGCGTTTGGCTGTTGGGCGATTTACAGCACAAAGATATCTAGTTGATTTGAAGCAGTTCCGAGAAAGTCTAAACATAATCCCCACTTCTCCCTCCTGGCACTTTCCACGTGGGAGATACAGCAGGATGTATATTGGTTTTGAGGACAACTCAATGGACAGTGTAGGGAGAAAAGGTCCTGGCTCCTTGAATGCCGTTTCTGGAGACACTGCGATCAATGTGGGAGATATGTCAAGATGTGTGTTGGTTTTGAGGACGGCTCTCTGGAGAGTCTTAGCAAAGAGGTCACACAGATAATCAGAGCAATTCTCAGAGACACTGAGAACAAGCTCGACAATTCCCTCCTGGCACTTTCCCTGTAGGAGATACCGCAAGACGTTTCTGTATATTGGGCACAGCGCTCTGCAGGGTGTTAGCAGAGACTTTCCCGGGACAGTGAAACCCTATGTCAGAGACACTGAGAAGAAGCCCCAATGTTCCCTCCAGGCACTTTCAGTGTGGGTGCCTTCTCCACGTGGTTCCTGCTTTCACTGCAGCTCTGAAGAGAATGTTAGCAAAGAGGTAACCGGGACAGTGAAAACAGTACTCAAAGACAGGGAGAGCAAGCTCTCTCTTGGCACTTTGGATGTGGGACATACAGCGAGATGTTTGCTGCCTTTGCGTTTGGCTGTTGGGAGATTTACAGCACAAAGATATCTAGTTGATTAGAAGCAGTTACGAGAAAGTCTAAACATAATCCCCACTTCTCCCTCCTGGCACTTTCCACGTGGGAGATATAGCAGGATGTATATTGGTTTTGAGGACAACTCAATGGACAGTGTAGGGAGAAAAGGTCCTGGCTCCTTGAATGCCGTTTCTGGAGACACTGCGATCAATGTGGGAGATATGTCAAGATGTGTGTTTGTTTTGAGGACGGCTCTCTGGAGAGTCTTAGCAAAGAGGTCACAGGGATAATCAGAGCAATTCTCAGAGACACTGAGAACAAGCTCGACAATTCCCTCCTGGCACTTTCCCTGTAGGAGATACCGCAAGATGTTTCTGTATATTGGGCACAGCGCTCTGCACGGTGTTAGCAGAGACTTTCCCGGGACAGTGAAACCCTATGTCAGAGACACTGAGAAGAAGCCCCAATGTTCCCTCCAGGCACTTTCAGTGTGGGTGCCTTCTCCACGTGGTTCCTGCTTTCACTGCAGCTCTGAAGAGAATGTTAGCCAAGAGGTAACCGGGACAGTGAAAACAGTACTCAAAGACAGGGAGAGCAAGCTCTCTCTTGGCACTTTGGATGTGGGACATACAGCGAGATGTTTGCTGCTTTTGCGTTTGGCTGTTGGGAGATTTACAGCACAAAGATATCTAGTTGATTTGAAGCAGTTCCGAGAAAGTCTAAACATAATCCCCACTTCTCCCTCCTGGCACTTTCCACGTGGGAGATATAGCAGGATGTATATTGGTTTTGAGGACAACTCAATGGACAGTGTAGGGAGAAAAGGTCCTGGCTCCTTGAATGCCGTTTCTGGAGACACTGCGATCAATGTGGGAGATATGTCAAGATGTGTGTTTGTTTTGAGGACGGCTCTCTGGAGAGTCTTAGCAAAGAGGTCACACAGATAATCAGAGCAATTCTCAGAGACACTGAGAACAAGCTCGACAATTCCCTCCTGGCACTTTCCCTGTAGGAGATACCGCAAGACGTTTCTGTATATTGGGCACAGCGCTCTGCAGGGTGTTAGCAGAGACTTTCCCGGGACAGTGAAACCCTATGTCAGAGACACTGAGAAGAAGCCCCAATGTTCCCTCCAGGCACTTTCAGTGTGGGTGCCTTCTCCACGTGGTTCCTGCTTTCACTGCAGCTCTGAAGAGAATGTTAGCAAAGAGGTAACCGGGACAGTGAAAACAGTACTCAAAGACAGGGAGAGCAAGCTCTCTCTTGGCACTTTGGATGTGGGACATACAGCGAGATGTTTGCTGCCTTTGCGTTTGGCTGTTGGGAGATTTACAGCACAAAGATATCTAGTTGATTTGAAGCAGTTCCGAGAAAGTCTAAACATAATCCCCACTTCTCCCTCCTGGCACTTTCCACGTGGGAGATATAGCAGGATGTATATTGGTTTTGAGGACAACTCAATGGACAGTGTAGGGAGAAAAGGTCCTGGCTCCTTGAATGCCGTTTCTGGAGACACTGCGATCAATGTGGGAGATATGTCAAGATGTGTGTTTGTTTTGAGGACGGCTCTCTGGAGAGTCTTAGCAAAGAGGTCACAGGGATAATCAGAGCAATTCTCAGAGACACTGAGAACAAGCTCGACAATTCCCTCCTGGCACTTTCCCTGTAGGAGATACCGCAAGATGTTTCTGTATATTGGGCACAGCGCTCTGCACGGTGTTAGCAGAGACTTTCCCGGGACAGTGAAACCCTATGTCAGAGACACTGAGAAGAAGCCCCAATGTTCCCTCCAGGCACTTTCAGTGTGGGTGCCTTCTCCACGTGGTTCCTGCTTTCACTGCAGCTCTGAAGAGAATGTTAACAAAGAGGTAACCGGGACAGTGAAAACAGTACTCAAAGACAGGGAGAGCAAGCTCTCTCTTGGCACTTTGGATGTGGGACATACAGCGAGATGTTTGCTGCCTTTGCGTTTGGCTGTTGGGAGATTTACAGCACAAAGATATCTAGTTGATTTGAAGCAGTTCCGAGAAAGTCTAAACATAATCCCCACTTCTCCCTCCTGGCACTTTCCACGTGGGAGATATAGCAGGATGTATATTGGTTTTGAGGACAACTCAATGGACAGTGTAGGGAGAAAAGGTCCTGGCTCCTTGAATGCCGTTTCTGGAGACACTGCGATCAATGTGGGAGATATGTCAAGATGTGTGTTTGTTTTGAGGACGGCTCTCTGGAGAGTCTTAGCAAAGAGGTCACACAGATAATCAGAGCAATTCTCAGAGACACTGAGAACAAGCTCCACAATTCCCTCCTGGCACTTTCCCTGTAGGAGATACCGCAAGATGTTTCTGTATATTGGGCACAGCGCTCTGCACGGTGTTAGCAGAGACTTTCCCGGGACAGTGAAACCCTATGTCAGAGACACTGAGAAGAAGCCCCAATGTTCCCTCCAGGCACTTTCAGTGTGGGTGCCTTCTCCACGTGGTTCCTGCTTTCACTGCAGCTCTGAAGAGAATGTTAACAAAGAGGTAACCGGGACAGTGAAAACAGTACTCAAAGACAGGGAGAGCAAGCTCTCTCTTGGCACTTTGGATGTGGGACATACAGCGAGATGTTTGCTGCCTTTGCGTTTGGCTGTTGGGAGATTTACAGCACAAAGATATCTAGTTGATTTGAAGCAGTTCCGAGAAAGTCTAAACATAATCCCCACTTCTCCCTCCTGGCACTTTCCACGTGGGAGATATAGCAGGATGTATATTGGTTTTGAGGACAACTCAATGGACAGTGTAGGGAGAAAAGGTCCTGGCTCCTTGAATGCCGTTTCTGGAGACACTGCGATCAAAGTGGGAGATATGTCAAGATGTGTGTTTGTTTTGAGGACGGCTCTCTGGAGAGTCTTAGCAAAGAGGTCACACAGATAATCAGAGCAATTCTCAGAGACACTGAGAACAAGCTCGACAATTCCCTCCTGGCACTTTCCCTGTAGGAGATACCGCAAGACGTTTCTGTATATTGGGCACAGCGCTCTGCAGGGTGTTAGCAGAGACTTTCCCGGGACAGTGAAACCCTATGTCAGAGACACTGAGAAGAAGCCCCAATGTTCCCTCCAGGCACTTTCAGTGTGGGTGCCTTCTCCACGTGGTTCCTGCTTTCACTGCAGCTCTGAAGAGAATGTTAACAAAGAGGTAACCTGGACAGTGAAAACAGTACTCAAAGACAGGGAGAGCAAGCTCTCTCTTGGCACTTTGGATGTGGGACATACAGCGAGATGTTTGCTGCTTTTGCGTTTGGCTGTTGGGCGATTTACAGCACAAAGATATCTAGTTGATTTGAAGCAGTTCCGAGAAAGTCTAAACATAATCCCCACTTCTCCCTCCTGGCACTTTCCATGTGGGAGATATAGCAGGATGTATATTGGTTTTGAGGACAACTCAATGGACAGTGTAGGGAGAAAAGGTCCTGGCTCCTTGAATGCCGTTCCTGGAGACACTGCGATCAATGTGGGAGATATGTCAAGATGTGTGTTGGTTTTGAGGACGGCTCTCTGGAGAGTCTTAGCAAAGAGGTCACACAGATAATCAGAGCAATTCTCAGAGACACTGAGAACAAGCTCCACAATTCCCTCCTGGCACTTTCCCTGTAGGAGATACCGCAAGACGTTTCTGTATATTGGGCATAGCGCTCTGCACGGTGTTAGCAGAGACTTTCCCGGGACAGTGAAACCCTATGTCAGAGACACTGAGAAGAAGCCCCAGTGTTCCCTCCAGGCACTTTCAGTGTGGGTGCCTTCTCCACGTGGTTCCTGCTTTCACTGCAGCTCTGAAGAGAATGTTAGCAAAGAGGTAACCGGGACAGTGAAAACAGTACTCAAAGACAGGGAGAGCAAGCTCTCTCTTGGCACTTTGGATGTGGGACATACAGCGAGATGTTTGCTGCTTTTGCGTTTGGCTGTTGGGCGATTTAGAGCACAAAGATATCTAGTTGATTTGAAGCAGTTCCGAGAAAGTCTAAATATAATCCCCACTTCTCCCTCCTGGCACTTTCCATGTGGGAGATACAGCAGGATGTATATTGGTTTTGAGGACAACTCAATGGACAGTGTAGGGAGAAAAGGTCCTGGCTCCTTGAATGCCGTTTCTGGAGACACTGCGATCAATGTGGGAGATATGTCAAGATGTGTGTTGGTTTTGAGGACGGCTCTCTGGAGAGTCTTAGCAAAGAGGTCACAGGGATAATCAGAGCAATTCTCAGAGACACTGAGAACAAGCTCGACAATTCCCTCCTGGCACTTTCCCTGTAGGAGATACCGCAAGACGTTTCTGTATATTGGGCACAGCGCTCTGCACGGTGTTAGCAGAGACTTTCCCGGGACAGTGAAACCCTATGTCAGAGACACTGAGAAGAAGCCCCAATGTTCCCTCCAGGCACTTTCAGTGTGGGTGCCTTCTCCACGTGGTTCCTGGTTTCCCTGCAGCTCTGAAGAGAATGTTAGCCAAGAGGTAACCGGGACAGTGAAAACAGTACTCAAAGACAGGGAGAGCAAGCTCTCTCTTGGCACTTTCGATGTGGGACATACAGCGAGATGTTTGCTGCTTTTGCGTTTGGCTGTTGGGCGATTTACAGCACAAAGATATCTAGTTGATTTGAAGCAGTTCCGAGAAAGTCTAAACATAATCCCCACTTCTCCCTCCTGGCACTTTCCATGTGGGAGATACAGCAGGATGTATATTGGTTTTGAGGACAACTCAATGGCCAGTGTAGGGAGAAAAGGTCCTGGCTCCTTGAATGCCGTTTCTGGAGACACTGCGATCAATGTGGGAGATATGTTAAGATGTGTGTTGGTTTTGAGGACGGCTCTCTGGAGAGTCTTAGCAAAGAGGTCACAGGGAAAATCAGAGCAATTCTCAGAGACACTGAGAACAAGCTCGACAATTCCCTCCTGGCACTTTCCCTGTAGGAGATACCGCAAGACGTTTCTGTATATTGGGCACAGCGCTCTGCACGGTGTTAGCAGAGACTTTCCCGGGACAGTGAAACCCTATGTCAGAGACACTGAGAAGAAGCCCCAATGTTCCCTCCAGGCACTTTCAGTGTGGGTGCCTTCTCCACGTGGTTCCTGCTTTCACTGCAGCTCTGAAGAGAATGTTAGCAAAGAGGTAACCGGGACAGTGAAAACAGTACTCAAAGACAGGGAGAGCAAGCTCTCTCTTGGCACTTTGGATGTGGGACATACAGCGAGATGTTTGCTGCTTTTGCGTTTGGCTGTTGGGAGATTTACAGCACAAAGATATCTAGTTGATTTGAAGCAGTTCCGAGAAAGTCTAAACATAATCCCCACTTCTCCCTCCTGGCACTTTCCACGTGGGAGATACAGCAGGATGTATATTGGTTTTGAGGACAACTCAATGGACAGTGTAGGGAGAAAAGGTCCTGGCTCCTTGAATGCCGTTTCTGGAGACACTGCGATCAATGTGGGAGATATGTCAAGATGTGTGTTGGTTTTGAGGACGGCTCTCTGGAGAGTCTTAGCAAAGAGGTCACACAGATAATCAGAGCAATTCTCAGAGACACTGAGAACAAGCTCGACAATTCCCTCCTGGCACTTTCCCTGTAGGAGATACCGCAAGACGTTTCTGTATATTGGGCACAGCGCTCTGCACGGTGTTAGCAGAGACTTTCCCGGGACAGTGAAACCCTATGTCAGAGACACTGAGAAGAAGCCCCAATGTTCCCTCCAGGCACTTTCAGTGTGGGTGCCTTCTCCACGTGGTTCCTGCTTTCACTGCAGCTCTGAAGAGAATGTTAGCAAAGAGGTAACCGGGACAGTGAAAACAGTACTCAAAGACAGGGAGAGCAAGCTCTCTCTTGGCACTTTGGATGTGGGACATACAGCGAGATGTTTGCTGCTTTTGCGTTTGGCTGTTGGGAGATTTACAGCACAAAGATATCTAGTTGATTTGAAGCAGTTCCGAGAAAGTCTAAACATAATCCCCACTTCTCCCTCCTGGCACTTTCCACGTGGGAGATACAGCAGGATGTATATTGGTTTTGAGGACAACTCAATGGACAGTGTAGGGAGAAAAGGTCCTGGCTCCTTGAATGCCGTTTCTGGAGACACTGCGATCAATGTGGGAGATATGTCAAGATGTGTGTTGGTTTTGAGGACGGCTCTCTGGAGAGTCTTAGCAAAGAGGTCACAGGGATAATCAGAGCAATTCTCAGAGACACTGAGAACAAGCTCGACAATTCCCTCCTGGCACTTTCCCTGTAGGAGATACCGCAAGACGTTTCTGTATATTGGGCACAGCGCTCTGCACGGTGTTAGCAGAGACTTTCCCGGGACAGTGAAACCCTATGTCAGAGACACTGAGAAGAAGCCCCAATGTTCCCTCCAGGCACTTTCAGTGTGGGTGCCTTCTCCACGTGGTTCCTGGTTTCCCTGCAGCTCTGAAGAGAATGTTAGCCAAGAGGTAACCGGGACAGTGAAAACAGTACTCAAAGACAGGGAGAGCAAGCTCTCTCTTGGCACTTTCGATGTGGGACATACAGCGAGATGTTTGCTGCTTTTGCGTTTGGCTGTTGGGCGATTTACAGCACAAAGATATCTAGTTGATTTGAAGCAGTTCCGAGAAAGTCTAAACATAATCCCCACTTCTCCCTCCTGGCACTTTCCATGTGGGAGATACAGCAGGATGTATATTGGTTTTGAGGACAACTCAATGGCCAGTGTAGGGAGAAAAGGTCCTGGCTCCTTGAATGCCGTTTCTGGAGACACTGCGATCAATGTGGGAGATATGTTAAGATGTGTGTTGGTTTTGAGGACGGCTCTCTGGAGAGTCTTAGCAAAGAGGTCACAGGGAAAATCAGAGCAATTCTCAGAGACACTGAGAACAAGCTCGACAATTCCCTCCTGGCACTTTCCCTGTAGGAGATACCGCAAGACGTTTCTGTATATTGGGCACAGCGCTCTGCACGGTGTTAGCAGAGACTTTCCCGGGACAGTGAAACCCTATGTCAGAGACACTGAGAAGAAGCCCCAATGTTCCCTCCAGGCACTTTCAGTGTGGGTGCCTTCTCCACGTGGTTCCTGCTTTCACTGCAGCTCTGAAGAGAATGTTAGCAAAGAGGTAACCGGGACAGTGAAAACAGTACTCAAAGACAGGGAGAGCAAGCTCTCTCTTGGCACTTTGGATGTGGGACATACAGCGAGATGTTTGCTGCTTTTGCGTTTGGCTGTTGGGAGATTTACAGCACAAAGATATCTAGTTGATTTGAAGCAGTTCCGAGAAAGTCTAAACATAATCCCCACTTCTCCCTCCTGGCACTTTCCACGTGGGAGATACAGCAGGATGTATATTGGTTTTGAGGACAACTCAATGGCCAGTGTAGGGAGAAAAGGTCCTGGCTCCTTGAATGCCGTTTCTGGAGACACTGCGATCAATGTGGGAGATATGTCAAGATGTGTGTTGGTTTTGAGGACGGCTCTCTGGAGAGTCTTAGCAAAGAGGTCACACAGATAATCAGAGCAATTCTCAGAGACACTGAGAACAAGCTCGACAATTCCCTCCTGGCACTTTCCCTGTAGGAGATACCGCAAGACGTTTCTGTATATTGGGCACAGCGCTCTGCACGGTGTTAGCAGAGACTTTCCCGGGACAGTGAAACCCTATGTCAGAGACACTGAGAAGAAGCCCCAATGTTCCCTCCAGGCACTTTCAGTGTGGGTGCCTTCTCCACGTGGTTCCTGGTTTCCCTGCAGCTCTGAAGAGAATGTTAGCCAAGAGGTAACCGGGACAGTGAAAACAGTACTCAAAGACAGGGAGAGCAAGCTCTCTCTTGGCACTTTCGATGTGGGACATACAGCGAGATGTTTGCTGCTTTTGCGTTTGGCTGTTGGGCGATTTACAGCACAAAGATATCTAGTTGATTTGAAGCAGTTCCGAGAAAGTCTAAACATAATCCCCACTTCTCCCTCCTGGCACTTTCCATGTGGGAGATACAGCAGGATGTATATTGGTTTTGAGGACAACTCAATGGCCAGTGTAGGGAGAAAAGGTCCTGGCTCCTTGAATGCCGTTTCTGGAGACACTGCGATCAATGTGGGAGATATGTTAAGATGTGTGTTGGTTTTGAGGACGGCTCTCTGGAGAGTCTTAGCAAAGAGGTCACACAGATAATCAGAGCAATTCTCAGAGACACTGAGAACAAGCTCGACAATTCCCTCCTGGCACTTTCCCTGTAGGAGATACCGCAAGACGTTTCTGTATATTGGGCACAGCGCTCTGCACGGTGTTAGCAGAGACTTTCCCGGGACAGTGAAACCCTATGTCAGAGACACTGAGAAGAAGCCCCAATGTTCCCTCCAGGCACTTTCAGTGTGGGTGCCTTCTCCACGTGGTTCCTGCTTTCACTGCAGCTCTGAAGAGAATGTTAGCCAAGAGGTAACCGGGACAGTGAAAACAGTACTCAAAGACAGGGAGAGCAAGCTCTCTCTTGGCACTTTGGATGTGGGACATACAGCGAGATGTTTGCTGCTTTTGCGTTTGGCTGTTGGGAGATTTACAGCACAAAGATATCTAGTTGATTTGAAGCAGTTCCGAGAAAGTCTAAACATAATCCCCACTTCTCCCTCCTGGCACTTTCCACGTGGGAGATACAGCAGGATGTATATTGGTTTTGAGGACAACTCAATGGACAGTGTAGGGAGAAAAGGTCCTGGCTCCTTGAATGCCGTTTCTGGAGACACTGCGATCAATGTGGGAGATATGTCAAGATGTGTGTTGGTTTTGAGGACGGCTCTCTGGAGAGTCTTAGCAAAGAGGTCACACAGATAATCAGAGCAATTCTCAGAGACACTGAGAACAAGCTCGACAATTCCCTCCTGGCACTTTCCCTGTAGGAGATACCGCAAGACGTTTCTGTATATTGGGCACAGCGCTCTGCACGGTGTTAGCAGAGACTTTCCCGGGACAGTGAAACCCTATGTCAGAGACACTGAGAAGAAGCCCCAATGTTCCCTCCAGGCACTTTCAGTGTGGGTGCCTTCTCCACGTGGTTCCTGCTTTCACTGCAGCTCTGAAGAGAATGTTAGCAAAGAGGTAACCGGGACAGTGAAAACAGTACTCAAAGACAGGGAGAGCAAGCTCTCTCTTGGCACTTTGGATGTGGGACATACAGCGAGATGTTTGCTGCTTTTGCGTTTGGCTGTTGGGCGATTTAGAGCACAAAGATATCTAGTTGATTTGAAGCAGTTCCGAGAAAGTCTAAACATAATCCCCACTTCTCCCTCCTGGCACTTTCCATGTGGGAGATACAGCAGGATGTATATTGGTTTTGAGGACAACTCAATGGACAGTGTAGGGAGAAAAGGTCCTGGCTCCTTGAATGCCGTTTCTGGAGACACTGCGATCAATGTGGGAGATATGTCAAGATGTGTGTTGGTTTTGAGGACGGCTCTCTGGAGAGTCTTAGCAAAGAGGTCACAGGGAAAATCAGAGCAATTCTCAGAGACACTGAGAACAAGCTCGACAATTCCCTCCTGGCACTTTCCCTGTAGGAGATACCGCAAGACGTTTCTGTATATTGGGCACAGCGCTCTGCACGGTGTTAGCAGAGACTTTCCCGGGACAGTGAAACCCTATGTCAGAGACACTGAGAAGAAGCCCCAATGTTCCCTCCAGGCACTTTCAGTGTGGGTGCCTTCTCCACGTGGTTCCTGCTTTCACTGCAGCTCTGAAGAGAATGTTAGCCAAGAGGTAACCGGGACAGTGAAAACAGTACTCAAAGACAGGGAGAGCAAGCTCTCTCTTGGCACTTTGGATGTGGGACATACAGCGAGATGTTTGCTGCTTTTGCGTTTGGCTGTTGGGCGATTTAGAGCACAAAGATATCTAGTTGATTTGAAGCAGTTCCGAGAAAGTCTAAACATAATCCCCACTTCTCCCTCCTGGCACTTTCCACGTGGGAGATACAGCAGGATGTATATTGGTTTTGAGGACAACTCAATGGACAGTGTAGGGAGAAAAGGTCCTGGCTCCTTGAATGCCGTTTCTGGAGACACTGCGATCAATGTGGGAGATATGTCAAGATGTGTGTTGGTTTTGAGGACGGCTCTCTGGAGAGTCTTAGCAAAGAGGTCACACAGATAATCAGAGCAATTCTCAGAGACACTGAGAACAAGCTCGACAATTCCCTCCTGGCACTTTCCCTGTAGGAGATACCGCAAGACGTTTCTGTATATTGGGCACAGCGCTCTGCGCGGTGTTAGCAGAGACTTTCCCGGGACAGTGAAACCCTATGTCAGAGACACTGAGAAGAAGCCCCAATGTTCCCTCCAGGCACTTTCAGTGTGGGTGCCTTCTCCACGTGGTTCCTGCTTTCACTGCAGCTCTGAAGAGAATGTTAGCCAAGAGGTAACCGGGACAGTGAAAACAGTACTCAAAGACAGGGAGAGCAAGCTCTCTCTTGGCACTTTGGATGTGGGACATACAGCGAGATGTTTGCTGCTTTTGCGTTTGGCTGTTGGGCGATTTACAGCACAAAGATATCTAGTTGATTTGAAGCAGTTCCGAGAAAGTCTAAACATAATCCCCACTTCTCCCTCCTGGCACTTTCCATGTGGGAGATACAGCAGGATGTATATTGGTTTTGAGGACAACTCAATGGCCAGTGTAGGGAGAAAAGGTCCTGGCTCCTTGAATGCCGTTTCTGGAGACACTGCGATCAATGTGGGAGATATGTTAAGATGTGTGTTGGTTTTGAGGACGGCTCTCTGGAGAGTCTTAGCAAAGAGGTCACAGGGAAAATCAGAGCAATTCTCAGAGACACTGAGAACAAGCTCGACAATTCCCTCCTGGCACTTTCCCTGTAGGAGATACCGCAAGACGTTTCTGTATATTGGGCACAGCGCTCTGCACGGTGTTAGCAGAGACTTTCCCGGGACAGTGAAACCCTATGTCAGAGACACTGAGAAGAAGCCCCAATGTTCCCTCCAGGCACTTTCAGTGTGGGTGCCTTCTCCACGTGGTTCCTGCTTTCACTGCAGCTCTGAAGAGAATGTTAGCCAAGAGGTAACCGGGACAGTGAAAACAGTACTCAAAGACAGGGAGAGCAAGCTCTCTCTTGGCACTTTGGATGTGGGACATACAGCGAGATGTTTGCTGCTTTTGCGTTTGGCTGTTGGGAGATTTACAGCACAAACATATCTAGTTGATTTGAAGCAGTTCCGAGAAAGTCTAAACATAATCCCCACTTCTCCCTCCTGGCACTTTCCACGTGGGAGATACAGCAGGATGTATATTGGTTTTGAGGACAACTCAATGGACAGTGTAGGGAGAAAAGGTCCTGGCTCCTTGAATGCCGTTTCTGGAGACACTGCGATCAATGTGGGAGATATGTCAAGATGTGTGTTGGTTTTGAGGACGGCTCTCTGGAGAGTCTTAGCAAAGAGGTCACACAGATAATCAGAGCAATTCTCAGAGACACTGAGAACAAGCTCGACAATTCCCTCCTGGCACTTTCCCTGTAGGAGATACCGCAAGACGTTTCTGTATATTGGGCACAGCGCTCTGCGCGGTGTTAGCAGAGACTTTCCCGGGACAGTGAAACCCTATGTCAGAGACACTGAGAAGAAGCCCCAATGTTCCCTCCAGGCACTTTCAGTGTGGGTGCCTTCTCCACGTGGTTCCTGCTTTCACTGCAGCTCTGAAGAGAATGTTAGCCAAGAGGTAACCGGGACAGTGAAAACAGTACTCAAAGACAGGGAGAGCAAGCTCTCTCTTGGCACTTTGGATGTGGGACATACAGCGAGATGTTTGCTGCTTTTGCGTTTGGCTGTTGGGCGATTTACAGCACAAAGATATCTAGTTGATTTGAAGCAGTTCCGAGAAAGTCTAAACATAATCCCCACTTCTCCCTCCTGGCACTTTCCATGTGGGAGATACAGCAGGATGTATATTGGTTTTGAGGACAACTCAATGGACAGTGTAGGGAGAAAAGGTCCTGGCTCCTTGAATGCCGTTTCTGGAGACACTGCGATCAATGTGGGAGATATGTCAAGATGTGTGTTGGTTTTGAGGACGGCTCTCTGGAGAGTCTTAGCAAAGAGGTCACAGGGATAATCAGAGCAATTCTCAGAGACACTGAGAACAAGCTCGACAATTCCCTCCTGGCACTTTCCCTGTAGGAGATACCGCAAGACGTTTCTGTATATTGGGCACAGCGCTCTGCACGGTGTTAGCAGAGACTTTCCCGGGACAGTGAAACCCTATGTCAGAGACACTGAGAAGAAGCCCCAATGTTCCCTCCAGGCACTTTCAGTGTGGGTGCCTTCTCCACGTGGTTCCTGCTTTCACTGCAGCTCTGAAGAGAATGTTAGCCAAGAGGTAACCGGGACAGTGAAAACAGTACTCAAAGACAGGGAGAGCAAGCTCTCTCTTGGCACTTTCGATGTGGGACATACAGCGAGATGTTTGCTGCTTTTGCGTTTGGCTGTTGGGCGATTTACAGCACAAAGATATCTAGTTGATTTGAAGCAGTTCCGAGAAAGTCTAAACATAATCCCCACTTCTCCCTCCTGGCACTTTCCACGTGGGAGATACAGCAGGATGTATATTGGTTTTGAGGACAACTCAATGGCCAGTGTAGGGAGAAAAGGTCCTGGCTCCTTGAATGCCGTTTCTGGAGACACTGCGATCAATGTGGGAGATATGTCAAGATGTGTGTTGGTTTTGAGGACGGCTCTCTGGAGAGTCTTAGCAAAGAGGTCACACAGATAATCAGAGCAATTCTCAGAGACACTGAGAACAAGCTCGACAATTCCCTCCTGGCACTTTCCCTGTAGGAGATACCGCAAGACGTTTCTGTATATTGGGCACAGCGCTCTGCGCGGTGTTAGCAGAGACTTTCCCGGGACAGTGAAACCCTATGTCAGAGACACTGAGAAGAAGCCCCAATGTTCCCTCCAGGCACTTTCAGTGTGGGTGCCTTCTCCACGTGGTTCCTGCTTTCACTGCAGCTCTGAAGAGAATGTTAGCCAAGAGGTAACCGGGACAGTGAAAACAGTACTCAAAGACAGGGAGAGCAAGCTCTCTCTTGGCACTTTGGATGTGGGACATACAGCGAGATGTTTGCTGCTTTTGCGTTTGGCTGTTGGGCGATTTACAGCACAAAGATATCTAGTTGATTTGAAGCAGTTCCGAGAAAGTCTAAACATAATCCCCACTTCTCCCTCCTGGCACTTTCCATGTGGGAGATACAGCAGGATGTATATTGGTTTTGAGGACAACTCAATGGACAGTGTAGGGAGAAAAGGTCCTGGCTCCTTGAATGCCGTTTCTGGAGACACTGCGATCAATGTGGGAGATATGTTAAGATGTGTGTTGGTTTTGAGGACGGCTCTCTGGAGAGTCTTAGCAAAGAGGTCACAGGGAAAATCAGAGCAATTCTCAGAGACACTGAGAACAAGCTCGACAATTCCCTCCTGGCACTTTCCCTGTAGGAGATACCGCAAGACGTTTCTGTATATTGGGCACAGCGCTCTGCACGGTGTTAGCAGAGACTTTCCCGGGACAGTGAAACCCTATGTCAGAGACACTGAGAAGAAGCCCCAATGTTCCCTCCAGGCACTTTCAGTGTGGGTGCCTTCTCCACGTGGTTCCTGCTTTCACTGCAGCTCTGAAGAGAATGTTAGCCAAGAGGTAACCGGGACAGTGAAAACAGTACTCAAAGACAGGGAGAGCAAGCTCTCTCTTGGCACTTTGGATGTGGGACATACAGCGAGATGTTTGCTGCTTTTGCGTTTGGCTGTTGGGAGATTTACAGCACAAAGATATCTAGTTGATTTGAAGCAGTTCCGAGAAAGTCTAAACATAATCCCCACTTCTCCCTCCTGGCACTTTCCACGTGGGAGATACAGCAGGATGTATATTGGTTTTGAGGACAACTCAATGGACAGTGTAGGGAGAAAAGGTCCTGGCTCCTTGAATGCCGTTTCTGGAGACACTGCGATCAATGTGGGAGATATGTCAAGATGTGTGTTGGTTTTGAGGACGGCTCTCTGGAGAGTCTTAGCAAAGAGGTCACACAGATAATCAGAGCAATTCTCAGAGACACTGAGAACAAGCTCGACAATTCCCTCCTGGCACTTTCCCTGTAGGAGATACCGCAAGACGTTTCTGTATATTGGGCACAGCGCTCTGCGCGGTGTTAGCAGAGACTTTCCCGGGACAGTGAAACCCTATGTCAGAGACACTGAGAAGAAGCCCCAATGTTCCCTCCAGGCACTTTCAGTGTGGGTGCCTTCTCCACGTGGTTCCTGCTTTCACTGCAGCTCTGAAGAGAATGTTAGCCAAGAGGTAACCGGGACAGTGAAAACAGTACTCAAAGACAGGGAGAGCAAGCTCTCTCTTGGCACTTTGGATGTGGGACATACAGCGAGATGTTTGCTGCTTTTGCGTTTGGCTGTTGGGCGATTTAGAGCACAAAGATATCTAGTTGATTTGAAGCAGTTCCGAGAAAGTCTAAACATAATCCCCACTTCTCCCTCCTGGCACTTTCCATGTGGGAGATACAGCAGGATGTATATTGGTTTTGAGGACAACTCAATGGACAGTGTAGGGAGAAAAGGTCCTGGCTCCTTGAATGCCGTTTCTGGAGACACTGCGATCAATGTGGGAGATATGTCAAGATGTGTGTTGGTTTTGAGGACGGCTCTCTGGAGAGTCTTAGCAAAGAGGTCACAGGGAAAATCAGAGCAATTCTCAGAGACACTGAGAACAAGCTCGACAATTCCCTCCTGGCACTTTCCCTGTAGGAGATACCGCAAGACGTTTCTGTATATTGGGCACAGCGCTCTGCACGGTGTTAGCAGAGACTTTCCCGGGACAGTGAAACCCTATGTCAGAGACACTGAGAAGAAGCCCCAATGTTCCCTCCAGGCACTTTCAGTGTGGGTGCCTTCTCCACGTGGTTCCTGCTTTCACTGCAGCTCTGAAGAGAATGTTAGCAAAGAGGTAACCGGGACAGTGAAAACAGTACTCAAAGACAGGGAGAGCAAGCTCTCTCTTGGCACTTTGGATGTGGGACATACAGCGAGATGTTTGCTGCTTTTGCGTTTGGCTGTTGGGAGATTTACAGCACAAAGATATCTAGTTGATTTGAAGCAGTTCCGAGAAAGTCTAAACATAATCCCCACTTCTCCCTCCTGGCACTTTCCACGTGGGAGATACAGCAGGATGTATATTGGTTTTGAGGACAACTCAATGGACAGTGTAGGGAGAAAAGGTCCTGGCTCCTTGAATGCCGTTTCTGGAGACACTGCGATCAATGTGGGAGATATGTCAAGATGTGTGTTGGTTTTGAGGACGGCTCTCTGGAGAGTCTTAGCAAAGAGGTCACACAGATAATCAGAGCAATTCTCAGAGACACTGAGAACAAGCTCGACAATTCCCTCCTGGCACTTTCCCTGTAGGAGATACCGCAAGACGTTTCTGTATATTGGGCACAGCGCTCTGCACGGTGTTAGCAGAGACTTTCCCGGGACAGTGAAACCCTATGTCAGAGACACTGAGAAGAAGCCCCAATGTTCCCTCCAGGCACTTTCAGTGTGGGTGCCTTCTCCACGTGGTTCCTGCTTTCACTGCAGCTCTGAAGAGAATGTTAGCAAAGAGGTAACCGGGACAGTGAAAACAGTACTCAAAGACAGGGAGAGCAAGCTCTCTCTTGGCACTTTGGATGTGGGACATACAGCGAGATGTTTGCTGCTTTTGCGTTTGGCTGTTGGGAGATTTACAGCACAAAGATATCTAGTTGATTTGAAGCAGTTCCGAGAAAGTCTAAACATAATCCCCACTTCTCCCTCCTGGCACTTTCCACGTGGGAGATACAGCAGGATGTATATTGGTTTTGAGGACAACTCAATGGACAGTGTAGGGAGAAAAGGTCCTGGCTCCTTGAATGCCGTTTCTGGAGACACTGCGATCAATGTGGGAGATATGTCAAGATGTGTGTTGGTTTTGAGGACGGCTCTCTGGAGAGTCTTAGCAAAGAGGTCACAGGGATAATCAGAGCAATTCTCAGAGACACTGAGAACAAGCTCGACAATTCCCTCCTGGCACTTTCCCTGTAGGAGATACCGCAAGACGTTTCTGTATATTGGGCACAGCGCTCTGCACGGTGTTAGCAGAGACTTTCCCGGGACAGTGAAACCCTATGTCAGAGACACTGAGAAGAAGCCCCAATGTTCCCTCCAGGCACTTTCAGTGTGGGTGCCTTCTCCACGTGGTTCCTGGTTTCCCTGCAGCTCTGAAGAGAATGTTAGCCAAGAGGTAACCGGGACAGTGAAAACAGTACTCAAAGACAGGGAGAGCAAGCTCTCTCTTGGCACTTTCGATGTGGGACATACAGCGAGATGTTTGCTGCTTTTGCGTTTGGCTGTTGGGCGATTTACAGCACAAAGATATCTAGTTGATTTGAAGCAGTTCCGAGAAAGTCTAAACATAATCCCCACTTCTCCCTCCTGGCACTTTCCACGTGGGAGATACAGCAGGATGTATATTGGTTTTGAGGACAACTCAATGGACAGTGTAGGGAGAAAAGGTCCTGGCTCCTTGAATGCCGTTTCTGGAGACACTGCGATCAATGTGGGAGATATGTCAAGATGTGTGTTGGTTTTGAGGACGGCTCTCTGGAGAGTCTTAGCAAAGAGGTCACAGGGAAAATCAGAGCAATTCTCAGAGACACTGAGAACAAGCTCGACAATTCCCTCCTGGCACTTTCCCTGTAGGAGATACCGCAAGACGTTTCTGTATATTGGGCACAGCGCTCTGCACGGTGTTAGCAGAGACTTTCCCGGGACAGTGAAACCCTATGTCAGAGACACTGAGAAGAAGCCCCAATGTTCCCTCCAGGCACTTTCAGTGTGGGTGCCTTCTCCACGTGGTTCCTGCTTTCACTGCAGCTCTGAAGAGAATGTTAGCAAAGAGGTAACCGGGACAGTGAAAACAGTACTCAAAGACAGGGAGAGCAAGCTCTCTCTTGGCACTTTGGATGTGGGACATACAGCGAGATGTTTGCTGCTTTTGCGTTTGGCTGTTGGGAGATTTACAGCACAAAGATATCTAGTTGATTTGAAGCAGTTCCGAGAAAGTCTAAACATAATCCCCACTTCTCCCTCCTGGCACTTTCCACGTGGGAGATACAGCAGGATGTATATTGGTTTTGAGGACAACTCAATGGACAGTGTAGGGAGAAAAGGTCCTGGCTCCTTGAATGCCGTTTCTGGAGACACTGCGATCAATGTGGGAGATATGTCAAGATGTGTGTTGGTTTTGAGGACGGCTCTCTGGAGAGTCTTAGCAAAGAGGTCACACAGATAATCAGAGCAATTCTCAGAGACACTGAGAACAAGCTCGACAATTCCCTCCTGGCACTTTCCCTGTAGGAGATACCGCAAGACGTTTCTGTATATTGGGCACAGCGCTCTGCACGGTGTTAGCAGAGACTTTCCCGGGACAGTGAAACCCTATGTCAGAGACACTGAGAAGAAGCCCCAATGTTCCCTCCAGGCACTTTCAGTGTGGGTGCCTTCTCCACGTGGTTCCTGCTTTCACTGCAGCTCTGAAGAGAATGTTAGCAAAGAGGTAACCGGGACAGTGAAAACAGTACTCAAAGACAGGGAGAGCAAGCTCTCTCTTGGCACTTTGGATGTGGGACATACAGCGAGATGTTTGCTGCTTTTGCGTTTGGCTGTTGGGAGATTTACAGCACAAAGATATCTAGTTGATTTGAAGCAGTTCCGAGAAAGTCTAAACATAATCCCCACTTCTCCCTCCTGGCACTTTCCACGTGGGAGATACAGCAGGATGTATATTGGTTTTGAGGACAACTCAATGGACAGTGTAGGGAGAAAAGGTCCTGGCTCCTTGAATGCCGTTTCTGGAGACACTGCGATCAATGTGGGAGATATGTCAAGATGTGTGTTGGTTTTGAGGACGGCTCTCTGGAGAGTCTTAGCAAAGAGGTCACAGGGATAATCAGAGCAATTCTCAGAGACACTGAGAACAAGCTCGACAATTCCCTCCTGGCACTTTCCCTGTAGGAGATACCGCAAGACGTTTCTGTATATTGGGCACAGCGCTCTGCACGGTGTTAGCAGAGACTTTCCCGGGACAGTGAAACCCTATGTCAGAGACACTGAGAAGAAGCCCCAATGTTCCCTCCAGGCACTTTCAGTGTGGGTGCCTTCTCCACGTGGTTCCTGGTTTCCCTGCAGCTCTGAAGAGAATGTTAGCCAAGAGGTAACCGGGACAGTGAAAACAGTACTCAAAGACAGGGAGAGCAAGCTCTCTCTTGGCACTTTCGATGTGGGACATACAGCGAGATGTTTGCTGCTTTTGCGTTTGGCTGTTGGGCGATTTACAGCACAAAGATATCTAGTTGATTTGAAGCAGTTCCGAGAAAGTCTAAACATAATCCCCACTTCTCCCTCCTGGCACTTTCCACGTGGGAGATACAGCAGGATGTATATTGGTTTTGAGGACAACTCAATGGCCAGTGTAGGGAGAAAAGGTCCTGGCTCCTTGAATGCCGTTTCTGGAGACACTGCGATCAATGTGGGAGATATGTCAAGATGTGTGTTGGTTTTGAGGACGGCTCTCTGGAGAGTCTTAGCAAAGAGGTCACACAGATAATCAGAGCAATTCTCAGAGACACTGAGAACAAGCTCGACAATTCCCTCCTGGCACTTTCCCTGTAGGAGATACCGCAAGACGTTTCTGTATATTGGGCACAGCGCTCTGCGCGGTGTTAGCAGAGACTTTCCCGGGACAGTGAAACCCTATGTCAGAGACACTGAGAAGAAGCCCCAATGTTCCCTCCAGGCACTTTCAGTGTGGGTGCCTTCTCCACGTGGTTCCTGCTTTCACTGCAGCTCTGAAGAGAATGTTAGCCAAGAGGTAACCGGGACAGTGAAAACAGTACTCAAAGACAGGGAGAGCAAGCTCTCTCTTGGCACTTTGGATGTGGGACATACAGCGAGATGTTTGCTGCTTTTGCGTTTGGCTGTTGGGCGATTTACAGCACAAAGATATCTAGTTGATTTGAAGCAGTTCCGAGAAAGTCTAAACATAATCCCCACTTCTCCCTCCTGGCACTTTCCATGTGGGAGATACAGCAGGATGTATATTGGTTTTGAGGACAACTCAATGGCCAGTGTAGGGAGAAAAGGTCCTGGCTCCTTGAATGCCGTTTCTGGAGACACTGCGATCAATGTGGGAGATATGTTAAGATGTGTGTTGGTTTTGAGGACGGCTCTCTGGAGAGTCTTAGCAAAGAGGTCACAGGGAAAATCAGAGCAATTCTCAGAGACACTGAGAACAAGCTCGACAATTCCCTCCTGGCACTTTCCCTGTAGGAGATACCGCAAGACGTTTCTGTATATTGGGCACAGCGCTCTGCACGGTGTTAGCAGAGACTTTCCCGGGACAGTGAAACCCTATGTCAGAGACACTGAGAAGAAGCCCCAATGTTCCCTCCAGGCACTTTCAGTGTGGGTGCCTTCTCCACGTGGTTCCTGCTTTCACTGCAGCTCTGAAGAGAATGTTAGCCAAGAGGTAACCGGGACAGTGAAAACAGTACTCAAAGACAGGGAGAGCAAGCTCTCTCTTGGCACTTTGGATGTGGGACATACAGCGAGATGTTTGCTGCTTTTGCGTTTGGCTGTTGGGAGATTTACAGCACAAACATATCTAGTTGATTTGAAGCAGTTCCGAGAAAGTCTAAACATAATCCCCACTTCTCCCTCCTGGCACTTTCCACGTGGGAGATACAGCAGGATGTATATTGGTTTTGAGGACAACTCAATGGACAGTGTAGGGAGAAAAGGTCCTGGCTCCTTGAATGCCGTTTCTGGAGACACTGCGATCAATGTGGGAGATATGTCAAGATGTGTGTTGGTTTTGAGGACGGCTCTCTGGAGAGTCTTAGCAAAGAGGTCACACAGATAATCAGAGCAATTCTCAGAGACACTGAGAACAAGCTCGACAATTCCCTCCTGGCACTTTCCCTGTAGGAGATACCGCAAGACGTTTCTGTATATTGGGCACAGCGCTCTGCGCGGTGTTAGCAGAGACTTTCCCGGGACAGTGAAACCCTATGTCAGAGACACTGAGAAGAAGCCCCAATGTTCCCTCCAGGCACTTTCAGTGTGGGTGCCTTCTCCACGTGGTTCCTGCTTTCACTGCAGCTCTGAAGAGAATGTTAGCCAAGAGGTAACCGGGACAGTGAAAACAGTACTCAAAGACAGGGAGAGCAAGCTCTCTCTTGGCACTTTGGATGTGGGACATACAGCGAGATGTTTGCTGCTTTTGCGTTTGGCTGTTGGGCGATTTACAGCACAAAGATATCTAGTTGATTTGAAGCAGTTCCGAGAAAGTCTAAACATAATCCCCACTTCTCCCTCCTGGCACTTTCCATGTGGGAGATACAGCAGGATGTATATTGGTTTTGAGGACAACTCAATGGACAGTGTAGGGAGAAAAGGTCCTGGCTCCTTGAATGCCGTTTCTGGAGACACTGCGATCAATGTGGGAGATATGTCAAGATGTGTGTTGGTTTTGAGGACGGCTCTCTGGAGAGTCTTAGCAAAGAGGTCACAGGGATAATCAGAGCAATTCTCAGAGACACTGAGAACAAGCTCGACAATTCCCTCCTGGCACTTTCCCTGTAGGAGATACCGCAAGACGTTTCTGTATATTGGGCACAGCGCTCTGCACGGTGTTAGCAGAGACTTTCCCGGGACAGTGAAACCCTATGTCAGAGACACTGAGAAGAAGCCCCAATGTTCCCTCCAGGCACTTTCAGTGTGGGTGCCTTCTCCACGTGGTTCCTGCTTTCACTGCAGCTCTGAAGAGAATGTTAGCCAAGAGGTAACCGGGACAGTGAAAACAGTACTCAAAGACAGGGAGAGCAAGCTCTCTCTTGGCACTTTCGATGTGGGACATACAGCGAGATGTTTGCTGCTTTTGCGTTTGGCTGTTGGGCGATTTACAGCACAAAGATATCTAGTTGATTTGAAGCAGTTCCGAGAAAGTCTAAACATAATCCCCACTTCTCCCTCCTGGCACTTTCCACGTGGGAGATACAGCAGGATGTATATTGGTTTTGAGGACAACTCAATGGCCAGTGTAGGGAGAAAAGGTCCTGGCTCCTTGAATGCCGTTTCTGGAGACACTGCGATCAATGTGGGAGATATGTCAAGATGTGTGTTGGTTTTGAGGACGGCTCTCTGGAGAGTCTTAGCAAAGAGGTCACACAGATAATCAGAGCAATTCTCAGAGACACTGAGAACAAGCTCGACAATTCCCTCCTGGCACTTTCCCTGTAGGAGATACCGCAAGACGTTTCTGTATATTGGGCACAGCGCTCTGCGCGGTGTTAGCAGAGACTTTCCCGGGACAGTGAAACCCTATGTCAGAGACACTGAGAAGAAGCCCCAATGTTCCCTCCAGGCACTTTCAGTGTGGGTGCCTTCTCCACGTGGTTCCTGCTTTCACTGCAGCTCTGAAGAGAATGTTAGCCAAGAGGTAACCGGGACAGTGAAAACAGTACTCAAAGACAGGGAGAGCAAGCTCTCTCTTGGCACTTTGGATGTGGGACATACAGCGAGATGTTTGCTGCTTTTGCGTTTGGCTGTTGGGCGATTTACAGCACAAAGATATCTAGTTGATTTGAAGCAGTTCCGAGAAAGTCTAAACATAATCCCCACTTCTCCCTCCTGGCACTTTCCATGTGGGAGATACAGCAGGATGTATATTGGTTTTGAGGACAACTCAATGGACAGTGTAGGGAGAAAAGGTCCTGGCTCCTTGAATGCCGTTTCTGGAGACACTGCGATCAATGTGGGAGATATGTCAAGATGTGTGTTGGTTTTGAGGACGGCTCTCTGGAGAGTCTTAGCAAAGAGGTCACAGGGATAATCAGAGCAATTCTCAGAGACACTGAGAACAAGCTCGACAATTCCCTCCTGGCACTTTCCCTGTAGGAGATACCGCAAGACGTTTCTGTATATTGGGCACAGCGCTCTGCACGGTGTTAGCAGAGACTTTCCCGGGACAGTGAAACCCTATGTCAGAGACACTGAGAAGAAGCCCCAATGTTCCCTCCAGGCACTTTCAGTGTGGGTGCCTTCTCCACGTGGTTCCTGCTTTCACTGCAGCTCTGAAGAGAATGTTAGCCAAGAGGTAACCGGGACAGTGAAAACAGTACTCAAAGACAGGGAGAGCAAGCTCTCTCTTGGCACTTTCGATGTGGGACATACAGCGAGATGTTTGCTGCTTTTGCGTTTGGCTGTTGGGCGATTTACAGCACAAAGATATCTAGTTGATTTGAAGCAGTTCCGAGAAAGTCTAAACATAATCCCCACTTCTCCCTCCTGGCACTTTCCATGTGGGAGATACAGCAGGATGTATATTGGTTTTGAGGACAACTCAATGGCCAGTGTAGGGAGAAAAGGTCCTGGCTCCTTGAATGCCGTTTCTGGAGACACTGCGATCAATGTGGGAGATATGTTAAGATGTGTGTTGGTTTTGAGGACGGCTCTCTGGAGAGTCTTAGCAAAGAGGTCACAGGGAAAATCAGAGCAATTCTCAGAGACACTGAGAACAAGCTCGACAATTCCCTCCTGGCACTTTCCCTGTAGGAGATACCGCAAGACGTTTCTGTATATTGGGCACAGCGCTCTGCACGGTGTTAGCAGAGACTTTCCCGGGACAGTGAAACCCTATGTCAGAGACACTGAGAAGAAGCCCCAATGTTCCCTCCAGGCACTTTCAGTGTGGGTGCCTTCTCCACGTGGTTCCTGCTTTCACTGCAGCTCTGAAGAGAATGTTAGCAAAGAGGTAACCGGGACAGTGAAAACAGTACTCAAAGACAGGGAGAGCAAGCTCTCTCTTGGCACTTTGGATGTGGGACATACAGCGAGATGTTTGCTGCTTTTGCGTTTGGCTGTTGGGAGATTTACAGCACAAAGATATCTAGTTGATTTGAAGCAGTTCCGAGAAAGTCTAAACATAATCCCCACTTCTCCCTCCTGGCACTTTCCACGTGGGAGATACAGCAGGATGTATATTGGTTTTGAGGACAACTCAATGGACAGTGTAGGGAGAAAAGGTCCTGGCTCCTTGAATGCCGTTTCTGGAGACACTGCGATCAATGTGGGAGATATGTCAAGATGTGTGTTGGTTTTGAGGACGGCTCTCTGGAGAGTCTTAGCAAAGAGGTCACACAGATAATCAGAGCAATTCTCAGAGACACTGAGAACAAGCTCGACAATTCCCTCCTGGCACTTTCCCTGTAGGAGATACCGCAAGACGTTTCTGTATATTGGGCACAGCGCTCTGCACGGTGTTAGCAGAGACTTTCCCGGGACAGTGAAACCCTATGTCAGAGACACTGAGAAGAAGCCCCAATGTTCCCTCCAGGCACTTTCAGTGTGGGTGCCTTCTCCACGTGGTTCCTGCTTTCACTGCAGCTCTGAAGAGAATGTTAGCAAAGAGGTAACCGGGACAGTGAAAACAGTACTCAAAGACAGGGAGAGCAAGCTCTCTCTTGGCACTTTGGATGTGGGACATACAGCGAGATGTTTGCTGCTTTTGCGTTTGGCTGTTGGGAGATTTACAGCACAAAGATATCTAGTTGATTTGAAGCAGTTCCGAGAAAGTCTAAACATAATCCCCACTTCTCCCTCCTGGCACTTTCCACGTGGGAGATACAGCAGGATGTATATTGGTTTTGAGGACAACTCAATGGACAGTGTAGGGAGAAAAGGTCCTGGCTCCTTGAATGCCGTTTCTGGAGACACTGCGATCAATGTGGGAGATATGTCAAGATGTGTGTTGGTTTTGAGGACGGCTCTCTGGAGAGTCTTAGCAAAGAGGTCACAGGGATAATCAGAGCAATTCTCAGAGACACTGAGAACAAGCTCGACAATTCCCTCCTGGCACTTTCCCTGTAGGAGATACCGCAAGACGTTTCTGTATATTGGGCACAGCGCTCTGCACGGTGTTAGCAGAGACTTTCCCGGGACAGTGAAACCCTATGTCAGAGACACTGAGAAGAAGCCCCAATGTTCCCTCCAGGCACTTTCAGTGTGGGTGCCTTCTCCACGTGGTTCCTGGTTTCCCTGCAGCTCTGAAGAGAATGTTAGCCAAGAGGTAACCGGGACAGTGAAAACAGTACTCAAAGACAGGGAGAGCAAGCTCTCTCTTGGCACTTTCGATGTGGGACATACAGCGAGATGTTTGCTGCTTTTGCGTTTGGCTGTTGGGCGATTTACAGCACAAAGATATCTAGTTGATTTGAAGCAGTTCCGAGAAAGTCTAAACATAATCCCCACTTCTCCCTCCTGGCACTTTCCATGTGGGAGATACAGCAGGATGTATATTGGTTTTGAGGACAACTCAATGGCCAGTGTAGGGAGAAAAGGTCCTGGCTCCTTGAATGCCGTTTCTGGAGACACTGCGATCAATGTGGGAGATATGTTAAGATGTGTGTTGGTTTTGAGGACGGCTCTCTGGAGAGTCTTAGCAAAGAGGTCACAGGGAAAATCAGAGCAATTCTCAGAGACACTGAGAACAAGCTCGACAATTCCCTCCTGGCACTTTCCCTGTAGGAGATACCGCAAGACGTTTCTGTATATTGGGCACAGCGCTCTGCACGGTGTTAGCAGAGACTTTCCCGGGACAGTGAAACCCTATGTCAGAGACACTGAGAAGAAGCCCCAATGTTCCCTCCAGGCACTTTCAGTGTGGGTGCCTTCTCCACGTGGTTCCTGCTTTCACTGCAGCTCTGAAGAGAATGTTAGCAAAGAGGTAACCGGGACAGTGAAAACAGTACTCAAAGACAGGGAGAGCAAGCTCTCTCTTGGCACTTTGGATGTGGGACATACAGCGAGATGTTTGCTGCTTTTGCGTTTGGCTGTTGGGCGATTTACAGCACAAAGATATCTAGTTGATTTGAAGCAGTTCCGAGAAAGTCTAAACATAATCCCCACTTCTCCCTCCTGGCACTTTCCATGTGGGAGATACAGCAGGATGTATATTGGTTTTGAGGACAACTCAATGGACAGTGTAGGGAGAAAAGGTCCTGGCTCCTTGAATGCCGTTTCTGGAGACACTGCGATCAATGTGGGAGATATGTCAAGATGTGTGTTGGTTTTGAGGACGGCTCTCTGGAGAGTCTTAGCAAAGAGGTCACACAGATAATCAGAGCAATTCTCAGAGACACTGAGAACAAGCTCGACAATTCCCTCCTGGCACTTTCCCTGTAGGAGATACCGCAAGACGTTTCTGTATATTGGGCACAGCGCTCTGCACGGTGTTAGCAGAGACTTTCCCGGGACAGTGAAACCCTATGTCAGAGACACTGAGAAGAAGCCCCAATGTTCCCTCCAGGCACTTTCAGTGTGGGTGCCTTCTCCACGTGGTTCCTGCTTTCACTGCAGCTCTGAAGAGAATGTTAGCCAAGAGGTAACCGGGACAGTGAAAACAGTACTCAAAGACAGGGAGAGCAAGCTCTCTCTTGGCACTTTCGATGTGGGACATACAGCGAGATGTTTGCTGCTTTTGCGTTTGGCTGTTGGGCGATTTAGAGCACAAAGATATCTAGTTGATTTGAAGCAGTTCCGAGAAAGTCTAAACATAATCCCCACTTCTCCCTCCTGGCACTTTCCATGTGGGAGATACAGCAGGATGTATATTGGTTTTGAGGACAACTCAATGGCCAGTGTAGGGAGAAAAGGTCCTGGCTCCTTGAATGCCGTTTCTGGAGACACTGCGATCAATGTGGGAGATATGTTAAGATGTGTGTTGGTTTTGAGGACGGCTCTCTGGAGAGTCTTAGCAAAGAGGTCACAGGGAAAATCAGAGCAATTCTCAGAGACACTGAGAACAAGCTCGACAATTCCCTCCTGGCACTTTCCCTGTAGGAGATACCGCAAGACGTTTCTGTATATTGGGCACAGCGCTCTGCACGGTGTTAGCAGAGACTTTCCCGGGACAGTGAAACCCTATGTCAGAGACACTGAGAAGAAGCCCCAATGTTCCCTCCAGGCACTTTCAGTGTGGGTGCCTTCTCCACGTGGTTCCTGCTTTCACTGCAGCTCTGAAGAGAATGTTAGCCAAGAGGTAACCGGGACAGTGAAAACAGTACTCAAAGACAGGGAGAGCAAGCTCTCTCTTGGCACTTTCGATGTGGGACATACAGCGAGATGTTTGCTGCTTTTGCGTTTGGCTGTTGGGCGATTTAGAGCACAAAGATATCTAGTTGATTTGAAGCAGTTCCGAGAAAGTCTAAACATAATCCCCACTTCTCCCTCCTGGCACTTTCCATGTGGGAGATACAGCAGGATGTATATTGGTTTTGAGGACAACTCAATGGCCAGTGTAGGGAGAAAAGGTCCTGGCTCCTTGAATGCCGTTTCTGGAGACACTGCGATCAATGTGGGAGATATGTTAAGATGTGTGTTGGTTTTGAGGACGGCTCTCTGGAGAGTCTTAGCAAAGAGGTCACAGGGAAAATCAGAGCAATTCTCAGAGACACTGAGAACAAGCTCGACAATTCCCTCCTGGCACTTTCCCTGTAGGAGATACCGCAAGACGTTTCTGTATATTGGGCACAGCGCTCTGCGCGGTGTTAGCAGAGACTTTCCCGGGACAGTGAAACCCTATGTCAGAGACACTGAGAAGAAGCCCCAATGTTCCCTCCAGGCACTTTCAGTGTGGGTGCCTTCTCCACGTGGTTCCTGCTTTCACTGCAGCTCTGAAGAGAACGTTAGCCAAGAGGTAACCGGGACAGTGAAAACAGTACTCAAAGACAGGGAGAGCAAGCTCTCTCTTGGCACTTTGGATGTGGGACATACAGCGAGATGTTTGCTGCTTTTGCGTTTGGCTGTTGGGAGATTTACAGCACAAAGATATCTAGTTGATTTGAAGCAGTTCCGAGAAAGTCTAAACATAATCCCCACTTCTCCCTCCTGGCACTTTCCATGTGGGAGATATAGCAGGATGTATATTGGTTTTGAGGACAACTCAATGGACAGTGTAGGGAGAAAAGGTCCTGGCTCCTTGAATGCCATTTCTGGAGACACTGCGATCAATGTGGGAGATATGTCAAGATGTGTGTTGGTTTTGAGGACGGCTCTCTGGAGAGTCTTAGCAAAGAGGTCACAGGGATAATCAGAGCAATTCTCAGAGACACTGAGAACAAGCTCGACAATTCCCTCCTGGCACTTTCCCTGTAGGAGATACCGCAAGACGTTTCTGTATATTGGGCACAGCGCTCTGCACGGTGTTAGCAGAGACTTTCCCGGGACAGTGAAACCCTATGTCAGAGACACTGAGAAGAAGCCCCAATGTTCCCTCCAGGCACTTTCAGTGTGGGTGCCTTCTCCACGTGGTTCCTGCTTTCACTGCAGCTCTGAAGAGAATGTTAGCCAAGAGGTAACCGGGACAGTGAAAACAGTACTCAAAGACAGGGAGAGCAAGCTCTCTCTTGGCACTTTGGATGTGGGACATACAGCGAGATGTTTGCTGCTTTTGCGTTTGGCTGTTGGGAGATTTACAGCACAAAGATATCTAGTTGATTTGAAGCAGTTCCGAGAAAGTCTAAACATAATCCCCACTTCTCCCTCCTGGCACTTTCCATGTGGGAGATACAGCAGGATGTATATTGGTTTTGAGGACAACTCAATGGACAGTGTAGGGAGAAAAGGTCCTGGCTCCTTGAATGCCGTTTCTGGAGACACTGCGATCAATGTGGGAGATATGTTAAGATGTGTGTTGGTTTTGAGGACGGCTCTCTGGAGAGTCTTAGCAAAGAGGTCACAGGGAAAATCAGAGCAATTCTCAGAGACACTGAGAACAAGCTCGACAATTCCCTCCTGGCACTTTCCCTGTAGGAGATACCGCAAGACGTTTCTGTATATTGGGCACAGCGCTCTGCACGGTGTTAGCAGAGACTTTCCCGGGACAGTGAAACCCTATGTCAGAGACACTGAGAAGAAGCCCCAATGTTCCCTCCAGGCACTTTCAGTGTGGGTGCCTTCTCCACGTGGTTCCTGCTTTCACTGCAGCTCTGAAGAGAATGTTAGCCAAGAGGTAACCGGGACAGTGAAAACAGTACTCAAAGACAGGGAGAGCAAGCTCTCTCTTGGCACTTTCGATGTGGGACATACAGCGAGATGTTTGCTGCTTTTGCGTTTGGCTGTTGGGCGATTTAGAGCACAAAGATATCTAGTTGATTTGAAGCAGTTCCGAGAAAGTCTAAACATAATCCCCACTTCTCCCTCCTGGCACTTTCCATGTGGGAGATACAGCAGGATGTATATTGGTTTTGAGGACAACTCAATGGACAGTGTAGGGAGAAAAGGTCCTGGCTCCTTGAATGCCGTTTCTGGAGACACTGCGATCAATGTGTTAGATATGTTAAGATGTGTGTTGGTTTTGAGGACGGCTCTCCGGAGAGTCTTAGCAAAGAGGTCACACAGATAATCAGAGCAATTCTCAGAGACACTGAGAACAAGCTCCACAATTCCCTCCTGGCACTTTCCCTGTAGGAGATACCGCAAGACGTTTCTGTAGATTGGGCACAGCGCTCTGCACGGTGTTAGCAGAGACTTTCCCGGGACAGTGAAACCCTGTGTCAGAGACACTGAGAAGAAGCCCCAGTGTTCCCTCCAGGCACTTTCAGTGTGGGTGCCTTCTCCACGTGGTTCCTGCTTTCACTGCAGCTCTGAAGAGAATGTTAGCCAAGAGGTAACCGGGACAGTGAAAACAGTACTCAAAGACAGGGAGAGCAAGCTCTCTCTTGGCACTTTCGATGTGGGACATACAGCGAGATGTTTGCTGCTTTTGCGTTTGGCTGTTGGGAGATTTACAGCACAAAGATATCTAGTTGATTTGAAGCAGTTCCGAGAAAGTCTAAACATAATCCCCACTTCTCCCTCCTGGCACTTTCCACGTGGGAGATACAGCAGGATGTATATTGGTTTTGAGGACAACTCAATGGACAGTGTAGGGAGAAAAGTTCCTGGCTCCTTGAATGCCGTTTCTGGAGACACTGCGATCAATGTGGGAGATATGTCAAGATGTGTGTTGGTTTTGAGGACGGCTCTCTGGAGAGTCTTAGCAAAGAGGTCACAGGGATAATCAGAGCAATTCTCAGAGACACTGAGAACAAGCTCGACAATTCCCTCCTGGCACTTTCCCTGTAGGAGATACCGCAAGACGTTTCTGTATATTGGGCACAGCGCTCTGCACGGTGTTAGCAGAGACTTTCCCGGGACAGTGAAACCCTATGTCAGAGACACTGAGAAGAAGCCCCAATGTTCCCTCCAGGCACTTTCAGTGTGGGTGCCTTCTCCACGTGGTTCCTGCTTTCACTGCAGCTCTGAAGAGAATGTTAGCCAAGAGGTAACCGGGACAGTGAAAACAGTACTCAAAGACAGGGAGAGCAAGCTCTCTCTTGGCACTTTGGATGTGGGACATACAGCGAGATGTTTGCTGCTTTTGCGTTTGGCTGTTGGGCGATTTAGAGCACAAAGATATCTAGTTGATTTGAAGCAGTTCCGAGAAAGTCTAAACATAATCCCCACTTCTCCCTCCTGGCACTTTCCATGTGGGAGATACAGCAGGATGTATATTGGTTTTGAGGACAACTCAATGGCCAGTGTAGGGAGAAAAGGTCCTGGCTCCTTGAATGCCGTTTCTGGAGACACTGCGATCAATGTGGGAGATATGTTAAGATGTGTGTTGGTTTTGAGGACGGCTCTCTGGAGAGTCTTAGCAAAGAGGTCACAGGGATAATCAGAGCAATTCTCAGAGACACTGAGAACAAGCTCGACAATTCCCTCCTGGCACTTTCCCTGTAGGAGATACCGCAAGACGTTTCTGTATATTGGGCACAGCGCTCTGCACGGTGTTAGCAGAGACTTTCCCGGGACAGTGAAACCCTATGTCAGAGACACTGAGAAGAAGCCCCAATGTTCCCTCCAGGCACTTTCAGTGTGGGTGCCTTCTCCACGTGATTCCTGCTTTCACTGCAGCTCTGAAGAGAATGTTAGCAAAGAGGTAACCGGGACAGTGAAAACAGTACTCAAAGACAGGGAGAGCAAGCTCTCTCTTGGCACTTTGGATGTGGGACATACAGCGAGATGTTTGCTGCTTTTGCGTTTGGCTGTTGGGCGATTTAGAGCACAAAGATATCTAGTTGATTTGAAGCAGTTCCGAGAAAGTCTAAACATAATCCCCACTTCTCCCTCCTGGCACTTTCCATGTGGGAGATACAGCAGGATGTATATTGGTTTTGAGGACAACTCAATGGACAGTGTAGGGAGAAAAGGTCCTGGCTCCTTGAATGCCGTTTCTGGAGACACTGCGATCAATGTGGGAGATATGTCAAGATGTGTGTTGGTTTTGAGGACGGCTCTCTGGAGAGTCTTAGCAAAGAGGTCACACAGATAATCAGAGCAATTCTCAGAGACACTGAGAACAAGCTCGACAATCCCTCCTGGCACTTTCCCTGTAGGAGATACCGCAAGACGTTTCTGTAGATTGGGCACAGCGCTCTGCAGGGTGTTAGCAGAGACTTTCCCGGGACAGTGAAACCCTATGTCAGAGACACTGAGAAGAAGCCCCAATGTTCCCTCCAGGCACTTTCAGTGTGGGTGCCTTCTCCACGTGGTTCCTGCTTTCACTGCAGCTCTGAAGAGAATGTTAGCCAAGAGGTAACCGGGACAGTGAAAACAGTACTCAAAGACAGGGAGAGCAAGCTCTCTCTTGGCACTTTGGATGTGGGACATACAGCGAGATGTTTGCTGCTTTTGCGATTGGCTGTTGGGCGATTTAGAGCACAAAGATATCTAGTTGATTTGAAGCAGTTCCGAGAAAGTCTAAACATAATCCCCACTTCTCCCTCCTGGCACTTTCCATGTGGGAGATACAGCAGGATGTATATTGGTTTTGAGGACAACTCAATGGACAGTGTAGGGAGAAAAGGTCCTGGCTCCTTGAATGCCGTTTCTGGAGACACTGCGATCAATGTGGGAGATATGTCAAGATGTGTGTTGGTTTTGAGGACGGCTCTCTGGAGAGTCTTAGCAAAGAGGTCACACAGATAATCAGAGCAATTCTCAGAGACACTGAGAACAAGCTCGACAATTCCCTCCTGGCACTTTCCCTGTAGGAGATACCGCAAGACGTTTCTGTATATTGGGCACAGCGCTCTGCAGGGTGTTAGCAGAGACTTTCCCGGGACAGTGAAACCCTATGTCAGAGACACTGAGAAGAAGCCCCAATGTTCCCTCCAGGCACTTTCAGTGTGGGTGCCTTCTCCACGTGGTTCCTGCTTTCACTGCAGCTCTGAAGAGAATGTTAGCCAAGAGGTAACCGGGACAGTGAAAACAGTACTCAAAGACAGGGAGAGCAAGCTCTCTCTTGGCACTTTGGATGTGGGACATACAGCGAGATGTTTGCTGCTTTTGCGTTTGGCTGTTGGGCGATTTAGAGCACAAAGATATCTAGTTGATTTGAAGCAGTTCCGAGAAAGTCTAAACATAATCCCCACTTCTCCCTCCTGGCACTTTCCATGTGGGAGATACAGCAGGATGTATATTGGTTTTGAGGACAACTCAATGGACAGTGTAGGGAGAAAAGGTCCTGGCTCCTTGAATGCCGTTTCTGGAGACACTGCGATCAATGTGGGAGATATGTCAAGATGTGTGTTGGTTTTGAGGACGGCTCTCTGGAGAGTCTTAGCAAAGAGGTCACACAGATAATCAGAGCAATTCTCAGAGACACTGAGAACAAGCTCGACAATCCCTCCTGGCACTTTCCCTGTAGGAGATACCGCAAGACGTTTCTGTATATTGGGCACAGCGCTCTGCACGGTGTTAGCAGAGACTTTCCCGGGACAGTGAAACCCTATGTCAGAGACACTGAGAAGAAGCCCCAATGTTCCCTCCAGGCACTTTCAGTGTGGGTGCCTTCTCCACGTGGTTCCTGCTTTCACTGCAGCTCTGAAGAGAATGTTAGCCAAGAGGTAACCGGGTGTGGAATAATTACTAAATTGGCCAAGAATACAAAAATACAGCATTGTTCACACATTAAGGAAAGTCATAAAATCGAGAGGCTTCTGAGGTAGAATACAGCCGCAGCTAGCACATGAAGAATGCAACATCTGTGATTCCCTGTACAAGGTTGTTTGCGAAACTACACGAGGGATGGAACGGAACACGCTTGTTCCGTGGCCTTCCCTTGTGACGAATAGCAGATATGGGGACGAGATGGTACTACGGAACTGATAAGCGGCCTACACGCTACCCGAGCCAACATTTCGTCAAATGTTGATGAAATGCTGTCCTTTTGTGCGAACTTTGCTCACCACAATGTACCAAAACACACCTCCATCCCGGAGGCTATCCGCCCCCGAGGCGTGAACACTCCTCCTTGAATACATTAATCATAATAAAAGTACGTATGACTAAAGTCACTCAAACTCCACTTTGAAGATAAAAAAATAATATAAAAATAGCCCAAGAGAGAGGGGATGTCAGGGAAGACACCATCGCGAAGAATTCCACCGCTGATTTCCGGGATCAGTCGACGGGCTGAGCCTCTCTTCCCCCCCATAGGGACGCCTTTGGGTAAGACTTCGATTACACCGAACGCTTTCTCGGGGACTTAGAAATTTCTCTAGAGAATCTCTACCCTACATTTATAGCCAGGCTGTATCGTTTATAATTTTGTCGCGCGTTTGTATACTTAGCAATATCTTTATTTGCACGTGCTTTGCAGACAGTGTATTTATCACCGGCAATCCAAAAGAACCTGTATATCTGTTGTTTAAATAAACTGCACTGTTTAAGTAGCTAGCCGTTTTGCTTTCTCACTGAACGCGACCAAAACTTGAGAGAGGCCGTGCTAGTTCAGGAGTACGACTAGACTGAAGGTGCAGTCCACTATTAGTGTATCCAAATCGTAATAGTTTAATACACATTAAACGCGATTGGACTGATAGTGCTGAATTGGGCATCACTCAGAATTTAAACCTAGCCGCACCTAGCCTCCCACCTCGGTGAGGAGTGTTAGAACGCAAGGGGGTTTATCTTCTGCCAAAACCGCTTGGCCCCGTTTCACGCAACAGAATTTGGCGTAGTCGGCAGGATTGCCATGGATAAACTGCTGCAAAAATACGATTGTGCCCCTTCCCAGGCTGGGAAGGAGTGGGCCCAAAAATTTTGGAAGGATGAAGAGAAAGTGGTGGAACGTATTGAAGAGTGTCGGGTTTCACAGAAGCTCAGAGCGGGGAAAGGCAAGGGTGTGATTTGTGCTGTGTTAGGCGCCTGTTTATCTTGTGCACAACAAGAAGCTAGAGAAACCCCTGCTCCTAATCTGATTTCAGCTGTAGAATATGCAACCCTGAAATCGGAGAATGAGGTGCTGAAGTCATCATTAGCCTTGCAAAAGGAGACAGGAGAAAAATTAAGAACTCAAGTTGATAAGCTTGTGAGTGAGAATGAATGTTTAGGAAACCGGAATGCTCAACTTGGGAGTGAAAATCTCCAACTTAAAATGTTATTGGAAAGGGTGACTGGGCTCTTAGATAAAATGCAGCCCTCGACCCAGGTCCAACAGATTCGTAAGTTAATGTGTTATCCAAATTCCGGAACCCAGACCGGAGATTTTTTGTCTAATAGTGAGGATGACGAAGAAGATGAGGAGGAAAGGACTTTTACTTTGAAATCCCAAGTTTTTCCTTTACGTCCTCTGGTTAAAACTGAAACTGCGGTTGATGATGATGATGAAATTCACACCACTGTGCGTACCGTTCCATGGACACCAACCGAGTTAACAAAAATAAGGGAGAAATATTCGAGGCGACCAGAAGAGTCAGCTGTTGAGTACGTGTGGCGAGTTTCTTCTGAAGGGGGGGACAGAATTATGCTGAGTGAGGAAGAAGCAGGAGACTCTTGGGGACCAGGAGTGTTTTTAACAACTATGCCTGGGGATCATAATTATTCCCTAACTGCTCGAGCAGCCTATTGGGCAGGGGGTATGGATCCGCGAGAGAGGGGGGAGCCGTTAGAGATTAGAGCTACAGGCTACTCTGATCTGTTTGCGGCTGTACGGAAAGCAGCTTGTCTGCAAGCCATGTATGACAGAGAGGAATTTCGGAAATCCCCAATGTCAGCCCCTATCGACGCCGATCGATTAGCCCCTCTCATCCGTGGTCTTCCCGATTGCCTGAAACCGTTCCTTGTTCGCACTCAAGATCGTATACGAGAGGCTCGGGGTGCTCATGGGCGGGGCCGTCGTCACTACATGCCCACCTGGAATGAATATGTACAGGAAATAGATCAATATGGGCGTCGAATGGGCTGGGCCAGCCTAACTAGTGAGAAATCCTCCGAACACCCCCGAAAGGTTCGCCAAGTCCGAACCCACACTAAAAACCCTAAATCGGAGGAAAGGTTTAAGCCTGATAAGGACAGAAATGAGTTGTGGCGTAAAGCCCTACAATTAGGGGTGCCCCGACAATTCTTGCATGGTGTCCCTACAGGAGATCTCCGTACACTAGTCCAATCTCTAACTAGAAAGAATAATGCGGCTGGGGAGAAAAGTCTAACCAGAGAATCCCCAAGTCGTGAGAAAATTGTGCCTTCTGCACCGGAACGTAACTTGATTGATTTGACAGAGTCTCAGCCAAAAAACTCCTATCCCCGGGGAGGGCAGTGAGCCACCCTGTCCGGCAGGTACTAGCAATTCAATGGCTCTCTCATAAAGACTCCGAACCCGTTATTGTCATTCCTGTTGGACCCCGGAAGATATTGGTAAATTTTATTATCGATACCGGAGCCCAAATGTCTGCAATCACTAACGAAACAGCACAACTTCTAGGTATAAATCCCACCCGACGCAGAGTCAACTTCACAGGAATTGATGGTGTGGTAAAAACATGCCCCACTGCAAAAATTAACCTCTGGTTGCCGGGAGAGCAGCGAATGACTAGGGCAGAAGTGTTAGTGGGTGCCTCACATTCTAACCTCCTAGGATTTGACGTGCTGCGTGGGCGAATGTGGAAATTCCCGGATGGAACTGTGTGGAGTTTTGCAGGACACAAAAAAGGATTAGACACAGTTAAACTGGGCCTATTAGAAACATCTATACCTTTGCCTCCCTCTAAAATTACCAACGTCCGACAGTACCCACTGCCTGCAGCTGCACTTGCAGGAGCAGACGGGGTGGTATCAGATTTAGAAAAAAGAAACATCATTAAGAGGACTCACTCGCCTTATAATTCACCGGTGTGGCCAGTAAAGAAACCAACCGGGCAATGGCGTTTCACAGTAGATTACCGAAAGTTAAACGCCAACACTGCACCCCTGACTGCTGCGGTTCCGAGTATCGCGGAAATTGTGACAATGATAAAAGGAGCTGCCCATCCTTGGATGGCTGCCTTAGATGTAAAAGACATGTTTTTTATGATTCCCCTCCTTGAGCAAGACAAAGCGCAGTTTGCATTCACGTGGAAAGGAGTCCAATATACCTTTAACCGACTTCCACAAGGATACAAACATTCCCCCACCATTGCTCATAATGCTTTAGCTAAAGTGCTATCAGAGATTCCTGTTTCACAGGGATGTACAGTATACCAATATATTGACGACATCTTAATAGGGGGAGAGAGCCAAGAAAGTGTACAAGACATGATGCAAAACATCCGAAAAACATTATCAGATTTGGGATTGGAAATTCCAGACTCAAAATGTCAGGGACCCGCACAGGAAGTTAAATTCCTGGGGGTCTGGTGGATTAAGGGAGCTGCTTCTGTCCCTCAGGATACCCTGAAAAAAATAGAACATGGACAGAATCCTTCCAGCACGAAGGAGTTACAGCAAGTTCTGGGAACTTTAAGTTATTGGCGTAAACACATCCCTGGCTTTTCCATCATTGCTCGCCCCCTTTATTGTTTGCTCAAAAAAGGTAAATCCTGGGAGTGGACTGAACAACATACTAATGCACTAGAATTGCTAATAAAAGAGCTGAGGTTATTCCAACAACTTGGCCCCATACATCCAACTGACCCTGTCCATGTAGAATGGGGGTTCAGCGAACATGGTTCTCATTGTAACTTATGGCAAAAGGGACCAGCAGGACCGGAGAGACCATTAGAATTTAGCTCTCACTCCTTTAATGATACTGAGAGCAGATATTCAGACCTTGAGAAGGGTTTACTGTCCCTGGTGCGAGCATTGCAACGAGCAGAGCAGATAAGGAGAGAACAGAGCGTGATTGTTCGGGGCCCTTTTCGTCTCCTAGATGTGGTCCGTAAAGGGACAGCACCACCAGCCGGCATTGCCCAGAAACCCACAGTTCGAAAGTGGTATGCTTATTTAGAAGGCATTAATGATATCATGCCAATCTCTGAAGGTAGTATCAAAGTATCCAAGCTCCAGAAGGATATAGATGGTGCCCTATTGTTCCAATCCCCACCAAACAGACCATCTCCAATCCAAGAAGCACCTCCTCTGAAAGAAGGCAGTGATCTTACAGGAGTGTGGTTTACTGATGCGTCATCTCACCGTGAGAACAATAAGTGGAAATACAAGGCCGTAGCACTGGAAGTAGCAACGGGGGAAAGAGCAATTGAAACAGGAGAAGGTAGCGCACAAGTAGGGGAACTCAGAGCCGTCCTACTAGCTGCACAACATGGGGCTACTTACATTTACACTGACTCATATGCTGTTTTTAAAGGAGCCACTGAATGGATAGGACACTGGGCAGCCAATGATTGGCAGGTGAATAGAGTCCCAATCTGGGAGACAGATAGTTGGAAGCAACTGTTGGAAATGGGAGGACAGAGAACATTGCACATTGGTTGGGTAAAAGGCCATGATCGTTCGAACTCGATCACTGCTCAATTCAACCAACAGGTAGATAGCCTCACGCGGCTGCAGCAAATTGACATTGTAGATGATGGTCGGGAATGGGAACGCTTACTCGAATGGTTACATATTAAGCGTGGCCATACAGGCCGTGCTGATCTCTATCAGGAAGGTCTAGCCCGGGGGTGGCCTGTGTCGGTTAAGCTGTGTGAACAAGTAGTAACCGCCTGTTCACAATGTCGCCTACGACTCAATAAAGATCATCCGAGTAAGGCGCCTCCTTTACACATTCGGGACAAGAAAACATTGTGGCATTCATGGCAAATTGATTATATTGGGCCCTTGAGAACATCAGGTGAGAAAAGATACGTCCTAGTCGGAGTGGAGATTATCTCTGGCCTCACTATGGCCACCAGCTTCAAATCAGCTACTGGGGACAACACAGTGAAAGGCCTAAAAGGGTGGTTCAGCACACTTCCCCTTCCTGAGGAAATCCAAAGTGATAACGGTTCACACTTTACCGCTACAGTGGTACAAGATTGGGCCAAAGAAGAAGGGATTCGATGGGTATTTCATACTCCCTATTATCCTCAGGCTAATGGCATTGTTGAACGCACCAATGGATTGGTTAAGCGTTTTGCAAAAACTCATGAACCTGGTTGGCATTTGCGATTGGATGATGCCATCTATCAATTAAATAACAGATGGAGTGGAGATGGCTGTCCTAAAATGAAAGCTTTCTGTGTATCTGCTAATATCATCACTCCAAAAGTTCCCAATGAACCACGAAAATACCTAGGACAATTTCACCCTGGGCAACCTGTGTTAGTGAAAATGCCTCAAATTGGCACAGTACCAATGGTGCTAGCTACTCCCAAAAACCCCCATGCATGGGAAGCCAAAGACTGTTCAGGGAAGATACACCGGATCAGCACCCGGTGGATCTCGCCCTCTTTTTAACCCCGTCGGTCAAGTGAGACCGAGCAGATTTTCTTTTCCTTTGTGTCTTACAGGAACCTTGGAAGAACTGTACGTGGACAGACGCATTGGCCTACGCTAACCTCGAGTGTCTCCAGGGAATCCTGACATTGATCCTGGCAATAATATTATTTTTGTTATGTATGGCCATCTGGAGGCCTAAATTTTAGAATGACGAATTGGCAGATGGAATTGACGCTATTCAGTTTTATCTTTTTACTCCCTGTTGTTTGTAGTCAAAGAGACCCAGAATGGCCGTGGTCTCAAGCTTATGTAAAACACAATGCGATGGCAGGAACAGGGAAAGGAAAATTGAGCCTGGCCACTGTAGTCCTACATGAAAATGAGGTGTTTTCAAAACATGAGATAGATCAAAGCATAGATATAGTCGAACCTGACTCAACTCCACAGTCTAGTCTGGTTCCACTGCCACTATTTGAAACCCCCGACAATGACACCTTATTGAGCGGACTTAAGAATCTGCCCCTTGATGATGAGCTTTGGGATAATGCACTGTCACGATACACTGCAAGCACTGAGACACTAGAAAACATGAGGGATTTAAATCTCTCCACTCTGGTTATACAAGGAAGTGAAGTATATTCCAGAGATAAATGGAGTTGGAAAGACTCACTCCAAATGGCTAAGCTTGAAGCCGCCCCAGGAAAGAAAATACAAATTAGCTGCCGAGTAATCAATGGGTCTGCTCACCATAGACCAACTGTAATTGAAACCATCCATGTAGACTCTACTAAACCAGACAAATATAACACTGATTGTTACAAAATTATAGAGCCAAACTCAGATTGCTGGCACAACTTCACCTTTATCAAACCTATCATAGTATATTGTATTTGGGGCTACAGGGGCACGGAATTGTTATTTGAATTTATGATTGACTCAAATACATCTGAACCTGTTGAAATGAACCCAAAACCTACACCCCCACAAACTTTCAAGGGTGTAGCTACTCAGCCCTCCATTAGTCTAACTCCTTACACCTTTAACATTGGCCCTTATGCCATTAAACACACAGGTCAACAACAAATACTGTTTAACCCAACATATTCCCTCAAACGAGTAGAATTGTCAATGCAGATTAATATCTCTGCGATCAAACCCACCTGCTCACCATTCCTGAGTACATCTTATGCAGGATGGTCAGCATGGTTAGGCCGGCGAACTGTTGCCACCTCACAACGACTGAAGAGAGAGGTGACTGGAATCTTAGGAACAGGACTGGGAGTCTTAAATAGTATAGATGCTGAGATACTTGCAAACAAACTAGTCACAACTACTAGTGATCTAGACAAATTAAAACATCCTCTACAGTCCTCTCTATCAGCATTGGGAAATCACCAATGGCTTTTATCGAATATATTGCCTCAGTGGGAGGAAACAGGTGAAAAAGACCATCAGCTGATCACAAATGCACTTGGTACAACCCAAAACAATGTTTCCTTGGCCCTTAGTTGTATCCAAGCCCAACTGTGGATGCAATCTATGACAGCCGCAATTATAAGGGAAGGTGAAGAAGGCACCTTGCCCACCGAAATTCGAAAAGTAATATGGGATAATGCAATTGAGTTTGAGAGAAAATTTCAATCCTGGTGGTATCTGGTTAATTTCACCTATGATCCCACTGAGAGCAAAGCCACAGCTTTTGTCTTAACGATACGCAATGCCTCAGTATACACCATATACCCAATCATCGCACTGGGGTTGAATCACCATGGAGCTATACTCCATCCGGTAGAGCATAGAGTGTGGGCACAACAAAACGAGAATAAATGGCAAACTGTTGATGTTGAAGCATGCATTTCACGAGATCAACAAGGATTCATTTGTGAGAGTAATACTCTCAAGGCACAAGACATTTTGTCTTGACACCAACCAGAATGTTTGTCATTTTGAGATACAACCTGATGAAACCCCAGAAACTGTGCTTGTATATATTGGGAAAGGGTGTGTTTGCATGAGGTCTCCCTGTACTTTTGTATTCGTAGATGACATAGCAGTAGATATAAGTAATAACTCAAATCTTTGTGTTTGTAACTTTACTAACGTCATTGGATGTGACTTCAGTTATTCAGCTCCTGTTACGTCTTTTCAGTTGCTACAATCAAATTACACATTGATTCGAGATTTGCTGCCTACCCCTATCGGAATGAATCTCTCACTAGTGAAGAAGTTGCTACAACACGATGAATTGAAGCGATTGTTGAAAGAGGCCCAAGAAAATGGACAAAGAACTCTGATTACTGTCCATCATGATGTTGAAGAAATACACCATGTACTGGAAAGGGTCAAGAGAGACGGAGGACATGAATGGTGGGACACCCTCTTTGGATGGTCACCAACAGCTACAGGACTTTATAACAAGATGCTCCATCCTGTTGTTGTTCTACTAGTACTCACTGTATTGTGCTTTGCTTTGACAATTGTTTTGTATGTTAGACTTTGGATTATGATGAAACGCTTAACTCGCTTAATCACCCCACAAGAAGTATTTGCACTTGATATCCCTCGCCATAAGATGGCATGTGATATTCCCCATCAGTATTGATTATCGTGGAGCTTGAGTGACTGTAGTCACGGGGTGGATTATGTGGAATAATTACTAAATTGGCCAAGAATACAAAAATACAGCATTGTTCACACATTAAGGAAAGTCATAAAATCGAGAGGCTTCTGAGGTAGAATACAGCCGCAGCTAGCACATGAAGAATGCAACATCTGTGATTCCCTGTACAAGGTTGTTTGCGAAACTACACGAGGGATGGAACGGAACACGCTTGTTCCGTGGCCTTCCCTTGTGACGAATAGCAGATATGGGGACGAGATGGTACTACGGAACTGATAAGCGGCCTACACGCTACCCGAGCCAACATTTCGTCAAATGTTGATGAAATGCTGTCCTTTTGTGCGAACTTTGCTCACCACAATGTACCAAAACACACCTCCATCCCGGAGGCTATCCGCCCCCGAGGCGTGAACACTCCTCCTTGAATACATTAATCATAATAAAAGTACGTATGACTAAAGTCACTCAAACTCCACTTTGAAGATAAAAAAATAATATAAAAATAGCCCAAGAGAGAGGGGATGTCAGGGAAGACACCATCGCGAAGAATTCCACCGCTGATTTCCGGGATCAGTCGACGGGCTGAGCCTCTCTTCCCCCCCATAGGGACGCCTTTGGGTAAGACTTCGATTACACCGAACGCTTTCTCGGGGACTTAGAAATTTCTCTAGAGAATCTCTACCCTACATTTATAGCCAGGCTGTATCGTTTATAATTTTGTCGCGCGTTTGTATACTTAGCAATATCTTTATTTGCACGTGCTTTGCAGACAGTGTATTTATCACCGGCAATCCAAAAGAACCTGTATATCTGTTGTTTAAATAAACTGCACTGTTTAAGTAGCTAGCCGTTTTGCTTTCTCACTGAACGCGACCAAAACTTGAGAGAGGCCGTGCTAGTTCAGGAGTACGACTAGACTGAAGGTGCAGTCCACTATTAGTGTATCCAAATCGTAATAGTTTAATACACATTAAACGCGATTGGACTGATAGTGCTGAATTGGGCATCACTCAGAATTTAAACCTAGCCGCACCTAGCCTCCCACCTCGGTGAGGAGTGTTAGAACGCAAGGGGGTTTATCTTCTGCCAAAACCGCTTGGCCCCGTTTCACGCAACACCGGGACAGTGAAAACAGTACTCAAAGACAGGGAGAGCAAGCTCTCTCTTGGCACTTTGGATGTGGGACATACAGCGAGATGTTTGCTGCTTTTGCGATTGGCTGTTGGGCGATTTAGAGCACAAAGATATCTAGTTGATTTGAAGCAGTTCCGAGAAAGTCTAAACATAATCCCCACTTCTCCCTCCTGGCACTTTCCATGTGGGAGATACAGCAGGATGTATATTGGTTTTGAGGACAACTCAATGGACAGTGTAGGGAGAAAAGGTCCTGGCTCCTTGAATGCCGTTTCTGGAGACACTGCGATCAATGTGGGAGATATGTCAAGATGTGTGTTGGTTTTGAGGACGGCTCTCTGGAGAGTCTTAGCAAAGAGGTCACAGGGATAATCAGAGCAATTCTCAGAGACACTGAGAACAAGCTCGACAATTCCCTCCTGGCACTTTCCCTGTAGGAGATACCGCAAGACGTTTCTGTATATTGGGCACAGCGCTCTGCACGGTGTTAGCAGAGACTTTCCCGGGACAGTGAAACCCTATGTCAGAGACACTGAGAAGAAGCCCCAATGTTCCCTCCAGGCACTTTCAGTGTGGGTGCCTTCTCCACGTGGTTCCTGCTTTCACTGCAGCTCTGAAGAGAATGTTAGCCAAGAGGTAACCGGGACAGTGAAAACAGTACTCAAAGACAGGGAGAGCAAGCTCTCTCTTGGCACTTTGGATGTGGGACATACAGCGAGATGTTTGCTGCTTTTGCGATTGGCTGTTGGGCGATTTAGAGCACAAAGATATCTAGTTGATTTGAAGCAGTTCCGAGAAAGTCTAAACATAATCCCCACTTCTCCCTCCTGGCACTTTCCATGTGGGAGATACAGCAGGATGTATATTGGTTTTGAGGACAACTCAATGGACAGTGTAGGGAGAAAAGGTCCTGGCTCCTTGAATGCCGTTTCTGGAGACACTGCGATCAATGTGGGAGATATGTCAAGATGTGTGTTTGTTTTGAGGACGGCTCTCTGGAGAGTCTTAGCAAAGAGGTCACAGGGATAATCAGAGCAATTCTCAGAGACACTGAGAACAAGCTCGACAATTCCCTCCTGGCACTTTCCCTGTAGGAGATACCGCAAGACGTTTCTGTATATTGGGCACAGCGCTCTGCAGGGTGTTAGCAGAGACTTTCCCGGGACAGTGAAACCCTATGTCAGAGACACTGAGAAGAAGCCCCAATGTTCCCTCCAGGCACTTTCAGTGTGGGTGCCTTCTCCACGTGGTTCCTGCTTTCACTGCAGCTCTGAAGAGAATGTTAGCCAAGAGGTAACCGGGACAGTGAAAACAGTACTCAAAGACAGGGAGAGCAAGCTCTCTCTTGGCACTTTGGATGTGGGACATACAGCGAGATGTTTGCTGCTTTTGCGTTTGGCTGTTGGGCGATTTAGAGCACAAAGATATCTAGTTGATTTGAAGCAGTTCCGAGAAAGTCTAAACATAATCCCCACTTCTCCCTCCTGGCACTTTCCATGTGGGAGATACAGCAGGATGTATATTGGTTTTGAGGACAACTCAATGGACAGTGTAGGGAGAAAAGGTCCTGGCTCCTTGAATGCCGTTTCTGGAGACACTGCGATCAATGTGGGAGATATGTCAAGATGTGTGTTGGTTTTGAGGACGGCTCTCTGGAGAGTCTTAGCAAAGAGGTCACACAGATAATCAGAGCAATTCTCAGAGACACTGAGAACAAGCTCGACAATCCCTCCTGGCACTTTCCCTGTAGGAGATACCGCAAGACGTTTCTGTATATTGGGCACAGCGCTCTGCACGGTGTTAGCAGAGACTTTCCCGGGACAGTGAAACCCTATGTCAGAGACACTGAGAAGAAGCCCCAATGTTCCCTCCAGGCACTTTCAGTGTGGGTGCCTTCTCCACGTGGTTCCTGCTTTCACTGCAGCTCTGAAGAGAATGTTAGCCAAGAGGTAACCGGGTGTGGAATAATTACTAAATTGGCCAAGAATACAAAAATACAGCATTGTTCACACATTAAGGAAAGTCATAAAATCGAGAGGCTTCTGAGGTAGAATACAGCCGCAGCTAGCACATGAAGAATGCAACATCTGTGATTCCCTGTACAAGGTTGTTTGCGAAACTACACGAGGGATGGAACGGAACACGCTTGTTCCGTGGCCTTCCCTTGTGACGAATAGCAGATATGGGGACGAGATGGTACTACGGAACTGATAAGCGGCCTACACGCTACCCGAGCCAACATTTCGTCAAATGTTGATGAAATGCTGTCCTTTTGTGCGAACTTTGCTCACCACAATGTACCAAAACACACCTCCATCCCGGAGGCTATCCGCCCCCGAGGCGTGAACACTCCTCCTTGAATACATTAATCATAATAAAAGTACGTATGACTAAAGTCACTCAAACTCCACTTTGAAGATAAAAAAATAATATAAAAATAGCCCAAGAGAGAGGGGATGTCAGGGAAGACACCATCGCGAAGAATTCCACCGCTGATTTCCGGGATCAGTCGACGGGCTGAGCCTCTCTTCCCCCCCATAGGGACGCCTTTGGGTAAGACTTCGATTACACCGAACGCTTTCTCGGGGACTTAGAAATTTCTCTAGAGAATCTCTACCCTACATTTATAGCCAGGCTGTATCGTTTATAATTTTGTCGCGCGTTTGTATACTTAGCAATATCTTTATTTGCACGTGCTTTGCAGACAGTGTATTTATCACCGGCAATCCAAAAGAACCTGTATATCTGTTGTTTAAATAAACTGCACTGTTTAAGTAGCTAGCCGTTTTGCTTTCTCACTGAACGCGACCAAAACTTGAGAGAGGCCGTGCTAGTTCAGGAGTACGACTAGACTGAAGGTGCAGTCCACTATTAGTGTATCCAAATCGTAATAGTTTAATACACATTAAACGCGATTGGACTGATAGTGCTGAATTGGGCATCACTCAGAATTTAAACCTAGCCGCACCTAGCCTCCCACCTCGGTGAGGAGTGTTAGAACGCAAGGGGGTTTATCTTCTGCCAAAACCGCTTGGCCCCGTTTCACGCAACAGAATTTGGCGTAGTCGGCAGGATTGCCATGGATAAACTGCTGCAAAAATACGATTGTGCCCCTTCCCAGGCTGGGAAGGAGTGGGCCCAAAAATTTTGGAAGGATGAAGAGAAAGTGGTGGAACGTATTGAAGAGTGTCGGGTTTCACAGAAGCTCAGAGCGGGGAAAGGCAAGGGTGTGATTTGTGCTGTGTTAGGCGCCTGTTTATCTTGTGCACAACAAGAAGCTAGAGAAACCCCTGCTCCTAATCTGATTTCAGCTGTAGAATATGCAACCCTGAAATCGGAGAATGAGGTGCTGAAGTCATCATTAGCCTTGCAAAAGGAGACAGGAGAAAAATTAAGAACTCAAGTTGATAAGCTTGTGAGTGAGAATGAATGTTTAGGAAACCGGAATGCTCAACTTGGGAGTGAAAATCTCCAACTTAAAATGTTATTGGAAAGGGTGACTGGGCTCTTAGATAAAATGCAGCCCTCGACCCAGGTCCAACAGATTCGTAAGTTAATGTGTTATCCAAATTCCGGAACCCAGACCGGAGATTTTTTGTCTAATAGTGAGGATGACGAAGAAGATGAGGAGGAAAGGACTTTTACTTTGAAATCCCAAGTTTTTCCTTTACGTCCTCTGGTTAAAACTGAAACTGCGGTTGATGATGATGATGAAATTCACACCACTGTGCGTACCGTTCCATGGACACCAACCGAGTTAACAAAAATAAGGGAGAAATATTCGAGGCGACCAGAAGAGTCAGCTGTTGAGTACGTGTGGCGAGTTTCTTCTGAAGGGGGGGACAGAATTATGCTGAGTGAGGAAGAAGCAGGAGACTCTTGGGGACCAGGAGTGTTTTTAACAACTATGCCTGGGGATCATAATTATTCCCTAACTGCTCGAGCAGCCTATTGGGCAGGGGGTATGGATCCGCGAGAGAGGGGGGAGCCGTTAGAGATTAGAGCTACAGGCTACTCTGATCTGTTTGCGGCTGTACGGAAAGCAGCTTGTCTGCAAGCCATGTATGACAGAGAGGAATTTCGGAAATCCCCAATGTCAGCCCCTATCGACGCCGATCGATTAGCCCCTCTCATCCGTGGTCTTCCCGATTGCCTGAAACCGTTCCTTGTTCGCACTCAAGATCGTATACGAGAGGCTCGGGGTGCTCATGGGCGGGGCCGTCGTCACTACATGCCCACCTGGAATGAATATGTACAGGAAATAGATCAATATGGGCGTCGAATGGGCTGGGCCAGCCTAACTAGTGAGAAATCCTCCGAACACCCCCGAAAGGTTCGCCAAGTCCGAACCCACACTAAAAACCCTAAATCGGAGGAAAGGTTTAAGCCTGATAAGGACAGAAATGAGTTGTGGCGTAAAGCCCTACAATTAGGGGTGCCCCGACAATTCTTGCATGGTGTCCCTACAGGAGATCTCCGTACACTAGTCCAATCTCTAACTAGAAAGAATAATGCGGCTGGGGAGAAAAGTCTAACCAGAGAATCCCCAAGTCGTGAGAAAATTGTGCCTTCTGCACCGGAACGTAACTTGATTGATTTGACAGAGTCTCAGCCAAAAAACTCCTATCCCCGGGGAGGGCAGTGAGCCACCCTGTCCGGCAGGTACTAGCAATTCAATGGCTCTCTCATAAAGACTCCGAACCCGTTATTGTCATTCCTGTTGGACCCCGGAAGATATTGGTAAATTTTATTATCGATACCGGAGCCCAAATGTCTGCAATCACTAACGAAACAGCACAACTTCTAGGTATAAATCCCACCCGACGCAGAGTCAACTTCACAGGAATTGATGGTGTGGTAAAAACATGCCCCACTGCAAAAATTAACCTCTGGTTGCCGGGAGAGCAGCGAATGACTAGGGCAGAAGTGTTAGTGGGTGCCTCACATTCTAACCTCCTAGGATTTGACGTGCTGCGTGGGCGAATGTGGAAATTCCCGGATGGAACTGTGTGGAGTTTTGCAGGACACAAAAAAGGATTAGACACAGTTAAACTGGGCCTATTAGAAACATCTATACCTTTGCCTCCCTCTAAAATTACCAACGTCCGACAGTACCCACTGCCTGCAGCTGCACTTGCAGGAGCAGACGGGGTGGTATCAGATTTAGAAAAAAGAAACATCATTAAGAGGACTCACTCGCCTTATAATTCACCGGTGTGGCCAGTAAAGAAACCAACCGGGCAATGGCGTTTCACAGTAGATTACCGAAAGTTAAACGCCAACACTGCACCCCTGACTGCTGCGGTTCCGAGTATCGCGGAAATTGTGACAATGATAAAAGGAGCTGCCCATCCTTGGATGGCTGCCTTAGATGTAAAAGACATGTTTTTTATGATTCCCCTCCTTGAGCAAGACAAAGCGCAGTTTGCATTCACGTGGAAAGGAGTCCAATATACCTTTAACCGACTTCCACAAGGATACAAACATTCCCCCACCATTGCTCATAATGCTTTAGCTAAAGTGCTATCAGAGATTCCTGTTTCACAGGGATGTACAGTATACCAATATATTGACGACATCTTAATAGGGGGAGAGAGCCAAGAAAGTGTACAAGACATGATGCAAAACATCCGAAAAACATTATCAGATTTGGGATTGGAAATTCCAGACTCAAAATGTCAGGGACCCGCACAGGAAGTTAAATTCCTGGGGGTCTGGTGGATTAAGGGAGCTGCTTCTGTCCCTCAGGATACCCTGAAAAAAATAGAACATGGACAGAATCCTTCCAGCACGAAGGAGTTACAGCAAGTTCTGGGAACTTTAAGTTATTGGCGTAAACACATCCCTGGCTTTTCCATCATTGCTCGCCCCCTTTATTGTTTGCTCAAAAAAGGTAAATCCTGGGAGTGGACTGAACAACATACTAATGCACTAGAATTGCTAATAAAAGAGCTGAGGTTATTCCAACAACTTGGCCCCATACATCCAACTGACCCTGTCCATGTAGAATGGGGGTTCAGCGAACATGGTTCTCATTGTAACTTATGGCAAAAGGGACCAGCAGGACCGGAGAGACCATTAGAATTTAGCTCTCACTCCTTTAATGATACTGAGAGCAGATATTCAGACCTTGAGAAGGGTTTACTGTCCCTGGTGCGAGCATTGCAACGAGCAGAGCAGATAAGGAGAGAACAGAGCGTGATTGTTCGGGGCCCTTTTCGTCTCCTAGATGTGGTCCGTAAAGGGACAGCACCACCAGCCGGCATTGCCCAGAAACCCACAGTTCGAAAGTGGTATGCTTATTTAGAAGGCATTAATGATATCATGCCAATCTCTGAAGGTAGTATCAAAGTATCCAAGCTCCAGAAGGATATAGATGGTGCCCTATTGTTCCAATCCCCACCAAACAGACCATCTCCAATCCAAGAAGCACCTCCTCTGAAAGAAGGCAGTGATCTTACAGGAGTGTGGTTTACTGATGCGTCATCTCACCGTGAGAACAATAAGTGGAAATACAAGGCCGTAGCACTGGAAGTAGCAACGGGGGAAAGAGCAATTGAAACAGGAGAAGGTAGCGCACAAGTAGGGGAACTCAGAGCCGTCCTACTAGCTGCACAACATGGGGCTACTTACATTTACACTGACTCATATGCTGTTTTTAAAGGAGCCACTGAATGGATAGGACACTGGGCAGCCAATGATTGGCAGGTGAATAGAGTCCCAATCTGGGAGACAGATAGTTGGAAGCAACTGTTGGAAATGGGAGGACAGAGAACATTGCACATTGGTTGGGTAAAAGGCCATGATCGTTCGAACTCGATCACTGCTCAATTCAACCAACAGGTAGATAGCCTCACGCGGCTGCAGCAAATTGACATTGTAGATGATGGTCGGGAATGGGAACGCTTACTCGAATGGTTACATATTAAGCGTGGCCATACAGGCCGTGCTGATCTCTATCAGGAAGGTCTAGCCCGGGGGTGGCCTGTGTCGGTTAAGCTGTGTGAACAAGTAGTAACCGCCTGTTCACAATGTCGCCTACGACTCAATAAAGATCATCCGAGTAAGGCGCCTCCTTTACACATTCGGGACAAGAAAACATTGTGGCATTCATGGCAAATTGATTATATTGGGCCCTTGAGAACATCAGGTGAGAAAAGATACGTCCTAGTCGGAGTGGAGATTATCTCTGGCCTCACTATGGCCACCAGCTTCAAATCAGCTACTGGGGACAACACAGTGAAAGGCCTAAAAGGGTGGTTCAGCACACTTCCCCTTCCTGAGGAAATCCAAAGTGATAACGGTTCACACTTTACCGCTACAGTGGTACAAGATTGGGCCAAAGAAGAAGGGATTCGATGGGTATTTCATACTCCCTATTATCCTCAGGCTAATGGCATTGTTGAACGCACCAATGGATTGGTTAAGCGTTTTGCAAAAACTCATGAACCTGGTTGGCATTTGCGATTGGATGATGCCATCTATCAATTAAATAACAGATGGAGTGGAGATGGCTGTCCTAAAATGAAAGCTTTCTGTGTATCTGCTAATATCATCACTCCAAAAGTTCCCAATGAACCACGAAAATACCTAGGACAATTTCACCCTGGGCAACCTGTGTTAGTGAAAATGCCTCAAATTGGCACAGTACCAATGGTGCTAGCTACTCCCAAAAACCCCCATGCATGGGAAGCCAAAGACTGTTCAGGGAAGATACACCGGATCAGCACCCGGTGGATCTCGCCCTCTTTTTAACCCCGTCGGTCAAGTGAGACCGAGCAGATTTTCTTTTCCTTTGTGTCTTACAGGAACCTTGGAAGAACTGTACGTGGACAGACGCATTGGCCTACGCTAACCTCGAGTGTCTCCAGGGAATCCTGACATTGATCCTGGCAATAATATTATTTTTGTTATGTATGGCCATCTGGAGGCCTAAATTTTAGAATGACGAATTGGCAGATGGAATTGACGCTATTCAGTTTTATCTTTTTACTCCCTGTTGTTTGTAGTCAAAGAGACCCAGAATGGCCGTGGTCTCAAGCTTATGTAAAACACAATGCGATGGCAGGAACAGGGAAAGGAAAATTGAGCCTGGCCACTGTAGTCCTACATGAAAATGAGGTGTTTTCAAAACATGAGATAGATCAAAGCATAGATATAGTCGAACCTGACTCAACTCCACAGTCTAGTCTGGTTCCACTGCCACTATTTGAAACCCCCGACAATGACACCTTATTGAGCGGACTTAAGAATCTGCCCCTTGATGATGAGCTTTGGGATAATGCACTGTCACGATACACTGCAAGCACTGAGACACTAGAAAACATGAGGGATTTAAATCTCTCCACTCTGGTTATACAAGGAAGTGAAGTATATTCCAGAGATAAATGGAGTTGGAAAGACTCACTCCAAATGGCTAAGCTTGAAGCCGCCCCAGGAAAGAAAATACAAATTAGCTGCCGAGTAATCAATGGGTCTGCTCACCATAGACCAACTGTAATTGAAACCATCCATGTAGACTCTACTAAACCAGACAAATATAACACTGATTGTTACAAAATTATAGAGCCAAACTCAGATTGCTGGCACAACTTCACCTTTATCAAACCTATCATAGTATATTGTATTTGGGGCTACAGGGGCACGGAATTGTTATTTGAATTTATGATTGACTCAAATACATCTGAACCTGTTGAAATGAACCCAAAACCTACACCCCCACAAACTTTCAAGGGTGTAGCTACTCAGCCCTCCATTAGTCTAACTCCTTACACCTTTAACATTGGCCCTTATGCCATTAAACACACAGGTCAACAACAAATACTGTTTAACCCAACATATTCCCTCAAACGAGTAGAATTGTCAATGCAGATTAATATCTCTGCGATCAAACCCACCTGCTCACCATTCCTGAGTACATCTTATGCAGGATGGTCAGCATGGTTAGGCCGGCGAACTGTTGCCACCTCACAACGACTGAAGAGAGAGGTGACTGGAATCTTAGGAACAGGACTGGGAGTCTTAAATAGTATAGATGCTGAGATACTTGCAAACAAACTAGTCACAACTACTAGTGATCTAGACAAATTAAAACATCCTCTACAGTCCTCTCTATCAGCATTGGGAAATCACCAATGGCTTTTATCGAATATATTGCCTCAGTGGGAGGAAACAGGTGAAAAAGACCATCAGCTGATCACAAATGCACTTGGTACAACCCAAAACAATGTTTCCTTGGCCCTTAGTTGTATCCAAGCCCAACTGTGGATGCAATCTATGACAGCCGCAATTATAAGGGAAGGTGAAGAAGGCACCTTGCCCACCGAAATTCGAAAAGTAATATGGGATAATGCAATTGAGTTTGAGAGAAAATTTCAATCCTGGTGGTATCTGGTTAATTTCACCTATGATCCCACTGAGAGCAAAGCCACAGCTTTTGTCTTAACGATACGCAATGCCTCAGTATACACCATATACCCAATCATCGCACTGGGGTTGAATCACCATGGAGCTATACTCCATCCGGTAGAGCATAGAGTGTGGGCACAACAAAACGAGAATAAATGGCAAACTGTTGATGTTGAAGCATGCATTTCACGAGATCAACAAGGATTCATTTGTGAGAGTAATACTCTCAAGGCACAAGACATTTTGTCTTGACACCAACCAGAATGTTTGTCATTTTGAGATACAACCTGATGAAACCCCAGAAACTGTGCTTGTATATATTGGGAAAGGGTGTGTTTGCATGAGGTCTCCCTGTACTTTTGTATTCGTAGATGACATAGCAGTAGATATAAGTAATAACTCAAATCTTTGTGTTTGTAACTTTACTAACGTCATTGGATGTGACTTCAGTTATTCAGCTCCTGTTACGTCTTTTCAGTTGCTACAATCAAATTACACATTGATTCGAGATTTGCTGCCTACCCCTATCGGAATGAATCTCTCACTAGTGAAGAAGTTGCTACAACACGATGAATTGAAGCGATTGTTGAAAGAGGCCCAAGAAAATGGACAAAGAACTCTGATTACTGTCCATCATGATGTTGAAGAAATACACCATGTACTGGAAAGGGTCAAGAGAGACGGAGGACATGAATGGTGGGACACCCTCTTTGGATGGTCACCAACAGCTACAGGACTTTATAACAAGATGCTCCATCCTGTTGTTGTTCTACTAGTACTCACTGTATTGTGCTTTGCTTTGACAATTGTTTTGTATGTTAGACTTTGGATTATGATGAAACGCTTAACTCGCTTAATCACCCCACAAGAAGTATTTGCACTTGATATCCCTCGCCATAAGATGGCATGTGATATTCCCCATCAGTATTGATTATCGTGGAGCTTGAGTGACTGTAGTCACGGGGTGGATTATGTGGAATAATTACTAAATTGGCCAAGAATACAAAAATACAGCATTGTTCACACATTAAGGAAAGTCATAAAATCGAGAGGCTTCTGAGGTAGAATACAGCCGCAGCTAGCACATGAAGAATGCAACATCTGTGATTCCCTGTACAAGGTTGTTTGCGAAACTACACGAGGGATGGAACGGAACACGCTTGTTCCGTGGCCTTCCCTTGTGACGAATAGCAGATATGGGGACGAGATGGTACTACGGAACTGATAAGCGGCCTACACGCTACCCGAGCCAACATTTCGTCAAATGTTGATGAAATGCTGTCCTTTTGTGCGAACTTTGCTCACCACAATGTACCAAAACACACCTCCATCCCGGAGGCTATCCGCCCCCGAGGCGTGAACACTCCTCCTTGAATACATTAATCATAATAAAAGTACGTATGACTAAAGTCACTCAAACTCCACTTTGAAGATAAAAAAATAATATAAAAATAGCCCAAGAGAGAGGGGATGTCAGGGAAGACACCATCGCGAAGAATTCCACCGCTGATTTCCGGGATCAGTCGACGGGCTGAGCCTCTCTTCCCCCCCATAGGGACGCCTTTGGGTAAGACTTCGATTACACCGAACGCTTTCTCGGGGACTTAGAAATTTCTCTAGAGAATCTCTACCCTACATTTATAGCCAGGCTGTATCGTTTATAATTTTGTCGCGCGTTTGTATACTTAGCAATATCTTTATTTGCACGTGCTTTGCAGACAGTGTATTTATCACCGGCAATCCAAAAGAACCTGTATATCTGTTGTTTAAATAAACTGCACTGTTTAAGTAGCTAGCCGTTTTGCTTTCTCACTGAACGCGACCAAAACTTGAGAGAGGCCGTGCTAGTTCAGGAGTACGACTAGACTGAAGGTGCAGTCCACTATTAGTGTATCCAAATCGTAATAGTTTAATACACATTAAACGCGATTGGACTGATAGTGCTGAATTGGGCATCACTCAGAATTTAAACCTAGCCGCACCTAGCCTCCCACCTCGGTGAGGAGTGTTAGAACGCAAGGGGGTTTATCTTCTGCCAAAACCGCTTGGCCCCGTTTCACGCAACACCGGGACAGTGAAAACAGTACTCAAAGACAGGGAGAGCAAGCTCTCTCTTGGCACTTTGGATGTGGGACATACAGCGAGATGTTTGCTGCTTTTGCGATTGGCTGTTGGGCGATTTAGAGCACAAAGATATCTAGTTGATTTGAAGCAGTTCCGAGAAAGTCTAAACATAATCCCCACTTCTCCCTCCTGGCACTTTCCATGTGGGAGATACAGCAGGATGTATATTGGTTTTGAGGACAACTCAATGGACAGTGTAGGGAGAAAAGGTCCTGGCTCCTTGAATGCCGTTTCTGGAGACACTGCGATCAATGTGGGAGATATGTCAAGATGTGTGTTGGTTTTGAGGACGGCTCTCTGGAGAGTCTTAGCAAAGAGGTCACAGGGATAATCAGAGCAATTCTCAGAGACACTGAGAACAAGCTCGACAATTCCCTCCTGGCACTTTCCCTGTAGGAGATACCGCAAGACGTTTCTGTATATTGGGCACAGCGCTCTGCACGGTGTTAGCAGAGACTTTCCCGGGACAGTGAAACCCTATGTCAGAGACACTGAGAAGAAGCCCCAATGTTCCCTCCAGGCACTTTCAGTGTGGGTGCCTTCTCCACGTGGTTCCTGCTTTCACTGCAGCTCTGAAGAGAATGTTAGCCAAGAGGTAACCGGGACAGTGAAAACAGTACTCAAAGACAGGGAGAGCAAGCTCTCTCTTGGCACTTTGGATGTGGGACATACAGCGAGATGTTTGCTGCTTTTGCGTTTGGCTGTTGGGCGATTTAGAGCACAAAGATATCTAGTTGATTTGAAGCAGTTCCGAGAAAGTCTAAACATAATCCCCACTTCTCCCTCCTGGCACTTTCCATGTGGGAGATACAGCAGGATGTATATTGGTTTTGAGGACAACTCAATGGACAGTGTAGGGAGAAAAGGTCCTGGCTCCTTGAATGCCGTTTCTGGAGACACTGCGATCAATGTGGGAGATATGTCAAGATGTGTGTTGGTTTTGAGGACGGCTCTCTGGAGAGTCTTAGCAAAGAGGTCACAGGGATAATCAGAGCAATTCTCAGAGACACTGAGAACAAGCTCGACAATTCCCTCCTGGCACTTTCCCTGTAGGAGATACCGCAAGACGTTTCTGTATATTGGGCACAGCGCTCTGCACGGTGTTAGCAGAGACTTTCCCGGGACAGTGAAACCCTATGTCAGAGACACTGAGAAGAAGCCCCAATGTTCCCTCCAGGCACTTTCAGTGTGGGTGCCTTCTCCACGTGATTCCTGCTTTCACTGCAGCTCTGAAGAGAATGTTAGCAAAGAGGTAACCGGGACAGTGAAAACAGTACTCAAAGACAGGGAGAGCAAGCTCTCTCTTGGCACTTTGGATGTGGGACATACAGCGAGATGTTTGCTGCTTTTGCGTTTGGCTGTTGGGCGATTTAGAGCACAAAGATATCTAGTTGATTTGAAGCAGTTCCGAGAAAGTCTAAACATAATCCCCACTTCTCCCTCCTGGCACTTTCCATGTGGGAGATACAGCAGGATGTATATTGGTTTTGAGGACAACTCAATGGACAGTGTAGGGAGAAAAGGTCCTGGCTCCTTGAATGCCGTTTCTGGAGACACTGCGATCAATGTGGGAGATATGTCAAGATGTGTGTTGGTTTTGAGGACGGCTCTCTGGAGAGTCTTAGCAAAGAGGTCACACAGATAATCAGAGCAATTCTCAGAGACACTGAGAACAAGCTCGACAATCCCTCCTGGCACTTTCCCTGTAGGAGATACCGCAAGACGTTTCTGTAGATTGGGCACAGCGCTCTGCAGGGTGTTAGCAGAGACTTTCCCGGGACAGTGAAACCCTATGTCAGAGACACTGAGAAGAAGCCCCAATGTTCCCTCCAGGCACTTTCAGTGTGGGTGCCTTCTCCACGTGGTTCCTGCTTTCACTGCAGCTCTGAAGAGAATGTTAGCCAAGAGGTAACCGGGACAGTGAAAACAGTACTCAAAGACAGGGAGAGCAAGCTCTCTCTTGGCACTTTGGATGTGGGACATACAGCGAGATGTTTGCTGCTTTTGCGATTGGCTGTTGGGCGATTTAGAGCACAAAGATATCTAGTTGATTTGAAGCAGTTCCGAGAAAGTCTAAACATAATCCCCACTTCTCCCTCCTGGCACTTTCCATGTGGGAGATACAGCAGGATGTATATTGGTTTTGAGGACAACTCAATGGACAGTGTAGGGAGAAAAGGTCCTGGCTCCTTGAATGCCGTTTCTGGAGACACTGCGATCAATGTGGGAGATATGTCAAGATGTGTGTTGGTTTTGAGGACGGCTCTCTGGAGAGTCTTAGCAAAGAGGTCACAGGGATAATCAGAGCAATTCTCAGAGACACTGAGAACAAGCTCGACAATTCCCTCCTGGCACTTTCCCTGTAGGAGATACCGCAAGACGTTTCTGTATATTGGGCACAGCGCTCTGCACGGTGTTAGCAGAGACTTTCCCGGGACAGTGAAACCCTATGTCAGAGACACTGAGAAGAAGCCCCAATGTTCCCTCCAGGCACTTTCAGTGTGGGTGCCTTCTCCACGTGGTTCCTGCTTTCACTGCAGCTCTGAAGAGAATGTTAGCCAAGAGGTAACCGGGACAGTGAAAACAGTACTCAAAGACAGGGAGAGCAAGCTCTCTCTTGGCACTTTGGATGTGGGACATACAGCGAGATGTTTGCTGCTTTTGCGTTTGGCTGTTGGGCGATTTAGAGCACAAAGATATCTAGTTGATTTGAAGCAGTTCCGAGAAAGTCTAAACATAATCCCCACTTCTCCCTCCTGGCACTTTCCATGTGGGAGATACAGCAGGATGTATATTGGTTTTGAGGACAACTCAATGGACAGTGTAGGGAGAAAAGGTCCTGGCTCCTTGAATGCCGTTTCTGGAGACACTGCGATCAATGTGGGAGATATGTCAAGATGTGTGTTGGTTTTGAGGACGGCTCTCTGGAGAGTCTTAGCAAAGAGGTCACACAGATAATCAGAGCAATTCTCAGAGACACTGAGAACAAGCTCGACAATCCCTCCTGGCACTTTCCCTGTAGGAGATACCGCAAGACGTTTCTGTATATTGGGCACAGCGCTCTGCACGGTGTTAGCAGAGACTTTCCCGGGACAGTGAAACCCTATGTCAGAGACACTGAGAAGAAGCCCCAATGTTCCCTCCAGGCACTTTCAGTGTGGGTGCCTTCTCCACGTGGTTCCTGCTTTCACTGCAGCTCTGAAGAGAATGTTAGCCAAGAGGTAACCGGGACAGTGAAAACAGTACTCAAAGACAGGGAGAGCAAGCTCTCTCTTGGCACTTTGGATGTGGGACATACAGCGAGATGTTTGCTGCTTTTGCGATTGGCTGTTGGGCGATTTAGAGCACAAAGATATCTAGTTGATTTGAAGCAGTTCCGAGAAAGTCTAAACATAATCCCCACTTCTCCCTCCTGGCACTTTCCATGTGGGAGATACAGCAGGATGTATATTGGTTTTGAGGACAACTCAATGGACAGTGTAGGGAGAAAAGGTCCTGGCTCCTTGAATGCCGTTTCTGGAGACACTGCGATCAATGTGGGAGATATGTCAAGATGTGTGTTGGTTTTGAGGACGGCTCTCTGGAGAGTCTTAGCAAAGAGGTCACAGGGATAATCAGAGCAATTCTCAGAGACACTGAGAACAAGCTCGACAATTCCCTCCTGGCACTTTCCCTGTAGGAGATACCGCAAGACGTTTCTGTATATTGGGCACAGCGCTCTGCACGGTGTTAGCAGAGACTTTCCCGGGACAGTGAAACCCTATGTCAGAGACACTGAGAAGAAGCCCCAATGTTCCCTCCAGGCACTTTCAGTGTGGGTGCCTTCTCCACGTGGTTCCTGCTTTCACTGCAGCTCTGAAGAGAATGTTAGCCAAGAGGTAACCGGGACAGTGAAAACAGTACTCAAAGACAGGGAGAGCAAGCTCTCTCTTGGCACTTTGGATGTGGGACATACAGCGAGATGTTTGCTGCTTTTGCGATTGGCTGTTGGGCGATTTAGAGCACAAAGATATCTAGTTGATTTGAAGCAGTTCCGAGAAAGTCTAAACATAATCCCCACTTCTCCCTCCTGGCACTTTCCATGTGGGAGATACAGCAGGATGTATATTGGTTTTGAGGACAACTCAATGGACAGTGTAGGGAGAAAAGGTCCTGGCTCCTTGAATGCCGTTTCTGGAGACACTGCGATCAATGTGGGAGATATGTCAAGATGTGTGTTTGTTTTGAGGACGGCTCTCTGGAGAGTCTTAGCAAAGAGGTCACAGGGATAATCAGAGCAATTCTCAGAGACACTGAGAACAAGCTCGACAATTCCCTCCTGGCACTTTCCCTGTAGGAGATACCGCAAGACGTTTCTGTATATTGGGCACAGCGCTCTGCGCGGTGTTAGCAGAGACTTTCCCGGGACAGTGAAACCCTATGTCAGAGACACTGAGAAGAAGCCCCAATGTTCCCTCCAGGCACTTTCAGTGTGGGTGCCTTCTCCACGTGGTTCCTGCTTTCACTGTAGCTCTGAAGAGAATGTTAGCAAAGAGGTAACCGGGACAGTGAAAACAGTACTCAAAGACAGGGAGAGCAAGCTCTCTCTTGGCACTTTGGATGTGGGACATACAGCGAGATGTTTGCTGCTTTTGCGTTTGGCTGTTGGGCGATTTACAGCACAAAGATATCTAGTTGATTTGAAGCAGTTCCGAGAAAGTCTAAACATAATCCCCACTTCTCCCTCCTGGCACTTTCCATGTGGGAGATATAGCAGGATGTATATTGGTTTTGAGGACAACTCAATGGACAGTGTAGGGAGAAAAGGTCCTGGCTCCTTGAATGCCGTTTCTGGAGACACTGCGATCAATGTGGGAGATATGTCAAGATGTGTGTTGGTTTTGAGGACGGCTCTCTGGAGATTCTTAGCAAAGAGGTCACACAGATAATCAGAGCAATTCTCAGAGACACTGAGAACAAGCTCGACAATTCCCTCCTGGCACTTTCCCTGTAGGAGATACCGCAAGACGTTTCTGTATATTGGGCACAGCGCTCTGCAGGGTGTTAGCAGAGAGTTTCCCGGAACAGTGAAACCCTATGTCAGAGACACTGAGAAGAAGCCCCAATGTTCCCTCCAGGCACTTTCAGTGTGGGTGCCTTCTCCACGTGGTTCCTGCTTTCACTGCAGCTCTGAAGAGAATGTTAGCCAAGAGGTAACCGGGACAGTGAAAACAGTACTCAAAGACAGGGAGAGCAAGCTCTCTCTTGGCACTTTGGATGTGGGACATACAGCGAGATGTTTGCTGCTTTTGCGTTTGGCTGTTGGGCGATTTAGAGCACAAAGATATCTAGTTGATTTGAAGCAGTTCCGAGAAAGTCTAAACATAATCCCCACTTCTCCCTCCTGGCACTTTCCATGTGGGAGATACAGCAGGATGTATATTGGTTTTGAGGACAACTCAATGGCCAGTGTAGGGAGAAAAGGTCCTGGCTCCTTGAATGCCGTTTCTGGAGACACTGCGATCAATGTGGGAGATATGTCAAGATGTGTGTTGGTTTTGAGGACGGCTCTCTGGAGAGTCTTAGCAAAGAGGTCACAGGGATAATCAGAGCAATTCTCAGAGACACTGAGAACAAGCTCGACAATTCCCTCCTGGCACTTTCCCTGTAGGAGATACCGCAAGACGTTTCTGTATATTGGGCACAGCGCTCTGCACGGTGTTAGCAGAGACTTTCCCGGAACAGTGAAACCCTATGTCAGAGACACTGAGAAGAAGCCCCAATGTTCCCTCCAGGCACTTTCAGTGTGGGTGCCTTCTCCACGTGGTTCCTGCTTTCACTGCAGCTCTGAAGAGAATGTTAGCCAAGAGGTAACCGGGACAGTGAAAACAGTACTCAAAGACAGGGAGAGCAAGCTCTCTCTTGGCACTTTGGATGTGGGACATACAGCGAGATGTTTGCTGCTTTTGCGTTTGCCTGTTGGGCGATTTAGAGCACAAAGATATCTAGTTGATTTGAAGCAGTTCCGAGAAAGTCTAAACATAATCCCCACTTCTCCCTCCTGGCACTTTCCATGTGGGAGATACAGCAGAATGTATATTGGTTTTGAGGACAACTCAATGGACAGTGTAGGGAGAAAAGGTCCTGGCTCCTTGAATGCCGTTTCTGGAGACACTGCGATCAATGTGGGAGATATGTCAAGATGTGTGTTGGTTTTGAGGACGGCTCTCTGGAGAGTCTTAGCAAAGAGGTCACAGGGATAATCAGAGCAATTCTCAGAGACACTGAGAACAAGCTCCACAATTCCCTCCTGGCACTTTCCCTGTAGGAGATACCGCAAGACGTTTCTGTATATTGGGCACAGCGCTCTGCACGGTGTTAGCAGAGACTTTCCCGGGACAGTGAAACCCTATGTCAGAGACACTGAGAAGAAGCCCCAATGTTCCCTCCAGGCACTTTCAGTGTGGGTGCCTTCTCCACGTGGTTCCTGCTTTCACTGCAGCTCTGAAGAGAACGTTAGCCAAGAGGTAACCGGGACAGTGAAAACAGTACTCAAAGACAGGGAGAGCAAGCTCTCTCTTGGCACTTTGGATGTGGGACATACAGCGAGATGTTTGCTGCTTTTGCGTTTGGCTGTTGGGCGATTTAGAGCACAAAGATATCTAGTTGATTTGAAGCAGTTCCGAGAAAGTCTAAACATAATCCCCACTTCTCCCTCCTGGCACTTTCCATGTGGGAGATACAGCAGGATGTATATTGGTTTTGAGGACAACTCAATGGACAGTGTAGGGAGAAAAGGTCCTGGCTCCTTGAATGCCGTTTCTGGAGACACTGCGATCAATGTGGGAGATATGTCAAGATGTGTGTTGGTTTTGAGGACGGCTCTCTGGAGAGTCTTAGCAAAGAGGTCACAGGGAAAATCAGAGCAATTCTCAGAGACACTGAGAACAAGCTCGACAATTCCCTCCTGGCACTTTCCCTGTAGGAGATACCGCAAGACGTTTCTGTATATTGGGCACAGCGCTCTGCACGGTGTTAGCAGAGACTTTCCCGGGACAGTGAAACCCTATGTCAGAGACACTGAGAAGAAGCCCCAATGTTCCCTCCAGGCACTTTCAGTGTGGGTGCCTTCTCCACGTGGTTCCTGCTTTCACTGCAGCTCTGAAGAGAATGTTAGCAAAGAGGTAACCGGGACAGTGAAAACAGTACTCAAAGACAGGGAGAGCAAGCTCTCTCTTGGCACTTTGGATGTGGGACATACAGCGAGATGTTTGCTGCTTTTGCGTTTGGCTGTTGGGAGATTTACAGCACAAAGATATCTAGTTGATTTGAAGCAGTTCCGAGAAAGTCTAAACATAATCCCCACTTCTCCCTCCTGGCACTTTCCACGTGGGAGATACAGCAGGATGTATATTGGTTTTGAGGACAACTCAATGGACAGTGTAGGGAGAAAAGGTCCTGGCTCCTTGAATGCCGTTTCTGGAGACACTGCGATCAATGTGGGAGATATGTCAAGATGTGTGTTGGTTTTGAGGACGGCTCTCTGGAGAGTCTTAGCAAAGAGGTCACACAGATAATCAGAGCAATTCTCAGAGACACTGAGAACAAGCTCGACAATCCCTCCTGGCACTTTCCCTGTAGGAGATACCGCAAGACGTTTCTGTAGATTGGGCACAGCGCTCTGCAGGGTGTTAGCAGAGACTTTCCCGGGACAGTGAAACCCTATGTCAGAGACACTGAGAAGAAGCCCCAATGTTCCCTCCAGGCACTTTCAGTGTGGGTGCCTTCTCCACGTGGTTCCTGCTTTCACTGCAGCTCTGAAGAGAATGTTAGCCAAGAGGTAACCGGGACAGTGAAAACAGTACTCAAAGACAGGGAGAGCAAGCTCTCTCTTGGCACTTTGGATGTGGGACATACAGCGAGATGTTTGCTGCTTTTGCGATTGGCTGTTGGGCGATTTAGAGCACAAAGATATCTAGTTGATTTGAAGCAGTTCCGAGAAAGTCTAAACATAATCCCCACTTCTCCCTCCTGGCACTTTCCATGTGGGAGATACAGCAGGATGTATATTGGTTTTGAGGACAACTCAATGGACAGTGTAGGGAGAAAAGGTCCTGGCTCCTTGAATGCCGTTTCTGGAGACACTGCGATCAATGTGGGAGATATGTCAAGATGTGTGTTGGTTTTGAGGACGGCTCTCTGGAGAGTCTTAGCAAAGAGGTCACACAGATAATCAGAGCAATTCTCAGAGACACTGAGAACAAGCTCGACAATCCCTCCTGGCACTTTCCCTGTAGGAGATACCGCAAGACGTTTCTGTATATTGGGCACAGCGCTCTGCACGGTGTTAGCAGAGACTTTCCCGGGACAGTGAAACCCTATGTCAGAGACACTGAGAAGAAGCCCCAATGTTCCCTCCAGGCACTTTCAGTGTGGGTGCCTTCTCCACGTGGTTCCTGCTTTCACTGCAGCTCTGAAGAGAATGTTAGCCAAGAGGTAACCGGGACAGTGAAAACAGTACTCAAAGACAGGGAGAGCAAGCTCTCTCTTGGCACTTTGGATGTGGGACATACAGCGAGATGTTTGCTGCTTTTGCGATTGGCTGTTGGGCGATTTAGAGCACAAAGATATCTAGTTGATTTGAAGCAGTTCCGAGAAAGTCTAAACATAATCCCCACTTCTCCCTCCTGGCACTTTCCATGTGGGAGATACAGCAGGATGTATATTGGTTTTGAGGACAACTCAATGGACAGTGTAGGGAGAAAAGGTCCTGGCTCCTTGAATGCCGTTTCTGGAGACACTGCGATCAATGTGGGAGATATGTCAAGATGTGTGTTGGTTTTGAGGACGGCTCTCTGGAGAGTCTTAGCAAAGAGGTCACAGGGATAATCAGAGCAATTCTCAGAGACACTGAGAACAAGCTCGACAATTCCCTCCTGGCACTTTCCCTGTAGGAGATACCGCAAGACGTTTCTGTATATTGGGCACAGCGCTCTGCACGGTGTTAGCAGAGACTTTCCCGGGACAGTGAAACCCTATGTCAGAGACACTGAGAAGAAGCCCCAATGTTCCCTCCAGGCACTTTCAGTGTGGGTGCCTTCTCCACGTGGTTCCTGCTTTCACTGCAGCTCTGAAGAGAATGTTAGCCAAGAGGTAACCGGGACAGTGAAAACAGTACTCAAAGACAGGGAGAGCAAGCTCTCTCTTGGCACTTTGGATGTGGGACATACAGCGAGATGTTTGCTGCTTTTGCGATTGGCTGTTGGGCGATTTAGAGCACAAAGATATCTAGTTGATTTGAAGCAGTTCCGAGAAAGTCTAAACATAATCCCCACTTCTCCCTCCTGGCACTTTCCATGTGGGAGATACAGCAGGATGTATATTGGTTTTGAGGACAACTCAATGGACAGTGTAGGGAGAAAAGGTCCTGGCTCCTTGAATGCCGTTTCTGGAGACACTGCGATCAATGTGGGAGATATGTCAAGATGTGTGTTTGTTTTGAGGACGGCTCTCTGGAGAGTCTTAGCAAAGAGGTCACAGGGATAATCAGAGCAATTCTCAGAGACACTGAGAACAAGCTCGACAATTCCCTCCTGGCACTTTCCCTGTAGGAGATACCGCAAGACGTTTCTGTATATTGGGCACAGCGCTCTGCGCGGTGTTAGCAGAGACTTTCCCGGGACAGTGAAACCCTATGTCAGAGACACTGAGAAGAAGCCCCAATGTTCCCTCCAGGCACTTTCAGTGTGGGTGCCTTCTCCACGTGGTTCCTGCTTTCACTGTAGCTCTGAAGAGAATGTTAGCAAAGAGGTAACCGGGACAGTGAAAACAGTACTCAAAGACAGGGAGAGCAAGCTCTCTCTTGGCACTTTGGATGTGGGACATACAGCGAGATGTTTGCTGCTTTTGCGTTTGGCTGTTGGGCGATTTACAGCACAAAGATATCTAGTTGATTTGAAGCAGTTCCGAGAAAGTCTAAACATAATCCCCACTTCTCCCTCCTGGCACTTTCCATGTGGGAGATATAGCAGGATGTATATTGGTTTTGAGGACAACTCAATGGACAGTGTAGGGAGAAAAGGTCCTGGCTCCTTGAATGCCGTTTCTGGAGACACTGCGATCAATGTGGGAGATATGTCAAGATGTGTGTTGGTTTTGAGGACGGCTCTCTGGAGATTCTTAGCAAAGAGGTCACACAGATAATCAGAGCAATTCTCAGAGACACTGAGAACAAGCTCGACAATTCCCTCCTGGCACTTTCCCTGTAGGAGATACCGCAAGACGTTTCTGTATATTGGGCACAGCGCTCTGCAGGGTGTTAGCAGAGAGTTTCCCGGAACAGTGAAACCCTATGTCAGAGACACTGAGAAGAAGCCCCAATGTTCCCTCCAGGCACTTTCAGTGTGGGTGCCTTCTCCACGTGGTTCCTGCTTTCACTGCAGCTCTGAAGAGAATGTTAGCCAAGAGGTAACCGGGACAGTGAAAACAGTACTCAAAGACAGGGAGAGCAAGCTCTCTCTTGGCACTTTGGATGTGGGACATACAGCGAGATGTTTGCTGCTTTTGCGTTTGGCTGTTGGGCGATTTAGAGCACAAAGATATCTAGTTGATTTGAAGCAGTTCCGAGAAAGTCTAAACATAATCCCCACTTCTCCCTCCTGGCACTTTCCATGTGGGAGATACAGCAGGATGTATATTGGTTTTGAGGACAACTCAATGGCCAGTGTAGGGAGAAAAGGTCCTGGCTCCTTGAATGCCGTTTCTGGAGACACTGCGATCAATGTGGGAGATATGTCAAGATGTGTGTTGGTTTTGAGGACGGCTCTCTGGAGAGTCTTAGCAAAGAGGTCACAGGGATAATCAGAGCAATTCTCAGAGACACTGAGAACAAGCTCGACAATTCCCTCCTGGCACTTTCCCTGTAGGAGATACCGCAAGACGTTTCTGTATATTGGGCACAGCGCTCTGCACGGTGTTAGCAGAGACTTTCCCGGAACAGTGAAACCCTATGTCAGAGACACTGAGAAGAAGCCCCAATGTTCCCTCCAGGCACTTTCAGTGTGGGTGCCTTCTCCACGTGGTTCCTGCTTTCACTGCAGCTCTGAAGAGAATGTTAGCCAAGAGGTAACCGGGACAGTGAAAACAGTACTCAAAGACAGGGAGAGCAAGCTCTCTCTTGGCACTTTGGATGTGGGACATACAGCGAGATGTTTGCTGCTTTTGCGTTTGCCTGTTGGGCGATTTAGAGCACAAAGATATCTAGTTGATTTGAAGCAGTTCCGAGAAAGTCTAAACATAATCCCCACTTCTCCCTCCTGGCACTTTCCATGTGGGAGATACAGCAGAATGTATATTGGTTTTGAGGACAACTCAATGGACAGTGTAGGGAGAAAAGGTCCTGGCTCCTTGAATGCCGTTTCTGGAGACACTGCGATCAATGTGGGAGATATGTCAAGATGTGTGTTGGTTTTGAGGACGGCTCTCTGGAGAGTCTTAGCAAAGAGGTCACAGGGATAATCAGAGCAATTCTCAGAGACACTGAGAACAAGCTCCACAATTCCCTCCTGGCACTTTCCCTGTAGGAGATACCGCAAGACGTTTCTGTATATTGGGCACAGCGCTCTGCACGGTGTTAGCAGAGACTTTCCCGGGACAGTGAAACCCTATGTCAGAGACACTGAGAAGAAGCCCCAATGTTCCCTCCAGGCACTTTCAGTGTGGGTGCCTTCTCCACGTGGTTCCTGCTTTCACTGCAGCTCTGAAGAGAACGTTAGCCAAGAGGTAACCGGGACAGTGAAAACAGTACTCAAAGACAGGGAGAGCAAGCTCTCTCTTGGCACTTTGGATGTGGGACATACAGCGAGATGTTTGCTGCTTTTGCGTTTGGCTGTTGGGCGATTTAGAGCACAAAGATATCTAGTTGATTTGAAGCAGTTCCGAGAAAGTCTAAACATAATCCCCACTTCTCCCTCCTGGCACTTTCCATGTGGGAGATACAGCAGGATGTATATTGGTTTTGAGGACAACTCAATGGACAGTGTAGGGAGAAAAGGTCCTGGCTCCTTGAATGCCGTTTCTGGAGACACTGCGATCAATGTGGGAGATATGTCAAGATGTGTGTTGGTTTTGAGGACGGCTCTCTGGAGAGTCTTAGCAAAGAGGTCACAGGGAAAATCAGAGCAATTCTCAGAGACACTGAGAACAAGCTCGACAATTCCCTCCTGGCACTTTCCCTGTAGGAGATACCGCAAGACGTTTCTGTATATTGGGCACAGCGCTCTGCACGGTGTTAGCAGAGACTTTCCCGGGACAGTGAAACCCTATGTCAGAGACACTGAGAAGAAGCCCCAATGTTCCCTCCAGGCACTTTCAGTGTGGGTGCCTTCTCCACGTGGTTCCTGCTTTCACTGCAGCTCTGAAGAGAATGTTAGCAAAGAGGTAACCGGGACAGTGAAAACAGTACTCAAAGACAGGGAGAGCAAGCTCTCTCTTGGCACTTTGGATGTGGGACATACAGCGAGATGTTTGCTGCTTTTGCGTTTGGCTGTTGGGAGATTTACAGCACAAAGATATCTAGTTGATTTGAAGCAGTTCCGAGAAAGTCTAAACATAATCCCCACTTCTCCCTCCTGGCACTTTCCACGTGGGAGATACAGCAGGATGTATATTGGTTTTGAGGACAACTCAATGGACAGTGTAGGGAGAAAAGGTCCTGGCTCCTTGAATGCCGTTTCTGGAGACACTGCGATCAATGTGGGAGATATGTCAAGATGTGTGTTGGTTTTGAGGACGGCTCTCTGGAGAGTCTTAGCAAAGAGGTCACACAGATAATCAGAGCAATTCTCAGAGACACTGAGAACAAGCTCGACAATCCCTCCTGGCACTTTCCCTGTAGGAGATACCGCAAGACGTTTCTGTAGATTGGGCACAGCGCTCTGCAGGGTGTTAGCAGAGACTTTCCCGGGACAGTGAAACCCTATGTCAGAGACACTGAGAAGAAGCCCCAATGTTCCCTCCAGGCACTTTCAGTGTGGGTGCCTTCTCCACGTGGTTCCTGCTTTCACTGCAGCTCTGAAGAGAATGTTAGCCAAGAGGTAACCGGGACAGTGAAAACAGTACTCAAAGACAGGGAGAGCAAGCTCTCTCTTGGCACTTTGGATGTGGGACATACAGCGAGATGTTTGCTGCTTTTGCGATTGGCTGTTGGGCGATTTAGAGCACAAAGATATCTAGTTGATTTGAAGCAGTTCCGAGAAAGTCTAAACATAATCCCCACTTCTCCCTCCTGGCACTTTCCATGTGGGAGATACAGCAGGATGTATATTGGTTTTGAGGACAACTCAATGGACAGTGTAGGGAGAAAAGGTCCTGGCTCCTTGAATGCCGTTTCTGGAGACACTGCGATCAATGTGGGAGATATGTCAAGATGTGTGTTGGTTTTGAGGACGGCTCTCTGGAGAGTCTTAGCAAAGAGGTCACAGGGATAATCAGAGCAATTCTCAGAGACACTGAGAACAAGCTCGACAATTCCCTCCTGGCACTTTCCCTGTAGGAGATACCGCAAGACGTTTCTGTATATTGGGCACAGCGCTCTGCACGGTGTTAGCAGAGACTTTCCCGGGACAGTGAAACCCTATGTCAGAGACACTGAGAAGAAGCCCCAATGTTCCCTCCAGGCACTTTCAGTGTGGGTGCCTTCTCCACGTGGTTCCTGCTTTCACTGCAGCTCTGAAGAGAATGTTAGCCAAGAGGTAACCGGGACAGTGAAAACAGTACTCAAAGACAGGGAGAGCAAGCTCTCTCTTGGCACTTTGGATGTGGGACATACAGCGAGATGTTTGCTGCTTTTGCGTTTGGCTGTTGGGCGATTTAGAGCACAAAGATATCTAGTTGATTTGAAGCAGTTCCGAGAAAGTCTAAACATAATCCCCACTTCTCCCTCCTGGCACTTTCCATGTGGGAGATACAGCAGGATGTATATTGGTTTTGAGGACAACTCAATGGACAGTGTAGGGAGAAAAGGTCCTGGCTCCTTGAATGCCGTTTCTGGAGACACTGCGATCAATGTGGGAGATATGTCAAGATGTGTGTTGGTTTTGAGGACGGCTCTCTGGAGAGTCTTAGCAAAGAGGTCACACAGATAATCAGAGCAATTCTCAGAGACACTGAGAACAAGCTCGACAATCCCTCCTGGCACTTTCCCTGTAGGAGATACCGCAAGACGTTTCTGTATATTGGGCACAGCGCTCTGCACGGTGTTAGCAGAGACTTTCCCGGGACAGTGAAACCCTATGTCAGAGACACTGAGAAGAAGCCCCAATGTTCCCTCCAGGCACTTTCAGTGTGGGTGCCTTCTCCACGTGGTTCCTGCTTTCACTGCAGCTCTGAAGAGAATGTTAGCCAAGAGGTAACCGGGACAGTGAAAACAGTACTCAAAGACAGGGAGAGCAAGCTCTCTCTTGGCACTTTGGATGTGGGACATACAGCGAGATGTTTGCTGCTTTTGCGATTGGCTGTTGGGCGATTTAGAGCACAAAGATATCTAGTTGATTTGAAGCAGTTCCGAGAAAGTCTAAACATAATCCCCACTTCTCCCTCCTGGCACTTTCCATGTGGGAGATACAGCAGGATGTATATTGGTTTTGAGGACAACTCAATGGACAGTGTAGGGAGAAAAGGTCCTGGCTCCTTGAATGCCGTTTCTGGAGACACTGCGATCAATGTGGGAGATATGTCAAGATGTGTGTTGGTTTTGAGGACGGCTCTCTGGAGAGTCTTAGCAAAGAGGTCACAGGGATAATCAGAGCAATTCTCAGAGACACTGAGAACAAGCTCGACAATTCCCTCCTGGCACTTTCCCTGTAGGAGATACCGCAAGACGTTTCTGTATATTGGGCACAGCGCTCTGCACGGTGTTAGCAGAGACTTTCCCGGGACAGTGAAACCCTATGTCAGAGACACTGAGAAGAAGCCCCAATGTTCCCTCCAGGCACTTTCAGTGTGGGTGCCTTCTCCACGTGGTTCCTGCTTTCACTGCAGCTCTGAAGAGAATGTTAGCCAAGAGGTAACCGGGACAGTGAAAACAGTACTCAAAGACAGGGAGAGCAAGCTCTCTCTTGGCACTTTGGATGTGGGACATACAGCGAGATGTTTGCTGCTTTTGCGATTGGCTGTTGGGCGATTTAGAGCACAAAGATATCTAGTTGATTTGAAGCAGTTCCGAGAAAGTCTAAACATAATCCCCACTTCTCCCTCCTGGCACTTTCCATGTGGGAGATACAGCAGAATGTATATTGGTTTTGAGGACAACTCAATGGACAGTGTAGGGAGAAAAGGTCCTGGCTCCTTGAATGCCGTTTCTGGAGACACTGCGATCAATGTGGGAGATATGTCAAGATGTGTGTTGGTTTTGAGGACGGCTCTCTGGAGAGTCTTAGCAAAGAGGTCACAGGGATAATCAGAGCAATTCTCAGAGACACTGAGAACAAGCTCCACAATTCCCTCCTGGCACTTTCCCTGTAGGAGATACCGCAAGACGTTTCTGTATATTGGGCACAGCGCTCTGCACGGTGTTAGCAGAGACTTTCCCGGGACAGTGAAACCCTATGTCAGAGACACTGAGAAGAAGCCCCAATGTTCCCTCCAGGCACTTTCAGTGTGGGTGCCTTCTCCACGTGGTTCCTGCTTTCACTGCAGCTCTGAAGAGAACGTTAGCCAAGAGGTAACCGGGACAGTGAAAACAGTACTCAAAGACAGGGAGAGCAAGCTCTCTCTTGGCACTTTGGATGTGGGACATACAGCGAGATGTTTGCTGCTTTTGCGTTTGGCTGTTGGGCGATTTAGAGCACAAAGATATCTAGTTGATTTGAAGCAGTTCCGAGAAAGTCTAAACATAATCCCCACTTCTCCCTCCTGGCACTTTCCATGTGGGAGATACAGCAGGATGTATATTGGTTTTGAGGACAACTCAATGGACAGTGTAGGGAGAAAAGGTCCTGGCTCCTTGAATGCCGTTTCTGGAGACACTGCGATCAATGTGGGAGATATGTCAAGATGTGTGTTGGTTTTGAGGACGGCTCTCTGGAGAGTCTTAGCAAAGAGGTCACAGGGAAAATCAGAGCAATTCTCAGAGACACTGAGAACAAGCTCGACAATTCCCTCCTGGCACTTTCCCTGTAGGAGATACCGCAAGACGTTTCTGTATATTGGGCACAGCGCTCTGCACGGTGTTAGCAGAGACTTTCCCGGGACAGTGAAACCCTATGTCAGAGACACTGAGAAGAAGCCCCAATGTTCCCTCCAGGCACTTTCAGTGTGGGTGCCTTCTCCACGTGGTTCCTGCTTTCACTGCAGCTCTGAAGAGAATGTTAGCAAAGAGGTAACCGGGACAGTGAAAACAGTACTCAAAGACAGGGAGAGCAAGCTCTCTCTTGGCACTTTGGATGTGGGACATACAGCGAGATGTTTGCTGCTTTTGCGTTTGGCTGTTGGGAGATTTACAGCACAAAGATATCTAGTTGATTTGAAGCAGTTCCGAGAAAGTCTAAACATAATCCCCACTTCTCCCTCCTGGCACTTTCCACGTGGGAGATACAGCAGGATGTATATTGGTTTTGAGGACAACTCAATGGACAGTGTAGGGAGAAAAGGTCCTGGCTCCTTGAATGCCGTTTCTGGAGACACTGCGATCAATGTGGGAGATATGTCAAGATGTGTGTTGGTTTTGAGGACGGCTCTCTGGAGAGTCTTAGCAAAGAGGTCACACAGATAATCAGAGCAATTCTCAGAGACACTGAGAACAAGCTCGACAATCCCTCCTGGCACTTTCCCTGTAGGAGATACCGCAAGACGTTTCTGTAGATTGGGCACAGCGCTCTGCAGGGTGTTAGCAGAGACTTTCCCGGGACAGTGAAACCCTATGTCAGAGACACTGAGAAGAAGCCCCAATGTTCCCTCCAGGCACTTTCAGTGTGGGTGCCTTCTCCACGTGGTTCCTGCTTTCACTGCAGCTCTGAAGAGAATGTTAGCCAAGAGGTAACCGGGACAGTGAAAACAGTACTCAAAGACAGGGAGAGCAAGCTCTCTCTTGGCACTTTGGATGTGGGACATACAGCGAGATGTTTGCTGCTTTTGCGATTGGCTGTTGGGCGATTTAGAGCACAAAGATATCTAGTTGATTTGAAGCAGTTCCGAGAAAGTCTAAACATAATCCCCACTTCTCCCTCCTGGCACTTTCCATGTGGGAGATACAGCAGGATGTATATTGGTTTTGAGGACAACTCAATGGACAGTGTAGGGAGAAAAGGTCCTGGCTCCTTGAATGCCGTTTCTGGAGACACTGCGATCAATGTGGGAGATATGTCAAGATGTGTGTTGGTTTTGAGGACGGCTCTCTGGAGAGTCTTAGCAAAGAGGTCACAGGGATAATCAGAGCAATTCTCAGAGACACTGAGAACAAGCTCGACAATTCCCTCCTGGCACTTTCCCTGTAGGAGATACCGCAAGACGTTTCTGTATATTGGGCACAGCGCTCTGCACGGTGTTAGCAGAGACTTTCCCGGGACAGTGAAACCCTATGTCAGAGACACTGAGAAGAAGCCCCAATGTTCCCTCCAGGCACTTTCAGTGTGGGTGCCTTCTCCACGTGGTTCCTGCTTTCACTGCAGCTCTGAAGAGAATGTTAGCCAAGAGGTAACCGGGACAGTGAAAACAGTACTCAAAGACAGGGAGAGCAAGCTCTCTCTTGGCACTTTGGATGTGGGACATACAGCGAGATGTTTGCTGCTTTTGCGTTTGGCTGTTGGGCGATTTAGAGCACAAAGATATCTAGTTGATTTGAAGCAGTTCCGAGAAAGTCTAAACATAATCCCCACTTCTCCCTCCTGGCACTTTCCATGTGGGAGATACAGCAGGATGTATATTGGTTTTGAGGACAACTCAATGGACAGTGTAGGGAGAAAAGGTCCTGGCTCCTTGAATGCCGTTTCTGGAGACACTGCGATCAATGTGGGAGATATGTCAAGATGTGTGTTGGTTTTGAGGACGGCTCTCTGGAGAGTCTTAGCAAAGAGGTCACACAGATAATCAGAGCAATTCTCAGAGACACTGAGAACAAGCTCGACAATCCCTCCTGGCACTTTCCCTGTAGGAGATACCGCAAGACGTTTCTGTATATTGGGCACAGCGCTCTGCACGGTGTTAGCAGAGACTTTCCCGGGACAGTGAAACCCTATGTCAGAGACACTGAGAAGAAGCCCCAATGTTCCCTCCAGGCACTTTCAGTGTGGGTGCCTTCTCCACGTGGTTCCTGCTTTCACTGCAGCTCTGAAGAGAATGTTAGCCAAGAGGTAACCGGGACAGTGAAAACAGTACTCAAAGACAGGGAGAGCAAGCTCTCTCTTGGCACTTTGGATGTGGGACATACAGCGAGATGTTTGCTGCTTTTGCGATTGGCTGTTGGGCGATTTAGAGCACAAAGATATCTAGTTGATTTGAAGCAGTTCCGAGAAAGTCTAAACATAATCCCCACTTCTCCCTCCTGGCACTTTCCATGTGGGAGATACAGCAGGATGTATATTGGTTTTGAGGACAACTCAATGGACAGTGTAGGGAGAAAAGGTCCTGGCTCCTTGAATGCCGTTTCTGGAGACACTGCGATCAATGTGGGAGATATGTCAAGATGTGTGTTGGTTTTGAGGACGGCTCTCTGGAGAGTCTTAGCAAAGAGGTCACAGGGATAATCAGAGCAATTCTCAGAGACACTGAGAACAAGCTCGACAATTCCCTCCTGGCACTTTCCCTGTAGGAGATACCGCAAGACGTTTCTGTATATTGGGCACAGCGCTCTGCACGGTGTTAGCAGAGACTTTCCCGGGACAGTGAAACCCTATGTCAGAGACACTGAGAAGAAGCCCCAATGTTCCCTCCAGGCACTTTCAGTGTGGGTGCCTTCTCCACGTGGTTCCTGCTTTCACTGCAGCTCTGAAGAGAATGTTAGCCAAGAGGTAACCGGGACAGTGAAAACAGTACTCAAAGACAGGGAGAGCAAGCTCTCTCTTGGCACTTTGGATGTGGGACATACAGCGAGATGTTTGCTGCTTTTGCGATTGGCTGTTGGGCGATTTAGAGCACAAAGATATCTAGTTGATTTGAAGCAGTTCCGAGAAAGTCTAAACATAATCCCCACTTCTCCCTCCTGGCACTTTCCATGTGGGAGATACAGCAGGATGTATATTGGTTTTGAGGACAACTCAATGGACAGTGTAGGGAGAAAAGGTCCTGGCTCCTTGAATGCCGTTTCTGGAGACACTGCGATCAATGTGGGAGATATGTCAAGATGTGTGTTTGTTTTGAGGACGGCTCTCTGGAGAGTCTTAGCAAAGAGGTCACAGGGATAATCAGAGCAATTCTCAGAGACACTGAGAACAAGCTCGACAATTCCCTCCTGGCACTTTCCCTGTAGGAGATACCGCAAGACGTTTCTGTATATTGGGCACAGCGCTCTGCGCGGTGTTAGCAGAGACTTTCCCGGGACAGTGAAACCCTATGTCAGAGACACTGAGAAGAAGCCCCAATGTTCCCTCCAGGCACTTTCAGTGTGGGTGCCTTCTCCACGTGGTTCCTGCTTTCACTGTAGCTCTGAAGAGAATGTTAGCAAAGAGGTAACCGGGACAGTGAAAACAGTACTCAAAGACAGGGAGAGCAAGCTCTCTCTTGGCACTTTGGATGTGGGACATACAGCGAGATGTTTGCTGCTTTTGCGTTTGGCTGTTGGGCGATTTAGAGCACAAAGATATCTAGTTGATTTGAAGCAGTTCCGAGAAAGTCTAAACATAATCCCCACTTCTCCCTCCTGGCACTTTCCATGTGGGAGATATAGCAGGATGTATATTGGTTTTGAGGACAACTCAATGGACAGTGTAGGGAGAAAAGGTCCTGGCTCCTTGAATGCCGTTTCTGGAGACACTGCGATCAATGTGGGAGATATGTCAAGATGTGTGTTGGTTTTGAGGACGGCTCTCTGGAGATTCTTAGCAAAGAGGTCACACAGATAATCAGAGCAATTCTCAGAGACACTGAGAACAAGCTCGACAATTCCCTCCTGGCACTTTCCCTGTAGGAGATACCGCAAGACGTTTCTGTATATTGGGCACAGCGCTCTGCAGGGTGTTAGCAGAGAGTTTCCCGGAACAGTGAAACCCTATGTCAGAGACACTGAGAAGAAGCCCCAATGTTCCCTCCAGGCACTTTCAGTGTGGGTGCCTTCTCCACGTGGTTCCTGCTTTCACTGCAGCTCTGAAGAGAATGTTAGCCAAGAGGTAACCGGGACAGTGAAAACAGTACTCAAAGACAGGGAGAGCAAGCTCTCTCTTGGCACTTTGGATGTGGGACATACAGCGAGATGTTTGCTGCTTTTGCGTTTGGCTGTTGGGCGATTTAGAGCACAAAGATATCTAGTTGATTTGAAGCAGTTCCGAGAAAGTCTAAACATAATCCCCACTTCTCCCTCCTGGCACTTTCCATGTGGGAGATACAGCAGGATGTATATTGGTTTTGAGGACAACTCAATGGCCAGTGTAGGGAGAAAAGGTCCTGGCTCCTTGAATGCCGTTTCTGGAGACACTGCGATCAATGTGGGAGATATGTCAAGATGTGTGTTGGTTTTGAGGACGGCTCTCTGGAGAGTCTTAGCAAAGAGGTCACAGGGATAATCAGAGCAATTCTCAGAGACACTGAGAACAAGCTCGACAATTCCCTCCTGGCACTTTCCCTGTAGGAGATACCGCAAGACGTTTCTGTATATTGGGCACAGCGCTCTGCACGGTGTTAGCAGAGACTTTCCCGGAACAGTGAAACCCTATGTCAGAGACACTGAGAAGAAGCCCCAATGTTCCCTCCAGGCACTTTCAGTGTGGGTGCCTTCTCCACGTGGTTCCTGCTTTCACTGCAGCTCTGAAGAGAATGTTAGCCAAGAGGTAACCGGGACAGTGAAAACAGTACTCAAAGACAGGGAGAGCAAGCTCTCTCTTGGCACTTTGGATGTGGGACATACAGCGAGATGTTTGCTGCTTTTGCGTTTGCCTGTTGGGCGATTTAGAGCACAAAGATATCTAGTTGATTTGAAGCAGTTCCGAGAAAGTCTAAACATAATCCCCACTTCTCCCTCCTGGCACTTTCCATGTGGGAGATACAGCAGAATGTATATTGGTTTTGAGGACAACTCAATGGACAGTGTAGGGAGAAAAGGTCCTGGCTCCTTGAATGCCGTTTCTGGAGACACTGCGATCAATGTGGGAGATATGTCAAGATGTGTGTTGGTTTTGAGGACGGCTCTCTGGAGAGTCTTAGCAAAGAGGTCACAGGGATAATCAGAGCAATTCTCAGAGACACTGAGAACAAGCTCCACAATTCCCTCCTGGCACTTTCCCTGTAGGAGATACCGCAAGACGTTTCTGTATATTGGGCACAGCGCTCTGCACGGTGTTAGCAGAGACTTTCCCGGGACAGTGAAACCCTATGTCAGAGACACTGAGAAGAAGCCCCAATGTTCCCTCCAGGCACTTTCAGTGTGGGTGCCTTCTCCACGTGGTTCCTGCTTTCACTGCAGCTCTGAAGAGAACGTTAGCCAAGAGGTAACCGGGACAGTGAAAACAGTACTCAAAGACAGGGAGAGCAAGCTCTCTCTTGGCACTTTGGATGTGGGACATACAGCGAGATGTTTGCTGCTTTTGCGTTTGGCTGTTGGGCGATTTAGAGCACAAAGATATCTAGTTGATTTGAAGCAGTTCCGAGAAAGTCTAAACATAATCCCCACTTCTCCCTCCTGGCACTTTCCATGTGGGAGATACAGCAGGATGTATATTGGTTTTGAGGACAACTCAATGGCCAGTGTAGGGAGAAAAGGTCCTGGCTCCTTGAATGCCGTTTCTGGAGACACTGCGATCAATGTGGGAGATATGTCAAGATGTGTGTTGGTTTTGAGGACGGCTCTCTGGAGAGTCTTAGCAAAGAGGTCACAGGGAAAATCAGAGCAATTCTCAGAGACACTGAGAACAAGCTCGACAATTCCCTCCTGGCACTTTCCCTGTAGGAGATACCGCAAGACGTTTCTGTATATTGGGCACAGCGCTCTGCACGGTGTTAGCAGAGACTTTCCCGGGACAGTGAAACCCTATGTCAGAGACACTGAGAAGAAGCCCCAATGTTCCCTCCAGGCACTTTCAGTGTGGGTGCCTTCTCCACGTGGTTCCTGCTTTCACTGCAGCTCTGAAGAGAATGTTAGCAAAGAGGTAACCGGGACAGTGAAAACAGTACTCAAAGACAGGGAGAGCAAGCTCTCTCTTGGCACTTTGGATGTGGGACATACAGCGAGATGTTTGCTGCTTTTGCGTTTGGCTGTTGGGAGATTTACAGCACAAAGATATCTAGTTGATTTGAAGCAGTTCCGAGAAAGTCTAAACATAATCCCCACTTCTCCCTCCTGGCACTTTCCACGTGGGAGATACAGCAGGATGTATATTGGTTTTGAGGACAACTCAATGGACAGTGTAGGGAGAAAAGGTCCTGGCTCCTTGAATGCCGTTTCTGGAGACACTGCGATCAATGTGGGAGATATGTCAAGATGTGTGTTGGTTTTGAGGACGGCTCTCTGGAGAGTCTTAGCAAAGAGGTCACACAGATAATCAGAGCAATTCTCAGAGACACTGAGAACAAGCTCGACAATTCCCTCCTGGCACTTTCCCTGTAGGAGATACCGCAAGACGTTTCTGTATATTGGGCACAGCGCTCTGCACGGTGTTAGCAGAGACTTTCCCGGGACAGTGAAACCCTATGTCAGAGACACTGAGAAGAAGCCCCAATGTTCCCTCCAGGCACTTTCAGTGTGGGTGCCTTCTCCACGTGGTTCCTGCTTTCACTGCAGCTCTGAAGAGAATGTTAGCAAAGAGGTAACCGGGACAGTGAAAACAGTACTCAAAGACAGGGAGAGCAAGCTCTCTCTTGGCACTTTGGATGTGGGACATACAGCGAGATGTTTGCTGCTTTTGCGTTTGGCTGTTGGGCGATTTACAGCACAAAGATATCTAGTTGATTTGAAGCAGTTCCGAGAAAGTCTAAACATAATCCCCACTTCTCCCTCCTGGCACTTTCCATGTGGGAGATACAGCAGGATGTATATTGGTTTTGAGGACAACTCAATGGACAGTGTAGGGAGAAAAGGTCCTGGCTCCTTGAATGCCGTTTCTGGAGACACTGCGATCAATGTGGGAGATATGTCAAGATGTGTGTTGGTTTTGAGGACGGCTCTCTGGAGAGTCTTAGCAAAGAGGTCACAGGGAAAATCAGAGCAATTCTCAGAGACACTGAGAACAAGCTCGACAATTCCCTCCTGGCACTTTCCCTGTAGGAGATACCGCAAGACGTTTCTGTATATTGGGCACAGCGCTCTGCACGGTGTTAGCAGAGACTTTCCCGGGACAGTGAAACCCTATGTCAGAGACACTGAGAAGAAGCCCCAATGTTCCCTCCAGGCACTTTCAGTGTGGGTGCCTTCTCCACGTGGTTCCTGCTTTCACTGCAGCTCTGAAGAGAATGTTAGCAAAGAGGTAACCGGGACAGTGAAAACAGTACTCAAAGACAGGGAGAGCAAGCTCTCTCTTGGCACTTTGGATGTGGGACATACAGCGAGATGTTTGCTGCTTTTGCGTTTGGCTGTTGGGAGATTTACAGCACAAAGATATCTAGTTGATTTGAAGCAGTTCCGAGAAAGTCTAAACATAATCCCCACTTCTCCCTCCTGGCACTTTCCACGTGGGAGATACAGCAGGATGTATATTGGTTTTGAGGACAACTCAATGGACAGTGTAGGGAGAAAAGGTCCTGGCTCCTTGAATGCCGTTTCTGGAGACACTGCGATCAATGTGGGAGATATGTCAAGATGTGTGTTGGTTTTGAGGACGGCTCTCTGGAGAGTCTTAGCAAAGAGGTCACAGGGAAAATCAGAGCAATTCTCAGAGACACTGAGAACAAGCTCGACAATTCCCTCCTGGCACTTTCCCTGTAGGAGATACCGCAAGACGTTTCTGTATATTGGGCACAGCGCTCTGCGCGGTGTTAGCAGAGACTTTCCCGGGACAGTGAAACCCTATGTCAGAGACACTGAGAAGAAGCCCCAATGTTCCCTCCAGGCACTTTCAGTGTGGGTGCCTTCTCCACGTGGTTCCTGCTTTCACTGCAGCTCTGAAGAGAACGTTAGCCAAGAGGTAACCGGGACAGTGAAAACAGTACTCAAAGACAGGGAGAGCAAGCTCTCTCTTGGCACTTTGGATGTGGGACATACAGCGAGATGTTTGCTGCTTTTGCGTTTGGCTGTTGGGCGATTTACAGCACAAAGATATCTAGTTGATTTGAAGCAGTTCCGAGAAAGTCTAAACATAATCCCCACTTCTCCCTCCTGGCACTTTCCATGTGGGAGATACAGCAGGATGTATATTGGTTTTGAGGACAACTCAATGGACAGTGTAGGGAGAAAAGGTCCTGGCTCCTTGAATGCCGTTTCTGGAGACACTGCGATCAATGTGGGAGATATGTCAAGATGTGTGTTGGTTTTGAGGACGGCTCTCTGGAGAGTCTTAGCAAAGAGGTCACAGGGATAATCAGAGCAATTCTCAGAGACACTGAGAACAAGCTCGACAATTCCCTCCTGGCACTTTCCCTGTAGGAGATACCGCAAGACGTTTCTGTATATTGGGCACAGCGCTCTGCACGGTGTTAGCAGAGACTTTCCCGGGACAGTGAAACCCTATGTCAGAGACACTGAGAAGAAGCCCCAATGTTCCCTCCAGGCACTTTCAGTGTGGGTGCCTTCTCCACGTGGTTCCTGCTTTCACTGCAGCTCTGAAGAGAATGTTAGCAAAGAGGTAACCGGGACAGTGAAAACAGTACTCAAAGACAGGGAGAGCAAGCTCTCTCTTGGCACTTTGGATGTGGGACATACAGCGAGATGTTTGCTGCTTTTGCGTTTGGCTGTTGGGAGATTTACAGCACAAAGATATCTAGTTGATTTGAAGCAGTTCCGAGAAAGTCTAAACATAATCCCCACTTCTCCCTCCTGGCACTTTCCACGTGGGAGATACAGCAGGATGTATATTGGTTTTGAGGACAACTCAATGGACAGTGTAGGGAGAAAAGGTCCTGGCTCCTTGAATGCCGTTTCTGGAGACACTGCGATCAATGTGGGAGATATGTCAAGATGTGTGTTGGTTTTGAGGACGGCTCTCTGGAGAGTCTTAGCAAAGAGGTCACACAGATAATCAGAGCAATTCTCAGAGACACTGAGAACAAGCTCGACAATTCCCTCCTGGCACTTTCCCTGTAGGAGATACCGCAAGACGTTTCTGTATATTGGGCACAGCGCTCTGCGCGGTGTTAGCAGAGACTTTCCCGGGACAGTGAAACCCTATGTCAGAGACACTGAGAAGAAGCCCCAATGTTCCCTCCAGGCACTTTCAGTGTGGGTGCCTTCTCCACGTGGTTCCTGGTTTCCCTGCAGCTCTGAAGAGAACGTTAGCCAAGAGGTAACCGGGACAGTGAAAACAGTACTCAAAGACAGGGAGAGCAAGCTCTCTCTTGGCACTTTGGATGTGGGACATACAGCGAGATGTTTGCTGCTTTTGCGTTTGGCTGTTGGGAGATTTACAGCACAAAGATATCTAGTTGATTTGAAGCAGTTCCGAGAAAGTCTAAACATAATCCCCACTTCTCCCTCCTGGCACTTTCCATGTGGGAGATATAGCAGGATGTATATTGGTTTTGAGGACAACTCAATGGACAGTGTAGGGAGAAAAGGTCCTGGCTCCTTGAATGCCATTTCTGGAGACACTGCGATCAATGTGGGAGATATGTCAAGATGTGTGTTGGTTTTGAGGACGGCTCTCTGGAGAGTCTTAGCAAAGAGGTCACACAGATAATCAGAGCAATTCTCAGAGACACTAAGAACAAGCTCCACAATTCCCTCCTGGCACTTTCCCTGTAGGAGATACCGCAAGACGTTTCTGTATATTGGGCACAGCGCTCTGCAGGGTGTTAGCAGAGACTTTCCCGGGACAGGGAAACCCTATGTCAGAGACACTGAGAAGAAGCCCCAATGTTCCCTCCAGGCACTTTCAGTGTGGGTGCCTTCTCCACGTGGTTCCTGCTTTCACTGCAGCTCTGAAGAGAATGTTAGCCAAGAGGTAACCGGGACAGTGAAAACAGTACTCAAAGACAGGGAGAGCAAGCTCTCTCTTGGCACTTTCGATGTGGGACATACAGCGAGATGTTTGCTGCTTTTGCGTTTGGCTGTTGGGCGATTTACAGCACAAAGATATCTAGTTGATTTGAAGCAGTTCCGAGAAAGTCTAAACATAATCCCCACTTCTCCCTCCTGGCACTTTCCATGTGGGAGATACAGCAGGATGTATATTGGTTTTGAGGACAACTCAATGGACAGTGTAGGGAGAAAAGGTCCTGGCTCCTTGAATGCCGTTTCTGGAGACACTGCGATCAATGTGGGAGATATGTTAAGATGTGTGTTGGTTTTGAGGACGGCTCTCTGGAGAGTCTTAGCAAAGAGGTCACAGGGAAAATCAGAGCAATTCTCAGAGACACTGAGAACAAGCTCGACAATTCCCTCCTGGCACTTTCCCTGTAGGAGATACCGCAAGACGTTTCTGTATATTGGGCACAGCGCTCTGCACGGTGTTAGCAGAGACTTTCCCGGGACAGTGAAACCCTATGTCAGAGACACTGAGAAGAAGCCCCAATGTTCCCTCCAGGCACTTTCAGTGTGGGTGCCTTCTCCACGTGGTTCCTGCTTTCACTGCAGCTCTGAAGAGAACGTTAGCCAAGAGGTAACCGGGACAGTGAAAACAGTACTCAAAGACAGGGAGAGCAAGCTCTCTCTTGGCACTTTGGATGTGGGACATACAGCGAGATGTTTGCTGCTTTTGCGTTTGGCTGTTGGGAGATTTACAGCACAAAGATATCTAGTTGATTTGAAGCAGTTCCGAGAAAGTCTAAACATAATCCCCACTTCTCCCTCCTGGCACTTTCCATGTGGGAGATATAGCAGGATGTATATTGGTTTTGAGGACAACTCAATGGACAGTGTAGGGAGAAAAGGTCCTGGCTCCTTGAATGCCGTTCCTGGAGACACTGCGATCAATGTGGGAGATATGTCAAGATGTGTGTTGGTTTTGAGGACGGCTCTCTGGAGAGTCTTAGCAAAGAGGTCACACAGATAATCAGAGCAATTCTCAGAGACACTGAGAACAAGCTCGACAATTCCCTCCTGGCACTTTCCCTGTAGGAGATACCGCAAGACGTTTCTGTATATTGGGCACAGCGCTCTGCACGGTGTTAGCAGAGACTTTCCCGGGACAGTGAAACCCTATGTCAGAGACACTGAGAAGAAGCCCCAATGTTCCCTCCAGGCACTTTCAGTGTGGGTGCCTTCTCCACGTGGTTCCTGCTTTCACTGCAGCTCTGAAGAGAATGTTAGCCAAGAGGTAACCGGGACAGTGAAAACAGTACTCAAAGACAGGGAGAGCAAGCTCTCTCTTGGCACTTTGGATGTGGGACATACAGCGAGATGTTTGCTGCTTTTGCGTTTGGCTGTTGGGCGATTTAGAGCACAAAGATATCTAGTTGATTTGAAGCAGTTCCGAGAAAGTCTAAACATAATCCCCACTTCTCCCTCCTGGCACTTTCCATGTGGGAGATACAGCAGGATGTATATTGGTTTTGAGGACAACTCAATGGACAGTGTAGGGAGAAAAGGTCCTGGCTCCTTGAATGCCGTTTCTGGAGACACTGCGATCAATGTGGGAGATATGTCAAGATGTGTGTTGGTTTTGAGGACGGCTCTCTGGAGATTCTTAGCAAAGAGGTCACACAGATAATCAGAGCAATTCTCAGAGACACTGAGAACAAGCTCGACAATTCCCTCCTGGCACTTTCCCTGTAGGAGATACCGCAAGACGTTTCTGTATATTGGGCACAGCGCTCTGCACGGTGTTAGCAGAGACTTTCCCGGGACAGTGAAACCCTATGTCAGAGACACTGAGAAGAAGCCCCAATGTTCCCTCCAGGCACTTTCAGTGTGGGTGCCTTCTCCACGTGGTTCCTGCTTTCACTGCAGCTCTGAAGAGAATGTTAGCAAAGAGGTAACCAGGACAGTGAAAACAGTACTCAAAGACAGGGAGAGCAAGCTCTCTCTTGGCACTTTGGATGTGGGACATACAGCGAGATGTTTGCTGCTTTTGCGTTTGGCTGTTGGGCGATTTAGAGCACAAAGATATCTAGTTGATTTGAAGCAGTTCCGAGAAAGTCTAAACATAATCCCCACTTCTCCCTCCTGGCACTTTCCATGTGGGAGATACAGCAGGATGTATATTGGTTTTGAGGACAACTCAATGGACAGTGTAGGGAGAAAAGGTCCTGGCTCCTTGAATGCCGTTTCTGGAGACACTGCGATCAATGTGGGAGATATGTTAAGATGTGTGTTGGTTTTGAGGACGGCTCTCTGGAGAGTCTTAGCAAAGAGGTCACAGGGATAATCAGAGCAATTCTCAGAGACACTGAGAACAAGCTCCACAATTCCCTCCTGGCACTTTCCCTGTAGGAGATACCGCAAGACGTTTCTGTAGATTGGGCACAGCGCTCTGCACGGTGTTAGCAGAGACTTTCCCGGGACAGTGAAACCCTGTGTCAGAGACACTGAGAAGAAGCCCCAATGTTCCCTCCAGGCACTTTCAGTGTGGGTGCCTTCTCCACGTGGTTCCTGCTTTCACTGCAGCTCTGAAGAGAATGTTAGCCAAGAGGTAACCGGGACAGTGAAAACAGTACTCAAAGACAGGGAGAGCAAGCTCTCTCTTGGCACTTTGGATGTGGGACATACAGCGAGATGTTTGCTGCTTTTGCGTTTGGCTGTTGGGAGATTTACAGCACAAAGATATCTAGTTGATTTGAAGCAGTTCCGAGAAAGTCTAAACATAATCCCCACTTCTCCCTCCTGGCACTTTCCACGTGGGAGATACAGCAGGATGTATATTGGTTTTGAGGACAACTCAATGGACAGTGTAGGGAGAAAAGGTCCTGGCTCCTTGAATGCCGTTTCTGGAGACACTGCGATCAATGTGGGAGATATGTCAAGATGTGTGTTGGTTTTGAGGACGGCTCTCTGGAGAGTCTTAGCAAAGAGGTCACACAGATAATCAGAGCAATTCTCAGAGACACTGAGAACAAGCTCGACAATTCCCTCCTGGCACTTTCCCTGTAGGAGATACCGCAAGACGTTTCTGTATATTGGGCACAGCGCTCTGCACGGTGTTAGCAGAGACTTTCCCGGGACAGTGAAACCCTATGTCAGAGACACTGAGAAGAAGCCCCAATGTTCCCTCCAGGCACTTTCAGTGTGGGTGCCTTCTCCACGTGATTCCTGCTTTCACTGCAGCTCTGAAGAGAATGTTAGCCAAGAGGTAACCGGGACAGTGAAAACAGTACTCAAAGACAGGGAGAGCAAGCTCTCTCTTGGCACTTTGGATGTGGGACATACAGCGAGATGTTTGCTGCTTTTGCGTTTGGCTGTTGGGAGATTTACAGCACAAAGATATCTAGTTGATTTGAAGCAGTTCCGAGAAAGTCTAAACATAATCCCCACTTCTCCCTCCTGGCACTTTCCATGTGGGAGATACAGCAGGATGTATATTGGTTTTGAGGACAACTCAATGGACAGTGTAGGGAGAAAAGGTCCTGGCTCCTTGAATGCCGTTTCTGGAGACACTGCGATCAATGTGGGAGATATGTCAAGATGTGTGTTGGTTTTGAGGACGGCTCTCTGGAGATTCTTAGCAAAGAGGTCACACAGATAATCAGAGCAATTCTCAGAGACACTGAGAACAAGCTCGACAATTCCCTCCTGGCACTTTCCCTGTAGGAGATACCGCAAGACGTTTCTGTATATTGGGCACAGCGCTCTGCACGGTGTTAGCAGAGACTTTCCCGGGACAGTGAAACCCTATGTCAGAGACACTGAGAAGAAGCCCCAATGTTCCCTCCAGGCACTTTCAGTGTGGGTGCCTTCTCCACGTGGTTCCTGCTTTCACTGCAGCTCTGAAGAGAATGTTAGCAAAGAGGTAACCAGGACAGTGAAAACAGTACTCAAAGACAGGGAGAGCAAGCTCTCTCTTGGCACTTTGGATGTGGGACATACAGCGAGATGTTTGCTGCTTTTGCGTTTGGCTGTTGGGCGATTTAGAGCACAAAGATATCTAGTTGATTTGAAGCAGTTCCGAGAAAGTCTAAACATAATCCCCACTTCTCCCTCCTGGCACTTTCCATGTGGGAGATACAGCAGGATGTATATTGGTTTTGAGGACAACTCAATGGACAGTGTAGGGAGAAAAGGTCCTGGCTCCTTGAATGCCGTTTCTGGAGACACTGCGATCAATGTGGGAGATATGTTAAGATGTGTGTTGGTTTTGAGGACGGCTCTCTGGAGAGTCTTAGCAAAGAGGTCACAGGGATAATCAGAGCAATTCTCAGAGACACTGAGAACAAGCTCCACAATTCCCTCCTGGCACTTTCCCTGTAGGAGATACCGCAAGACGTTTCTGTATTGGGCACAGCGCTCTGCAGGGTGTTAGCAGAGACTTTCCCGGGACAGTGAAACCCTATGTCAGAGACACTGAGAAGAAGCCCCAATGTTCCCTCCAGGCACTTTCAGTGTGGGTGCCTTCTCCACGTGGTTCCTGGTTTCCCTGCAGCGCTGAAGAGAATGTTAGCAAAGAGGTAACCGGCACAGCGAAAACAGTACTCAAAGAGAGGGAGAGCAAGCTCTCTCTTGGCACTTTGGATGTGGGACATACAGCGAGATGTTTGCTGCTTTTGCGTTTGGCTGTTGGGAGATTTACAGCACAAAGATATCTAGTTGATTTGAAGCAGTTCCGAGAAAGTCTAAACATAATCGCCACTTCTCCCTCCTGGCACTTTCCATGTGGGAGATATAGCAGGATGTATATTGGTTTTGAGGACAACTCAATGGACAGTGTAGGGAGAAAAGGTCCTGGCTCCTTGAATGCCGTTCCTGGAGACACTGCGATCAATGTGGGAGATATGTCAAGATGTGTGTTGGTTTTGAGGACGGCTCTCTGGAGAGTCTTAGCAAAGAGGTCACAGGGATAATCAGAGCAATTCTCAGAGACACTGAGAACAAGATGGACAGTTCCCTCCTGGCACTTTCCCTGTAGGAGATACCGCAAGACGTTTCTGTAGATTGGGCACAGCGCTCTGCAGGGTGTTAGCAGAGACTTTCCCGGGACAGTGAAACCCTATGTCAGAGACACTGAGAAGAAGCCCCAATGTTCCCTCCAGGCACTTTCAGTGTGGGTGCCTTCTCCACGTGGTTCCTGGTTTCCCTGCAGCGCTGAAGAGAATGTTAGCAAAGAGGTAACCGGCACAGTGAAAACAGTACTCAAAGACAGGGAGAGCAAGCTCTCTCTTGGCACTTTGGATGTGGGACATACAGCGAGATGTTTGCTGCTTTTGCGTTTGGCTGTTGGGAGATTTACAGCACAAAGATATCTAGTTGATTTGAAGCAGTTCCGAGAAAGTCTAAACATAATCGCCACTTCTCCCTCCTGGCACTTTCCATGTGGGAGATATAGCAGGATGTATATTGGTTTTGAGGACAACTCAATGGACAGTGTAGGGAGAAAAGTTCCTGGCTCCTTGAATGCCGTTCCTGGAGACACTGCGATCAATGTGGGAGATATGTCAAGATGTGTGTTGGTTTTGAGGACGGCTCTCTGGAGAGTCTTAGCAAAGAGGTCACAGGGATAATCAGAGCAATTCTCAGAGACACTGAGAACAAGATGGACAGTTCCCTCCTGGCACTTTCCCTGTAGGAGATACCGCAAGACGTTTCTGTAGATTGGGCACAGCGCTCTGCAGGGTGTTAGCAGAGACTTTCCCGGGACAGTGAAACCCTATGTCAGAGACACTGAGAAGAAGCCCCAATGTTCCCTCCAGGCACTTTCAGTGTGGGTGCCTTCTCCACGTGGTTCCTGGTTTCCCTGCAGCGCTGAAGAGAATGTTAGCAAAGAGGTAACCGGCACAGCGAAAACAGTACTCAAAGAGAGGGAGAGCAAGCTCTCTCTTGGCACTTTGGATGTGGGACATACAGCGAGATGTTTGCTGCTTTTGCGTTTGGCTGTTGGGAGATTTACAGCACAAAGATATCTAGTTGATTTGAAGCAGTTCCGAGAAAGTCTAAACATAATCGCCACTTCTCCCTCCTGGCACTTTCCATGTGGGAGATATAGCAGGATGTATATTGGTTTTGAGGACAACTCAATGGACAGTGTAGGGAGAAAAGTTCCTGGCTCCTTGAATGCCGTTTCTGGAGACACTGCGATCAATGTGGGAGATATGTCAAGATGTGTGTTTGTTTTGAGGACGGCTCTCTGGAGAGTCTTAGCAAAGAGGTCACAGGGATAATCAGAGCAATTCTCAGAGACACTGAGAACAAGATGGACAGTTCCCTCCTGGCACTTTCCCTGTAGGAGATACCGCAAGACGTTTCTGTAGATTGGGCACAGCGCTCTGCAGGGTGTTAGCAGAGACTTTCCCGGGACAGTGAAACCCTATGTCAGAGACACTGAGAAGAAGCCCCAATGTTCCCTCCAGGCACTTTCAGTGTGGGTGCCTTCTCCACGTGGTTCCTGGTTTCCCTGCAGCGCTGAAGAGAATGTTAGCAAAGAGGTAACCGGCACAGCGAAAACAGTACTCAAAGACAGGGAGAGCAAGCTCTCTCTTGGCACTTTGGATGTGGGACATACAGCGAGATGTTTGCTGCTTTTGCGTTTGGCTGTTGGGAGATTTACAGCACAAAGATATCTAGTTGATTTGAAGCAGTTCCGAGAAAGTCTAAACATAATCGCCACTTCTCCCTCCTGGCACTTTCCATGTGGGAGATATAGCAGGATGTATATTGGTTTTGAGGACAACTCAATGGACAGTGTAGGGAGAAAAGTTCCTGGCTCCTTGAATGCCGTTCCTGGAGACACTGCGATCAATGAGGGAGATATGTCAAGATGTGTGTTGGTTTTGAGGACGGCTCTCTGGAGAGTCTTAGCAAAGAGGTCACAGGGATAATCAGAGCAATTCTCAGAGACACTGAGAACAAGATGGACAGTTCCCTCCTGGCACTTTCCCTGTAGGAGATACCGCAAGACGTTTCTGTAGATTGGGCACAGCGCTCTGCAGGGTGTTAGCAGAGACTTTCCCGGGACAGTGAAACCCTATGTCAGAGACACTGAGAAGAAGCCCCAATGTTCCCTCCAGGCACTTTCAGTGTGGGTGCCTTCTCCACGTGGTTCCTGGTTTCCCTGCAGCGCTGAAGAGAATGTTAGCAAAGAGGTAACCGGCACAGCGAAAACAGTACTCAAAGACAGGGAGAGCAAGCTCTCTCTTGGCACTTTGGATGTGGGACATACAGCGAGATGTTTGCTGCTTTTGCGTTTGGCTGTTGGGAGATTTACAGCACAAAGATATCTAGTTGATTTGAAGCAGTTCCGAGAAAGTCTAAACATAATCGCCACTTCTCCCTCCTGGCACTTTCCATGTGGGAGATATAGCAGGATGTATATTGGTTTTGAGGACAACTCAATGGACAGTGTAGGGAGAAAAGTTCCTGGCTCCTTGAATGCCGTTCCTGGAGACACTGCGATCAATGTGGGAGATATGTCAAGATGTGTGTTTGTTTTGAGGACGGCTCTCTGGAGAGTCTTAGCAAAGAGGTCACAGGGATAATCAGAGCAATTCTCAGAGACACTGAGAACAAGATGGACAGTTCCCTCCTGGCACTTTCCCTGTAGGAGATACCGCAAGACGTTTCTGTAGATTGGGCACAGCGCTCTGCAGGGTGTTAGCAGAGACTTTCCCGGGACAGTGAAACCCTATGTCAGAGACACTGAGAAGAAGCCCCAATGTTCCCTCCAGGCACTTTCAGTGTGGGTGCCTTCTCCACGTGGTTCCTGCTTTCACTGCAGCTCTGAAGAGAATGTTAGCAAAGAGGTAACCGGGACAGTGAAAACAGTACTCAAAGACAGGGAGAGCAAGCTCTCTCTTGGCACTTTGGATGTGGGACATACAGCGAGATGTTTGCTGCTTTTGCGTTTGGCTGTTGGGAGATTTACAGCACAAAGATATCTAGTTGATTTGAAGCAGTTCCGAGAAAGTCTAAACATAATCGCCACTTCTCCCTCCTGGCACTTTCCATGTGGGAGATATAGCAGGATGTATATTGGTTTTGAGGACAACTCAATGGACAGTGTAGGGAGAAAAGTTCCTGGCTCCTTGAATGCCGTTCCTGGAGACACTGCGATCAATGAGGGAGATATGTCAAGATGTGTGTTGGTTTTGAGGACGGCTCTCTGGAGAGTCTTAGCAAAGAGGTCACAGGGATAATCAGAGCAATTCTCAGAGACACTGAGAACAAGATGGACAGTTCCCTCCTGGCACTTTCCCTGTAGGAGATACCGCAAGACGTTTCTGTAGATTGGGCACAGCGCTCTGCAGGGTGTTAGCAGAGACTTTCCCGGGACAGTGAAACCCTATGTCAGAGACACTGAGAAGAAGCCCCAATGTTCCCTCCAGGCACTTTCAGTGTGGGTGCCTTCTCCACGTGGTTCCTGGTTTCCCTGCAGCGCTGAAGAGAATGTTAGCAAAGAGGTAACCGGCACAGCGAAAACAGTACTCAAAGAGAGGGAGAGCAAGCTCTCTCTTGGCACTTTGGATGTGGGACATACAGCGAGATGTTTGCTGCTTTTGCGTTTGGCTGTTGGGAGATTTACAGCACAAAGATATCTAGTTGATTTGAAGCAGTTCCGAGAAAGTCTAAACATAATCGCCACTTCTCCCTCCTGGCACTTTCCATGTGGGAGATATAGCAGGATGTATATTGGTTTTGAGGACAACTCAATGGACAGTGTAGGGAGAAAAGGTCCTGGCTCCTTGAATGCCGTTCCTGGAGACACTGCGATCAATGTGGGAGATATGTCAAGATGTGTGTTGGTTTTGAGGACGGCTCTCTGGAGAGTCTTAGCAAAGAGGTCACAGGGATAATCAGAGCAATTCTCAGAGACACTGAGAACAAGATGGACAGTTCCCTCCTGGCACTTTCCCTGTAGGAGATACCGCAAGACGTTTCTGTAGATTGGGCACAGCGCTCTGCAGGGTGTTAGCAGAGACTTTCCCGGGACAGTGAAACCCTATGTCAGAGACACTGAGAAGAAGCCCCAATGTTCCCTCCAGGCACTTTCAGTGTGGGTGCCTTCTCCACGTGGTTCCTGGTTTCCCTGCAGCGCTGAAGAGAATGTTAGCAAAGAGGTAACCGGCACAGTGAAAACAGTACTCAAAGACAGGGAGAGCAAGCTCTCTCTTGGCACTTTGGATGTGGGACATACAGCGAGATGTTTGCTGCTTTTGCGTTTGGCTGTTGGGAGATTTACAGCACAAAGATATCTAGTTGATTTGAAGCAGTTCCGAGAAAGTCTAAACATAATCGCCACTTCTCCCTCCTGGCACTTTCCATGTGGGAGATATAGCAGGATGTATATTGGTTTTGAGGACAACTCAATGGACAGTGTAGGGAGAAAAGTTCCTGGCTCCTTGAATGCCGTTCCTGGAGACACTGCGATCAATGAGGGAGATATGTCAAGATGTGTGTTGGTTTTGAGGACGGCTCTCTGGAGAGTCTTAGCAAAGAGGTCACAGGGATAATCAGAGCAATTCTCAGAGACACTGAGAACAAGATGGACAGTTCCCTCCTGGCACTTTCCCTGTAGGAGATACCGCAAGACGTTTCTGTAGATTGGGCACAGCGCTCTGCAGGGTGTTAGCAGAGACTTTCCCGGGACAGTGAAACCCTATGTCAGAGACACTGAGAAGAAGCCCCAATGTTCCCTCCAGGCACTTTCAGTGTGGGTGCCTTCTCCACGTGGTTCCTGGTTTCCCTGCAGCGCTGAAGAGAATGTTAGCAAAGAGGTAACCGGGACAGTGAAAACAGTACTCAAAGACAGGGAGAGCAAGCTCTCTCTTGGCACTTTGGATGTGGGACATACAGCGAGATGTTTGCTGCTTTTGCGTTTGGCTGTTGGGAGATTTACAGCACAAAGATATCTAGTTGATTTGAAGCAGTTCCGAGAAAGTCTAAACATAATCGCCACTTCTCCCTCCTGGCACTTTCCATGTGGGAGATATAGCAGGATGTATATTGGTTTTGAGGACAACTCAATGGACAGTGTAGGGAGAAAAGTTCCTGGCTCCTTGAATGCCGTTCCTGGAGACACTGCGATCAATGAGGGAGATATGTCAAGATGTGTGTTGGTTTTGAGGACGGCTCTCTGGAGAGTCTTAGCAAAGAGGTCACAGGGATAATCAGAGCAATTCTCAGAGACACTGAGAACAAGATGGACAGTTCCCTCCTGGCACTTTCCCTGTAGGAGATACCGCAAGACGTTTCTGTAGATTGGGCACAGCGCTCTGCAGGGTGTTAGCAGAGACTTTCCCGGGACAGTGAAACCCTATGTCAGAGACACTGAGAAGAAGCCCCAATGTTCCCTCCAGGCACTTTCAGTGTGGGTGCCTTCTCCACGTGGTTCCTGGTTTCCCTGCAGCGCTGAAGAGAATGTTAGCAAAGAGGTAACTGGCACAGCGAAAACAGTACTCAAAGACAGGGAGAGCAAGCTCTCTCTTGGCACTTTGGATGTGGGACATACAGCGAGATGTTTGCTGCTTTTGCGTTTGGCTGTTGGGAGATTTACAGCACAAAGATATCTAGTTGATTTGAAGCAGTTCCGAGAAAGTCTAAACATAATCGCCACTTCTCCCTCCTGGCACTTTCCATGTGGGAGATATAGCAGGATGTATATTGGTTTTGAGGACAACTCAATGGACAGTGTAGGGAGAAAAGTTCCTGGCTCCTTGAATGCCGTTCCTGGAGACACTGCGATCAATGAGGGAGATATGTCAAGATGTGTGTTGGTTTTGAGGACGGCTCTCTGGAGAGTCTTAGCAAAGAGGTCACACAGATAATCAGAGCAATTCTCAGAGACACTGAGAACAAGCTCGACAATTCCCTCCTGGCACTTTCCCTGTAGGAGATACCGCAAGACGTTTCTGTATATTGGGCACAGCGCTCTGCGCGGTGTTAGCAGAGACTTTCCCGGGACAGTGAAACCCTATGTCAGAGACACTGAGAAGAAGCCCCAATGTTCCCTCCAGGCACTTTCAGTGTGGGTGCCTTCTCCACGTGGTTCCTGCTTTCACTGCAGCTCTGAAGAGAATGTTAGCCAAGAGGTAACCGGGACAGTGAAAACAGTACTCAAAGACAGGGAGAGCAAGCTCTCTCTTGGCACTTTGGATGTGGGACATACAGCGAGATGTTTGCTGCTTTTGCGTTTGGCTGTTGGGCGATTTACAGCACAAAGATATCTAGTTGATTTGAAGCAGTTCCGAGAAAGTCTAAACATAATCCCCACTTCTCCCTCCTGGCACTTTCCATGTGGGAGATACAGCAGGATGTATATTGGTTTTGAGGACAACTCAATGGACAGTGTAGGGAGAAAAGGTCCTGGCTCCTTGAATGCCGTTCCTGGAGACACTGCGATCAATGTGGGAGATATGTCAAGATGTGTGTTGGTTTTGAGGACGGCTCTCTGGAGAGTCTTAGCAAAGAGGTCACACAGATAATCAGAGCAATTCTCAGAGACACTGAGAACAAGCTCGACAATTCCCTCCTGGCACTTTCCCTGTAGGAGATACCGCAAGACGTTTCTGTAGATTGGGCACAGCGCTCTGCAGGGTGTTAGCAGAGACTTTCCCGGGACAGTGAAACCCTATGTCAGAGACACTGAGAAGAAGCCCCAATGTTCCCTCCAGGCACTTTCAGTGTGGGTGCCTTCTCCACGTGGTTCCTGCTTTCACTGCAGCTCTGAAGAGAATGTTAGCCAAGAGGTAACCGGGACAGTGAAAACAGTACTCAAAGACAGGGAGAGCAAGCTCTCTCTTGGCACTTTGGATGTGGGACATACAGCGAGATGTTTGCTGCTTTTGCGTTTGGCTGTTGGGCGATTTACAGCACAAAGATATCTAGTTGATTTGAAGCAGTTCCGAGAAAGTCTAAACATAATCCCCACTTCTCCCTCCTGGCACTTTCCACGTGGGAGATACAGCAGGATGTATATTGGTTTTGAGGACAACTCAATGGACAGTGTAGGGAGAAAAGGTCCTGGCTCCTTGAATGCCGTTTCTGGAGACACTGCGATCAATGTGGGAGATATGTCAAGATGTGTGTTGGTTTTGAGGACGGCTCTCTGGAGAGTCTTAGCAAAGAGGTCACACAGATAATCAGAGCAATTCTCAGAGACACTGAGAACAAGCTCGACAATTCCCTCCTGGCACTTTCCCTGTAGGAGATACCGCAAGACGTTTCTGTATATTGGGCACAGCGCTCTGCACGGTGTTAGCAGAGACTTTCCCGGGACAGTGAAACCCTATGTCAGAGACACTGAGAAGAAGCCCCAATGTTCCCTCCAGGCACTTTCAGTGTGGGTGCCTTCTCCACGTGGTTCCTGCTTTCACTGCAGCTCTGAAGAGAATGTTAGCCAAGAGGTAACCGGGACAGTGAAAACAGTACTCAAAGACAGGGAGAGCAAGCTCTCTCTTGGCACTTTGGATGTGGGACATACAGCGAGATGTTTGCTGCTTTTGCGTTTGGCTGTTGGGCGATTTACAGCACAAAGATATCTAGTTGATTTGAAGCAGTTCCGAGAAAGTCTAAACATAATCGCCACTTCTCCCTCCTGGCACTTTCCATGTGGGAGATACAGCAGGATGTATATTGGTTTTGAGGACAACTCAATGGACAGTGTAGGGAGAAAAGGTCCTGGCTCCTTGAATGCCGTTTCTGGAGACACTGCGATCAATGAGGGAGATATGTCAAGATGTGTGTTGGTTTTGAGGACGGCTCTCTGGAGAGTCTTAGCAAAGAGGTCACACAGATAATCAGAGCAATTCTCAGAGACACTGAGAACAAGCTCGACAATTCCCTCCTGGCACTTTCCCTGTAGGAGATACCGCAAGACGTTTCTGTATATTGGGCACAGCGCTCTGCGCGGTGTTAGCAGAGACTTTCCCGGGACAGTGAAACCCTATGTCAGAGACACTGAGAAGAAGCCCCAATGTTCCCTCCAGGCACTTTCAGTGTGGGTGCCTTCTCCACGTGGTTCCTGCTTTCACTGCAGCTCTGAAGAGAATGTTAGCCAAGAGGTAACCGGGACAGTGAAAACAGTACTCAAAGACAGGGAGAGCAAGCTCTCTCTTGGCACTTTGGATGTGGGACATACAGCGAGATGTTTGCTGCTTTTGCGTTTGGCTGTTGGGAGATTTACAGCACAAAGATATCTAGTTGATTTGAAGCAGTTCCGAGAAAGTCTAAACATAATCCCCACTTCTCCCTCCTGGCACTTTCCACGTGGGAGATATAGCAGGATGTATATTGGTTTTGAGGACAACTCAATGGACAGTGTAGGGAGAAAAGGTCCTGGCTCCTTGAATGCCGTTTCTGGAGACACTGCGATCAATGTGGGAGATATGTCAAGATGTGTGTTTGTTTTGAGGACGGCTCTCTGGAGAGTCTTAGCAAAGAGGTCACACAGATAATCAGAGCAATTCTCAGAGACACTGAGAACAAGCTCGACAATTCCCTCCTGGCACTTTCCCTGTAGGAGATACCGCAAGACGTTTCTGTATATTGGGCACAGCGCTCTGCAGGGTGTTAGCAGAGACTTTCCCGGGACAGTGAAACCCTATGTCAGAGACACTGAGAAGAAGCCCCAATGTTCCCTCCAGGCACTTTCAGTGTGGGTGCCTTCTCCACGTGGTTCCTGCTTTCACTGCAGCTCTGAAGAGAATGTTAGCCAAGAGGTAACCGGGACAGTGAAAACAGTACTCAAAGACAGGGAGAGCAAGCTATCTCTTGGCACTTTGGATGTGGGACATACAGCGAGATGTTTGCTGCTTTTGCGTTTGGCTGTTGGGCGATTTACAGCACAAAGATATCTAGTTGATTTGAAGCAGTTCCGAGAAAGTCTAAACATAATCCCCACTTCTCCCTCCTGGCACTTTCCATGTGGGAGATATAGCAGGATGTATATTGGTTTTGAGGACAACTCAATGGACAGTGTAGGGAGAAAAGGTCCTGGCTCCTTGAATGCCGTTTCTGGAGACACTGCGATCAATGTGGGAGATATGTCAAGATGTGTGTTGGTTTTGAGGACGGCTCTCTGGAGAGTCTTAGCAAAGAGGTCACACAGATAATCAGAGCAATTCTCAGAGACACTGAGAACAAGCTCGACAATTCCCTCCTGGCACTTTCCCTGTAGGAGATACCGCAAGACGTTTCTGTATATTGGGCACAGCGCTCTGCACGGTGTTAGCAGAGACTTTCCCGGGACAGTGAAACCCTATGTCAGAGACACTGAGAAGAAGCCCCAATGTTCCCTCCAGGCACTTTCAGTGTGGGTGCCTTCTCCACGTGGTTCCTGCTTTCACTGCAGCTCTGAAGAGAATGTTAGCCAAGAGGTAACCGGGACAGTGAAAACAGTACTCAAAGACAGGGAGAGCAAGCTCTCTCTTGGCACTTTGGATGTGGGACATACAGCGAGATGTTTGCTGCTTTTGCGTTTGGCTGTTGGGCGATTTACAGCACAAAGATATCTAGTTGATTTGAAGCAGTTCCGAGAAAGTCTAAACATAATCGCCACTTCTCCCTCCTGGCACTTTCCATGTGGGAGATACAGCAGGATGTATATTGGTTTTGAGGACAACTCAATGGACAGTGTAGGGAGAAAAGGTCCTGGCTCCTTGAATGCCGTTTCTGGAGACACTGCGATCAATGAGGGAGATATGTCAAGATGTGTGTTGGTTTTGAGGACGGCTCTCTGGAGAGTCTTAGCAAAGAGGTCACACAGATAATCAGAGCAATTCTCAGAGACACTGAGAACAAGCTCGACAATTCCCTCCTGGCACTTTCCCTGTAGGAGATACCGCAAGACGTTTCTGTATATTGGGCACAGCGCTCTGCGCGGTGTTAGCAGAGACTTTCCCGGGACAGTGAAACCCTATGTCAGAGACACTGAGAAGAAGCCCCAATGTTCCCTCCAGGCACTTTCAGTGTGGGTGCCTTCTCCACGTGGTTCCTGCTTTCACTGCAGCTCTGAAGAGAATGTTAGCCAAGAGGTAACCGGGACAGTGAAAACAGTACTCAAAGACAGGGAGAGCAAGCTCTCTCTTGGCACTTTGGATGTGGGACATACAGCGAGATGTTTGCTGCTTTTGCGTTTGGCTGTTGGGAGATTTACAGCACAAAGATATCTAGTTGATTTGAAGCAGTTCCGAGAAAGTCTAAACATAATCCCCACTTCTCCCTCCTGGCACTTTCCACGTGGGAGATATAGCAGGATGTATATTGGTTTTGAGGACAACTCAATGGACAGTGTAGGGAGAAAAGGTCCTGGCTCCTTGAATGCCGTTTCTGGAGACACTGCGATCAATGTGGGAGATATGTCAAGATGTGTGTTTGTTTTGAGGACGGCTCTCTGGAGAGTCTTAGCAAAGAGGTCACACAGATAATCAGAGCAATTCTCAGAGACACTGAGAACAAGCTCGACAATTCCCTCCTGGCACTTTCCCTGTAGGAGATACCGCAAGACGTTTCTGTATATTGGGCACAGCGCTCTGCAGGGTGTTAGCAGAGACTTTCCCGGGACAGTGAAACCCTATGTCAGAGACACTGAGAAGAAGCCCCAATGTTCCCTCCAGGCACTTTCAGTGTGGGTGCCTTCTCCACGTGGTTCCTGCTTTCACTGCAGCTCTGAAGAGAATGTTAGCCAAGAGGTAACCGGGACAGTGAAAACAGTACTCAAAGACAGGGAGAGCAAGCTATCTCTTGGCACTTTGGATGTGGGACATACAGCGAGATGTTTGCTGCTTTTGCGTTTGGCTGTTGGGCGATTTACAGCACAAAGATATCTAGTTGATTTGAAGCAGTTCCGAGAAAGTCTAAACATAATCCCCACTTCTCCCTCCTGGCACTTTCCATGTGGGAGATATAGCAGGATGTATATTGGTTTTGAGGACAACTCAATGGACAGTGTAGGGAGAAAAGGTCCTGGCTCCTTGAATGCCGTTTCTGGAGACACTGCGATCAATGTGGGAGATATGTCAAGATGTGTGTTGGTTTTGAGGACGGCTCTCTGGAGAGTCTTAGCAAAGAGGTCACACAGATAATCAGAGCAATTCTCAGAGACACTGAGAACAAGCTCGACAATTCCCTCCTGGCACTTTCCCTGTAGGAGATACCGCAAGACGTTTCTGTATATTGGGCACAGCGCTCTGCACGGTGTTAGCAGAGACTTTCCCGGGACAGTGAAACCCTATGTCAGAGACACTGAGAAGAAGCCCCAATGTTCCCTCCAGGCACTTTCAGTGTGGGTGCCTTCTCCACGTGGTTCCTGCTTTCACTGCAGCTCTGAAGAGAATGTTAGCCAAGAGGTAACCGGGACAGTGAAAACAGTACTCAAAGACAGGGAGAGCAAGCTCTCTCTTGGCACTTTGGATGTGGGACATACAGCGAGATGTTTGCTGCTTTTGCGTTTGGCTGTTGGGCGATTTACAGCACAAAGATATCTAGTTGATTTGAAGCAGTTCCGAGAAAGTCTAAACATAATCCCCACTTCTCCCTCCTGGCACTTTCCATGTGGGAGATACAGCAGGATGTATATTGGTTTTGAGGACAACTCAATGGACAGTGTAGGGAGAAAAGGTCCTGGCTCCTTGAATGCCGTTTCTGGAGACACTGCGATCAATGTGGGAGATATGTCAAGATGTGTGTTTGTTTTGAGGACGGCTCTCTGGAGAGTCTTAGCAAAGAGGTCACAGGGATAATCAGAGCAATTCTCAGAGACACTGAGAACAAGATGGACAGTTCCCTCCTGGCACTTTCCCTGTAGGAGATACCGCAAGACGTTTCTGTAGATTGGGCACAGCGCTCTGCAGGGTGTTAGCAGAGACTTTCCCGGGACAGTGAAACCCTATGTCAGAGACACTGAGAAGAAGCCCCAATGTTCCCTCCAGGCACTTTCAGTGTGGGTGCCTTCTCCACGTGGTTCCTGGTTTCCCTGCAGCGCTGAAGAGAATGTTAGCAAAGAGGTAACCGGCACAGCGAAAACAGTACTCAAAGACAGGGAGAGCAAGCTCTCTCTTGGCACTTTGGATGTGGGACATACAGCGAGATGTTTGCTGCTTTTGCGTTTGGCTGTTGGGAGATTTACAGCACAAAGATATCTAGTTGATTTGAAGCAGTTCCGAGGAAGTCTAAACATAATCGCCACTTCTCCCTCCTGGCACTTTCCATGTGGGAGATATAGCAGGATGTATATTGGTTTTGAGGACAACTCAATGGACAGTGTAGGGAGAAAAGTTCCTGGCTCCTTGAATGCCGTTCCTGGAGACACTGCGATCAATGAGGGAGATATGTCAAGATGTGTGTTGGTTTTGAGGACGGCTCTCTGGAGAGTCTTAGCAAAGAGGTCACACAGATAATCAGAGCAATTCTCAGAGACACTGAGAACAAGCTCGACAATTCCCTCCTGGCACTTTCCCTGTAGGAGATACCGCAAGACGTTTCTGTATATTGGGCACAGCGCTCTGCGCGGTGTTAGCAGAGACTTTCCCGGGACAGTGAAACCCTATGTCAGAGACACTGAGAAGAAGCCCCAATGTTCCCTCCAGGCACTTTCAGTGTGGGTGCCTTCTCCACGTGGTTCCTGCTTTCACTGCAGCTCTGAAGAGAATGTTAGCCAAGAGGTAACCGGGACAGTGAAAACAGTACTCAAAGACAGGGAGAGCAAGCTCTCTCTTGGCACTTTGGATGTGGGACATACAGCGAGATGTTTGCTGCTTTTGCGTTTGGCTGTTGGGCGATTTACAGCACAAAGATATCTAGTTGATTTGAAGCAGTTCCGAGAAAGTCTAAACATAATCCCCACTTCTCCCTCCTGGCACTTTCCATGTGGGAGATACAGCAGGATGTATATTGGTTTTGAGGACAACTCAATGGACAGTGTAGGGAGAAAAGGTCCTGGCTCCTTGAATGCCGTTCCTGGAGACACTGCGATCAATGTGGGAGATATGTCAAGATGTGTGTTGGTTTTGAGGACGGCTCTCTGGAGAGTCTTAGCAAAGAGGTCACACAGATAATCAGAGCAATTCTCAGAGACACTGAGAACAAGCTCGACAATTCCCTCCTGGCACTTTCCCTGTAGGAGATACCGCAAGACGTTTCTGTATATTGGGCACAGCGCTCTGCAGGGTGTTAGCAGAGACTTTCCCGGGACAGTGAAACCCTATGTCAGAGACACTGAGAAGAAGCCCCAATGTTCCCTCCAGGCACTTTCAGTGTGGGTGCCTTCTCCACGTGGTTCCTGCTTTCACTGCAGCTCTGAAGAGAATGTTAGCCAAGAGGTAACCGGGACAGTGAAAACAGTACTCAAAGACAGGGAGAGCAAGCTCTCTCTTGGCACTTTGGATGTGGGACATACAGCGAGATGTTTGCTGCTTTTGCGTTTGGCTGTTGGGCGATTTACAGCACAAAGATATCTAGTTGATTTGAAGCAGTTCCGAGAAAGTCTAAACATAATCCCCACTTCTCCCTCCTGGCACTTTCCACGTGGGAGATACAGCAGGATGTATATTGGTTTTGAGGACAACTCAATGGACAGTGTAGGGAGAAAAGGTCCTGGCTCCTTGAATGCCGTTTCTGGAGACACTGCGATCAATGAGGGAGATATGTCAAGATGTGTGTTGGTTTTGAGGACGGCTCTCTGGAGAGTCTTAGCAAAGAGGTCACACAGATAATCAGAGCAATTCTCAGAGACACTGAGAACAAGCTCGACAATTCCCTCCTGGCACTTTCCCTGTAGGAGATACCGCAAGACGTTTCTGTATATTGGGCACAGCGCTCTGCACGGTGTTAGCAGAGACTTTCCCGGGACAGTGAAACCCTATGTCAGAGACACTGAGAAGAAGCCCCAATGTTCCCTCCAGGCACTTTCAGTGTGGGTGCCTTCTCCACGTGGTTCCTGCTTTCACTGCAGCTCTGAAGAGAATGTTAGCCAAGAGGTAACCGGGACAGTGAAAACAGTACTCAAAGACAGGGAGAGCAAGCTCTCTCTTGGCACTTTGGATGTGGGACATACAGCGAGATGTTTGCTGCTTTTGCGTTTGGCTGTTGGGAGATTTACAGCACAAAGATATCTAGTTGATTTGAAGCAGTTCCGAGAAAGTCTAAACATAATCCCCACTTCTCCCTCCTGGCACTTTCCATGTGGGAGATATAGCAGGATGTATATTGGTTTTGAGGACAACTCAATGGACAGTGTAGGGAGAAAAGGTCCTGGCTCCTTGAATGCCGTTTCTGGAGACACTGCGATCAATGTGGGAGATATGTCAAGATGTGTGTTTGTTTTGAGGACGGCTCTCTGGAGAGTCTTAGCAAAGAGGTCACACAGATAATCAGAGCAATTCTCAGAGACGCTGAGAACAAGCTCGACAATTCCCTCCTGGCACTTTCCCTGTAGGAGATACCGCAAGACGTTTCTGTATATTGGGCACAGCGCTCTGCGCGGTGTTAGCAGAGACTTTCCCGGGACAGTGAAACCCTATGTCAGAGACACTGAGAAGAAGCCCCAATGTTCCCTCCAGGCACTTTCAGTGTGGGTGCCTTCTCCACGTGGTTCCTGCTTTCACTGCAGCTCTGAAGAGAATGTTAGCCAAGAGGTAACCGGGACAGTGAAAACAGTACTCAAAGACAGGGAGAGCAAGCTCTCTCTTGGCACTTTGGATGTGGGACATACAGCGAGATGTTTGCTGCTTTTGCGTTTGGCTGTTGGGCGATTTACAGCACAAAGATATCTAGTTGATTTGAAGCAGTTCCGAGAAAGTCTAAACATAATCGCCACTTCTCCCTCCTGGCACTTTCCATGTGGGAGATACAGCAGGATGTATATTGGTTTTGAGGACAACTCAATGGACAGTGTAGGGAGAAAAGGTCCTGGCTCCTTGAATGCCGTTTCTGGAGACACTGCGATCAATGTGGGAGATATGTCAAGATGTGTGTTGGTTTTGAGGACGGCTCTCTGGAGAGTCTTAGCAAAGAGGTCACACAGATAATCAGAGCAATTCTCAGAGACACTGAGAACAAGCTCGACAATTCCCTCCTGGCACTTTCCCTGTAGGAGATACCGCAAGACGTTTCTGTATATTGGGCACAGCGCTCTGCGCGGTGTTAGCAGAGACTTTCCCGGGACAGTGAAACCCTATGTCAGAGACACTGAGAAGAAGCCCCAATGTTCCCTCCAGGCACTTTCAGTGTGGGTGCCTTCTCCACGTGGTTCCTGCTTTCACTGCAGCTCTGAAGAGAATGTTAGCCAAGAGGTAACCGGGACAGTGAAAACAGTACTCAAAGACAGGGAGAGCAAGCTCTCTCTTGGCACTTTGGATGTGGGACATACAGCGAGATGTTTGCTGCTTTTGCGTTTGGCTGTTGGGAGATTTACAGCACAAAGATATCTAGTTGATTTGAAGCAGTTCCGAGAAAGTCTAAACATAATCCCCACTTCTCCCTCCTGGCACTTTCCACGTGGGAGATATAGCAGGATGTATATTGGTTTTGAGGACAACTCAATGGACAGTGTAGGGAGAAAAGGTCCTGGCTCCTTGAATGCCGTTTCTGGAGACACTGCGATCAATGTGGGAGATATGTCAAGATGTGTGTTTGTTTTGAGGACGGCTCTCTGGAGAGTCTTAGCAAAGAGGTCACACAGATAATCAGAGCAATTCTCAGAGACACTGAGAACAAGCTCGACAATTCCCTCCTGGCACTTTCCCTGTAGGAGATACCGCAAGACGTTTCTGTATATTGGGCACAGCGCTCTGCAGGGTGTTAGCAGAGACTTTCCCGGGACAGTGAAACCCTATGTCAGAGACACTGAGAAGAAGCCCCAATGTTCCCTCCAGGCACTTTCAGTGTGGGTGCCTTCTCCACGTGGTTCCTGCTTTCACTGCAGCTCTGAAGAGAATGTTAGCCAAGAGGTAACCGGGACAGTGAAAACAGTACTCAAAGACAGGGAGAGCAAGCTATCTCTTGGCACTTTGGATGTGGGACATACAGCGAGATGTTTGCTGCTTTTGCGTTTGGCTGTTGGGCGATTTACAGCACAAAGATATCTAGTTGATTTGAAGCAGTTCCGAGAAAGTCTAAACATAATCCCCACTTCTCCCTCCTGGCACTTTCCATGTGGGAGATATAGCAGGATGTATATTGGTTTTGAGGACAACTCAATGGACAGTGTAGGGAGAAAAAGTCCTGGCTCCTTGAATGCCGTTTCTGGAGACACTGCGATCAATGTGGGAGATATGTCAAGATGTGTGTTGGTTTTGAGGACGGCTCTCTGGAGAGTCTTAGCAAAGAGGTCACACAGATAATCAGAGCAATTCTCAGAGACACTGAGAACAAGCTCGACAATTCCCTCCTGGCACTTTCCCTGTAGGAGATACCGCAAGACGTTTCTGTATATTGGGCACAGCGCTCTGCACGGTGTTAGCAGAGACTTTCCCGGGACAGTGAAACCCTATGTCAGAGACACTGAGAAGAAGCCCCAATGTTCCCTCCAGGCACTTTCAGTGTGGGTGCCTTCTCCACGTGGTTCCTGCTTTCACTGCAGCTCTGAAGAGAATGTTAGCCAAGAGGTAACCGGGACAGTGAAAACAGTACTCAAAGACAGGGAGAGCAAGCTCTCTCTTGGCACTTTGGATGTGGGACATACAGCGAGATGTTTGCTGCTTTTGCGTTTGGCTGTTGGGCGATTTACAGCACAAAGATATCTAGTTGATTTGAAGCAGTTCCGAGAAAGTCTAAACATAATCCCCACTTCTCCCTCCTGGCACTTTCCATGTGGGAGATACAGCAGGATGTATATTGGTTTTGAGGACAACTCAATGGACAGTGTAGGGAGAAAAGGTCCTGGCTCCTTGAATGCCGTTTCTGGAGACACTGCGATCAATGTGGGAGATATGTCAAGATGTGTGTTTGTTTTGAGGACGGCTCTCTGGAGAGTCTTAGCAAAGAGGTCACAGGGATAATCAGAGCAATTCTCAGAGACACTGAGAACAAGATGGACAGTTCCCTCCTGGCACTTTCCCTGTAGGAGATACCGCAAGACGTTTCTGTAGATTGGGCACAGCGCTCTGCAGGGTGTTAGCAGAGACTTTCCCGGGACAGTGAAACCCTATGTCAGAGACACTGAGAAGAAGCCCCAATGTTCCCTCCAGGCACTTTCAGTGTGGGTGCCTTCTCCACGTGGTTCCTGGTTTCCCTGCAGCGCTGAAGAGAATGTTAGCAAAGAGGTAACCGGCACAGCGAAAACAGTACTCAAAGACAGGGAGAGCAAGCTCTCTCTTGGCACTTTGGATGTGGGACATACAGCGAGATGTTTGCTGCTTTTGCGTTTGGCTGTTGGGAGATTTACAGCACAAAGATATCTAGTTGATTTGAAGCAGTTCCGAGAAAGTCTAAACATAATCGCCACTTCTCCCTCCTGGCACTTTCCATGTGGGAGATATAGCAGGATGTATATTGGTTTTGAGGACAACTCAATGGACAGTGTAGGGAGAAAAGTTCCTGGCTCCTTGAATGCCGTTCCTGGAGACACTGCGATCAATGAGGGAGATATGTCAAGATGTGTGTTGGTTTTGAGGACGGCTCTCTGGAGAGTCTTAGCAAAGAGGTCACACAGATAATCAGAGCAATTCTCAGAGACACTGAGAACAAGCTCGACAATTCCCTCCTGGCACTTTCCCTGTAGGAGATACCGCAAGACGTTTCTGTATATTGGGCACAGCGCTCTGCGCGGTGTTAGCAGAGACTTTCCCGGGACAGTGAAACCCTATGTCAGAGACACTGAGAAGAAGCCCCAATGTTCCCTCCAGGCACTTTCAGTGTGGGTGCCTTCTCCACGTGGTTCCTGCTTTCACTGCAGCTCTGAAGAGAATGTTAGCCAAGAGGTAACCGGGACAGTGAAAACAGTACTCAAAGACAGGGAGAGCAAGCTCTCTCTTGGCACTTTGGATGTGGGACATACAGCGAGATGTTTGCTGCTTTTGCGTTTGGCTGTTGGGCGATTTACAGCACAAAGATATCTAGTTGATTTGAAGCAGTTCCGAGAAAGTCTAAACATAATCCCCACTTCTCCCTCCTGGCACTTTCCACGTGGGAGATACAGCAGGATGTATATTGGTTTTGAGGACAACTCAATGGACAGTGTAGGGAGAAAAGGTCCTGGCTCCTTGAATGCCGTTTCTGGAGACACTGCGATCAATGTGGGAGATATGTCAAGATGTGTGTTGGTTTTGAGGACGGCTCTCTGGAGAGTCTTAGCAAAGAGGTCACACAGATAATCAGAGCAATTCTCAGAGACACTGAGAACAAGCTCGACAATTCCCTCCTGGCACTTTCCCTGTAGGAGATACCGCAAGACGTTTCTGTATATTGGGCACAGCGCTCTGCACGTTGTTAGCAGAGACTTTCCCGGGACAGTGAAACCCTATGTCAGAGACACTGAGAAGAAGCCCCAATGTTCCCTCCAGGCACTTTCAGTGTGGGTGCCTTCTCCACGTGGTTCCTGCTTTCACTGCAGCTCTGAAGAGAATGTTAGCAAAGAGGTAACCGGGACAGTGAAAACAGTACTCAAAGACAGGGAGAGCAAGCTCTCTCTTGGCACTTTGGATGTGGGACATACAGCGAGATGTTTGCTGCTTTTGCGTTTGGCTGTTGGGAGATTTACAGCACAAAGATATCTAGTTGATTTGAAGCAGTTCCGAGAAAGTCTAAACATAATCCCCACTTCTCCCTCCTGGCACTTTCCATGTGGGAGATATAGCAGGATGTATATTGGTTTTGAGGACAACTCAATGGACAGTGTAGGGAGAAAAGGTCCTGGCTCCTTGAATGCCGTTTCTGGAGACACTGCGATCAATGTGGGAGATATGTCAAGATGTGTGTTTGTTTTGAGGACGGCTCTCTGGAGAGTCTTAGCAAAGAGGTCACACAGATAATCAGAGCAATTCTCAGAGACGCTGAGAACAAGCTCGACAATTCCCTCCTGGCACTTTCCCTGTAGGAGATACCGCAAGACGTTTCTGTATATTGGGCACAGCGCTCTGCGCGGTGTTAGCAGAGACTTTCCCGGGACAGTGAAACCCTATGTCAGAGACACTGAGAAGAAGCCCCAATGTTCCCTCCAGGCACTTTCAGTGTGGGTGCCTTCTCCACGTGGTTCCTGCTTTCACTGCAGCTCTGAAGAGAATGTTAGCCAAGAGGTAACCGGGACAGTGAAAACAGTACTCAAAGACAGGGAGAGCAAGCTCTCTCTTGGCACTTTGGATGTGGGACATACAGCGAGATGTTTGCTGCTTTTGCGTTTGGCTGTTGGGCGATTTACAGCACAAAGATATCTAGTTGATTTGAAGCAGTTCCGAGAAAGTCTAAACATAATCGCCACTTCTCCCTCCTGGCACTTTCCATGTGGGAGATACAGCAGGATGTATATTGGTTTTGAGGACAACTCAATGGACAGTGTAGGGAGAAAAGGTCCTGGCTCCTTGAATGCCGTTTCTGGAGACACTGCGATCAATGTGGGAGATATGTCAAGATGTGTGTTGGTTTTGAGGACGGCTCTCTGGAGAGTCTTAGCAAAGAGGTCACACAGATAATCAGAGCAATTCTCAGAGACACTGAGAACAAGCTCGACAATTCCCTCCTGGCACTTTCCCTGTAGGAGATACCGCAAGACGTTTCTGTATATTGGGCACAGCGCTCTGCGCGGTGTTAGCAGAGACTTTCCCGGGACAGTGAAACCCTATGTCAGAGACACTGAGAAGAAGCCCCAATGTTCCCTCCAGGCACTTTCAGTGTGGGTGCCTTCTCCACGTGGTTCCTGCTTTCACTGCAGCTCTGAAGAGAATGTTAGCCAAGAGGTAACCGGGACAGTGAAAACAGTACTCAAAGACAGGGAGAGCAAGCTCTCTCTTGGCACTTTGGATGTGGGACATACAGCGAGATGTTTGCTGCTTTTGCGTTTGGCTGTTGGGAGATTTACAGCACAAAGATATCTAGTTGATTTGAAGCAGTTCCGAGAAAGTCTAAACATAATCGCCACTTCTCCCTCCTGGCACTTTCCACGTGGGAGATATAGCAGGATGTATATTGGTTTTGAGGACAACTCAATGGACAGTGTAGGGAGAAAAGGTCCTGGCTCCTTGAATGCCGTTTCTGGAGACACTGCGATCAATGTGGGAGATATGTCAAGATGTGTGTTTGTTTTGAGGACGGCTCTCTGGAGAGTCTTAGCAAAGAGGTCACACAGATAATCAGAGCAATTCTCAGAGACACTGAGAACAAGCTCGACAATTCCCTCCTGGCACTTTCCCTGTAGGAGATACCGCAAGACGTTTCTGTATATTGGGCACAGCGCTCTGCAGGGTGTTAGCAGAGACTTTCCCGGGACAGTGAAACCCTATGTCAGAGACACTGAGAAGAAGCCCCAATGTTCCCTCCAGGCACTTTCAGTGTGGGTGCCTTCTCCACGTGGTTCCTGCTTTCACTGCAGCTCTGAAGAGAATGTTAGCCAAGAGGTAACCGGGACAGTGAAAACAGTACTCAAAGACAGGGAGAGCAAGCTATCTCTTGGCACTTTGGATGTGGGACATACAGCGAGATGTTTGCTGCTTTTGCGTTTGGCTGTTGGGCGATTTACAGCACAAAGATATCTAGTTGATTTGAAGCAGTTCCGAGAAAGTCTAAACATAATCCCCACTTCTCCCTCCTGGCACTTTCCATGTGGGAGATATAGCAGGATGTATATTGGTTTTGAGGACAACTCAATGGACAGTGTAGGGAGAAAAGGTCCTGGCTCCTTGAATGCCGTTTCTGGAGACACTGCGATCAATGTGGGAGATATGTCAAGATGTGTGTTGGTTTTGAGGACGGCTCTCTGGAGAGTCTTAGCAAAGAGGTCACACAGATAATCAGAGCAATTCTCAGAGACACTGAGAACAAGCTCGACAATTCCCTCCTGGCACTTTCCCTGTAGGAGATACCGCAAGACGTTTCTGTATATTGGGCACAGCGCTCTGCACGGTGTTAGCAGAGACTTTCCCGGGACAGTGAAACCCTATGTCAGAGACACTGAGAAGAAGCCCCAATGTTCCCTCCAGGCACTTTCAGTGTGGGTGCCTTCTCCACGTGGTTCCTGCTTTCACTGCAGCTCTGAAGAGAATGTTAGCCAAGAGGTAACCGGGACAGTGAAAACAGTACTCAAAGACAGGGAGAGCAAGCTCTCTCTTGGCACTTTGGATGTGGGACATACAGCGAGATGTTTGCTGCTTTTGCGTTTGGCTGTTGGGCGATTTACAGCACAAAGATATCTAGTTGATTTGAAGCAGTTCCGAGAAAGTCTAAACATAATCCCCACTTCTCCCTCCTGGCACTTTCCATGTGGGAGATACAGCAGGATGTATATTGGTTTTGAGGACAACTCAATGGACAGTGTAGGGAGAAAAGGTCCTGGCTCCTTGAATGCCGTTTCTGGAGACACTGCGATCAATGTGGGAGATATGTCAAGATGTGTGTTGGTTTTGAGGACGGCTCTCTGGAGAGTCTTAGCAAAGAGGTCACACAGATAATCAGAGCAATTCTCAGAGACACTGAGAACAAGCTCGACAATTCCCTCCTGGCACTTTCCCTGTAGGAGATACCGCAAGACGTTTCTGTATATTGGGCACAGCGCTCTGCAGGGTGTTAGCAGAGACTTTCCCGGGACAGTGAAACCCTATGTCAGAGACACTGAGAAGAAGCCCCAATGTTCCCTCCAGGCACTTTCAGTGTGGGTGCCTTCTCCACGTGGTTCCTGCTTTCACTGCAGCTCTGAAGAGAATGTTAGCCAAGAGGTAACCGGGACAGTGAAAACAGTACTCAAAGACAGGGAGAGCAAGCTCTCTCTTGGCACTTTGGATGTGGGACATACAGCGAGATGTTTGCTGCTTTTGCGTTTGGCTGTTGGGCGATTTAGAGCACAAAGATATCTAGTTGATTTGAAGCAGTTCCGAGAAAGTCTAAACATAATCCCCACTTCTCCCTCCTGGCACTTTCCATGTGGGAGATACAGCAGGATGTATATTGGTTTTGAGGACAACTCAATGGACAGTGTAGGGAGAAAAGGTCCTGGCTCCTTGAATGCCGTTTCTGGAGACACTGCGATCAATGTGGGAGATATGTCAAGATGTGTGTTGGTTTTGAGGACGGCTCTCTGGAGAGTCTTAGCAAAGAGGTCACACAGATAATCAGAGCAATTCTCAGAGACACTGAGAACAAGCTCGACAATTCCCTCCTGGCACTTTCCTTGTAGGAGATACCGCAAGACGTTTCTGTAGATTGGGCACAGCGCTCTGCACGGTGTTAGCAGAGACTTTCCCGGGACAGTGAAACCCTATGTCAGAGACACTGAGAAGAAGCCCCAATGTTCCCTCCAGGCACTTTCAGTGTGGGTGCCTTCTCCACGTGGTTCCTGCTTTCACTGCAGCTCTGAAGAGAATGTTAGCCAAGAGGTAACCGGGACAGTGAAAACAGTACTCAAAGACAGGGAGAGCAAGCTCTCTCTTGGCACTTTGGATGTGGGACATACAGCGAGATGTTTGCTGCTTTTGCGTTTGGCTGTTGGGAGATTTACAGCACAAAGATATCTAGTTGATTTGAAGCAGTTCCGAGAAAGTCTAAACATAATCCCCACTTCTCCCTCCTGGCACTTTCCACGTGGGAGATATAGCAGGATGTATATTGGTTTTGAGGACAACTCAATGGACAGTGTAGGGAGAAAAGGTCCTGGCTCCTTGAATGCCGTTTCTGGAGACACTGCGATCAATGTGGGAGATATGTCAAGATGTGTGTTGGTTTTGAGGACGGCTCTCTGGAGAGTCTTAGCAAAGAGGTCACACAGATAATCAGAGCAATTCTCAGAGACACTGAGAACAAGCTCGACAATTCCCTCCTGGCACTTTCCCTGTAGGAGATACCGCAAGACGTTTCTGTATATTGGGCACAGCGCTCTGCACGGTGTTAGCAGAGACTTTCCCGGGACAGTGAAACCCTATGTCAGAGACACTGAGAAGAAGCCCCAATGTTCCCTCCAGGCACTTTCAGTGTGGGTGCCTTCTCCACGTGGTTCCTGGTTTCACTGCAGCTCTGAAGAGAATGTTAGCCAAGAGGTAACCGGGACAGTGAAAACAGTACTCAAAGACAGGGAGAGCAAGCTCTCTCTTGGCACTTTGGATGTGGGACATACAGCGAGATGTTTGCTGCTTTTGCGTTTGGCTGTTGGGAGATTTACAGCACAAAGATATCTAGTTGATTTGAAGCAGTTCCGAGAAAGTCTAAACATAATCCCCACTTCTCCCTCCTGGCACTTTCCACGTGGGAGATATAGCAGGATGTATATTGGTTTTGAGGACAACTCAATGGACAGTGTAGGGAGAAAAGGTCCTGGCTCCTTGAATGCCATTTCTGGAGACACTGCGATCAATGTGGGAGATATGTCAAGATGTGTGTTGGTTTTGAGGACGGCTCTCTGGAGAGTCTTAGCAAAGAGGTCACACAGATAATCAGAGCAATTCTCAGAGACACTGAGAACAAGCTCGACAATTCCCTCCTGGCACTTTCCCTGTAGGAGATACCGCAAGACGTTTCTGTATATTGGGCACAGCGCTCTGCACGGTGTTAGCAGAGACTTTCCCGGGACAGTGAAACCCTATGTCAGAGACACTGAGAAGAAGCCCCAATGTTCCCTCCAGGCACTTTCAGTGTGGGTGCCTTCTCCACGTGGTTCCTGCTTTCACTGCAGCTCTGAAGAGAATGTTAGCAAAGAGGTAACCGGGACAGTGAAAACAGTACTCAAAGACAGGGAGAGCAAGCACTCTCTTGGCACTTTCGATGTGGGACATACAGCGAGATGTTTGCTGCTTTTGCGTTTAGCTGTTGGGAGATTTACAGCACAAAGATATGTAGTTGATTTGAAGCAGTTCCGAGAAAGTTTAAACATAATCCCCACTTCTCCCTCCTGGCACTTTCCAAGTGGGAGATATAGCAGGATGTATATTGGTTTTGAGGACAACTCAATGGACAGTGTAGGGAGAAAAGGTCCTGGCTCTAAAGCTCTTTGTGAACCACTTGCGTAGCCCCACAGACCTGGGGGCTGCAGGCTTTCCTGCTGCTTTCAGCCTCCACACCACCCTTTCCCACTTGGCGCCGCGCCAGGAGCAAAAATGGCCATACGGCTGGAGACGGGTCCCCCGCCCAAGGAGCCAGCAGGGAAAACTATGCCTTGTTCTAAAGCTCTTTGGGAATCACTTGCGTAGCCCCACAGACCTGGTGGCTGCGGGCTTTCCTGCTGCCTTCAGCCTCAAAAACACCCTTTCCCACTTGGCGCCGCGCCAGGCACAGAAATGGCAATACGGCTGGAGATAGGTGCCCCACACAAGGAGCCAGCAGGGAAAACTAGACCTTGTTTTAAAGCTCTGTGGGAACCGCTTGCGTAGCCCCACAGACCTGGGGGCTGCAGGCTTTCCTGCTGCCTTCAGCCTCCACACCAACCTTTCCCACTTGGCGCCACGCCAGGCAAAAAAATGGCCGTACGGATGGAGATTGGTCCCACGCACAAAGAGCCAGCAGGGAAAATTATGCCTTGTTCTAAAGCTCTTTGGGAACCGCTTGCGTAGCCCCAAAGACCTGGGGGCTGCGGGCTTTCCTGATGCCTTCAGCCTCGACACCACCCTTTCCCACTTGGTGCCGCGCCAGGCACAAAAATGGCTATACGGGTGGAGATATGTCACCCGCCCAAGGAACCAGCAGGGAAAACTATGCCTTGTTCTAAAGCTCTTTGGGAATCACTTGCGTAGCCCCACAGACCTGGGGGCTGCAGGCTTTCCTGCTGCCTTCAGCCTTGACACCACCCTTTCCCACTTGGTGCCGCGCCAGGCACAAAAATGGCTATACAGCTGAAGATAGGTCCCCCTCCCAAGAAGCCAGCAGGGAAAACTATGCCTTGTTCTAAAGCTATTTGGGAACCTCTTGCGTAGCCCCACAGACCTGGGTGATGCAGGCTTTCCTGCTGCCTTCAGCCTCCACACCACCCTTTCCCACTTGGCGCCACGCCAGGCAAAAAAATGGCCATATGGATGGAGATTGGTCCCACGCACAAAGAGCCAGCAGGGAAAATTATGCCTTGTTCTAAAGCTCTTTGGGAACCGCTTGCGTAGCCCCGCAGACCTGGGGGCTGCGGGCTTTCCTGATGCCTTCAGCCTCCACACCACCCTTTCCCACGTGGTGCCGCGCCAGGCACAAAAATGGCTATACGGGTGGAGATGTGTCACCCGCCCAAGGAACCAGCAGGGAAAACTATGCCTTGTTCTAAAGCTCTTTGGGAATCACTTGCGTAGCCCCACAGACCTGGGGGCTGCAGGCTTTCCTGCTGCCTTCAGCCTTGACACCACCCTTTCCCACTTGGTGCCGCGCCAGGCACAAAAATGGCTATACAGCTGAAGATAGGTCCCCCTCCCAAGAAGCCAGCAGAAAAAATTAGGCCTTGTTCTAAAGCTATTTGGGTACCTCTTGCGTAGCCCAACAGACATGGGTGCTGCAGGCTTTCCTGCTGCCTTCAGCCTCCACACCACCCTTTCCCACTTGGCGCCACGCCAGGCAAAAAAATGGCCATATGGATGGAGATTGGTCCCACGCACAAAGAGCCAGCAGGGAAAATTATGCCTTGTTCTAAAGCTCTTTGGGAACCGCTTGCGTAGCCCCGCAGACCTGGGGGCTGCGGGCTTTCCTGATGCCTTCAGCCTCGACACCACCCTTTCCCACTTGGTGCCGCGCCAGGCACAAAAATGGCTATACGGGTGGAGATGTGTCACCCGCCCAAGGAACCAGCAGGGAAAACTATGCCTTGTTCTAAAGCTCTTTGGGAATCACTTGCGTAGCCCCACAGACCTGGGGGCTGCAGGCTTTCCTGCTGCCTTCAGCCTTGACACCACCCTTTCCCACTTGGTGCCGCGCCAGGCACAAAAATGGCTATACAGCTGAAGATAGGTCCCCCTCCCAAGAAGCCAGCAGAAAAAACTAGGCCTTGTTCTAAAGCTATTTGGGAACCTCTTGCGTAGCCCCACAGACCTGGGTGCTGCAGGCTTTCCTGCTGCCTTCAGCCTCAAAACTAACCTTTCCCAATTGGCGCCACGCCAGGCACAAAAATGGGCATACGGGTCGAGGTAGGTTCACCGCCCAAAGAGCCAGCAGGGAAAACTAGCCCTTGTTCTAAAGCTCTTTGGGAACCGCTTGCGTAGCACCCACAGACCTGGGGGCTACAGGCTTTCCTGCTGCCTTCAGCCTCAATACTACGCTTTCCCAGTAGGTGTCGCTACAAGCACAAAAATGGCCATACGGCTGGAGATCGGTCCCCCGCCAAGGAACCAGCAGGGAAAACTATGCCTTGTTCTAAAGCTCTATGGGAACCGCTTGCGTAGCCCCAAGACCTGGGGCTGCTAGCTTTCCTGCTGCCTTCAGCCTCGACACCACCCTTTCCCACTTGGCGCCGCGCCAGGCACAAAAATGGCCATACGGCTGGAGAATTGTCCCCCGCCCAAGGACCCAGCAGGGAAAACTATGCCTTGTTCTAAAGCTCCTTGGGAACTGCTTGTGTAGACCCACAGACCTGGGGTCTACGGGCTTTTCTGCTGCCTTCAGCCTCCACACCACCCTTTCCCACTTAGCGCCACGCCAGGCACAAAAATGGCCATACGGCTGGAGATGTGTCCCCTGCCCAAAGACCCAGCAGGGAAAACTAGGCCTTGTTCCAAAGCTCTTTGGGAACCGCTTGCGTAGCACCCACAGACCTGGGGGCTGCAGGCTTTCCTGCTGCCTTCAGCCTCAATACTACGCTTTCCCACTAGGTGTCGCTCCAGGCACAAAAATGGCCATACGGCTGAAGATGGGTCCCCCGCCCAAGGAACCAGCAGGAAAACTATGCCTTGTTCTAAAGCTCTTAGGGCACCGCTTGCGTAGCCCCACAGACCTGGGGCTGCGCTCTTTCCTGCTGCCTTCAGCCTCGACACAACCCTTTCCCACTTGGCGCCGCGCCAGGCACAAAAATGGCCATACGGATGGAGATTGGTCCCACGCCCAAGGAACCAGCAGGGAAAACCAGGCCTTGTTCTAAAGCTCTTTGGGAACCGCTTGAGTAGCCCCAAAGACCTGGGGGCTGCAGGCTTTCCTGCTGCCTTCAGCCTCGACACAACCCTTTCCCACTTGGTGCCGCGCCAGGCACAAAAATGGCTATACAGCTGAAGATAGGTCCCTCACCCAAGGAGCCAGCAGAAAAAACTAGGCCTTGTTCTAAAGCTCTTTGGGAACCGCTTGCGTAGCCCCACAGACCTGGGGTCTACGGGCTTTCCTGCTGCCTTCAGCCTTGACATGACCCTTTGCCACTTGGCGCCGCGCTAGGCACAAAAATGGCCATACGGATGGAGATTGGTCCCACGCCCAAGGAACCAGCAGGGAAAACCAGGCCTTGTTCTAAAGCCCTTTGGGAACCCCTTGCGTAGACCCACAGACCTGGGGGCTGCGGGCTTTCCTGCTGCCTTCAGCCTCCACACCACCCTTTCCAACTTGGCGTCGCGCCAGGCACAAAAATGGCTATACGGCTGGGGATGGGTCCCCTGCCCAAGGAGCCAGCAGGGAAAACTAGGCCTTGTTCTAAAGCTCTTTGGGAACCGCTTGCGTAGCCCCGCAGACCTGGGGGCTGCAGGCTTTTCTGCAGCCTTCAGCCTCGACACCACCCTTTCCCACTTGGCGCCGCGCCAGGCACAAAAATGGCCATACGGCTGGAGATGGGTCACCCGCCCAAGGAGCCAGCAGGGAAAACTAGGCCTTGTTCTGAAGCTATTTGGGAACCTCTTGCGTAGCCCCACAGACCTTGGGGCTTCGGGCTTTCCTGGTGCCTTCAGCCTCCACACCACTCTTTCCCACTTGGTGCCACGCCAGGCACAAAAACAGCCATACGGCTGGAGATGTGTCCCCCGCTCAAAGACCCAGCAGGGAAAACTAGGCCTTGTTTTAAAGTTCTTTGGATCCGCTTGCGTAGAACCCACAGACCTGGGGGCTGCAGGCTTTCCTGCTGCCTTCAGCCTCAATACTACGCTTTTCCACTAGGTGTCGCTCCAGGCACAATAATGGCCATGCCGCTGGAGATGGGTCCCCCGCCCAAGGAGCCAGCAGGGAAAACTATGCCTTGTTCTAAAGCTCTTTGGGAACCGCTTGCATAGCCCCACAGACCTGGGGGCTGTGGGCTTTCCTGATGCCTTCAGCGTCGACACCACCCTTTCCCACTTGGTGCCACGCCAGGCACAAAAACAGCCATACGGCTGGAGATGCGTCGCACGCCGAAAGAGCCAGCAGGGAAAACTATGCCTTGTCCTAAAGTTCTTTGGGAACTGCTTCCGTAGCCCCACAGACCTGGGGGCTGCGGGCTTTCCTGCTGCCTTCAGCCTCCACAACACCCTTTCCCACTTGGCGCCGCACCAGGCACAAAAATGGCCATACGGCTGGAGATGGGTCCCCCACCCAAGGAGCCAGCAGGGAAAACAATGCCTTGTTCTAAAGCTCTGTGGGAACCGCTTGCGTAGCCCCACAGACCTGGGGGCTGCAGGCTTTCCTGCTGCCTTCAGCCTCGACACCACCCTTTCCCACTTGGCGCCGCGGTAGGCACAAAAATGGCCATACGGATGGAGATGCGTCCCCCGCACAAGGAGCCAGCAGGGAAAACAATGCCTTCTTCTAAAGCTCTTTGGGAACCGCTTGCGTAGCACCCACAGACCTGGGGGCTGCAGGCTTTCCTGCTGCCTTCAGCCTCCATACTACGCTTTCCCACTAGGTGTCGCTCCAGGCACCAAAATGGCCATACGGCTGAAGATGGGTCCCCCTCCCAAGGAACCAGCAGGGAATAATATGCCTTGTTCTAAAGCTATTTGGGAACTGCTTGCGTAGCCCCACAGACCAGGGGCTGCGACCTTTCCTGCTGCCTTCAGCCTCCACACCACCCTTTCCCACTTGGCGCCACGCCAGGTATAGAAATGGCCATACGGCTGGAGATGTGTCCCCTGCCCAAAGACCCAGCAGGGTAAACTAGGCCGTGTTCTAAAGCTCTTTGGGAACCGCTTGCGTAGCACCCACAGACCTCGGGGCTGCAAGCTCTCCTGTTGCCTTCAGCCTCCACACCACCCTTTCCCACTTGGCGCCGCGCCAGGCACAAAAATGGCTATACGGCTGGAGATGGGTCCCCCACCCAAGGAGCCAGCAGAGTAAACCAGGCCTTGTTCTAAAGCTCTTTGGGAACCGCTTGCATAGCCCCACAGACTTGGGGGCTGCGGGCTTTCCTGCTGCTTTCAGCCCTGACACCACCCTTTCCCACTTGTGCCACGCCAGGCACAAGTACGGCTATACGGCTGGAGATGGGTCCCCCGCCCAAAGAGCCAGCAGGGAAAACTATGCCTTGTTCTAAAGCTCTTTGGGAACCACTTGCGTAGCCCCACAGACCTGGGGGCTGCGGGCTTTCCTGCTGCCTTTAGCCTCGACACCACCCTTTCCCACTTGGCGCCGCGCCAGGCACAAAAATGGCCATACGGATGGAGATTGGTCCCACGCCCAAGGAACCAGCAGGGAAAACCAGGCCTTGTTCTAAAGCTCTTTGGGAACCGCTTGCGTAGCCCCGCAGACCTGGGGGCTGCGGGCTTTCCTGGTGCCTTCAGCCTCCAAACCACCCCTTGCAACTTGGCGTCGCGCAAGGCACAAAAATGGCTATACGGCTGGAGATGGGTCCCACGCCCAAGGAGCCAGCAGGGAAAACTATGCCTTGTTCTAAAGCTATTTGGGAACCGCTTGCGTAGCCCCAAAGACCTGGGGGCTGCAGGCTTTCCTGCTGCCTTCAGCCTCAATACTACGCTTTCCCACTAGGTGTCGCTCCAGGCACAATAATGGTCATGCCGCTGGAGATGGGTCCCCCGCCCAAGGAGCCAGCAGGGAAAACTATGCCTTGTTCTAAAGCTCTTTGGGAACCGCTTGCGTAGCCCCACAGACCTGGGGCTGCGCTCTTTCCTGCTGCCTTCAGCCTCCACACCACCCTTTCCCACTTGGTGCCACGCCAGGTATAAAAATGGCCATACGGCTGGAGATGGGTCACCCGCCCAAAGAGCCAGCAGGGAAAACCAGGCCTTGTTCTAAAGCTCTTTGGGAACCGCTTGCGTAGCCCCACAGACCTGGGGTCTACGGGCTTTCCTGCTGCCTTCAGCCTTGACATGACCCTTTGCCACTTGGTGCCGCGCTAGGCACAAAAATGGCCATACGGCCGGAGATTGGTCCCCAGCCCAAAGACCCAACAGGGAAAACTAGGCCTCGTTCTAAAGCTCTTTGGGAACCGCTTGCGTAGCCCCACAGACCTGGGGGCTGCTGGCTTTCCTGCTGCCTTCAGCCTCGACACCACACTTTCACACTTGGCGCCACGCCAGGTACAAAAATGGCCATATGGCTGGAGATTGGTCCCACGCCCAAGGAACCAGCAGGGAAAACTAGGCCTTGTTCTAAAGCTCTTTGGGAACCGCTTGCGTAGAACCCACAGACCTGGTGGCTGCGGGCTTTCCTGGTGACTTCAGCCTCCACACCACCCTTTCCGACTTGGCGCCACGCCAGGCACAAAAATGGCCATACGGCTGGAGATGTGTCCCCTGCCCAAAGACCCAGCAGGGAAAACTAGGCCTTGTTCCAAAGCTGTTTGGGAACCGCTTGCGTAGCACCCACAGACCTGGGGGCTGCAGGCTTTTCTGCAGCCTTCAGCCTCGACACCACCCTTTCCCACTTGGCGCCGCGCCAGGCACAAAAATGGCCATAGAGCTGGAGATGGGTCGCCCGCACAAGGAGCCAGCAGGGAAAACAATGCCTTCTTCTAAAGCTCTTTGGGAACCGCTTGCGTAGCCCCACAGACCTGGGGGCTGCGGGCTTTCCTGCTGCCTTCAGCCTCGTCACCACCCTTTCCCACTTGGTGCCACGCCAGGCACAAAAACAGCCATACGGCTGGAGATGGGTCCCCCGCCTATGGAGCCAGCAGGGAAAACTATGCCGTGTTCTAAAGCTCTTTGGGAAACACTTGCGTAGCCCCACAGACCTGGGGCTGCGGGCTTTCCTGCTGCCTTCAGCCTCAAAAACACCCTTTCCCACTTGGCGCCACGCCAGGCACAAATATGGCCATACGGCTGGAGATGTGTCCCCCGCTCAAAGACCCAGCAGGGAAAACTAGGCCTTGTTCTAAAGCTCTTTGGGAACCGCTTGCGTAGCACCCACAGACCTGGGGGCTGCGGGCTTTTCTACTGCCTTCAGCCTCCACACCACCCTTTCCCACTTGGCGCCACGCCAGGCACAAAAACAGCCATACGGCTGGAGATGCGTCCCACGCCGAAAGAGCCAGCAGGGAAAACTATGCCTTGTCCTAAAGTTCTTTGGGAACTGCTTGCGTAGCCCCACACACCTGGGGGCTGCGGGCTTTCCTGCTGCCTTCAGCCTCCACACCACCCTTTCCCACTTGGCGCCGCACCAGGCACAAAAATGGCCATACGGCTGGAGATGGGTCCCCCACCCAAGGAACCAGCAGGGAAAAATATGCCTTGTTCTAAAGCTCTGTGGGAACCGCTTGCGTAGCCCCACAGACCTGGGGGCTGCAGGCTTTCCTGCTGCCTTCAGCCTCGACACCACCCTTTCCCACTTGGCGCCGCGCCAGGCACAAAAATGGCCATATGGCTGGAGATGCGTCCCCCGCTCAAAGACCCAGCAGGGAAAACAATGCCTTCTTCTAAAGCTCTTTGGGAACCGCTTGCGTAGCACCCACAGACCTGGGGGCTGCAGGCTTTCCTGCTGCCTTCAGCCTCCATACTACGCTTTCCCACTAGGTGTCGCTCCAGGCACAAAAATGGCCATACGGCTGAAGATGGGTCCCCCTCCCAAGGAACCAGCAGGGAAAACTATGCCTTGTTCTAAAGCTCTATGGGAACCGCTTGCGTAGCCCCACAGACCAGGGGCTGCGACCTTTCCTGCTGCCTTCAGCCTCCACACCACTCTTTCCCGCTTGGTGCCACGCCTGGCACAAAAACAGCCATACGGCTGGAGATGCGTCCCACACCGAAAGAGCCAGCAGGGAAAACTATGCCGTGTTCTAAAGCCCTTTGGGAACCGCTTGCGTAGCCCCACACACCTGGGGGCTGCGGGCTTTCCTGCTGCCTTCAGCCTCGACACCACCCTTTCCCACTTGGCGCCGCACCAGGCACAAAAATGGCCATACGGCTGGAGATGGGTCCCCCGCCCAAAGAGCCAGCAGGGAAAACTAGGCCTTGTTCTAAAGCTCTTTGGGAACCGCTTGCGTAGCCCCACAGACCTGGGGGCTGCGGGATTTCCTGCTGCCTTCAGCCTCAAAAACACCCTTTCCCACTTGGCGCCACGCCAGGCACAAATATGGCCATACGGCTGGAGATGTGTCCCCCGCTCAAAGACCCAGCAGGGAAAACTAGGCCTTGTTCTAAAGCTCTTTGGGAACCGCTTGCGTAGCACCCACAGACCTGGGGGCTGCGGGCTTTTCTACTGCCTTCAGCCTCCACACCACCCTTTCCCACTTGGCGCCACGCCAGGTATAAAAATAGCCATACGGCTGGAAATGTGTCCCCTGCCCAAAGACCCAGCAGGGAAAACTAGGCCTTGTTCTAAAGCTCTTTGGGAACATCTTGCGTAGCACCCACAGACCTCGGGGCTGCAAGCTTTCCTGTTGCCTTCAGCCTCCACACCACCCTTTCCCACTTGGAGCCGCGCCAGGCACAAAAATGGCTATACGGCTGGAGATGGGTCCCCCACCCAAGGAGCCAGCAGAGTAAACCAGGCCTTGTTCTAAAGCTCTTTGGGAACCGCTTGCATAGCCCCACAGACTTGGGGGCTGCGGGCTTTCCTGCTGCCTTTAGCCTCGACACCACCCTTTCCCACTTGGCGCCGCGCCAGGCACAAATATGGCCATATGGCTGGAGATGGGTCCCCCACCCAAGGAAGCAACAGGGAAAAATATGCCTTGTTCTAAAGCTGTTTGGGAACCGCTTGCGTAGCCCCACAGACCTGGGGGCTGCGGGCTTTCCTACTGCCTTCAGCCTCCACACCACCCTTTCCCACTTGGTGCCATGCCAGGCACAAAAACAGCCATACGGCTGGAGATGGGTCCCCCGCCAAAGGAGCTAGAAGGGAAAACTATGCCATGTTCTAAAGCTCTTTGAGAAACGCTTGCGTAGCCCCACAGACCTGGGGGCTGCGGGCTTTCCTGCTGCCTTCAGCCTCGACACCACCCTTTCCCACTTGGCGCCGCGCCAGGCACATAAATGGCCATATGACTGGAGATGGGTCGCCCGCACAAGGAGCCAGCAGGGAAAAAATGCCTTGTTCTAAAGCTCTTTGGGAACCGCTTGCGTAGCCCCACAGACCTGGGGGCTGCGGGCTTTCCTGCTGCCTTCAGCCTCCACACCACCCTTTCCCACTTGGCGTCGCGCCAGGCACATAAATGGCCATATGACTGGAGATGGGTCCCCCGCACAAGGAACCAGCAGGGAAAAATATGCCTTCTTCTAAAGCTCTTTGGGAACCGCTTGCGTAGCCCCACAGACCCGGTGGGCTGCGGGCTTTCCTGCTGCCTTCAGCCTCGACACCACCCTTTCCCACTTGGTGCCACGCCAGGCACAAAAACAGCCATACGGCTGGAGATACGTCCCACGCCGAAAGAGCCAGCAGGGAAAACTATGCCTTGTTCTAAAGCTCTTTGGGAACCGCTTGCGTAGCCCCACAGACCTCGGGGATGCAAGCTTTCCTGCTGCCTTCAGCCTCAAAAACACCCTTTCCCACTTGGCGCCGCGCCAGGCACAAAAATGACCATACGGATGGAGATTTGTCCCACGCCCAAGGAGCCAGCAGGGAAAACCAGGCCTTGTTCTAAAGCTCTTTGGGAACCTCTTGCGTAGCCCCACAGACCTGGGGGCTGCGGGCTTTCCTGCTGCCTTCAGCCTCCACACCACCCTTTCCCACTTGGCGCCGCGCCAGGCACAAAAATGGCTATACGGCTGGAGATGGGTCCCCCACCCAAGGTGCCAGCAGAGTAAACTAGGCCTTGTTCTAAAGCTCTTTGGGAACCGCTTGCATAGCCCCACAGACTTGGGGGCTGCGGGCTTTCCTGCTGACTTCAGCCTCGACACCACCCTTTCCCACTTGTGCCACGCCAGGCACAAAAATGGCCATATGGCTGGAGATGCGTCCCCCGCCCAAGGAGCCAGCAGGGAAAACAATGCCTTCTTCTAAAGCTCTTTGGGAACCGCTTGCGTAGCACCCACAGACCTGGGGGTGCAGGCTTTCCTGCTGCCTTCAGCCTCAATACTACGCTTTCCCACTAGGTGTCACTCCAGGCACAAAAATGGCCATACGGCTGAAGATGGGTCGCCCGTCCAAGGAACCAGCAGGGAAAACTATGCCTTGTTCTAAAGCTCTTAGGGAACCGCTGGCGTAGCCCCACAGACCTGGGGCTGCGACCTTTCCTGCTGCCTTCAGCCTCCACACCACCCTTTCCCACTTGGTGCCACGCCAGGCACAAAAACAGCCATAAAGACGGAGATGCGTCCCACGCCGAAAGAGCCAGCAGGGAAAACTATGCCTTGTTCTAAAGCTCTTTGGGAACCGCTTGCGTAGCACCCACAGACCTGGGGGCTGCGGGCTTTCCTGCTGCCTTCAGCCTCCACACCACCCTTTCCCACTTGGCGCCGCACCAGGCACAAAAATGGCCATACGGCTGGAGATGGGTCCCCCACCCAAGGAACCAGCAGGGAAAAATATGCCTTGTTCTAAAGCTCTTTGGGAACCGCTTGCGTAGCACCCACAGACCTGGGGGCTGCAGGCTTTCCTGCTGTCTTCAGCCTTAATACTACGCTTTCCAACTAGGTGTCGCTCCAGGCACAATAATGGCCATGCGGCTGGAGATGGGTCCCACGCCCAAAGAGCCAGCAGGGAAAACTATGCCTTCTTCTAAAGCTCTTTGGGAACCGCTTGCGTAGCCCCACAGACCTGGGGGCTGCGGGCTTTCCTGCTGCCTTCAGCCTCCACACCACCCTTTCCCACTTGGCGTCGCGCCAGGCACAAAAATGGCTATACGGCTGGAGAAGGGTCCCCTGCCCAAGGAGCCAGCAGGGAAAACTAGGCCTTGTTCTAAAGCTTTTTGGGAACCGCTTGCGTAGCCCCACAGACCTGGGGGCTGCAGGCTTTTCTGCAGCCTTCAGCCTCAAAACCACCCTTTCCCACTTGGCGCCACGCCAGGCACAAAAATGGCCATACGGCTGGAGATGGGTCCAACGCTCAAAGAGCCAGCAGGGAAAACTAGGCCTTGTTCTGAAGCTATTTGGGAACCTCTTGCGTAGCCCCACAGACCTTGGGGCTGCGGGCTTTCCTGGTGCCTTCAGCCTCCACACCACTCTTTCCCACTTGGTGCCACGCCAGGCACAAAAACAGCCATACGGCTGGAGATGTGTCCCCCGCTCAAAGACCCATCAGGGAAAACTAGGCCTTGTTCTAAAGCTCTTTGGATCCGCTTGCGTAGAACCCACAGACCTGGGGGCTGCAGGCTTTCCTGCTGCCTTCAGCCTCAATACTACGCTTTCCCACTAGGTGTCCCTCCAGGCACAATAATGGCCATGCCGCTGGAGATGGGTCCCCCGCCCAAGGAGCCAGCAGGGAAAACTAGGCCTTGTTCTAAATCTCTTTGGGAACCGCTTGCATAGCCCCACAGACCTGGGGGCTGTGGGCTTTCCTGATGCCTTCAGCCTCGACACCACCCTTTCCCACTTGGTGCCACGCCAGGCACAAAAACAGCCATACGGCTGGAGATGCGTCCCACGCCGAAAGAGCCAGCAGGGAAAACTATGCCTTGTTCTAAAGTTCTTTGGGAACTGCTTGCGTAGCCCCACACACCTGGGGGCTGCGGGCTTTCCTGCTGCCTTTAGCCTCGACACCACCCTTTCCCACTTGGCATCGCGCCAGGCACAAAAATGGCTATACGGCTGGAGATGGGTCCCCCGCCCAAGGAGCCAGCAGGGGAAACTATGCCTTGTTCTAAAGCTCTTTAGGGAACCTCTTGCGTAGCCCCACAGACCTGGGGGCTGCGGGCTTTTCTGCTGCCTTCAGCCTCAATACTACGCTTTCCCACTAGGTGTCCCTCCAGGCACAAAAATGGCCATACGGCTGGAGATGGGTCCCCCGCCAAGGAACCAGCAGGAAAACTATGCCTTGTTCTAAAGCTCTTAGGGCACCGCTTGCGTAGCCCCACAGACCAGGGGCTGCGACCTTTCCTGCTGCCTTCAGCCTCCACACCACTCTTTCCCGCTTGGTGCCACGCCAGGCACAAAAACAGCCATACGGCTGGAGATGCGTCCCACACCGAAAGAGCCAGCAGGGAAAACTATGCCTTGTTCTAAAGCTCTTTGGGAACCGCTTGCGTAGCCCCACACACCTGGGGGCTGTGGGCTTTCCTGCTGCCTTCAGCCTCGACACCACCCTTTCCCACTTGGCGCCGCACCAGGCACAAAAATGGCCATACGGCTGGAGATGGGTCCCCCACCCAAGGAGCCAGCAGGGAAAACAATGCCTTGTTCTAAAGCTCTTTGGGAACCGCTTGCGTAGCCCCACAGACCCGGTGGGCTGCGGGCTTTCCTGCTGCCTTCAGCCTCGACACCACCCTTTCCCACTTGGTGCCACGCCAGGCACAAAAACAGCCATACGGCTGGAGATACGTCCCACGCCGAAAGAGCCAGCAGGGAAAACTATGCCTTGTTCTAAAGCTCTTTGGGAACCGGTTGCGTAGCCCCACAGACCTGGGGGCTGCAAGCTTTCCTGCTGCCTTCAGCCTCAAAAACACCCTTTCCCACTTGGCGCCGCGCCAGGCACAAAAATGACCATACGGATGGAGATTTGTCCCACGCCCAAGGAGCCAGCAGGGAAAACCAGGCCTTGTTCTAAAGCTCTTTGGGAACCTCTTGCGTAGCCCCACAGACCTGCGGGCTGCGGGCTTTCCTGCTGCCTTCAGCCTCCACACCACCCTTTCCCACTTGGCGTCGCGCCAGGCACAAAAATGGCTATACGGCTGGAGATGGGTCCCCCACCCAAGGTGCCAGCAGAGTAAACTAGGCCTTGTTCTAAAGCTCTTTGGGAACCGCTTGCATAGCCCCACAGACTTGGGGGCTGCGGGCTTTCCTGCTGACTTCAGCCTCGACACCACCCTTTCCCACTTGTGCCACGCCAGGCACAAAAATGGCCATATGGCTGGAGATGCGTCCCCCGCCCAAGGAGCCAGTAGGGAAAACAATGCCTTCTTCTAAAGCTCTTTGGGAACCGCTTGCGTAGCACCCACAGACCTGGGGGTGCAGGCTTTCCTGCTGCCTTCAGCCTCAATACTACGCTTTCCCACTAGGTGTCGCTCCAGGCACAAAAATGGCCATACGGCTGAAGATGGGTCGCCCGTCCAAGGAACCAGCAGGGAAAACTATGCCTTGTTCTAAAGCTCTTAGGGAACCGCTGGCGTAGCCCCACAGACCTCGGGCTGCGACCTTTCCTGCTGCCTTCAGCCTCCACACCACCCTTTCCCACTTGGTGCCACGCCAGGCACAAAAACAGCCATAAAGACGGAGATGCGTCCCACGCCGAAAGAGCCAGCAGGGAAAACTATGCCTTGTTCTAAAGCTCTTTGGGAACCGCTTGCATAGCCCCACACACCTGGGGGCTGTGGGCTTTCCTGATGCCTTCAGCGTCGACACCACCCTTTCCCACTTGGTGCCACGCCAGGCACAATAACAGCCATACGGCTGGAGATGCGTCGCACGCCGAAAGAGCCAGCAGGGAAAACTATGCCTTGTCCTAAAGTTCTTTGGGAACTGCTTCCGTAGCCCCACAGACCTGGGGCCTCGGGCTTTCCTGCTGCCTTCAGCCTCCACAACACCCTTTCCCACTTGGCGCCGCACCAGGCACAAAAATGGCCATACGGCTGGAGATGGGTCCCCCACCCAAGGAGCCAGCAGGGAAAACAATGCCTTGTTCTAAAGCTCTGTGGGAACCGCTTGCGTAGCCCCACAGACCTGGGGGCTGCAGGCTTTCCTGCTGCCTTCAGCCTCGACACCACCCTTTCCCACTTGGCGCCGCCGTAGGCACAAAAATGGCCATACGGATGGAGATGCGTCCCCCGCACAAGGAGCCAGCAGGGAAAACAATGCCTTCTTCTAAAGCTCTTTGGGAACCGCTTGCGTAGCACCCACAGACCTGGGGGCTGCAGGCTTTCCTGCTGCCTTCAGCCTCCATACTACGCTTTCCCACTAGGTGTCGCTCCAGGCACCAAAATGGCCATACGGCTGAAGATGGGTCCCCCTCCCAAGGAACCAGCAGGGAATAATATGCCTTGTTCTAAAGCTCTTTGGGAACCGCTTGCGTAGCCCCACAGACCTGGGGGCTGCGACCTTTCCTGCTGCCTTCAGCCTCCACACCACCCTTTCCCACTTGGCGCCACGCCAGGTATAGAAATGGCCATACGGCTGGAGATGTGTCCCCTGCCCAAAGACCCAGCAGGGTAAACTAGGCCGTGTTCTAAAGCTCTTTGGGAACCGCTTGCGTAGCACCCACAGACCTCGGGGCTGCAAGCTCTCCTGTTGCCTTCAGCCTCCACACAACCCTTTCCCACTTGGCGCCGCGCCAGGCACAAAAATGGCTATACGGCTGGAGATGGGTCCCCCACCCAAGGAGCCAGCAGAGTAAACCAGGCCTTGTTCTAAAGCTCTTTGGGAACCGCTTGCATAGCCCCACAGACTTGGGGGCTGCGGGCTTTCCTGCTGCTTTCAGCCCTGACACCACCCTTTCCCACTTGTGCCACGCCAGGCACAAGTACGGCTATACGGCTGGAGATGGGTCCCCCGCCCAAAGAGCCAGCAGGGAAAACTATGCCTTGTTCTAAAGCTCTTTGGGAACCACTTGCGTAGCCCCACAGACCTGGGGGCTGCGGGCTTTCCTGCTGCCTTTAGCCTCGACACCACCCTTTCCCACTTGGCGCCGCGCCAGGCACAAAAATGGCCATACGGATGGAGATTGGTCCCACGCCCAAGGAACCAGCAGGGATAACCAGGCCTTGTTCTAAAGCTCTTTGGGAACCGCTTGCGTAGCCCCGCAGACCTGGGGGCTGCGGGCTTTCCTGGTGCCTTCAGCCTCCAAACCACCCCTTGCAACTTGGCGTCGCGCAAGGCACAAAAATGGCTATACGGCTGGAGATGGGTCCCACGCCCAAGGAGCCAGCAGGGAAAACTATGCCTTGTTCTAAAGCTATTTGGGAACCGCTTGCGTAGCCCCAAAGACCTGGGGGCTGCAGGCTTTCCTGCTGCCTTCAGCCTCAATACTACGCTTTCCCACTAGGTGTCGCTCCAGGCACAATAATGGTCATGCCGCTGGAGATGGGTCCCCCGCCCAAGGAGCCAGCAGGGAAAACTATGCCTTGTTCTAAAGCTCTTTGGGAACCGCTTGCGTAGCCCCACAGACCTGGGGCTGCGCTCTTTCCTGCTGCCTTCAGCCTCCACACCACCCTTTCCCACTTGGTGCCACGCCAGGCACAAAAAGAGCCATACGGCTGGAAGTGGGTCCCCCGCCCAAAGAGCCAGCAGGGAAAACCAGGCCTTGTTCTAAAGCTCTTTGGGAACCGCTTGCGTAGCCCCACAGACCTGGGGTCTACGGGCTTTCCTGCTGCCTTCAGCCTTGACATGACCCTTTGCCACTTGGTGCCGCGCTAGGCACAAAAATGGCCATACGGCTGGAGATGGGTCCCCAGCCCAAAGACCCAACAGGGAAAACTAGGCCTCGTTCTAAAGCTCTTTGGGAACCGCTTGCGTAGCCCCACAGACCTGGGGGCTGCTGGCTTTCCTGCTGCCTTCAGCCTCGACACCACACTTTCACACTTGGCGCCACGCCAGGTACAAAAATGGCCATATGGCTGGAGATTGGTCCCACGCCCAAGGAACCAGCAGGGAAAACTAGGCCTTGTTCTAAAGCTCTTTGGGAACCGCTTGCGTAGAACCCACAGACCTGGTGGCTGCGGGCTTTCCTGGTGACTTCAGCCTCCACACCACCCTTTCCGGCTTGGCGCCACGCCAGGCACAAAAATGGCCATACGGCTGGAGATGTGTCCCCTGCCCAAAGACCCAGCAGGGAAAACTAGGCCTTGTTCCAAAGCTGTTTGGGAACCGCTTGCGTAGCACCCACAGACCTGGGGGCTGCAGGCTTTCCTGCTGCCTTCAGCCTCAATACTACGCTTTCCCACTAGGTGTCGCTCCAGGCACAAAAATGGCCATACGGCTGAAGATGGGTCCCCCGCCCAAGGAACCAGCAGGAAAACTATGCCTTGTTCTGAAGCTCTTTGGGAACCGCTTGCGTAGCCCCGCAGACCTGGGGGCTACAGGCTTTCCTGCTGCCTTCAGCCTCAATACTACGCTTTCCCACTAGGTGTCGCTCCAGGCACAAAAATGGCCATACGGCTGAAGATGGGTCCCCCGCCCAAGGAACCAGCAGGAAAACTAGGCCTTGTTCTGAAGCTCTTTGGGAACCGCTTGCGTAGCCCCACAGACCTGGGGGCTTCGGGATTTCCTGCTGCCTTCAGCCTCCACACCACCCTTTCCCACTTGGCGCCGCGCCAGGCACAAAAATGGCCATATGGCTGGAGAATTGTCCCACGCCCAAGGAGCCAGCAGGGAAAACTATGCCTTGTTCTAAAGCTCTTAGGGAACCGCTTGCGTAGACCCACAGACCTGGGGTCTATGGGCTTTCCTGCTGCCTTCAGCCTTGACATGACCCTTTGCCACTTGGCGCCGCGCTAGGCAAAAAAATGGCCATACGGCTGGAGATGTGTCCCCTGCCCAAAGACCCAGTAGGGAAAACTAGGCCTTGTTCTAAAGCTCTTTGGGAACCGCTTGCGTAGCACCCACAGACCTGGGGGTTGCAGGCTTTCCTGCTGCCTTCAGCCTCAATACTACGCTTTCCCACTAGGTGTCGCGCCAGGCACAAAAATGGCCATACGGCTGGAGATGGTCCCCTGCCCAAGGAACCAGCAGGGAAAACTATGCCTTGTTCTAAAGCTCTTAGGGCACTGCTTGCGTAGCCTCACAGACCTGGGGCTGCGAGCTTTCCTGCTGCCTTCAGCCTCGACACCACACTTTCCCACTTGGCGCCGCGCCAGGCAAAAAAATGGCCATACGGATGGAGATTGGTCCCACGCCCAAGGAGCCAGCAGGGAAAACTATGCCTTGTTCTAAAGCTATTTGGGAACCGCTTGCGTAGCCCCAAAGACCTGGGGGCTGCAGGCTTTCCTGCTGCCTTCAGCCTCAATACTACGCTTTCCCACTAGGTGTCGCTCCAGGCACAATAATGGTCATGCCGCTGGAGATGGGTCCCCCGCCCAAGGAGCCAGCAGGGAAAACTATGCCTTGTTCTAAAGCTCTTTGGGAACCGCTTGCGTAGCCCCACAGACCTGGGGCTGCGCTCTTTCCTGCTGCCTTCAGCCTCCACACCACCCTTTCCCACTTGGTGCCACGCCAGGCACAAAAAGAGCCATACGGCTGGAAGTGGGTCCCCCGCCCAAAGAGCCAGCAGGGAAAACCAGGCCTTGTTCTAAAGCTCTTTGGGAACCGCTTGCGTAGCCCCACAGACCTGGGGTCTACGGGCTTTCCTGCTGCCTTCAGCCTTGACATGACCCTTTGCCACTTGGTGCCGCGCTAGGCACAAAAATGGCCATACGGCTGGAGATGGGTCCCCAGCCCAAAGACCCAACAGGGAAAACTAGGCCTCGTTCTAAAGCTCTTTGGGAACCGCTTGCGTAGCCCCACAGACCTGGGGGCTGCTGGCTTTCCTGCTGCCTTCAGCCTCGACACCACACTTTCACACTTGGCGCCACGCCAGGTACAAAAATGGCCATATGGCTGGAGATTGGTCCCACGCCCAAGGAACCAGCAGGGAAAACTAGGCCTTGTTCTAAAGCTCTTTGGGAACCGCTTGCGTAGAACCCACAGACCTGGTGGCTGCGGGCTTTCCTGGTGACTTCAGCCTCCACACCACCCTTTCCGGCTTGGCGCCACGCCAGGCACAAAAATGGCCATACGGCTGGAGATGTGTCCCCTGCCCAAAGACCCAGCAGGGAAAACTAGGCCTTGTTCCAAAGCTGTTTGGGAACCGCTTGCGTAGCACCCACAGACCTGGGGGCTGCAGGCTTTCCTGCTGCCTTCAGCCTCAATACTACGCTTTCCCACTAGGTGTCGCTCCAGGCACAAAAATGGCCATACGGCTGAAGATGGGTCCCCCGCCCAAGGAACCAGCAGGAAAACTAGGCCTTGTTCTGAAGCTCTTTGGGAACCGCTTGCGTAGCCCCACAGACCTGGGGGCTTCGGGATTTCCTGCTGCCTTCAGCCTCCACACCACCCTTTCCCACTTGGCGCCGCGCCAGGCACAAAAATGGCCATATGGCTGGAGAATTGTCCCACGCCCAAGGAGCCAGCAGGGAAAACTATGCCTTGTTCTAAAGCTCTTAGGGAACCGCTTGCGTAGACCCACAGACCTGGGGTCTATGGGCTTTCCTGCTGCCTTCAGCCTTGACATGACCCTTTGCCACTTGGCGCCGCGCTAGGCAAAAAAATGGCCATACGGCTGGAGATGTGTCCCCTGCCCAAAGACCCAGTAGGGAAAACTAGGCCTTGTTCTAAAGCTCTTTGGGAACCGCTTGCGTAGCACCCACAGACCTGGGGGTTGCAGGCTTTCCTGCTGCCTTCAGCCTCAATACTACGCTTTCCCACTAGGTGTCGCGCCAGGCACAAAAATGGCCATACGGCTGGAGATGGTCCCCTGCCCAAGGAACCAGCAGGGAAAACTATGCCTTGTTCTAAAGCTCTTAGGGCACTGCTTGCGTAGCCTCACAGACCTGGGGCTGCGAGCTTTCCTGCTGCCTTCAGCCTCGACACCACACTTTCCCACTTGGCGCCGCGCCAGGCAAAAAAATGGCCATACGGATGGAGATTGGTCCCACGCCCAAGGAACCAGCAGGGAAAACCAGGCCTTGTTCTAAAGCTTTTTGGGAACCGCTTGCGTAGCCCCACAGACCTGGGGGCTGCGGGCTTTCCTGCTGACTTCAGCCTCCACACCACCCTTTCCCACTTGGCGTCGCGCCAGGCACAAAAATGGCTATACAGCTGAAGATAGGTCCCCCGCCCAAGGAGCCAGCAGGGAAAACTATGCCTTGTTCTAAAGCTATTTGGGAACCGCTTGCATAGCCCCACACACCTGGGGGCTGCGGGCTTTCCTGGTGCCTTCAGCCTCGACACCACCATTTCCCACTTGGTGCCGCGCCAGGTACAAAAATGGCTATACATCTGAAGATAGGTCCCTCACCCAAGGAGCCAGCAGAAAAAACTAGGCCTTGTTCTAAAGCTCTTTGGGAACCGCTTGCGTACACCCACAGACCTGGGGTCTACGGGCTTTCCTGCTGCCTTCAGCCTTGACATGACCCTTTGCCACTTGGCGCCGCGCTAGGCACAAAAATGGCCATACGGATGGAGATTGGTCCCACGCCCAAGGAACCAGCAGGGAAAACCAGGCCTTGTTCTAAAGCTCTTTGGGAACCGCTTGCGTAGACCCACAGACCTGGGGGCTGCGGGCTTTCCTGCTGCCTTCAGCCTCCACACCACCCTTTCCAACTTGGCGTCGCGCCAGGCACAAAAATGGCTATACGGCTGGGGATGGGTCCCCTGCCCAAGGAACCAGCAGGGAAAACTAGGCCTTGTTCTAAAGCTTTTTGGGAACCGCTTGCGTAGCACCCACAGACCTGGGGGCTGCAGGCTTTTCTGCAGCCTTCAGCCTCGACACCACCCTTTCCCACTTGGCGCCGCGCCAGGCACAAAAATGGCCATAGAGCTGGAGATGGGTCGCCCGCACAAGGAGCCAGCAGGGAAAACAATGCCTTCTTCTAAAGCTCTTTGGGAACCGCTTGCGTAGCCCCACAGACCTGGGGGCTGCGGGCTTTCCTGCTGCCTTCAGCCTCGTCACCACCCTTTCCCACTTGGTGCCATGCCAGGCACAAAAACAGCCATACGGCTGGAGATGGGTCCCCCGCCTATGGAGCCAGCAGGGAAAACTATGCCGTGTTCTAAAGCTCTTTGGGAAACACTTGCGTAGCCCCACAGAACTGGGGCTGCGGGCTTTCCTGCTGCCTTCAGCCTCAAAAACACCCTTTCCCACTTGGCGCCACGCCAGGCACAAATATGGCCATACGGCTGGAGATGTGTCCCCCGCTCAAAGACCCAGCAGGGAAAACTAGGCCTTGTTCTAAAGCTCTTTGGGAACCGCTTGCGTAGCACCCACAGACCTGGGGGCTGCGGGCTTTTCTACTGCCTTCAGCCTCCACACCACCCTTTCCCACTTGGCGCCACGCCAGGCACAAAAACAGCCATACGGCTGGAGATGCGTCCCACGCCGAAAGAGCCAGCAGGGAAAACTATGCCTTGTCCTAAAGTTCTTTGGGAACTGCTTGCGTAGCCCCACACACCTGGGGGCTGCGGGCTTTCCTGCTGCCTTCAGCCTCCACACCACCCTTTCCCACTTGGCGCCGCACCAGGCACAAAAATGGCCATACGGCTGGAGATGGGTCCCCCACCCAAGGAACCAGCAGGGAAAAATATGCCTTGTTCTAAAGCTCTGTGGGAACCGCTTGCGTAGCCCCACAGACCTGAGGGCTGCAGGCTTTCCTGCTGCCTTCAGCCTCCACACCACCCTTTCCCACTTGGCGCCGCGCCAGGCACAAAAATGGCCATATGGCTGGAGATGCGTCCCCCGCTCAAAGACCCAGCAGGGAAAACAATGCCTTCTTCTAAAGCTCTTTGGGAACCGCTTGCGTAGCACCCACAGACCTGGGGGCTGCAGGCTTTCCTGCTGCCTTCAGCCTCAATACTACGCTTTCCCACTAGGTGTCGCTCCAGGCACAAAAATGGCCATACGGCTGAAGATGGGTCCCCCTCCCAAGGAACCAGCAGGGAAAACTATGCCTTGTTCTAAAGCTCTTTGGGAACCGCTTGCGTAGCACCCACAGACCAGGGGCTGCGACCTTTCCTGCTGCCTTCAGCCTCCACACCACCCTTTCCCACTTGGCGCCACGCCAGGTATAAAAATGGCCATACGGCTGGAGATGTGTCCCCTGCCCAAAGACCCAGCAGGGAAAACTAGGCCTTGTTCTAAAGCTCTTTGGGAACCGCTTGCGTAGCACCCACAGACCTCGGGGCTGCAAGCTTTCCTGTTGCCTTCAGCCTCCACACCACCCTTTCCCACTTGGAGCCGCGCCAGGCACAAAAATGGCTATACGGCTGGAGATGGGTCCCCCACCCAAGGAGCCAGCAGAGTAAACCAGGCCTTGTTCTAAAGCTCTTTGGGAACCGCTTGCATAGCCCCACAGACTTGGGGGCTGCGGGCTTTCCTGCTGCCTTTAGCCTCGACACCACCCTTTCCCACTTGGCGCCGCGCCAGGCACAAATATGGCCATATGGCTGGAGATGGGTCCCCCACCCAAGGAACCAACAGGGAAAAATATGCCTTGTTCTAAAGCTGTTTGGGAACCGCTTGCGTAGCCCCACAGACCTGGGGGCTGCGGGCTTTCCTACTGCCTTCAGCCTCCACACCACCCTTTCCCACTTGGTGCCATGCCAGGCACAAAAACAGCCATACGGCTGGAGATGGGTCCCCCGCCAAAGGAGCTAGAAGGGAAAACTATGCCGTGTTCTAAAGCTCTTTGAGAAACGCTTGCGTAGCCCCACAGACCTGGGGGCTGCGGGCTTTCCTGCTGCCTTCAGCCTCGACACCACCCTTTCCCACTTGGCGCCGCGCCAGGCACATAAATGGCCATATGACTGGAGATGGGTCGCCCGCACAAGGAGCCAGCAGGGAAAAAATGCCTTGTTCTAAAGCTCTTTGGGAACCGCTTGCGTAGCCCCACAGACCTGGGGGCTGCGGGCTTTCCTGCTGCCTTCAGCCTCCACACCACCCTTTCCCACTTGGCGTCGCGCCAGGCACAAAAATGGCCATATGACTGGAGATGGGTCCCCCGCGCAAGGAACCAGCAGGGAAAAATATGCCTTCTTCTAAAGCTCTTTGGGAACCGCTTGCGTAGCCCCACAGACCCGGTGGGCTGCGGGCTTTCCTGCTGCCTTCAGCCTCGACACCACCCTTTCCCACTTGGTGCCACGCCAGGCACAAAAACAGCCATACGGCTGGAGATACGTCCCACGCCGAAAGAGCCAGCAGGGAAAACTATGCCTTGTTCTAAAGCTCTTTGGGAACCGCTTGCGTAGCCCCACAGACCTCGGGGATGCAAGCTTTCCTGCTGCCTTCAGCCTCAAAAACACCCTTTCCCACTTGGCGCCGCGCCAGGCACAAAAATGACCATACGGATGGAGATTTGTCCCACGCCCAAGGAGCCAGCAGGGAAAAAGAGGCCTTGTTCTAAAGCTCTTTGGGAACCTCTTGCGTAGCCCCACAGACCTGGGGGCTGCGGGCTTTCCTGCTGCCTTCAGCCTCCACACCACCCTTTCCCACTTGGCGCCGCGCCAGGCACAAAAATGGCTATACGGCTGGAGATGGGTCCCCCACCCAAGGTGCCAGCAGAGTAAACTAGGCCTTGTTCTAAAGCTCTTTGGGAACCGCTTGCATAGCCCCACAGACTTGGGGGCTGCGGGCTTTCCTGCTGACTTCAGCCTCGACACCACCCTTTCCCACTTGTGCCACGCCAGGCACAAAAATGGCCATATGGCTGGAGATGCGTCCCCCGCCCAAGGAGCCAGCAGGGAAAACAATGCCTTCTTCTAAAGCTCTTTGGGAACCGCTTGCGTAGCACCCACAGACCTGGGGGTGCAGGCTTTCCTGCTGCCTTCAGCCTCAATACTACGCTTTCCCACTAGGTGTCGCTCCAGGCACAAAAATGGCCATACGGCTGAAGATGGGTCGCCCGTCCAAGGAACCAGCAGGGAAAACTATGCCTTGTTCTAAAGCTCTTAGGGAACCGCTGGCGTAGCCCCACAGACCTGGGGCTGCGACCTTTCCTGCTGCCTTCAGCCTCCACACCACCCTTTCCCACTTGGTGCCACGCCAGGCACAAAAACAGCCATAAAGACGGAGATGCGTCCCACGCCGAAAGAGCCAGCAGGGAAAACTATGCCTTGTTCTAAAGCTCTTTGGGAACCGCTTGCATAGCCCCACACACCTGGGGGCTGCGGGCTTTCCTGCTGCCTTCAGCCTCCACACCACCCTTTCCCACTTGGCGCCGCACCAGGCACAAAAATGGCCATACGGCTGGAGATGGGTCCCCCACCCAAGGAACCAGCAGGGAAAAATATGCCTTGTTCTAAAGCTCTTTGGGAACCGCTTGCGTAGCACCCACAGACCTGGGGGCTGCGGGCTTTCCTGCTGCCTTCAGCCTCCACACCACCCTTTCCCACTTGGCGTCGCGCCAGGCACAAAAATGGCTATACGGCTGGAGAAGGGTCCCCTGCCCAAGGAGCCAGCAGGGAAAACTAGGCCTTGTTCTAAAGCTTTTTGGGAACCGCTTGCGTAGCCCCACAGACCTGGGGGCTGCAGGCTTTTCTGCAGCCTTCAGCCTCAAAACCACCCTTTCCCACTTGGCGCCACGCCAGGCACAAAAATGGCCATACGGCTGGAGATGGGTCCAACGCCCAAAGAGCCAGCAGGGAAAACTAGGCCTTGTTCTGAAGCTATTTGGGAACCTCTTGCGTAGCCCCACAGACCTTGGGGCTGCGGGCTTTCCTGGTGCCTTCAGCCTCCACACCACTCTTTCCCACTTGGTGCCACGCCAGGCACAAAAACAGCCATACGGCTGGAGATGTGTCCCCCGCTCAAAGACCCATCAGGGAAAACTAGGCCTTGTTCTAAAGCTCTTTGGATCCGCTTGCGTAGAACCCACAGACCTGGGGGCTGCAGGCTTTCCTGCTGCCTTCAGCCTCAATACTACGCTTTCCCACTAGGTGTCCCTCCAGGCACAATAATGGCCATGCCGCTGGAGATGGGTCCCCCGCCCAAGGAGCCAGCAGGGAAAACTAGGCCTTGTTCTAAATCTCTTTGGGAACCGCTTGCATAGCCCCACAGACCTGGGGGCTGTGGGCTTTCCTGATGCCTTCAGCCTCGACACCACCCTTTCCCACTTGGTGCCATGCCAGGCACAAAAACAGCCATACGGCTGGAGATGCGTCCCACGCCGAAAGAGCCAGCAGGGAAAACTATGCCTTGTTCTAAAGTTCTTTGGGAACTGCTTGCGTAGCCCCACACACCTGGGGGCTGCGGGCTTTCCTGCTGCCTTTAGCCTCGACACCACCCTTTCCCACTTGGCATCGCGCCAGGCACAAAAATGGCTATACGGCTGGAGATGGGTCCCCCGCCCAAGGAGCCAGCAGGGGAAACTATGCCTTGTTCTAAAGCTCTTTAGGGAACCTCTTGCGTAGCCCCACAGACCTGGGGGCTGCGGGCTTTTCTGCTGCCTTCAGCCTCAATACTACGCTTTCCCACTAGGTGTCCCTCCAGGCACAAAAATGGCCATACGGCTGGAGATGGGTCCCCCGCCAAGGAACCAGCAGGAAAACTATGCCTTGTTCTAAAGCTCTTAGGGCACCGCTTGCGTAGCCCCACAGACCAGGGGCTGCGACCTTTCCTGCTGCCTTCAGCCTCCACACCACTCTTTCCCGCTTGGTGCCACGCCAGGCACAAAAACAGCCATACGGCTGGAGATGCGTCCCACACCGAAAGAGCCAGCAGGGAAAACTATGCCTTGTTCTAAAGCTCTTTGGGAACCGCTTGCGTAGCCCCACACACCTGGGGGCTGTGGGCTTTCCTGCTGCCTTCAGCCTCGACACCACCCTTTCCCACTTGGCGCCGCACCAGGCACAAAAATGGCCATACGGCTGGAGATGAGTCCCCCACCCAAAGAGCCAGCAGGGAAAACAATGCCTTGTTCTAAAGCTCCTTGGGAACCGCTTGCGTAGCCCCACAGACCCGGTGGGCTGCGGGCTTTCCTGCTGCCTTCAGCCTCGACACCACCCTTTCCCACTTGGTGCCACGCCAGGCACAAAAACAGCCATACGGCTGGAGATACGTCCCACGCCGAAAGAGCCAGCAGGGAAAACTATGCCTTGTTCTAAAGCTCTTTGGGAACCGCTTGCGTAGCCCCACAGACCTGGGGGCTGCAAGCTTTCCTGCTGCCTTCAGCCTCAAAAACACCCTTTCCCACTTGGCGCCGCGCCAGGCACAAAAATGACCATACGGATGGAGATTTGTCCCACGCCCAAGGAGCCAGCAGGGAAAACCAGGCCTTGTTCTAAAGCTCTTTGGGAACCTCTTGCGTAGCCCCACAGACCTGGGGGCTGCGGGCTTTCCTGCTGCCTTCAGCCTCCACACCACCCTTTCCCACTTGGCGTCGCGCCAGGCACAATAATGGCTATACGGCTGGAGATGGGTCCCCCACCCAAGGTGCCAGCAGAGTAAACTAGGCCTTGTTCTAAAGCTCTTTGGGAACCGCTTGCATAGCCCCACAGACTTGGGGGCTGCGGGCTTTCCTGCTGACTTCAGCCTCGACACCACCCTTTCCCACTTGTGCCACGCCAGGCACAAAAATGGCCATATGGCTGGAGATGCGTCCCCCGCCCAAGGAGCCAGCAGGGAAAACAATGCCTTCTTCTAAAGCTCTTTGGGAACCGCTTGCGTAGCACCCACAGACCTGGGGGTGCAGGCTTTCCTGCTGCCTTCAGCCTCAATACTACGCTTTCCCACTAGGTGTCGCTCCAGGCACAAAAATGGCCATACGGCTGAAGATGGGTCGCCCGTCCAAGGAACCAGCAGGGAAAACTATGCCTTGTTCTAAAGCTCTTAGGGAACCGCTGGCGTAGCCCCACAGACCTGGGGCTGCGACCTTTCCTGCTGCCTTCAGCCTCCACACCACCCTTTCCCACTTGGTGCCACGCCAGGCACAAAAACAGCCATAAAGACGGAGATGCGTCCCACGCCGAAAGAGCCAGCAGGGAAAACTATGCCTTGTTCTAAAGCTCTTTGGGAACCGCTTGCATAGCCCCACACACCTGGGGGCTGCGGGCTTTCCTGCTGCCTTCAGCCTCGACACCACCCTTTCCCACTTGGCGCCGCACCAGGCACAAAAATGGCCATACGGCTGGAGATGGGTCCCCCACCCAAGGAACCAGCAGGGAAAAATATGCCTTGTTCTAAAGCTCTTTGGGAACCGCTTGCGTAGCACCCACAGACCTGGGGGCTGCAGGCTTTCCTGCTGTCTTCAGCCTTAATACTACGCTTTCCAACTAGGTGTCGCTCCAGGCACAATAATGGCCATGCGGCTGGAGATGGGTCCCCCGCCCAAAGAGCCAGCAGGGAAAACTATGCCTTCTTCTAAAGCTCTTTGGGAACCGCTTGCGTAGCCCCACAGACCTGGGGGCTGCGGGCTTTCCTGCTGCCTTCAGCCTCCACACCACCCTTTCCCACTTGGCGTCGCGCCAGGCACAAAAATGGCTATACGGTTGGAGAAGGGTCCCCTGCCCAAGGAGCCAGCAGGGAAAACTAGGCCTTGTTCTAAAGCTTTTTGGGAACCGCTTGCGTAGCCCCACACACCTGGGGGCTGTGGGCTTTCCTGGTGCCTTCAGCCTCCACACCACTCTTTCCCACTTGGTGCCACGCCAGGCACAAAAACAGCCATACGGCTGGAGATGTGTCCCCCGCTCAAAGACCCATCAGGGAAAACTAGGCCTTGTTCTAAAGCTCTTTGGATCCGCTTGCGTAGAACCCACAGACCTGGGGGCTGCAGGCTTTCCTGCTGCCTTCAGCCTCAATACTACGCTTTCCCACTAGGTGTCCCTTCAGGCACAATAATGGCCATGCCGCTGGAGATGGGTCCCCCGCCCAAGGAGCCAGCAGGGAAAACTAGGCCTTGTTCTAAATCTCTTTGGGAACCGCTTGCATAGCCCCACAGACCTGGGGGCTCTGGGCTTTCCTGATGCCTTCAGCCTCGACACCACCCTTTCCCACTTGGTGCCACGCCAGGCACAAAAACAGCCATACGGCTGGAGATGCGTCCCACGCCGAAAGAGCCAGCAGGGAAAACTATGCCTTGTTCTAAAGTTCTTTGGGAACTGCTTGCGTAGCCCCACACACCTGGGGGCTGCGGGCTTTCCTGCTGCCTTTAGCCTCGACACCACCCTTTCCCACTTGGCATCGCGCCAGGCACAAAAATGGCTATACGGCTGGAGATGGGTCCCCCGCCCAAGGAGCCAGCAGGGGAAACTATGCCTTGTTCTAAAGCTCTTTAGGGAACCTCTTGCGTAGCCCCACAGACCTGGGGGCTGCGGGCTTTTCTGCTGCCTTCAGCCTCAATACTACGCTTTCCCACTAGGTGTCCCTCCAGGCACAAAAATGGCCATACGGCTGGAGATGGGTCCCCCGCCAAGGAACCAGCAGGAAAACTATGCCTTGTTCTAAAGCTCTTAGGGCACCGCTTGCGTAGCCCCACAGACCAGGGGCTGCGACTTTCCTGCTGCCTTCAGCCTCCACACCACTCTTTCCTGCTTGGTGCCACGCCAGGCATAAAAACAGCCATACGGCTGGAGATGCGTCCCACACCGAAAGAGCCAGCAGGGAAAACTATGCCTTGTTCTAAAGCTCTTTGGGAACCGCTTGCGTAGCCCCACACACCTGGGGGCTGTGGGCTTTCCTGCTGCCTTCAGCCTCGACACCACCCTTTCCCACTTGGCGCCGCACCAGGCACAAAAATGGCCATACGGCTGGAGATGGGTCCCCCACCCAAGGAGCCAGCAGGGAAAACAATGCCTTGTTCTAAAGCTCTTTGGGAACCGCTTGCGTAGCCCCACAGACCTGGGGCTGGGCTCTTTCCTGCTGCCTTCAGCCTCCACACCACTCTTTCCCACTTGGTGCCACGCCAGGCACAAAAACAGCCATACGGCTGGAGATGTGCCCCACACCGAAAGAGCCAGCAGCGAAAACTAGGCCTTGTTCTAAAGCTCTTTGGGAACCGCTTGCGTAGCACCCACAGACCTGGGGGTTGCAGGCTTTCCTGCTGCCTTCAGCCTCAATACTACGCTTTCCCACTAGGTGTCGCTCCAGGCACAATAATGGCCATGCGGCTGGAGATGGGTCCCCCGCCCAAAGAGCCAGCAGGGGAAAATTGGCCTTGTTCTAAAGCTCTTTGGGAACCGCTTGCGTAGCCCCACAGACCTTGGGGCTGCGGTCTTTCCTGCTGCCTTCAGCCTCGACACCACCCTTTCCCACTTGGCGCCGCGCCAGGCACAAAAATGACCATACGGATGGAGATTTGTCCCACGCCCAAGGAGCCAGCAGGGAAAAAGAGGCCTTGTTCTAAAGCTCTTTGGGAACCTCTTGCGTAGCCCCACAGACCTGGGGGCTGCGGGCTTTCCTGCTGCCTTCAGCCTCCACACCACCCTTTCCCACTTGGCGTCGCGCCAGGCACAATAATGGCTATACGGCTCGAGATGGGTCCCCCACCCAAGGTGCCAGCAGAGTAAACTAGGCCTTGTTCTAAAGCTCTTTGGGAACCGCTTGCATAGCCCCACAGACTTGGGGGCTGCGGGCTTTCCTGCTGACTTCAGCCTCGACACCACCCTTTCCCACTTGTGCCACGCCAGGCACAAAAATGGCCATATGGCTGGAGATGCGTCCCCCGCCCAAGGAGCCAGCAGGGAAAACAATGCCTTCTTCTAAAGCTCTTTGGGAACCGCTTGCGTAGCACCCACAGACCTGGGGGTGCAGGCTTTCCTGCTGCCTTCAGCCTCAATACTACGCTTTCCCACTAGGTGTCGCTCCAGGCACAAAAATGGCCATACGGCTGAAGATGGGTCGCCCGTCCAAGGAACCAGCAGGGAAAACTATGCCTTGTTCTAAAGCTCTTAGGGAACCGCTGGCGTAGCCCCACAGACCTGGGGCTGCGACCTTTCCTGCTGCCTTCAGCCTCCACACCACCCTTTCCCACTTGGTGCCACGCCAGGCACAAAAACAGCCATAAAGACGGAGATGCGTCCCACGCCGAAAGAGCCAGCAGGGAAAACTATGCCTTGTTCTAAAGCTCTTTGGGAACCGCTTGCATAGCCCCACACACCTGGGGGCTGCGGGCTTTCCTGCTGCCTTCAGCCTCGACACCACCCTTTCCCACTTGGCGCCGCACCAGGCACAAAAATGGCCATACGGCTGGAGATGGGTCCCCCACCCAAGGAACCAGCAGGGAAAAATGTGCCTTGTTCTAAAGCTCTTTGGGAACCGCTTGCGTAGCACCCACAGACCTGGGGGCTGCAGGCTTTCCTGCTGTGTTCAGCCTTAATACTACGCTTTCCAACTAGGTGTCGCTCCAGGCACAATAATGGCCATGCGGCTGGAGATGGGTCCCCCGCCCAAAGAGCCAGCAGGGAAAACTATGCCTTCTTCTAAAGCTCTTTGGGAACCGCTTGCGTAGCCCCACAGACCTGGGGGCTGCGGGCTTTCCTGCTGCCTTCAGCCTCCACACCACCCTTTCCCACTTGGCGTCGCGCCAGGCACAAAAATGGCTATACGGCTGGAGAAGGGTCCCCTGCCCAAGGAGCCAGCAGGGAAAACTAGGCCTTGTTCTAAAGCTTTTTGGGAACCGCTTGCGTAGCCCCACAGACCTGGGGGCTGCAGGCTTTTCTGCAGCCTTCAGCCTCAAAACCACCCTTTCCCACTTGGCGCCACGCCAGGCACAAAAATGGCCATACGGCTGGAGATGGGTCCAACGCCCAAAGAGCCAGCAGGGAAAACTAGGCCTTGTTCTGAAGCTATTTGGGAACCTCTTGCGTAGCCCCACAGACCTTGGGGCTGCGGGCTTTCCTGGTGCCTTCAGCCTCCACACCACTCTTTCCCACTTGGTGCCACGCCAGGCACAAAAACAGCCATACGGCTGGAGATGTGTCCCCCGCTCAAAGACCCATCAGGGAAAACTAGGCCTTGTTCTAAAGCTCTTTGGATCTGCTTGCGTAGGACCCACAGACCTGGGGGCTGCAGGCTTTCCTGCTGCCTTCAGCCTCAATACTACGCTTTCCCACTAGGTGTCCCTCCAGGCACAATAATGGCCATGCCGCTGGATATGGGTCCCCCGCCCAAGGAGCCAGCAGGGAAAACTAGGCCTTGTTCTAAATCTCTTTGGGAACTGCTTGCATAGCCCCACAGACCTGGGGGCTGTGGGCTTTCCTGATGCCTTCAGCCTCGACACCACCCTTTCCCACTTGGTGCCACGCCAGGCACAAAAACAGCCATACGGCTGGAGATGCGTCCCACGCCGAAAGAGCCAGCAGGGAAAACTATGCCTTGTTCTAAAGTTCTTTGGGAACTGCTTGCGTAGCCCCACACACCTGGGGGCTGCGGGCTTTCCTGCTGCCTTTAGCCTCGACACCACCCTTTCCCACTTGGCATCGCGCCAGGCACAAAAATGGCTATACGGCTGGAGATGGGTCCCCCGCCCAAGGAGCCAGCAGGGGAAACTATGCCTTGTTCTAAAGCTCTTTAGGGAACCTCTTGCGTAGCCCCACAGACCTGGGGGCTGCGGGCTTTTCTGCTGCCTTCAGCCTCAATACTACGCTTTCCCACTAGGTGTCCCTCCAGGCACAAAAATGGCCATACGGCTGGAGATGGGTCCCCCGCCAAGGAACCAGCAGGAAAACTATGCCTTGTTCTAAAGCTCTTAGGGCACCGCTTGCGTAGCCCCACAGACCAGGGGCTGCGACCTTTCCTGCTGCCTTCAGCCTCCACACCACTCTTTCCCGCTTGGTGCCATGCCAGGCACAAAAACAGCCATACGGCTGGAGATGCGTCCCACACCGAAAGAGCCAGCAGGGAAAACTATGCCTTGTTCTAAAGCTCTTTGGGAACCGCTTGCGTAGCCCCACACACCTGGGGGCTGTGGGCTTTCCTGCTGCCTTCAGCCTCGACACCACCCTTTCCCACTTGGCGTCGCACCAGGCACAAAAATGGCCATACGGCTGGAGATGGGTCCCCCACCCAAGGAGCCAGCAGGGAAAACAATGCCTTGTTCTAAAGCTCTTTGGGAACCGCTTGCGTAGCCCCACAGACCTGGGGCTGGGCTCTTTCCTGCTGCCTTCAGCCTCCACACCACTCTTTCCCACTTGGTGCCACGCCAGGCACAAAAACAGCCATACGGCTGGAGATGTGTCCCACACCGAAAGAGCCAGCAGCGAAAACTAGGCCTTGTTCTAAAGCTCTTTGGGAACCGCTTGCGTAGCACCCACAGACCTGGGGGTTGCAGGCTTTCCTGCTGCCTTCAGCCTCAATACTACGCTTTCCCACTAGGTGTCGCTCCAGGCACAATAATGGCCATGCGGCTGGAGATGGGTCCCCCGCCCAAAGAGCCAGCAGGGGAAAATTGGCCTTGTTCTAAAGCTCTTTGGGAACCGCTTGCGTAGCCCCACAGACCTTGGGGCTGCGGGCTTTCCTGCTGCCTTCAGCCTCGACACCACCCTTTCCCACTTGGCGCCGCACCAGGCACAAATATGGCCATACGGCTGGAGATGTGTCCCCCGCTCAAAGAGCCAGCAGGGAAAACTATGCCTTGTTCTAAAGCTCTTTGGGAACCGCTTGCGTAGCACCCACAGACCTGGGGGCTGCGGGCTTTTCTACTGCCTTCAGCCTCGACACCACCCTTTCCCACTTGGCGCCACGCCAGGTATAAAAATGGCCATACGGCTGGAGACGTGTCCCCTGCCGAAAGACCCAGCAGGGAAAACTAGGCCTTGTTCTAAAGCTCTTTGGGAACCGCTTGCGTAGCACCCACAGACCTGGGGGCTGCAGGCTTTCCTGCTGTGTTCAGCCTTAATACTACGCTTTCCCACTAGGTGTCGCTCCAGGCACAATAATGGCCATGCGGCTGGAGATGGGTCCCCCGCCCAAAGAGCCAGCAGGGAAAACTATGCCTTCTTCTAAAGCTCTTTGGGAACCGCTTGCGTAGACCCACAGACCTGGGGGCTGCGACCTTTCCTGCTGCCTTCAGCCTCCACACCACCCTTTCCCACTTGGCGTCGCGCCAGGCACAAAAATGGCTATACGGCTGGAGAAGGGTCCCCTGCCCAAGGAGCCAGCAGGGAAAACTAGGCCTTGTTCTAAAGCTTTTTGGGAACCGCTTGCGTAGCCCCACAGACCTGGGGGCTGCAGGCTTTTCTGCAGCCTTCAGCCTCAAAACCACCCTTTCCCACTTGGCGCCACGCCAGGCACAAAAATGGCCATACGGCTGGAGATGGGTCCAACGCCCAAAGAGCCAGCAGGGAAAACTAGGCCTTGTTCTGAAGCTATTTGGGAACCTCTTGCGTAGCCCCACAGACCTTGGGGCTGCGGGCTTTCCTGGTGCCTTCAGCCTCCACACCACTCTTTCCCACTTGGTGCCACGCCAGGCACAAAAACAGCCATACGGCTGGAGATGTGTCCCCCGCTCAAAGACCCATCAGGGAAAACTAGGCCTTGTTCTAAAGCTCTTTGGATCCGCTTGCGTAGAACCCACAGACCTGGGGGCTGCAGGCTTTCCTGCTGCCTTCAGCCTCAATACTACGCTTTCCCACTAGGTGTCCCTCCAGGCACAATAATGGCCATGCCTCTGGAGATGGGTCCCCCGCCCAAGGAGCCAGCAGGGAAAACTAGGCCTTGTTCTAAATCTCTTTGGGAACCGCTTGCATAGCCCCACAGACCTGGGGGCTGTGGGCTTTCCTGATGCCTTCAGCCTCGACACCACCCTTTCCCACTTGGTGCCACGCCAGGCACAAAAACAGCCATACGGCTGGAGATGCGTCCCACGCCGAAAGAGCCAGCAGGGAAAACTATGCCTTGTTCTAAAGTTCTTTGGGAACTGCTTGCGTAGCCCCACACACCTGGGGGCTGCGGGCTTTCCTGCTGCCTTTAGCCTCGACACCACCCTTTCCCACTTGGCATCGCGCCAGGCACAAAAATGGCTATACGGCTGGAGATGGGTCCCCCGCCCAAGGAGCCAGCAGGGGAAACTATGCCTTGTTCTAAAGCTCTTTAGGGAACCTCTTGCGTAGCCCCACAGACCTGGGGGCTGCGGGCTTTTCTGCTGCCTTCAGCCTCAATACTACGTTTTCCCACTAGGTGTCCCTCCAGGCACAAAAATGGCCATACGGCTGGAGATGGGTCCCCCGCCAAGAACCAGCAGGAAAACTATGCCTTGTTCTAAAGCTCTTTGGGAACCGCTTGCGTAGACCCACAGACCAGGGGCTGCGACCTTTCCTGCTGCCTTCAGCCTCCACACCACTCTTTCCCGCTTGGTGCCACGCCAGGCACAAAAACAGCCATACGGCTGGAGATGCGTCCCACACCGAAAGAGCCAGCAGGGAAAACTATGCCTTGTTCTAAAGCTCTTTGGGAACCGCTTGCGTAGCCCCACACACCTGGGGGCTGTGGGCTTTCCTGCTGCCTTCAGCCTCGACACCACCCTTTCCCACTTGGCGTCGCACCAGGCACAAAAATGGCCATACGGCTGGAGATGGGTCCCCCACCCAAGGAGCCAGCAGGGAAAACAATGCCTTGTTCTAAAGCTCTTTGGGAACCGCTTGCGTAGCCCCACAGACCTTGGGGCTGCGGGCTTTCCTGGTGCCTTCAGCCTCCACACCACTCTTTCCCAAATGGTGCCACGCCAGGCACAAAAACAGCCATACGGCTGGAGATGTGTCCCCCGCTCAAAGACCCATCAGGGAAAACTAGGCCTTGTTCTAAAGCTCTTTGGATCCGCTTGCGTAGAACCCACAGACCTGGGGGCTGCAGGCTTTCCTGCTGCCTTCAGCCTCAATACTACGCTTTTCCACTAGGTGTCCCTCCAGGCACAATAATGGCCATGCCGCTGGAGATGGGTCCCCCGCCCAAGGAGCCAGCAGGGAAAACTATGCCTTGTTCTAAAGCTCTTTGGGAACCGCTTGCATAGCCCCACAGACCTGGGGGCTGTGGGCTTTCCTGCTGCCTTCAGCCTCCACACCACTCTTTCCCACTTGGTGCCACGCCAGGCACAAAAACAGCCATACGGCTGGAGATGTGTCCCACACCGAAAGAGCCAGCAGCGAAAACTAGGCCTTGTTCTAAAGCTCTTTGGGAACCGCTTGCGTAGCACCCACAGACCTGGGGGTTGCAGGCTTTCCTGCTGCCTTCAGCCTCAATACTACGCTTTCCCACTAGGTGTCGCTCCAGGCACAATAATGGCCATGCGGCTGGAGATGGGTCCCCCGCCCAAAGAGCCAGCAGGGGAAAATTGGCCTTGTTCTAAAGCTCTTTGGGAACCGCTTGCGTAGCCCCACAGACCTTGGGGCTGCGGGCTTTCCTGCTGCCTTCAGCCTCGACACCACCCTTTCCCACTTGGCGCCGCACCAGGCACAAATATGGCCATACGGCTGGAGATGTGTCCCCCGCTCAAAGAGCCAGCAGGGAAAACTATGCCTTGTTCTAAAGCTCTTTGGGAACCGCTTGCGTAGCACCCACAGACCTGGGGGCTGCGGGCTTTTCTACTGCCTTCAGCCTCCACACCACCCTTTCCCACTTGGCGCCACGCCAGGTATAAAAATGGCCATACGGTTGGAGACGTGTCCCCTGCCCAAAGACCCAGCAGGGAAAACTAGGCCTTGTTCTAAAGCTCTTTGGGAACCGCTTGCGTAGCACCCACAGACCTGGGGGCTGCAGGCTTTCCTGCTGTGTTCAGCCTTAATACTACGCTTTCCCACTAGGTGTCGCTCCAGGCACAATAATGGCCATGCGGCTGGAGATGGGTCCCCCGCCCAAAGAGCCAGCAGGGAAAACTATGCCTTCTTCTAAAGCTCTTTGGGAACCGCTTGCGTAGACCCACAGACCTGGGGGCTGCGGGCTTTCCTGCTGCCTTCAGCCTCCACACCACCCTTTCCCACTTGGCGTCGCGCCAGGCACAAAAATGGCTATACGGCTGGAGAAGGGTCCCCTGCCCAAGGAGCCAGCAGGGAAAACTAGGCCTTGTTCTAAAGCTTTTTGGGAACCGCTTGCGTAGCCCCACAGACCTGGGGGCTGCAGGCTTTTCTGCAGCCTTCAGCCTCAAAACCACCCTTTCCCACTTGGCGCCACGCCAGGCACAAAAATGGCCATACGGCTGGAGATGGGTCCAACGCCCAAAGAGCCAGCAGGGAAAACTAGGCCTTGTTCTGAAGCTATTTGGGAACCTCTTGCGTAGCCCCACAGACCTTGGGGCTGCGGGCTTTCCTGGTGCCTTCAGCCTCCACACCACTCTTTCGCACTTGGTGCCACGCCAGGCACAAAAACAGCCATACGGCTGGAGATGTGTCCCCCGCTCAAAGACCCATCAGGGAAAACTAGGCCTTGTTCTAAAGCTCTTTGGATCCGCTTGCGTAGAACCCACAGACCTGGGGGCTGCAGGCTTTCCGGCTGCCTTCAGCCTCAATACTACGCTTTCCCACTAGGTGTCCCTCCAGGCACAATAATGGCCATGCCTCTGGAGATGGGTCCCCCGCCCAAGGAGCCAGCAGGGAAAACTAGGCCTTGTTCTAAATCTCTTTGGGAACCGCTTGCATAGCCCCACAGACCTGGGGGCTGTGGGCTTTCCTGATGCCTTCAGCCTCGACACCACCCTTTCCCACTTGGTGCCACGCCAGGCACAAAAACAGCCATACGGCTGGAGATGCGTCCCACGCCGAAAGAGCCAGCAGGGAAAACTATGCCTTGTTCTAAAGTTCTTTGGGAACTGCTTGCGTAGCCCCACACACCTGGGGGCTGCGGGCTTTCCTGCTGCCTTTAGCCTCGACACCACCCTTTCCCACTTGGCATCGCGCCAGGCACAAAAAGGGCTATACGGCTGGAGATGGGTCCCCCGCCAAAGGAGCCAGCAGGGGAAACTATGCCTTGTTCTAAAGCTCTTTAGGGAACCTCTTGCGTAGCCCCACAGACCTGGGGGCTGCGGGCTTTTCTGCTGCCTTCAGCCTCAATACTACGCTTTCCCACTAGGTGTCCCTCCAGGCACAAAAATGGCCATACGGCTGGAGATGGGTCCCCCGCCAAGAACCAGCAGGAAAACTATGCCTTGTTCTAAAGCTCTTAGGGCACCGCTTGCGTAGCCCCACAGACCAGGGGCTGCGACCTTTCCTGCTGCCTTCAGCCTCCACACCACTCTTTCCCGCTTGGTGCCACGCCAGGCACAAAAACAGACATACGGCTGGAGATGCGTCCCACACCGAAAGAGCCAGCAGGGAAAACTATGCCTTCTTCTAAAGCTCTTTGGGAACCGCTTGCGTAGACCCACAGACCTGGGGCCTGCGGGCTTTCCTGCTGCCTTCAGCCTCCACACCACCCTTTCCCACTTGGCGTCGCGCCAGGCACAAAAATGGCTATACGGCTGGAGAAGGGTCCCCTGCCCAAGGAGCCAGCAGGGAAAACTAGGCCTTGTTCTAAAGCTTTTTGGGAACCGCTTGCGTAGCCCCACAGACCTGGGGGCTGCAGGCTTTTCTGCAGCCTTCAGCCTCAAAACCACCCTTTCCCACTTGGCGCCACGCCAGGCACAAAAATGGCCATACGGCTGGAGATGGGTCCAACGCCCAAAGAGCCAGCAGGGAAAACTAGGCCTTGTTCTGAAGCTATTTGGGAACCTCTTGCGTAGCCCCACAGACCTTGGGGCTGCGGGCTTTCCTGGTGCCTTCAGCCTCCACACCACTCTTTCCCACTTGGTGCCACGCCAGGCACAAAAACAGCCATACGGCTGGAGATGTGTCCCCCGCTCAAAGACCCATCAGGGAAAATTAGGCCTTGTTCTAAAGCTCTTTGGATCCGCTTGCGTAGAACCCACAGACCTGGGGGCTGCAGGCTTTCCGGCTGCCTTCAGCCTCAATACTACGCTTTCCCACTAGGTGTCCCTCCAGGCACAATAATGGCCATGCCTCTGGAGATGGGTCCCCCGCCCAAGGAGCCAGCAGGGAAAACTAGGCCTTGTTCTAAATCTCTTTGGGAACCGCTTGCATAGCCCCACAGACCTGGGGGCTGTGGGCTTTCCTGATGCCTTCAGCCTCGACACCACCCTTTCCCACTTGGTGCCACGCCAGGCACAAAAACAGCCATACGGCTGGAGATGCGTCCCACGCCGAAAGAGCCAGCAGGGAAAACTATGCCTTGTTCTAAAGTTCTTTGGGAACTGCTTGCGTAGCCCCACACACCTGGGGGCTGCGGGCTTTCCTGCTGCCTTTAGCCTCGACACCACCCTTTCCCACTTGGCATCGCGCCAGGCACAAAAATGGCTATACGGCTGGAGATGGGTCCCCCGCCCAAGGAGCCAGCAGGGGAAACTATGCCTTGTTCTAAAGCTCTTTAGGGAACCTCTTGCGTAGCCCCACAGACCTGGGGGCTGCGGGCTTTTCTGCTGCCTTCAGCCTCAATACTACGCTTTCCCACTAGGTGTCCCTCCAGGCACAAAAATGGCCATACGGCTGGAGATGGGTCCCCCGCCAAGAACCAGCAGGAAAACTATGCCTTGTTCTAAAGCTCTTAGGGCACCGCTTGCGTAGCCCCACAGACCAGGGGCTGCGACCTTTCCTGCTGCCTTCAGCCTCCACACCACTCTTTCCCGCTTGGTGCCACGCCAGGCACAAAAACAGCCATACGGCTGGAGATGCGTCCCACACCGAAAGAGCCAGCAGGGAAAACTATGCCTTGTTCTAAAGCTCTTTGGGAACCGCTTGCGTAGCCCCACACACCTGGGGGCTGTGGGCTTTCCTGCTGCCTTCAGCCTCGACACCACCCTTTCCCACTTGGCGCCGCACCAGGCACAAAAATGGCCATACGGCTGGAGATGGGTCCCCCACCCAAGGAGCCAGCAGGGAAAACAATGCCTTGTTCTAAAGCTCTTTGGGAACCGCTTGCGTAGCCCCACAGACCTTGGGGCTGCGGGCTTTCCTGGTGCCTTCAGCCTCCACACCACTCTTTCCCAAATGGTGCCACGCCAGGCACAAAAACAGCCATACGGCTGGAGATGTGTCCCCCGCTCAAAGACCCATCAGGGAAAACTAGGCCTTGTTCTAAAGCTCTTTGGATCCGCTTGCGTAGAACCCACAGACCTGGGGGCTGCAGGCTTTCCTGCTGCCTTCAGCCTCAATACTACGCTTTTCCACTAGGTGTCCCTCCAGGCACAATAATGGCCATGCCGCTGGAGATGGGTCCCCCGCCCAAGGAACCAGCAGGGAAAACTATGCCTTGTTCTAAAGCTCTTTGGGAACCGCTTGCATAGCCCCACAGACCTGGGGGCTGTGGGCTTTCCTGCTGCCTTCAGCCTCCACACCACTCTTTCCCACTTGGTGCCACGCCAGGCACAAAAACAGCCATACGGCTGGAGATGTGTCCCACACCGAAAGAGCCAGCAGCGAAAACTAGGCCTTGTTCTAAAGCTCTTTGGGAACCGCTTGCGTAGCACCCACAGACCTGGGGGTTGCAGGCTTTCCTGCTGCCTTCAGCCTCAATACTACGCTTTCCCACTAGGTGTCCCTCCAGGCACAATAATGGCCATGCGGCTGGAGATGGGTCCCCCGCCCAAAGAGCCAGCAGGGGAAAATTGGCCTTGTTCTAAAGCTCTTTGGGAACCGCTTGCGTAGCCCCACAGACCTTGGGGCTGCGGGCTTTCCTGCTGCCTTCAGCCTCGACACCACCCTTTCCCACTTGGCGCCACGCCAGGCACAAATATGGCCATACGGCTGGAGATGTGTCCCCCGCTCAAAGAGCCAGCAGGGAAAACTATGCCTTGTTCTAAAGCTCTTTGGGAACCGCTTGCGTAGCACCCACAGACCTGGGGGCTGCGGGCTTTTCTACTGCCTTCAGCCTCCACACCACCCTTTCCCACTTGGCGCCACGCCAGGTATAAAAATGGCCATACGGCTGGAGATGTGTCCCCTGCCCAAAGACCCAGCAGGGAAAACTATGCCTTGTTCTAAAGCTCTTTGGGAACCGCTTGCGTAGCACCCACAGACCTCGGGGCTGCAAGCTTTCCTGCTGCCTTCAGCCTCGACACCACCCTTTCCCACTTGACGCCGCGCCGGGCACAAAAATTGCCATACAGATGGAGATTTGTCCCATGCCCAAGGAGCCAGCAGGGAAAACCAGGCCTTGTTCTAAAGCTCTTTGGGAACCTCTTGCGTAGCCCCACAGACCTGTGGGCTGTGGGCTTTCCTGCTGCCTTCAGCCTCCACACCACCATTTCCCACTTGGCGCCGCGGCAGGCACAAAAATGGCTATACGGCTGGAGATGGCTCCCCCACCCAAGGAGCCAGCAGGGAAAACCAGGCCTTGTTTAAAAGCTCTTTGGGAACCGCTTGCATAACCCCACTAACTTGGGGGCTGCGGGCTTTCCTGCTGCTTTCAGCCTCGACACCACCCTTTCCCACTTGTGCCACGCCAGGCACAAAAGCGGCTATACGGCTGGAGATGGGTCCCCCGCCCAAAGAGCCAGCAGGGAAAACTATGCCTTGTTCTAAAGCTCTTTGGGAACCACTTGCGTAGCCCCACAGACCTGGGGGCTGCGGGCTTTCCTGCTGCCTTCAGCCTCGACACCACCCTTTCCCACTTGGCGCCGCGCCAGGCACAAAAATTGCCATATGGCTGGAAATGGGTCGCCCGCAAAAGGAGCCAGCAGGGAAAACAATGCCTTCTTCTAAAGCTCTTTGGGAACCGCTTGCGTAGCCCCACAGACCTTGGGGCTGCGGGCTTTCCTGCTGCCTTTAGCCTCGACACCACCCTTTCCCACTTGGTGTCGCGCCAGGCACAAAAATGGCCATATGGCTGGAGATGGGTCGCCCGCCCAAGGAGCCAGCAGGGAAAACAATGCCTTCTTCTAAAGCTCTTTGGGAACCGCTTGCGTAGCCCCACAGACCTGGGGGCTGCGGGCTTTCCTGCTGCCTTCAGCCTCGACACCACCCTTTCCCACTTGGTGCCACGCCAGGCACAAAAACAGCCATATGGTTGGAGATGGGTCCCCCGCCCAAAGAGCCAGCAGGGAAATCTATGCCTTGTTCTAAAGCTCTTTTGGAAACGCTTGCGTAGCCCCAGAGACCTGGGGGCTGCGGGCTTTCCTGCTGCCTTCAGCCTCGACACCACCCTTTCCCACTTGGCGCCGCGCCAGGCACAAAAATGGCCATATGGCTGGAGATGCGTCCCCCGCCCAAGGAACCAGCAGGGAAAACTATGCCTTGTTCTAAAGCTCTTAGGGAACCGCTTGCGTAGCCCCACAGACATGGGGCTGCGACCTTTCCTGCTGCCTTCAGCCTCCACACCACCCTTTCCCACTTGGTGCCACGCCAGGCACAAAAACAGCCATACGGCTGGAGATGCGTCCCACGCCGAAAGAGCCAGCAGGGAAAACTAGGCCTTGTTCTAAATCTCTTTGGGAACCGCTTGCATAGCCCCACAGACCTGGGGGCTGTGGGCTTTCCTGATGCCTTCAGCCTCGACACCACCCTTTCCCACTTGGTGCCACGCCAGGCACAAAAACAGCCATACGGCTGGAGATGCGTCCCACGCCGAAAGAGCCAGCAGGGAAAACTATGCCTTGTTCTAAAGTTCTTTGGGAACTGCTTGCGTAGCCCCACACACCTGGGGGCTGCGGGCTTTCCTGCTGCCTTTAGCCTCGACACCACCCTTTCCCACTTGGCATCGCGCCAGGCACAAAAATGGCTATACGGCTGGAGATGGGTCCCCCGCCCAAGGAGCCAGCAGGGGAAACTATGCCTTGTTCTAAAGCTCTTTAGGGAACCTCTTGCGTAGCCCCACAGACCTGGGGGCTGCGGGCTTTTCTGCTGCCTTCAGCCTCAATACTACGCTTTCCCACTAGGTGTCCCTCCAGGCACAAAAATGGCCATACGGCTGGAGATGGGTCCCCCGCCAAGAACCAGCAGGAAAACTATGCCTTGTTCTAAAGCTCTTAGGGCACCGCTTGCGTAGCCCCACAGACCAGGGGCTGCGACCTTTCCTGCTGCCTTCAGCCTCCACACCACTCTTTCCCGCTTGGTGCCACGCCAGGCACAAAAACAGCCATACGGCTGGAGATGCGTCCCACACCGAAAGAGCCAGCAGGGAAAACTATGCCTTGTTCTAAAGCTCTTTGGGAACCGCTTGCGTAGCCCCACACACCTGGGGGCTGTGGGCTTTCCTGCTGCCTTCAGCCTCGACACCACCCTTTCCCACTTGGCGCCGCACCAGGCACAAAAATGGCCATACGGCTGGAGATGGGTCCCCCACCCAAGGAGCCAGCAGGGAAAACAATGCCTTGTTCTAAAGCTCTTTGGGAACCGCTTGCGTAGCCCCACAGACCTTGGGGCTGCGGGCTTTCCTGGTGCCTTCAGCCTCCATACCACTCTTTCCCAAATGGTGCCACGCCAGGCACAAAAACAGCCATACGGCTGGAGATGTGTCCCCCGCTCAAAGACCCATCAGGGAAAACTAGGCCTTGTTCTAAAGCTCTTTGGATCCGCTTGCGTAGAACCCACAGACCTGGGGGCTGCAGGCTTTCCTGCTGCCTTCAGCCTCAATACTACGCTTTTCCACTAGGTGTCCCTCCAGGCACAATAATGGCCATGCCGCTGGAGATGGGTCCCCCGCCCAAGGAGCCAGCAGGGAAAACTATGCCTTGTTCTAAAGCTCTTTGGGAACCGCTTGCATAGCCCCACAGACCTGGGGGCTGTGGGCTTTCCTGCTGCCTTCAGCCTCCACACCACTCTTTCCCACTTGGTGCCACGCCAGGCACAAAAACAGCCATACGGCTGGAGATGTGTCCCACACCGAAAGAGCCAGCAGCGAAAACTAGGCCTTGTTCTAAAGCTCTTTGGGAACCGCTTGCGTAGCACCCACAGACCTGGGGGTTGCAGGCTTTCCTGCTGCCTTCAGCCTCAATACTACGCTTTCCCACTAGGTGTCGCTCCAGGCACAATAATGGCCATGCGGCTGGAGATGGGTCCCCCGCCCAAAGAGCCAGCAGGGGAAAATTGGCCTTGTTCTAAAGCTCTTTGGGAACCGCTTGCGTAGCCCCACAGACCTTGGGGCTGCGGGCTTTCCTGCTGCCTTCAGCCTCGACACCACCCTTTCCCACTTGGCGCCACGCCAGGCACAAATATGGCCATACGGCTGGAGATGTGTCCCCCGCTCAAAGAGCCAGCAGGGAAAACTATGCCTTGTTCTAAAGCTCTTTGGGAACCGCTTGCGTAGCACCCACAGACCTGGGGGCTGCGGGCTTTTCTACTGCCTTCAGCCTCCACACCACCCTTTCCCACTTGGCGCCACGCCAGGTATAAAAATGGCCATACGGCTGGAGATGTGTCCCCTGCCCAAAGACCCAGCAGGGAAAACTATGCCTTGTTCTAAAGCTCTTTGGGAACCGCTTGCGTAGCACCCACAGACCTCGGGGCTGCAAGCTTTCCTGCTGCCTTCAGCCTCGACACCACCCTTTCCCACTTGACGCCGCGCCGGGCACAAAAATTGCCATACAGATGGAGATTTGTCCCATGCCCAAGGAGCCAGCAGGGAAAACCAGGCCTTGTTCTAAAGCTCTTTGGGAACCTCTTGCGTAGCCCCACAGACCTGTGGGCTGCGGGCTTTCCTGCTGCCTTCAGCCTCCACACCACCATTTCCCACTTGGCGCCGCGGCAGGCACAAAAATGGCTATACGGCTGGAGATGGGTCCCCCACCCAAGGAGCCAGCAGGGAAAACCAGGCCTTGTTTAAAAGCTCTTTGGGAACCGCTTGCATAACCCCACTAACTTGGGGGCTGCGGGCTTTCCTGCTGCTTTCAGCCTCGACACCACCCTTTCCCACTTGTGCCACGCCAGGCACAAAAGCGGCTATACGGCTGGAGATGGGTCCCCCGCCCAAAGAGCCAGCAGGGAAAACTATGCCTTGTTCTAAAGCTCTTTGGGAACCACTTGCGTAGCCCCACAGACCTGGGGGCTGCGGGCTTTCCTGCTGCCTTCAGCCTCGACACCACCCTTTCCCACTTGGCGCCGCGCCAGGCACAAAAATTGCCATATGGCTGGAAATGGGTCGCCCGCACAAGGAGCCAGCAGGGAAAACAATGCCTTCTTCTAAAGCTCTTTGGGAACCGCTTGCGTAGCCCCACAGACCTTGGGGCTGCGGGCTTTCCTGCTGCCTTTAGCCTCGACACCACCCTTTCCCACTTGGTGTCGCGCCAGGCACAAAAATGGCCATATGGCTGGAGATGGGTCGCCCGCCCAAGGAGCCAGCAGGGAAAACAATGCCTTCTTCTAAAGCTCTTTGGGAACCGCTTGCGTAGCCCCACAGACCTGGGGGCTGCGGTCTTTCCTGCTGCCTTCAGCCTCGACACCACCCTTTCCCACTTGGTGCCACGCCAGGCACAAAAACAGCCATATGGTTGGAGATGGGTCCCCCGCCCAAAGAGCCAGCAGGGAAATCTATGCCTTGTTCTAAAGCTCTTTTGGAAACGCTTGCGTAGCCCCAGAGACCTGGGGGCTGCGGGCTTTCCTGCTGCCTTCAGCCTCGACACCACCCTTTCCCACTTGGCGCCGCGCCAGGCACAAAAATGGCCATATGGCTGGAGATGCGTCCCCCGCCCAAGGAACCAGCAGGGAAAACTATGCCTTGTTCTAAAGCTCTTAGGGAACCGCTTGCGTAGCCCCACAGACATGGGGCTGCGACCTTTCCTGCTGCCTTCAGCCTCCACACCACCCTTTCCCACTTGGTGCCACGCCAGGCACAAAAACAGCCATACGGCTGGAGATGCGTCCCACGCCGAAAGAGCCAGCAGGGAAAACTATGCCTTGTTCTAAAGCTCTTTGGGAACCGCTTGCATAGCCCCACACACCTGGGGGCTGCGGGCTTTCTTGCTGCCTTCAGCCTCCACACCACCCTTTCCCACTTGGCGCCGCACCAGGCACAAAAATGGCCATACGGCTGGAGATGGGTCCCCCACCCAAGGAACCAGCAGGGAAAAATATGCCTTGTTCTAAAGCTCTTTGGGAACCGCTTGCGTAGCCCCACAGACCTGGGGGCTGCGGGCTTTCCTGCTGCCTTCAGCCTCCATACCACTCTTTCCCACTTGGTGCCACGACAGGCACAAAAACAGCCATACGGCTGGAGATGTGTCCTCCGCTCAAAGAGCCAGCAGGGAAAACTATGCCTTGTTCTAAAGCTCTTTGGGAACCGCTTGCGTAGCACCCACAGACCTGTGGGCTGCGGGCTTTCCTGCTGCCTTCAGCCTCAACACCACCCTTTCCCACTTGGCGCCACGCCAGGCACAAAAATGGCCATACGGCTGGAGATGTGTCCCCCGCTCAAAGACCCAGCAGGGAAAACTAGGCCTTGTTCTAAACCTCTTTGGGAACCGCTTGCGTAGCACCCACAGACCTGGGGGCTGCGGGCTTTTCTACTGCCTTCAGCCTCCACACCACCCTTTCCCACTTGGCGCCACGCCAGGTATAAATATGGCCATACGGATGGAGATGGGTCACCTGCCCAAGGAGCCAGCAGGGAAAACCAGGCTTTGTTCTAAAGCTCTTTGGGAACCTCTTGCGTAGACCCACAGACCTGGGGGCAGCGGGCTTTCCTGCTGCCTTCAGCCTCCACACCACCCTTTCCCACTTGGCGCCGCGCCAGGCACAAAAATGGCTATACGGCTGGAGATGGGTCCCGCACCCAAGGTGCCAGCAGAGTAAACTAGGCCTTCTTCTAAAGCTCTTTGGGAACCGCTTGCATAGCCCCACAGACCTTGGGGCTGCGGGCTTTCCTGCTGCCTTCAGCCTCGACACCACCCTTTCCGACTTGTGCCACGCCAGGCACAATAATGGCTATACGCCTGGAGATGGGTCCCCCGCCCAAAGAGCCAGCAGGGAAAACTAGGCCTTGTTCTAAAGCTCTTTTGGAAACGCTTGCGTAGCACCAGAGACCTGGGGGCTGCGGGCTTTCCTGCTGCCTTCAGCCTCGACACCACCCTTTCCCACTTGGCACCGCGCCAGGCACAAAAATGGCCATATGGCTGGAGATGCGTCCCCCGCCCAAGGAGCCAGCAGGGAAAACAATGCCTTCTTCTAAAGCTCTTTGGGAACCGCTTGCGTAGCCCCACAGACCTGGGGGCTGCGGGCTTTCCTGCTGCCTTCAGCCTCCACACCACTCTTTCCCACTTGGTGCCACGACAGGCACAAAAACAGCCATAAGGCTGGAGATGTGTCCCCCGCTCAAAGAGCCAGCAGGGAAAACTATGCCTTGTTCTAAAGCTCTTTGGGAACCGCTTGCGTAGCACCCACAGACCTGGGGGCTGCGGGCTTTCCTGCTGCCTTCAGCCTCGACACCACCCTTTCCCACTTGGCGCCACGCCAGGCACAAAAATGGCCATACGGCTGGAGATGTGTCCCCCGCTCAAAGACCCAGCAGGGAAAACTAGGCCTAGTTCTAAACCTCTTTGGGAACTGCTTGCGTAGCACCCACAGACCTGGGGGCTGCGGGCTTTTCTACTGCCTTCAGCCTCCACACCACCCTTTCCCACTTGGCGCCACGCCAGGTATAAAAATGGCCATACGGATGGAGATGGGTCACCTGCCCAAGGAGCCAGCAGGGAAAACCAGGCATTGTTCTAAAGCTCTTTGGGAACCTCTTGCGTAGCCCCACAGACCTGGGGGCTGCGGGCTTTCCTGCTGCCTTCAGCCTCCACACCACCCTTTCCCACTTGGCGCCGCGCCAGGCACAAAAATGGCTATACGGCTGGAGATGGGTCCCGCACCCAAGGTGCCAGCAGAGTAAACTAGGCCTTCTTCTAAAGCTCTTTGGGAACCGCTTGCATAGCCCCACAGACCTGGGGGCTGCGGGTTTCCTGCTGCCTTCAGCCTCGACACCACCCTTTCCGACTTGTGCCACGCCAGGCACAATAATGGCTATACGCCTGGAGATGGGTCCCCCGCCCAAAGAGCCAGCAGGGAAAAATAGGCCTTGTTCTAAAGCTCTTTTGGAAACGCTTGCGTAGCCCCAGAGACCTGGGGGCTGCGACCTTTCCTGCTGCCTTCAGCCTCCACACCACCCTTTCCCACTTGGTGCCACGCCAGGCACAAAAACAGCCATACGGCTGGAGATGCGTCCCACGCCGAAAGAGCCAGCAGGGAAAACTATGCCTTGTTCTAAAGCTCTTTGGGAACCGCTTGCATAGCCCCACACACCTGGGGGCTGCGGGCTTTCTTGCTGCCTTCAGCCTCCACACCACCCTTTCCCACTTGGCGCCGCACCAGGCACAAAAATGGCCATACGGCTGGAGATGGGTCCCCCACCCAAGGAACCAGCAGGGAAAAATATGCCTTGTTCTAAAGCTCTTTGGGAACCGCTTGCGTAGCCCCACAGACCTGGGGGCTGCGGGCTTTCCTGCTGCCTTCAGCCTCCACACCACTCTTTCCCACTTGGTGCCACGACAGGCACAAAAACAGCCATACGGCTGGAGATGTGTCCTCCGCTCAAAGAGCCAGCAGGGAAAACTATGCCTTGTTCTAAAGCTCTTTGGGAACCGCTTGCGTAGCACCCACAGACCTGTGGGCTGCGGGCTTTCCTGCTGCCTTCAGCCTCGACACCACCCTTTCCCACTTGGCGCCACGCCAGGCACAAAAATGGCCATACGGCTGGAGATGTGTCCCCCGCTCAAAGACCCAGCAGGGAAAACTAGGCCTTGTTCTAAACCTCTTTGGGAACCGCTTGCGTAGCACCCAGAGACCTGGGGGCTGCGGGCTTTTCTACTGCCTTCAGCCTCCACACCACCCTTTCCCACTTGGCGCCACGCCAGGTATAAAAATGGCCATACGGATGGAGATGGGTCACCTGCCCAAGGAGCCAGCAGGGAAAACCAGGCTTTGTTCTAAAGCTCTTTGGGAACCTCTTGCGTAGACCCACAGACCTGGGGGCAGCGGGCTTTCCTGCTGCCTTCAGCCTCCACACCACCCTTTCCCACTTGGCGCCGCGCCAGGCACAAAAATGGCTATACGGCTGGAGATGGGTCCCGCACCCAAGGTGCCAGCAGAGTAAACTAGGCCTTCTTCTAAAGCTCTTTGGGAACCGCTTGCATAGCCCCACAGACCTGGGGGCTGCGGGTTTCCTGCTGCCTTCAGCCTCGACACCACCCTTTCCCACTTGGTGCCACGCCAGGCACAATAATGGCTATACGCCTGGAGATGGGTCCCCCGCCCAAAGAGCCTGCAGGGAAAACTAGGCCTTGTTCTAAAGCTCTTTTGGAAACGCTTGCGTAGCACCAGAGACCTGGGGGCTGCGGGCTTTCCTGCTGCCTTCAGCCTTGACACCACCCTTTCCCACTTGGCACCGCGCCAGGCACAAAAATGGCCATATGGCTGGAGATGCGTCCCCCGCCCAAGGAGCCAGCAGGGAAAACAATGCCTTCTTCTAAAGCTCTTTGGGAACCGCTTGCGTAGCCCCACAGACCTGGGGGCTGCGGGCTTTCCTGCTGCCTTCAGCCTCCACACCACTCTTTCCCACTTGGTGCCACGACAGGCACAAAAACAGCCATACGGCTGGAGATGTGTCCCCCGCTCAAAGAGCCAGCAGGGAAAACTATGCCTTGTTCTAAAGCTCTTTGGGAACCGCTTGCGTAGCACCCACAGACCTGGGGGCTGCGGGCTTTCCTGCTGCCTTCAGCCTCGACACCACCCTTTCCCACTTGGCGCCACGCCAGGCACAAAAATGGCCATACGGCTGGAGATGTGTCCCCCGCTCAAAGACCCAGCAGGGAAAACTAGGCCTTGTTCTAAACCTCTTTGGGAACCGCTTGCGTAGCACCCACAGACCTGGGGGCTGCGGGCTTTTCTACTGCCTTCAGCCTCCACACCACCCTTTCCCACTTGGCGCCACGCCAGGTATAAAAATGGCCATACGGATGGAGATGGGTCACCTGCCCAAGGAGCCAGCAGGGAAAACCAGGCTTTGTTCTAAAGCTCTTTGGGAACCTCTTGTGTAGCCCCACAGACCTGGGGGCTGCGGGCTTTCCTGCTGCCTTCAGCCTCCACACCACCCTTTCCCACTTGGCGCCGCGCCAGGCACAAAAATGGCTATACGGCTGGAGATGGGTCCCGCACCCAAGGTGCCAGCAGAGTAAACTAGGCCTTCTTCTAAAGCTCTTTGGGAACCGCTTGCATAGCCCCACAGACCTGGGGGCTGCGGGTTTCCTGCTGCCTTCAGCCTCGACACCACCCTTTCCGACTTGTGCCACGCCAGGCACAATAATGGCTATACGCCTGGAGATGGGTCCCCCGCCCAAAGAGCCAGCAGGGAAAACTAGGCCTTGTTCTAAAGCTCTTTTGGAAACGCTTGCGTAGCACCAGAGACCTGGGGGCTGCGGGCTTTCCTGGTGCCTTCAGCCTCGACACCACCCTTTCCCACTTGGCACCGCGCCAGGCACAAAAATGGCTATACGGCTGGAGATGGGTCCCCCGCCCAAAGAGCCAGCAGGGAAAACTATGCCTTGTTCTAAAGCTCTTTGGGAACCACTTGCGTAGCCCCACACACCTGGCGGCTGCGGGCTTTCCTGCTGCCTTCAGCCTCGACACCACCCTTTCCCACTTGGCGCCGCGCCAGGCACAAAAATTGCCATATGGCTGGAAATGGGTCGCCCGCACAAGGAGCCAGCAGGGAAAACAATGCCTTCTTCTAAAGCTCTTTGGGAACCGCTTGCGTAGCCCCACAGACCTTGGGGCTGCGGGCTTTCCTGCTGCCTTTAGCCTCGACACCACCCTTTCCCACTTGGTGTCGCGCCAGGCACAAAAATGGCCATATGGCTGGAGATGGGTCGCCCGCCCAAGGAGCCAGCAGGGAAAACAATGCCTTCTTCTAAAGCTCTTTGGGAACCGCTTGCGTAGCCCCACAGACCTGGGGGCTGCGGTCTTTCCTGCTGCCTTCAGCCTCGACACCACCCTTTCCCACTTGGTGCCACGCCAGGCACAAAAACAGCCATATGGTTGGAGATGGGTCCCCCGCCCAAAGAGCCAGCAGGGAAATCTATGCCTTGTTCTAAAGCTCTTTTGGAAACGCTTGCGTAGCCCCAGAGACCTGGGGGCTGCGGGCTTTCCTGCTGCCTTCAGCCTCGACACCACCCTTTCCCACTTGGCGCCGCGCCAGGCACAAAAATGGCCATATGGCTGGAGATGCGTCCCCCGCCCAAGGAACCAGCAGGGAAAACTATGCCTTGTTCTAAAGCTCTTAGGGAACCGCTTGCGTAGCCCCACAGACATGGGGCTGCGACCTTTCCTGCTGCCTTCAGCCTCCACACCACCCTTTCCCACTTGGTGCCACGCCAGGCACAAAAACAGCCATACGGCTGGAGATGCGTCCCACGCCGAAAGAGCCAGCAGGGAAAACTATGCCTTGTTCTAAAGCTCTTTGGGAACCGCTTGCATAGCCCCACACACCTGGGGGCTGCGGGCTTTCTTGCTGCCTTCAGCCTCCACACCACCCTTTCCCACTTGGCGCCGCACCAGGCACAAAAATGGCCATACGGCTGGAGATGGGTCCCCCACTCAAGGAACCAGCAGGGAAAAATATGCCTTGTTCTAAAGCTCTTTGGGAACCGCTTGCGTAGCCCCACAGACCTGGGGGCTGCGGGCTTTCCTGCTGCCTTCAGCCTCCATACCACTCTTTCCCACTTGGTGCCACGACAGGCACAAAAACAGCCATACGGCTGGAGATGTGTCCTCCGCTCAAAGAGCCAGCAGGGAAAACTATGCCTTGTTCTAAAGCTCTTTGGGAACCGCTTGCGTAGCACCCACAGACCTGTGGGCTGCGGGCTTTCCTGCTGCCTTCAGCCTCGACACCACCCTTTCCCACTTGGCGCCACGCCAGGCACAAAAATGGCCATACGGCTGGAGATGTGTCCCCCGCTCAAAGACCCAGCAGGGAAAACTAGGCCTTGTTCTAAACCTCTTTGGGAACCGCTTGCGTAGCACCCACAGACCTGGGGGCTGCGGGCTTTTCTACTGCCTTCAGCCTCCACACCACCCTTTCCCACTTGGCGCCACGCCAGGTATAAAAATGGCCATACGGATGGAGATGGGTCACCTGCCCAAGGAGCCAGCAGGGAAAACCAGGCTTTGTTCTAAAGCTCTTTGGGAACCTCTTGCGTAGCCCCACAGACCTGGGGGCAGCGGGCTTTCCTGCTGCCTTCAGCCTCCACACCACCCTTTCCCACTTGGCGCCGCGCCAGGCACAAAAATGGCTATACGGCTGGAGATGGGTCCCGCACCCAAGGTGCCAGCAGAGTAAACTAGGCCTTCTTCTAAAGCTCTTTGGGAACCGCTTGCATAGCCCCACAGACCTGGGGGCTGCGGGTTTCCTGCTGCCTTCAGCCTCGACACCACCCTTTCCGACTTGTGCCACGCCAGGCACAATAATGGCTATACGCCTGGAGATGGGTCCCCCGCCCAAAGAGCCAGCAGGGAAAACTAGGCCTTGTTCTAAAGCTCTTTTGGAAACGCTTGCGTAGCACCAGAGACCTGGGGGCTGCGGGCTTTCCTGCTGCCTTCAGCCTCAATACTACGCTTTCCCACTAGGTGTCTCTCCAGGCACAAAAATGGCCATACGGCTGAAGATGGGTCCCCCGCCCAAGGAACCAGCAGAGAAAACTATGCCTTGTTCTAAAGCTCTTAGGGAACCGCTTGCGTAGCCCCACAGACCTGGGGCTGCGGGCTTTCCTGCTGCCTTCAGCCTCCACACCACCCTTTCCCACTTGGCGCCGCACCAGGCACAAAAATGGCCATACGGCTGGAGATGGGTCCCCCACCCAAGGAACCAGCAGGGAAAAATATGCCTTGTTCTAAAGCTCTTTGGGAACCGCTTGCATAACCCCACAGACTTGGGGGCTGCGGGCTTTCCTGCTGCTTTCAGCCTCGACACCACCCTTTCCCACTTGTGCCACGCCAGGCACAAAAACGGCTATACGGCTGGAGATGGGTCCCCCGCCCAAAGACCCAGCAGGGAAAACTATGCCTTGTTCTAAAGCTCTTTGGGAACCACTTGCGTAGCCCCACACACCTGGCGGCTGCGGGCTTTCCTGCTGCCTTCAGCCTCGACACCACCCTTTCCCACTTGGCGCCGCGCCAGGCACAAAAATTGACATATGGCTGGAAATGGGTCGCCCGCACAAGGAGCCAGCAGGGAAAACAATGCCTTCTTCTAAAGCTCTTTGGAAACCGCTTGCGTAGCCCCACAGACCTTGGGGCTGCGGGCTTTCCTGCTGCCTTTAGCCTCGACACCACCCTTTCCCACTTGGTGTCGCGCCAGGCACAAAAATGGCCATATGGCTGGAGATGGGTCGCCCGCCCAAGGAGCCAGCAGGGAAAACAATGCCTTCTTCTAAAGCTCTTTGGGAACCGCTTGCGTAGCCCCACAGACCTGGGGGCTGCGGTCTTTCCTGCTGCCTTCAGCCTCGACACCACCCTTTCCCACTTGGTGCCACGCCAGGCACAAAAACAGCCATATGGTTGGAGATGGGTCCCCCGCCCAAAGACCCAGCAGGGAAATCTATGCCTTGTTCTAAAGCTCTTTTGGAAACGCTTGCGTAGCCCCAGAGACCTGGGGGCTGCGGGCTTTCCTGCTGCCTTCAGCCTCGACACCACCCTTTCCCACTTGGCGCCGCGCCAGGCACAAAAATGGCCATATGGCTGGAGATGCGTCCCCCGCCCAAGGAACCAGCAGGGAAAACTATGCCTTGTTCTAAAGCTCTTAGGGAACCGCTTGCGTAGCCCCACAGACCTGGGGGCTGCGGGCTTTCCTGCTGCCTTCAGCCTCCACACCACTCTTTCCCACTTGGTGCCACGACAGGCACAAAAACAGCCATACGGCTGGAGATGTGTCCCCCGATCAAAGAGCCAGCAGGGAAAACTAGGCCTTGTTCTAAAGCTCTTTGGGAACCGCTTGCGTAGCACCCACAGACCTGGGGGCTGCGGGCTTTCCTGCTGCCTTCAGCCTCGACACCACCCTTTCCCACTTGGCGCCACGCCAGGCACAAAAATGGCCATACGGCTGGAGATGTGTCCCCCGCTCAAAGACCCAGCAGGGAAAACTAGGCCTTGTTCTAAACCTCTTTGGGAACCGCTTGCGTAGCACCCACAGACCTGGGGGCTGCGGGCTTTTCTACTGCCTTCAGCCTCCACACCACCCTTTCCCACTTGGCGCCACGCCAGGTCTAAAAATGGCCATACGGATGGAGATGGGTCACCTGCCCAAGGAGCCAGCAGGGAAAACCAGGCTTTGTTCTAAAGCTCTTTGGGAACCTCTTGCGTAGCCCCACAGACCTGGGGGCTGCGGGCTTTCCTGCTGCCTTCAGCCTCCACACCACTCTTTCCCACTTGGTGCCACGGCAGGCACAAAAACAGCCATACGGCTGGAGATGTGTCCCCCGCTCAAAGAGCCAGCAGGGAAAACTATGCCTTGTTCTAAAGCTCTTTGGGAACCGCTTGCGTAGCACCCACAGACCTGGGGGCTGCGGGCTTTCCTGCTGCCTTCAGCCTCGACACCACCCTTTCCCACTTGGCGCCACGCCAGGCACAAAAATGGCCATACGGCTGGAGATGTGTCCCCCGCTCAAAGACCCAGCAGGGAAAACTAGGCCTTGTTCTAAACCTCTTTGGGAACCGCTTGCGTAGCACCCACAGACCTGGGGGCTGCGGGCTTTTCTACTGCCTTCAGCCTCCACACCACCCTTTCCCACTTGGCGCCACGCCAGGTATAAAAATGGCCATACGGATGGAGATGGGTCACCTGCCCAAGGAGCCAGCAGGGAAAACCAGGCTTTGTTCTAAAGCTCTTTGGGAACCTCTTGCGTAGCCCCACAGACCTGGGGGCTGCGGGCTTTCGTGCTGCCTTCAGCCTCCACACCACCCTTTCCCACTTGGCGCCGCGCCAGGCACAAAAATGGCTATACGGCTGGAGATGGGTCCCGCACCCAAGGTGCCAGCAGAGTAAACTAGGCCTTCTTCTAAAGCTCTTTGGGAACCGCTTGCATAGCCCCACAGACCTGGGGGCTGCGGGTTTCCTGCTGCCTTCAGCCTCGACACCACCCTTTCCGACTTGTGCCACGCCAGGCACAATAATGGCTATACGCCTGGAGATGGGTCCCCCGCCCAAAGAGCCAGCAGGGAAAACTAGGCCTTGTTCTAAAGCTCTTTTGGAAACGCTTGCGTAGCACCAGAGACCTGGGGGCTGCGGGCTTTCCTGCTGCCTTCAGCCTCGACACCACCCTTTCCCACTTGGCACCGCGCCAGGCACAAAAATGGCCATATGGCTGGAGATGCGTCCCCCGCCCAAGGAGCCAGCAGGGAAAACAATGCCTTCTTCTAAAGCTCTTTGGGAACCGCTTGCGTAGCACCCACAGACCTGGGGGCTGCAGGCTTTCCTGCTGCCTTCAGCCTCAATACTACGCTTTCCCACTAGGTGTCTCTCCAGGCACAAAAATGGCCATACGGCTGAAGATGGGTCCCCCGCCCAAGGAACCAGCAGAGAAAACTATGCCTTGTTCTAAAGCTCTTAGGGAACCGCTTGCGTAGCCCCACAGACCTGGGGCTGCGGGCTTTCCTGCTGCCTTCAGCTTCCACACCACCCTTTCCCACTTGTGCCACGCCAGGCACAAAAACGGCTATACGGCTGGAGATGGGTCCCCCGCCCAAAGACCCAGCAGGGAAAACTATGCCTTGTTCTAAAGCTCTTTGGGAACCACTTGCGTAGCCCCACACACCTGGCGGCTGCGGGCTTTCCTGCTGCCTTCAGCCTCGACACCACCCTTTCCCACTTGGCGCCGCGCCAGGCACAAAAATTGCCATATGGCTGGAAATGGGTCGCGCGCACAAGGAGCCAGCAGGGAAAACAATGCCTTCTTCTAAAGCTCTTTGGAAACCGCTTGCGTAGCCCCACAGACCTTGGGGCTGCGGGCTTTCCTGCTGCCTTTAGCCTCGACACCACCCTTTCCCACTTGGTGTCGCGCCAGGCACAAAAATGGCCATACGGCTGGAGATGGGTCACCCGCCCAAGGAGCCAGCAGGGAAAACTAGGCCTTGTTCTAAAGCTCTTTGGGAACCGCTTGCGTAGCCCCACAGACCTGGGGGCTGCGGGCTTTCCTGCTGCCTTCAGCCTCGACACCACCCTTTCCCACTTGGTGCCACGCCAGGCACAAAAATGGCCATATGGCTGGAGATGCGTCCCCCGCCCAAGGAACCAGCAGGGAAAACTATGCCTTGTTCTAAAGCTCTTAGGGAACCGATTGCGTAGCCCCACAGACATGGGGCTGCGACCTTTCCTACTGCCTTCAGCCTCCACACCACCCTTTCCCACTTGGTGCCACGCCAGGCACAAAAACAGCCATACGGCTGGAGATGCGTCCCACGCCGAAAGAGCCAGCAGGGAAAACTATGCCTTGTTCTAAAGCTCTTTGGGAACCGCTTGCATAGCCCCACACACCTGGGGGCTGCGGGCTTTCTTGCTGCCTTCAGCCTCCACACCACCCTTTCCCACTTGGCGCCGCACCAGGCACAAAAATGGCCATACGGCTGGAGATGGGTCCCCCACCCAAGGAACCAGCAGGGAAAAATATGCCTTGTTCTAAAGCTCTTTGGGAACCGCTTGCGTAGCCCCACAGACCTGGGGGCTGCGGGCTTTCCTGCTGCCTTCAGCCTCCACACCACTCTTTCCCACTTGGTGCCACGACAGGCACAAAAACAGCCATACGGCTGGAGATGTGTCCCCCGCTCAAAGAGCCAGCAGGGAAAACTATGCCTTGTTCTAAAGCTCTTTGGGAACCGCTTGCGTAGCACCCACAGACCTGGGGGCTGCGGGCTTTCCTGCTGCCTTCAGCCTCGACACCACCCTTTCCCACTTGGCGCCACGCCAGGCACAAAAATGGCCATACGGCTGGAGATGTGTCCCCCGCTCAAAGACCCAGCAGGGAAAACTATGCCTAGTTCTAAACCTCTTTGGGAACTGCTTGCGTAGCACCCGCAGACCTGGGGGCTGCGGGCTTTTCTAGTGCCTTCAGCCTCCACACCACCCTTTCCCACTTGGCGCCACGCCAGGTATAAAAATGGCCATACGGATGGAGATGGGTCACCTGCCCAAGGAGCCAGCAGGGAAAACCAGGCTTTGTTCTAAAGCTCTTTGGGAACCTCTTGCGTAGCCCCACAGACCTGGGGGCTGCGGGCTTTCCTGCTGCCTTCAGCCTCCACACCACCCTTTCCCACTTGGCGCCGCGCCAGGCACAAAAATGGCTATACGGCTGGAGATGGGTCCCGCACCCAAGGTGCCAGCAGAGTAAACTAGGCCTTCTTCTAAAGCTCTTTGGGAACCGCTTGCATAGCCCCACAGACCTGGGGGCTGCGGGTTTCCTGCTGCCTTCAGCCTCGACACCACCCTTTCCGACTTGTGCCACGCCAGGCACAATAATGGCTATACGCCTGGAGATGGGTCCCCCGCCCAAAGAGCCAGCAGGGAAAACTAGGCCTTGTTCTAAAGCTCTTTTGGAAACGCTTGCGTAGCCCCAGAGACCTGGGGGCTGCGGGCTTTCCTGCTGCCTTCAGCCTCGACACCACCCTTTCCCACTTGGCGCCGCGCCAGGCACAAAAATGGCCATATGGCTGGAGATGCGTCCCCCGCCCAAGGAACCAGCAGGGAAAACTATGCCTTGTTCTAAAGCTCTTAGGGAACCGCTTGCGTAGCCCCACAGACATGGGGCTGCGACCTTTCCTGCTGCCTTCAGCCTCCACACCACCCTTTCCCACTTGGTGCCACGCCAGGCACAAAAACAGCCATACGGCTGGAGATGCGTCCCACGCCGAAAGAGCCAGCAGGGAAAACTATGCCTTGTTCTAAAGCTCTTTGGGAACCGCTTGCATAGCCCCACACACCTGGGGGCTGCGGGCTTTCTTGCTGCCTTCAGCCTCCACACCACCCTTTCCCACTTGGCGCCGCACCAGGCACAAAAATGGCCATACGGCTGGAGATGGGTCCCCCACCCAAGGAACCAGCAGGGAAAAATATGCCTTGTTCTAAAGCTCTTTGGGAACCGCTTGCGTAGCCCCACAGACCTGGGGGCTGCGGGCTTTCCTGCTGCCTTCAGCCTCCACACCACTCTTTCCCACTTGGTGCCACGACAGGCACAAAAACAGCCATACGGCTGGAGATGTGTCCCCCGCTCAAAGAGCCAGCAGGGAAAACTATGCCTTGTTCTAAAGCTCTTTGGGAACCGCTTGCGTAGCACCCACAGACCTGGGGGCTGCGGGCTTTCCTGCTGCCTTCAGCCTCGACACCACCCTTTCCCACTTGGCGCCACGCCAGGCACAAAAATGGCCATACGGCTGGAGATGTGTCCCCCGCTCAAAGACCCAGCAGGGAAAACTATGCCTAGTTCTAAACCTCTTTGGGAACTGCTTGCGTAGCACCCGCAGACCTGGGGGCTGCGGGCTTTTCTAGTGCCTTCAGCCTCCACACCACCCTTTCCCACTTGGCGCCACGCCAGGTATAAAAATGGCCATACGGATGGAGATGGGTCACCTGCCCAAGGAGCCAGCAGGGAAAACCAGGCTTTGTTCTAAAGCTCTTTGGGAACCTCTTGCGTAGCCCCACAGACCTGGGGGCTGCGGGCTTTCCTGCTGCCTTCAGCCTCCACACCACCCTTTCCCACTTGGCGCCGCGCCAGGCACAAAAATGGCTATACGGCTGGAGATGGGTCCCGCACCCAAGGTGCCAGCAGAGTAAACTAGGCCTTCTTCTAAAGCTCTTTGGGAACCGCTTGCATAGCCCCACAGACCTGGGGGCTGCGGGTTTCCTGCTGCCTTCAGCCTCGACACCACCCTTTCCGACTTGTGCCACGCCAGGCACAATAATGGCTATACGCCTGGAGATGGGTCCCCCGCCCAAAGAGCCAGCAGGGAAAACTAGGCCTTGTTCTAAAGCTCTTTTGGAAACGCTTGCGTAGCCCCAGAGACCTGGGGGCTGCGGGCTTTCCTGCTGCCTTCAGCCTCGACACCACCCTTTCCCACTTGGCGCCGCGCCAGGCACAAAAATGGCCATATGGCTGGAGATGCGTCCCCCGCCCAAGGAACCAGCAGGGAAAACTATGCCTTGTTCTAAAGCTCTTAGGGAACCGCTTGCGTAGCCCCACAGACATGGGGCTGCGACCTTTCCTGCTGCCTTCAGCCTCCACACCACCCTTTCCCACTTGGTGCCACGCCAGGCACAAAAACAGCCATACGGCTGGAGATGCGTCCCACGCCGAAAGAGCCAGCAGGGAAAACTATGCCTTGTTCTAAAGCTCTTTGGGAACCGCTTGCATAGCCCCACACACCTGGGGGCTGCGGGCTTTCTTGCTGCCTTCAGCCTCCACACCACCCTTTCCCACTTGGCGCCGCACCAGGCACAAAAATGGCCATACGGCTGGAGATGGGTCCCCCACCCAAGGAACCAGCAGGGAAAAATATGCCTTGTTCTAAAGCTCTTTGGGAACCGCTTGCGTAGCCCCACAGACCTGGGGGCTGCGGGCTTTCCTGCTGCCTTCAGCCTCCACATCACTCTTTCCCACTTCGTGCCACGACAGGCACAAAAACAGCCATACGGCTGGAGATGTGTCCTCCGCTCAAAGAGCCAGCAGGGAAAACTATGCCTTGTTCTAAAGCTCTTTGGGAACCGCTTGCGTAGCACCCACAGACCTGTGGGCTGCGGGCTTTCCTGCTGCCTTCAGCCTCGACACCACCCTTTCCCACTTGGCGCCACGCCAGGCACAAAAATGGCCATACGGCTGGAGATGTGTCCCCCGCTCAAAGACGCAGCAGGGAAAACTAGGCCTTGTTCTAAACCTCTTTGGGAACCGCTTGCGTAGCACCCACAGACCTGGGGGCTGCGGGCTTTTCTACTGCCTTCAGCCTCCACACCACCCTTTCCCACTTGGCGCCACGCCAGGTATAAAAATGGCCATACGGATGGAGATGGGTCACCTGCCCAAGGAGCCAGCAGGGAAAACCAGGCTTTGTTCTAAAGCTCTTTGGGAACCTCTTGCGTAGACCCACAGACCTGGGGGCAGCGGGCTTTCCTGCTGCCTTCAGCCTCCACACCACCCTTTCCCACTTGGCGCCGCGCCAGGCACAAAAATGGCTATACGGCTGGAGATGGGTCCCGCACCCAAGGTGCCAGCAGAGTAAACTAGGCCTTCTTCTAAAGCTCTTTGGGAACCGCTTGCATAGCCCCACAGACCTGGGGGCTGCGGGTTTCCTGCTGCCTTCAGCCTCGACACCACCCTTTCCGACTTGTGCCACGCCAGGCACAATAATGGCTATACGCCTGGAGATGGGTCCCCCGCCCAAAGAGCCAGCAGGGAAAACTATGCCTTGTTCTAAAGCTCTTTTGGAAACGCTTGCGTAGCACCAGAGACCTGGGGGCTGCGGGCTTTCCTGCTGCCTTCAGCCTCAATACTACGCTTTCCCACTAGGTGTCTCTCCAGGCACAAAAATGGCCATACGGCTGAAGATGGGTCCCCCGCCCAAGGAACCAGCAGAGAAAACTATGCCTTGTTCTAAAGCTCTTAGGGAACCGCTTGCGTAGCCCCACAGACCTGGGGCTGCGGGCTTTCCTGCTGCCTTCAGCCTCCACACCACCCTTTCCCACTTGGCGCCGCACCAGGCACAAAAATGGCCATACGGCTGGAGATGGGTCCCCCACCCAAGGAACCAGCAGGGAAAAATATGCCTTGTTCTAAAGCTCTTTGGGAACCGCTGCATAACCTCACAGACTTGGGGGCTGCGGGCTTTCCTGCTGCTTTCAGCCTCGACACCACCCTTTCCCACTTGTGCCACGCCAGGCACAAAAACGGCTATACGGCTGGAGATGGGTCCCCCGCCCAAAGACCCAGCAGGGAAAACTATGCCTTGTTCTAAAGCTCTTTGGGAACCACTTGCGTAGCCCCACACACCTGGCGGCTGCGGGCTTTCCTGCTGCCTTCAGCCTCGACACCACCCTTTCCCACTTGGCGCCGCGCCAGGCACAAAAATTGCCATATGGCTGGAAATGGGTCGCCCGCACAAGGAGCCAGCAGGGAAAACAATGCCTTCTTCTAAAGCTCTTTGGAAACCGCTTGCGTAGCCCCACAGACCTTGGGGCTGCGGGCTTTCCTGCTGCCTTTAGCCTCGACACCACCCTTTCCCACTTGGTGTCGCGCCAGGCACAAAAATGGCCATATGGCTGGAGATGGGTCGCCCGCACAAGGAGCCAGCAGGGAAAACAATGCCTTCTTCTAAAGCTCTTTGGGAACCGCTTGCGTAGCCCCACAGACCTGGGGGCTGCGGGCTTTCCTGCTGCCTTCAGCCTCGACACCACCCTTTCCCACTTGGTGCCACGCCAGGCACAAAAACAGCCATATGGTTGGAGATGGGTCCCCCGCCCAAAGACCCAGCAGGGAAATCTATGCCTTGTTCTAAAGCTCTTTTGGAAACGCTTGCGTAGCCCCAGAGACCTGGGGGCTGCGGGCTTTCCTGCTGCCTTCAGCCTCGACACCACCCTTTCCCACTTGGCGCCGCGCCAGGCACAAAAATGGCCATATGGCTGGAGATGCGTCCCCCGCCCAAGGAACCAGCAGGGAAAACTATGCCTTGTTCTAAAGCTCTTAGGGAACCGCTTGCGTAGCCCCACAGACCTGGGGGCTGCGGGCTTTCCTGCTGCCTTCAGCCTCCACACCACTCTTTCCCACTTGGTGCCACGACAGGCACAAAAACAGCCATACGGCTGGAGATGTGTCCCCCGATCAAAGACCCAGCAGGGAAAACTAGGCCTTGTTCTAAACCTCTTTGGGAACCGCTTGCGTAGCACCCACAGACCTGGGGGCTGCGGGCTTTTCTACTGCCTTCAGCCTCCACACCACCCTTTCCCACTTGGCGCCACGCCAGGTCTAAAAATGGCCATACGGATGGAGATGGGTCACCTGCCCAAGGAGCCAGCAGGGAAAACCAGGCTTTGTTCTAAAGCTCTTTGGGAACCTCTTGCGTAGCCCCACAGACCTGGGGGCTGCGGGCTTTCCTGCTGCCTTCAGCCTCCACACCACTCTTTCCCACTTGGTGCCACGGCAGGCACAAAAACAGCCATACGGCTGGAGATGTGTCCCCCGCTCAAAGAGCCAGCAGGGAAAACTATGCCTTGTTCTAAAGCTCTTTGGGAACCGCTTGCGTAGCACCCACAGACCTGGGGGCTGCGGGCTTTCCTGCTGCCTTCAGCCTCGACACCACCCTTTCCCACTTGGCGCCACGCCAGGCACAAAAATGGCCATACGGCTGGAGATGTGTCCCCCGCTCAAAGACCCAGCAGGGAAAACTAGGCCTTGTTCTAAACCTCTTTGGGAACCGCTTGCGTAGCACCCACAGACCTGGGGGCTGCGGGCTTTTCTACTGCCTTCAGCCTCCACACCACCCTTTCCCACTTGGCGCCACGCCAGGTCTAAAAATGGCCATACGGATGGAGATGGGTCACCTGCCCAAGGAGCCAGCAGGGAAAACCAGGCTTTGTTCTAAAGCTCTTTGGGAACCTCTTGCGTAGCCCCACAGACCTGGGGGCTGCGGGCTTTCGTGCTGCCTTCAGCCTCCACACCACCCTTTCCCACTTGGCGCCGCGCCAGGCACAAAAATGGCTATACGGCTGGAGATGGGTCCCGCACCCAAGGTGCCAGCAGAGTAAACTAGGCCTTCTTCTAAAGCTCTTTGGGAACCGCTTGCATAGCCCCACAGACCTGGGGGCTGCGGGTTTCCTGCTGCCTTCAGCCTCGACACCACCCTTTCCGACTTGTGCCACGCCAGGCACAATAATGGCTATACGCCTGGAGATGGGTCCCCCGCCCAAAGAGCCAGCAGGGAAAACTAGGCCTTGTTCTAAAGCTCTTTTGGAAACGCTTGCGTAGCACCAGAGACCTGGGGGCTGCGGGCTTTCCTGCTGCCTTCAGCCTCGACACCACCCTTTCCCACTTGGCACCGCGCCAGGCACAAAAATGGCCATATGGCTGGAGATGCGTCCCCCGCCCAAGGAGCCAGCAGGGAAAACAATGCCTTCTTCTAAAGCTCTTTGGGAACCGCTTGCGTAGCACCCACAGACCTGGGGGCTGCAGGCTTTCCTGCTGCCTTCAGCCTCAATACTACGCTTTCCCACTAGGTGTCTCTCCAGGCACAAAAATGGCCATACGGCTGAAGATGGGTCCCCCGCCCAAGGAACCAGCAGAGAAAACTATGCCTTGTTCTAAAGCTCTTAGGGAACCGCTTGCGTAGCCCCACAGACCTGGGGCTGCGGGCTTTCCTGCTGCCTTCAGCTTCCACACCACCCTTTCCCACTTGTGCCACGCCAGGCACAAAAACGGCTATACGGCTGGAGATGGGTCCCCCGCCCAAAGACCCAGCAGGGAAAACTATGCCTTGTTCTAAAGCTCTTTGGGAACCACTTGCGTAGCCCCACACACCTGGCGGCTGCGGGCTTTCCTGCTGCCTTCAGCCTCGACACCACCCTTTCCCACTTGGCGCCGCGCCAGGCACAAAAATTGCCATATGGCTGGAAATGGGTCGCGCGCACAAGGAGCCAGCAGGGAAAACAATGCCTTCTTCTAAAGCTCTTTGGAAACCGCTTGCGTAGCCCCACAGACCTTGGGGCTGCGGGCTTTCCTGCTGCCTTTAGCCTCGACACCACCCTTTCCCACTTGGTGTCGCGCCAGGCACAAAAATGGCCATACGGCTGGAGATGGGTCACCCGCCCAAGGAGCCAGCAGGGAAAACTAGGCCTTGTTCTAAAGCTCTTTGGGAACCGCTTGCGTAGCCCCACAGACCTGGGGGCTGCGGGCTTTCCTGCTGCCTTCAGCCTCGACACCACCCTTTCCCACTTGGTGCCACGCCAGGCACAAAAACAGCCATATGGTTGGAGATGGGTCCCCCGCCCAAAGACCCAGCAGGGAAATCTATGCCTTGTTCTAAAGCTCTTTTGGAAACGCTTGCGTAGCCCCAGAGACCTGGGGGCTGCGGGCTTTCCTGCTGCCTTCAGCCTCGACACCACCCTTTCCCACTTGGTGCCACGCCAGGCACAAAAATGGCCATATGGCTGGAGATGCGTCCCCCGCCCAAGGAACCAGCAGGGAAAACTATGCCTTGTTCTAAAGCTCTTAGGGAACCGATTGCGTAGCCCCACAGACATGGGGCTGCGACCTTTCCTACTGCCTTCAGCCTCCACACCACCCTTTCCCACTTGGTGCCACGCCAGGCACAAAAACAGCCATACGGCTGGAGATGCGTCCCACGCCGAAAGAGCCAGCAGGGAAAACTATGCCTTGTTCTAAAGCTCTTTGGGAACCGCTTGCATAGCCCCACACACCTGGGGGCTGCGGGCTTTCTTGCTGCCTTCAGCCTCCACACCACCCTTTCCCACTTGGCGCCGCACCAGGCACAAAAATGGCCATACGGCTGGAGATGGGTCCCCCACCCAAGGAACCAGCAGGGAAAAATATGCCTTGTTCTAAAGCTCTTTGGGAACCGCTTGCGTAGCCCCACAGACCTGGGGGCTGCGGGCTTTCCTGCTGCCTTCAGCCTCCACACCACTCTTTCCCACTTGGTGCCACGACAGGCACAAAAACAGCCATACAGCTGGAGATGTGTCCCCCGCTCAAAGAGCCAGCAGGGAAAACTAGGCCTTGTTCTAAAGCTCTTTGGGAACCGCTTGCGTAGCACCCACAGACCTGGGGGCTGCGGGCTTTCCTGCTGCCTTCAGCCTCGACACCACCCTTTCCCACTTGGCGCCACGCCAGGCACAAAAATGGCCATACGGCTGGAGATGTGTCCCCCGCTCAAAGACCCAGCAGGGAAAACTAGGCCTTGTTCTAAACCTCTTTGGGAACCGCTTGCGTAGCACCCACAGACCTGGGGGCTGCGGGCTTTTCTACTGCCTTCAGCCTCCACACCACCCTTTCCCACTTGGCGCCACGCCAGGTCTAAAAATGGCCATACGGATGGAGATGGGTCACCTGCCCAAGGAGCCAGCAGGGAAAACCAGGCTTTGTTCTAAAGCTCTTTGGGAACCTCTTGCGTAGCCCCACAGACCTGGGGGCTGCGGGCTTTCCTGCTGCCTTCAGCCTCCACACCACCCTTTCCCACTTGGTGCCATGCCAGGCACAAAAACAGCCATACGGCTGGAGATGCGTCCCACGCCGAAAGAGCCAGCAGGGAAAACTATGCCTTGTTCTAAAGCTCTTTGGGAACCAATTGCGTAGCCCCACACACCTGGCGGCTGCGGGCTTTCCTGCTGCCTTCAGCCTCGACACCACCCTTTCCCACTTGGCGCCGCGCCAGGCACAAAAATTGCCATATGGCTGGAAATGGGTCGCCCGCACAAGGAGCCAGCAGGGAAAACAATGCCTTCTTCTAAAGCTCTTTGGGAACCGCTTGCGTAGCCCCGCAGACCTTGGGGCTGCGGGCTTTCCTGCTGCCTTTAGCCTCGACACCACCCTTTCCCACTTGGTGTCGCGCCAGGCACAAAAATGGCCATATGGCTGGAGATGGGTCGCCCGCACAAGGAGCCAGCAGGGAAAACAATGCCTTCTTCTAAAGCTATTTGGGAACCGCTTGCGTAGCCCCACAGACCTGGGGGCTGCGGGCTTTCCTGCTGCCTTCAGCCTCGACACCACCCTTTCCCACTTGGTGCCATGCCAGGCACAAAAACAGCCATATGGTTGGAGATGGGTCCCCCGCCCAAAGAGCCAGCAGGGAAATCTATGCCTTGTTCTAAAGCTCTTTTGGAAACGCTTGCGTAGCCCCAGAGACCTGGGGGCTGCGGGCTTTCCTGCTGCCTTCAGCCTCGACACCACCCTTTCCCACTTGGCGCCGCGCCAGGCACAAAAATGGCCATATGGCTGGAGATGCGTCCCCCGCCCAAGGAACCAGCAGGGAAAACTATGCCTTGTTCTAAAGCTCTTAGGGAACCGCTTGCGTAGCCCCACAGACATGGGGCTGCGACCTTTCCTACTGCCTTCAGCCTCCACACCACCCTTTCCCACTTGGTGCCACGCCAGGCACAAAAACAGCCATACGGCTGGAGATGCGTCCCACGCCGAAAGAGCCAGGAGGGAAAACTATGCCTTGTTCTAAAGCTCTTTGGGAACCGCTTGCATAGCCCCACACACCTGGGGGCTGCGGGCTTTCTTGCTGCCTTCAGCCTCCACACCACCCTTTCCCACTTGGCGCCGCACCAGGCACAAAAATGGCCATACGGCTGGAGATGGGTCCCCCACCCAAGGAACCAGCAGGGAAAAATATGCCTTGTTCTAAAGCTCTTTGGGAACCGCTTGCGTAGCCCCACAGACCTGGGGGCTGCGGGCTTTCCTGCTGCTTTCAGCCTCCATACCACTCTTTCCCACTTGGTGCCACGACAGGCACAAAAACAGCCATACAGCTGGAGATGTGTCCCCCGCTCAAAGAGCCAGCAGGGAAAACTATGCCTTGTTCTAAAGCTCTTTGGGAACCGCTTGCGTAGCACCCACAGACCTGTGGGCTGCGGGCTTTCCTGCTGCCTTCAGCCTCGACACCACCCTTTCCCACTTGGCGCCACGCCAGGCACAAAAATGGCCATACGGCTGGAGATGTGTCCCCCGCTCAAAGACCCAGCAGGGAAAACTAGGCCTTGTTCTAAACCTCTTTGGGAACCGCTTGCGTAGCACCCACAGACCTGGGGGCTGCGGGCTTTTCTACTGCCTTCAGCCTCCACACCACCCTTTCCCACTTGGCGCCACGCCAGGTCTAAAAATGGCCATACGGATGGAGATGGGTCACCTGCCCAAGGAGCCAGCAGGGAAAACCAGGCTTTGTTCTAAAGCTCTTTGGGAACCTCTTGCGTAGCCCCACAGACCTGGGGGCTGCGGGCTTTCCTGCTGCCTTCAGCCTCCACACCACCCTTTCCCACTTGGCGCCGCGCCAGGCACAAAAATGGCTATAAGGCTGGAGATGGGTCCTCCACCCAAGGTGCCAGCAGAGTAAACTAGGCCTTGTTCTAAAGCTCTTTGGGAACCGCTTGCATAGCCCCACAGACCTGGGGGCTGCGGGCTTTCCTGCTGCCTTCAGCCTCCACACCACCCTTTCCCACATGGTGCCACGCCAGGCACAAAAACAGCCATACGGCTGGAGATGCGTCCCACGTCGAAAGAGCCAGCAGGGAAAACTATGCCTTGTTCTAAAGCTCTTTGGGAACCGCTTGCATAGCCCCACACACCTGGGGGCTGCGGGCTTTCCTGCTGCCTTCAGCCTCGACACCACCCTTTCCCACTTGGCGCCGCGCCAGGCACAAAAATGGCCATATGGCTGGAAATGGGTCGCCCGCACAAGGAGCCAGCAGGGAAAACAATGCCTTCTTCTAAAGCTCTTTGGGAACCGCTTGCGTAGCCCCACAGACCTTGGGGCTGCGGGCTTTCCTGCTGCCTTTAGCCTCGACACCACCCTTTCCCACTTGGTGTCGCGCCAGGCACAAAAATGGCCATATGGCTGGAGATGGGTCGCCCGCACAAGGAGCCAGCAGGGAAAACAATGCCTTCTTCTAAAGCTCTTTGGGAACCGCTTGCGTAGCCCCACAGACCTGGGGGCTGCGGGCTTTCCTGCTGCCTTCAGCCTCGACACCACCCTTTCCCACTTGGTGCCACGCCAGGCACAAAAACAGCCATATGGTTGGAGATGGGTCCCCCGCAAAAAGACCCAGCAGGGAAATCTATTCCTTGTTCTAAAGCTCTTTTGGAAACGCTTGCGTAGCCCCAGAGACCTGGGGGCTGCGGGCTTTCCTGCTGCCTTCAGCCTCGACACCACCCTTTCCCACTTGGCGCCGCGCCAGGCACAAAAATGGCCATATGGCTGGAGATGCGTCCCCCGCCCAAGGAACCAGCAGGGAAAACTATGCCTTGTTCTAAAGCTCTTTGGGAACCGCTTGCGTAGCCCCACAGACCTGGGGGCTGCGGGCTTTCCTGCTGCCTTCAGCCTCCACACCACTCTTTCCCACTTGGTGCCACGACAGGCACAAAAACAGCCATACGGCTGGAGATGTGTCCCCCGCTCAAAGAGCCAGCAGGGAAAACTATGCCTTGTTCTAAAGCTCTTTGGGAACCGCTTGCGTAGCACCCACAGACCTGGGGGCTGCGGGCTTTCCTGCTGCCTTCAGCCTCGACACCACCCTTTCCCACTTGGCACCGCGCCAGGCACAAAAATGGCCATACGGCTGGAGATGGGTCACCTGCCCAAGGAGCCAGCAGGGAAAACCAGGCTTTGTTCTAAAGCTCTTTGGGAACCTCTTGCGTAGCCCCACAGACCTGGGGGCTGCGGGCTTTCCTGCTGCCTTCAGCCTCCACACCACCCTTTCCCACTTGGCGCCGCGCCAGGCACAAAAATGGCTATACGGCTGGAGATGGGTCCTCCACCCAAGGTGCCAGCAGAGTAAACTAGGCCTTGTTCTAAAGCTCTTTGGGAACCGCTTGCATAGCCCCACAGACCTGGGGGCTGCGGGCTTTCCTGCTACCTTCAGCCTCCACACCACCCTTTCCCACATGGTGCCACGCCAGGCACAAAAACAGCCATACGGCTGGAGATGCGTCCCACGTCGAAAGAGCCAGCAGGGAAAACTATGCCTTGTTCTAAAGCTCTTTGGGAACCGCTTGCATAGCCCCACAGACCTGGGGGCTGCGGGCTTTCCTGCTGCCTTCAGCCTCGACACCACCCTTTCCCACTTGGCGCCGCACCAGGCACAAAAATGGCCATACAGCTGGAGATGGGTCCCCCACCCAAGGAACCAACAGGGAAAAATATGCCTTGTTCTAAAGCTCTTTGGGAACCGCTTGCGTTGCACCCACAGACCTGGGGGCTGCAGGCTTTCCTGCTGCCTTCAGCCTCCACACCACCCTTTCTCACTTGGTGCCACGCCAGGCACAAAAACAGCCATACGGCTGGAGATGGGTCGCCCGCCCAAGGAGCCAGCAGGGAAAACTATGCCGTGTTCTAAAGCTCTTTGGGAAACCCTTGCGTAGCCCCACAGACCTGGGGGCTGCGGGCTTTCCTGTTCCCTTCAGCCTCCACACCACCCTTTCCCACTTGGCGCCGCGCCAGGCACAAAAATGGCCATATGACTGAAGATGGGTCGCCCGCACAAGGAGCCAGCAGGGAAAAAATGCCTTGTTCTAAAGCTCTTTGGGAACCGCTTGCGTAGCCCCACAGACCTGGGGGCTGCGGGCTTTCCTGCTGCCTTCAGCCTCGACACCACCCTTTCCCACTTGGCGCCACGCCAGGCACAAAAATGGCCATACGGCTGGAGATGTGTCCCCCGCTCAAAGACCCAGCAGGGAAAACTAGGCCTTGTTCTAAACCTCTTTGGGAACCGCTTGCGTAGCACCCACAGACCTGGGGGCTGCGGGCTTTTCTACTGCCTTCAGCCTCCACACCACCCTTTCCCACTTGGCGCCACGCCAGGTCTAAAAATGGCCATACGGATGGAGATGGGTCACCTGCCCAAGGAGCCAGCAGGGAAAACCAGGCTTTGTTCTAAAGCTCTTTGGGAACCTCTTGCGTAGCCCCACAGACCTGGGGGCTGCGGGCTTTCCTGCTGCCTTCAGCCTCCACACCACCCTTTCCCACTTGGTGCCACGCCAGGCACAAAAACAGCCATACGGCTGGAGATGCGTCCCACGCCGAAAGAGCCAGCAGGGAAAACTATGCCTTGTTCTAAAGTTCTTTGGGAACTGCTTGCGTAGCCCCACACACCTGGGGGCTGCGGGCTTTCCTGCTGCCTTCAGCCTCAAAAACACCCTTTCCCACTTGGCGCCGCACCAGGCACAAAAATGGCGATACGGCTGGAGATGGGTCCCCCACCCAAGGAGCCAGCAGGGAAAAAAATGCCTTGTTCTAAAGCTCTGTGGGAACTGCTTGCGTAGCCCCACACACCTGGGGGCTGCGGGCTTTCCTGCTGCCTTCAGCCTCGACAGCACCCTTTCCCACTTGGCGCCGCACCAGGCACAAAAATGGCCATACGGCTGGAGATGTGTCCCCTGCCCAAAGACCCAGCAGGGAAAACTAGGCCTTGTTCTAAACCTCTTTGGGAACCGCTTGCGTAGCACCCACAGACCTCGGGGCTGCAAGCTTTCCTGCTGCCTTCAGCCTCGACACCACCCTTTCCCACTTGGCGCCGCGCCAGGCACAAAAATGACCATACGGATGGAGATTTGTCCCACGCCCAAGGAGCCAGCAGGGAAAACCAGGCCTTCTTCTAAAGCTCTTTGGGAACCTCTTGCATAGCCCCACAGACTTGGGGGCTGCGGGCTTTCCTGCTGCCTTCAGCCTCCACACCACCCTTTCCCACTTGTGCCACGCCAGGCACAAAAATGGCTATACGGCTGGAGATGGGTCCCCCACCCAAGGTGCCAGCAGAGTAAACTAGGCCTTGTTCTAAAGCTCTTTGGGAACCGCTTGCATAGCCCCACAGACTTGGGGGCTGCGGGCTTTCCTGCTGCCTTCAGCCTCGACACCACCCTTTCCCACTTGGCGCCGCGCCAGGCACAAAAATTGCCATATGGCTGGAAATGGGTCGCCCGCACAAGGAGCCAGCAGGGAAAACAATGCCTTCTTCTAAAGCTCTTTGGGAACCGCTTGCGTAGCCCCACAGACCTTGGGGCTGCGGGCTTTCCTGCTGCCTTTAGCCTCGACACCACCCTTTCCCACTTGGTGTCGCGGCAGGCACAAAAATGGCCATATGGCTGGAGATGGGTCGCCCGCACCAGGAGCCAGCAGGGAAAACAATGCCTTCTTCTAAAGCTCTTTGGGAACCGCTTGCGTAGCCCCACAGACCTGGGGGCTGCGGGCTTTCCTGCTGCCTTCAGGCTCGACACCACCCTTTCCCACTTGGTGCCACGCCAGGCACAAAAACAGCCATATGGTTGGAGATGGGTCCCCCGCCCAAAGAGCCAGCAGGGAAATCTATGCCTTGTTCTAAAGCTCTTTTGGAAACGCTTGCGTAGCCCCAGAGACCTGGGGTCTGCGGGCTTTCCTGCTGCCTTCAGCCTCGACACCACCCTTTCCCACTTGGCGCCGCGCCAGGCACAAAAATGGCCATATGGCTGGAGATGCGTCCCCCGCCCAAGGAGCCAGCATGGAAAACAATGCCTTCTTCTAAAGCTCTTTGGGAACCGCTTGCGTAGCACCCACAGACCTGGGGGCTGCAGGCTTTCCTGCTGCCTTCAGCCTCAATAATACGCTTTCCCACTAGGTGTCTCTCCAGCCACAAAAATGGCCATACGGCTGAAGATGGGTCCCCCGCCCAAGGAACCAGCAGGGAAAACTATGCCTTGTTCTAAAGCTCTTAGGGAACCGCTTGCGTAGCCCCACACACCTGGGGGCTGCGGGCTTTCCTGGTGCCTTCAGCCTCGACACCACCCTTTCCCACTTGGCGCCGCACCAGGCACAAAAATGGCCATACGGCTGGAGATGGGTCCCCCACCCAAGGAACCAGCAGGGAAAAATATGCCTTGTTCTAAAGCTCTTTGGGAACCGCTTGCGTAGCCCCACAGACCTGGGGGCTGCGGGCTTTCCTGCTGCCTTCAGCCTCCACACCACTCTTTCCCACTTGGTGCCACGCCAGGCACAAAAACAGCCATACGGCTGGAGATGTGTCCCCCGCTCAAAGACCCAGCAGGGAAAATTAGGCCTTGTTCTAAAGCTCTTTGGGAACTGCTTGCGTAGCACCCACAGACCTGGGGGCTGCGGGCTTTCCTGCTGCCTTCAGCCTTGACACCAACCTTTCCCACTTGGCGCCGCACCAGGCACAAAAATGGCTATACGGCTGGAGATGGGTCCCCCACCCACGGAACCAGCAGGGAAAAATATGCCTTGTTCTAAAGCTCTTTGGGAACCGCTTGCGTAGCCCCACAGACCTGGGGGCTGCGGGCTTTCCTGCTGCCTTCAGCCTCCACACCACTCTTTCCCACTTGGTGCCACGCCAGGCACAAAAACAGCCATACGGCTGGAGATGTATCCCCCGCTCAAAGACCCAGCAGGGAAAACTAGGCCTTGTTCTAAAGCTCTTTGGGAACCACTTGCGTAGCACCCACAGACCTGGGGGTTGCAGGCTTTCCTGCTGCCTTCAGCCTCAATACTACGCTTTCCCACTAGGTGTCGCTCCAGGCAGAATAATGGCCATGAGGCTGGAGATGGGTCCCCCGCCCAAAGAGCCAGCAGGGAAAACTATGCCTTGTTCTAAAGCTCTTTGGGAACCGCTTGCGTAGCCCCACAGACCTGGGGGCTGCGGGCTTTCCTGCTGCCTTCAGCCTCGACACCACCCTTTCCCACTTGGCGCCACACCAGGCACAAATATGGCCATACGGCTGGAGATGTGTCCCCCGCTCAAAGACCCAGCAGGGAAAACTAGGCCTTGTTCTAAAGCTCTTTGGGAACCGCTTGCGTAGCACCCACAGACCTGGGGGCTGCGGGCTTTTCTACTGCCTGCAGCCTCCACACCACCCTTTCCCACTTGGCGCCACGCCAGGTATAAAAATGGCCATACGGCTGGAGATGGGTCACCCGCCCAAGGAGCCAGCAGGGAAAATTAGGCCTTGTTCTAAAGCTATTTGGGAACCTCTTGCGTAGCCCCACAGACCTGGGGGCTGCGGGCTTTCCTGCTGCCTTCAGCCTCCACACCACCCTTTCCCACTTGGTGACACGCCAGGCACAAAAACAGCCATACGGCTGGAGATGGGTCATCCCGCCCAAGGAGCCAGCAGGGAAAACTATGCCTTGTTCTAAAGCTCTTTGGGAACCGCTTGCGTAGCCCCACACACCTGGGGGCTGCGGGCTTTTCTGCTGCCTTCAGCCTCAATACTACGCTTTCCCACTAGGTGTCCCTCCAGGCACAAAAATGGCCATAAGGCTGGAGATGGGTCCCCCGCCCAAGGAACCAGCAGGAAAACTATGCCTTGTTCTAAAGCTCTTTGGGAACCGCTTGCGTAGCCCCACAGACCTGGGGGCTGCGGGCTTTCCTGCTGCCTTCAGCCTCGACACCACCCTTTCCCACTTGGCGCCGCACCAGGCACAAAAATGGCCATACGGCTGGAGATGTGTCCCCTGCCCAAAGACCCAGCAGGGAAAACTAGGCCTTGTTCTAAAGCTCTTTGGGAACCGCTTGCGTAGCACCCACAGACCTCGGGGCTGCAAGCTTTCCTGCTGCCTTCAGCCTCGACACCACCCTTTCCCACTTGGCGCCGCGCCAGGCACAAAAATGACCATACGGATGGAGATTTGTCCCACGCCCAAGGAGCCAGCAGGGAAAACCAGGCCTTCTTCTAAAGCTCTTTGGGAACCTCTTGCATAGCGCCACAGACTTGGGGGCTGCGGGCTTTCCTGCTGCCTTCAGCCTCCACACCACCCTTTCCCACTTGTGCCACGCCAGGCACAAAAATGGCTATACGGCTGGAGATGGGTCCCCCACCCAAGGTGCCAGCAGAGTAAACTAGGCCTTGTTCTAAAGCTCTTTGGGAACCGCTTGCATAGCCCCACAGACTTGGGGGCTGCGGGCTTTCCTGCTGCCTTCAGCCTCGACACCACCCTTTCCCACTTGGCGCCGCGCCAGGCACAAAAATTGCCATATGGCTGGAAATGGGTCGCCCGCACAAGGAGCCAGCAGGGAAAACAATGCCTTCTTCTAAAGCTCTTTGGGAACCGCTTGCGTAGCCCCACAGACCTTGGGGCTGCGGGCTTTCCTGCTGCCTTTAGCCTCGACACCACCCTTTCCCACTTGGTGTCGCGCCAGGCACAAAAATGGCCATATGGCTGGAGATGGGTCGCCCGCACAAGGAGCCAGCAGAGAAAACAATGCCTTCTTCTAAAGCTCTTTGGGAACCGCTTGCGTAGCCCCACAGACCTGGGGGCTGCGGGCTTTCCTGCTGCCTTCAGCCTCGACACCACCCTTTCCCACTTGGTGCCACGCCAGGCACAAAAACAGCCATATGGTTGGAGATGGGTCCCCCGCCCAAAGAGCCAGCAGGGAAATCTATGCCTTGTTCTAAAGCTCTTTTGGAAACGCTTGCGTAGCCCCACACACCTGGGGGCTGCGGGCTTTCCTGGTGCCTTCAGCCTCGACACCACCCTTTCCCACTTGGCGCCGCACCAGGCACAAAAATGGCCATACGGCTGGAGATGGGTCCCCCACCCAAGGAACCAGCAGGGAAAAATATGCCTTGTTCTAAAGCTCTTTGGGAACCGCTTGCGTAGCCCCACAGACCTGGGGGCTGCGGGCTTTCCTGCTGCCTTCAGCCTCCACACCACTCTTTCCCACTTGGTGCCACGCCAGGCACAAAAACAGCCATACGGCTGGAGATGTGTCCCCCGCTCAAAGACCCAGCAGGGAAAACTAGGCCTTGTTCTAAAGCTCTTTGGGAACCGCTTGCGTAGCACCCACAGACCTGGGGGCTGCGGGCTTTTCTGCTGCCTTCAGCCTCAATACTACGCTTTCCCACTAGGTGTCCCTCCAGGCACAAAAATGGCCATAAGGCTGGAGATGGGTCCCCCGCCCAAGGAACCAGCAGGAAAACTATGCCTTGTTCTAAAGCTCTTTGGGAACCGCTTGCGTAGCCCCACAGACCTGGGGGCTGCGGGCTTTCCTGCTGCCTTCAGCCTCCACACCACTCTTTCCCACTTGGTGCCACGCCAGGCACAAAAACAGCCATACGGCTGCAGATGTGTCCCCCGCTCAAAGAGCCAGCAGGGAAAACTAGGCCTTGTTCTAAAGCTCTTTGGGAACCGCTTGCGTAGCACCCACAGACCTGGGGGCTGCAGGATTTCCTGCTGCCTTCAGCCTTAATACTACCCTTTCCCACTAGGTGTCGCTCCAGGCACAATAATGGCCATGCGGCTGGAGATGGGTCCCCCGCCCAAAGAGCCAGCAGGGAAAACTATGCCTTGTTCTAAAGCTCTTTGGGAACCGCTTGCGTAGCCCCACAGACCTGGGGGCTGCGGGCTTTCCTGCTGCCTTCAGCCTCGACACCACCCTTTCCCACTTGGCGCCACGCCAGGCACAAAAATGGCCATACGGCTGGAGATGTGTCCCCCGCTCAAAGAGCCAGCAGGGAAAACTATGCCTTGTTCTAAAGCTCTTTGGGAACCGCTTGCGTAGCACCCACAGACCTGGGGGCTGCGGGCTTTTCTACTGCCTTCAGCCTCCACACCACCCTTTCCCACTTGGCGCCACGCCAGGTATAAAAATGGCCATACGGCTGGAGATGTGTCCCCTGCCCAAAGACCCAGCAGGGAAAACTAGGCCTTGTTCTAAAGCTCTTTGGGAACCGCTTGCGTAGCACCCACAGACCTGGGGGCTGCAAGCTTTCCTGCTGCCTTCAGCCTCGACACCACCCTTTCCCACTTGCCGCCGCGCCAGGCACAAAAATGACCATACGGATGGAGATTTGTCCCACGCCCAAGGAGCCAGCAGGGAAAACCAGGCCTTCTTCTAAAGCTCTTTGGGAACCTCTTGCATAGCCCCACAGACTTGGGGGCTGCGGGCTTTCCTGTTGCCTTCAGCCTCCACACCACCCTTTCCCACTTGTGCCACGCCAGGCACAAAAATGGCTATACGGCTGGAGATGGGTCCCCCACCCAAGGTGCCAGCAGAGTAAACTAGGCCTTGTTCTAAAGCTCTTTGGGAACCGCTTGCATAGCCCCACAGACTTGGGGGCTGCGGGCTTTCCTGCTGCCTTCAGCCTCGACACCACCCTTTCCCACTTGGCGCCGCGCCAGGCACAAAAATTGCCATATGGCTGGAAATGGGTCGCCCGCCCAAGGAGCCAGCAGGGAAAACAATGCCTTCTTCTAAAGCTCTTTGGGAACCGCTTGCGTAGCCCCACAGACCTGGGGGCTGAGGGCTTTCCTGCTGCCTTTAGACTCGACACCACCCTTTCCCACTTGGCGCCACGCCAGGCACAAAAATGGCCATATGGCTGGAGATGGGTCGCCCGCCCAAGGAGCCAGCAGGGAAAACAATGCCTTCTTCTAAAGCTCTTTGGGAACCGCTTGCGTAGCCCCACAGACCTGGGGGCTGCGGGCTTTCCTGCTGCCTTCAGCCTCGACACCACCCTTTCCCACTTGGTGCCACGCCAGGCACAAAAACAGCCATATGGTTGGAGATGGGTCCCCCGCCCAAAGAGCCAGCAGGGAAATCTATGCCTTGTTCTAAAGCTCTTTTGGAAACGCTTGCGTAGCCCCAGAGACCTGGGGGCTGCGGGCTTTCCTGCTGCCTTCAGCCTCGACACCACCCTTTCCCACTTGGCGCCGCGCCAGGCACAAAAATGGCCATATGGCTGGAGATGCGTCCCCCGCCCAAGGAGCCAGCAGGGAAAACAATGCCTTCTTCTAAAGCTCTTTGGGAACCGCTTGCGTAGCACCCACAGACCTGGGGGCTGCAGGCTTTCCTGCTGCCTTCAGCCTCAATAATACGCTTTCCCACTAGGTGTCTCTCCAGCCACAAAAATGGCCATACGGCTGAAGATGGGTCCCCCGCCCAAGGAACCAGCAGGGAAAACTATGCCTTGTTCTAAAGCTCTTAGGGAACCGCTTGCATAGCCCCACACACCTGGGGGCTGCGGGCTTTCCTGGTGCCTTCAGCCTCGACACCACCCTTTCCCACTTGGCGCCGCACCAGGCACAAAAATGGCCATACGGCTGGAGATGGGTCCCCCACCCAAGGAACCAGCAGGGAAAAATATGCCTTGTTCTAAAGCTCTTTGGGAACCGCTTGCGTAGCCCCACAGACCTGGGGGCTGCGGGCTTTCCTGCTGCCTTCAGCCTCCACACCACTCTTTCCCACTTGGCGTCGCGCCAGGCACAAAAACAGCCATACGGCTGGAGATGTGTCCCCCGCTCAAAGACCCAGCAGAGAAAACTATGCCTTGTTCTAAAGCTCTTTGGGAACCGCTTGCGTAGCACCCACAGACCTGGGGGCTGCGGGCTTTCCTGCTGCCTTCAGCCTCGACACCAACCTTTCCCACTTGGCGCCGCACCAGCACAAAAATGGCTATACGGCAGGAGATGGGTCCCCCACCCACGGAACCAGCAGGGAAAAATATGCCTTGTTCTAAAGCTCTTTGGGAACCGCTTGCGTAGCCCCACAGACCTGGGGGCTGCGGGCTTTTCTGCTGCCTTCAGCCTCCACACCACTCTTTCCCACTTGGTGCCACGCCAGGCACAAAAACAGCCATACGGCTGGAGATGTGTCCCCCGCTCAAAGACCCAGCAGGGAAAACTAGGCCTTGTTCTAAAGCTCTTTGGGAACCGCTTGCGTAGCACCCACAGACCTGGGGGTTGCAGGCTTTCCTGCTGCCTTCAGCCTCAATACTACGCTTTCCCACTAGGTGTCGCTCCAGGCAGAATAATGGCCATGAGGCTGGAGATGGGTCCCCCGCCCAAAGAGCCAGCAGGGAAAACTATGCCTTGTTCTAAAGCTCTTTGGGAACCGCTTGCGTAGCCCCACAGACCTGGGGGCTGCGGGCTTTCCTGCTGCCTTCAGCCTCGACACCACCCTTTCCCACTTGGCGCCACACCAGGCACAAATATGGCCATACGGCTGGAGATGTGTCCCCCGCTCAAAGACCCAGCAGGGAAAACTTGGCCTTGTTCTGAAGCTCTTTGGGAACCGCTTGCGTAGCACCCACAGACCTGGGGGCTGCGGGTTTTCCTGCTGCCTTCAGCCTCGACACCACCCTTTCCCACTTGGCGCCGCGCCAGGCACAAAAATGGCTATACGGCTGGAGATGGGTCCGCCACCCAAGGAGCCAGCAGAGTAAACTAGGCCTTGTTCTAAAGCTCTTTGGGAACCGCTTGCATAGCCCCACAGACCTGGGGGCTGCGGGCTTTCCTGCTGCTTTCAGCCTCGACACCACCCTTTCCCACTTGTGCCACGCCAGGCACAAAAATGGCTATACGGCTGGAGATGGGTCCCCCGCCCAAAGAGCCAGCAGGGAAAACTATGCCTTGTTCTAAAGCTCTTTGGGAACCACTTGCGTAGCCCCACAGACCTGGGGCTGCGGGCTTTCCTGCTGCCTTCAGCCTCGACACCACCCTTTCCCACTTGGCGCCGCGCCAGGCACAAAAATGGCTATACGGCTGGAGATGGGTCCCCCACCCAAGGTGCCAGCAGAGTAAACTAGGCCTTGTTCTAAAGCTCTTTGGGAACCGCTTGCATAGCCCCACAGACTTGGGGGCTGCGGGCTTTCCTGCTGCCTTCAGCCTCGACACCACCCTTTCCCACTTGGCGCCGCGCCAGGCACAAAAATTGCCATATGGCTGGAAATGGGGCGCCCGCACAAGGAGCCAGCAGGGAAAACAATGCCTTCTTCTAAAGCTCTTTGGGAACCGCTTGCGTAGCCCCACAGACCTTGGGGCTGCGGGCTTTCCTGCTGCCTTTAGCCTCGACACCACCCTTTTCCACTTGGTGTCGCGCCAGGCACAAAAATGGCCATATGGCTGGAGATGGGTCCCCCGCCCAAGGAGCCAGCAGGGAAAACAATGCCTTCTTCTAAAGCTCTTTGGGAACCGCTTGCGTAGCCCCACAGACCTGGGGGCTGCGGGCTTTCCTGCTGCCTTCAGCCTCGACACCACCCTTTCCCACTTGGTGCCACGCCAGGCACAAAAACAGCCATACGGCTGGAGATGGGTCCCCCGCCCAAAGAGCCAGCAGGGAAATCTATGCCTTGTTCTAAAGCTCTTTTGGAAACGCTTGCGTAGCCCCAGAGACCTGGGGGCTGCGGGCTTTCCTGCTGCCTTCAGCCTCGACACCACCCTTTCCCACTTGGCGCCGCGCCAGGCACAAAAATGGCCATATGGCTGGAGATGCGTCCCCCGCCCAAGGAGCCAGCAGGGAAAACTATGCCTTGTTCTAAAGCTCTTAGGGAACCGCTTGCGTAGCCCCACAGACCTGGGGCTGCGACCTTTCCTGCTGCCTTCAGCCTCCACACCACCCTTTCCCACTTGGTGCCACGCCAGGCACAAAAACAGCCGTACGGCTGGAGATGCGTCCCACGCCGAAAGAGCCAGCAGGGAAAACTAGGCCTTGTTCTAAAGCTCTTTGGGAACCGCTTGCGTAGCACCCACAGACCTCGGGGCTGCAAGCTTTCCTGCTGCCTTCAGCCTCGACACCACCCTTTCCCACTTGGCGCCGCGCCAGGCACAAAAATGACCATGCGGCTGGAGATGGGTCCCCCGCCCAAAGAGCCAGCAGGGAAAACAATGCCTTCTTCTAAAGCTCTTTGGGAACCGCTTGCGTAGCCCCACAGACCTGGGGGCTGCAGGCTTTCCTGCTGCCTTTAGCCTCGACACCACCCTTTCCCACTTGGTGTCGCGCCAGGCACAAAAATGGCCATATGGCTGGAGATGGGTCGCCCGCACATGGAGCCAGCAGGGAAAACAATGCCTTCTTCTAAAGCTCTTTGGGAACCGCTTGCGTAGCCCCACAGACCTGGGGGCTGCGGGCTTTCCTGCTGCCTTCAGCCTCGACACCACCCTTTCCCACTTGGTGCCACGCCAGGCACAAAAACAGCCATATGGTTGGAGATGCGTCCCCCGCCCAAGGAGCCAGCAGGGAAAACAATGCCTTCTTCTAAAGCTCTTTGGGAACCGCTTGCGTAGCACCCACAGACCTCGGGGCTGCAAGCTTTCCTGCTGCCTTCAGCCTCGACACCACCCTTTCCCACTTGGCGCCGCGCCAGGCACAAAAATGACCATACGGATGGAGATTTGTCCCACGCCCAAGGAGCCAGCAGGGAAAACCAGGCCTTCTTCTAAAGCTCTTTGGGAACCTCTTGCATAGCCCCACAGACTTGGGGGCTGCGGGCTTTCCTGCTGCCTTCAGCCTCCACACCACCCTTTCCCACTTGTGCCACGCCAGGCACAAAAATGGCTATACGGCTGGAGATGGGTCCCCCACCCAAGGTGCCAGCAGAGTAAACTAGGCCTTGTTCTAAAGCTCTTTGGGAACCGCTTGCATAGCCCCACAGACTTGGGGGCTGCGGGCTTTCCTGCTGCCTTCAGCCTCGACACCACCCTTTCCCACTTGGCGCCGCGCCAGGCACAAAAATTGCCATATGGCTGGAAATGGGTCGCCCGCCCAAGGAGCCAGCAGGGAAAACAATGCCTTCTTCTAAAGCTCTTTGGGAACCGCTTGCGTAGCCCCACAGACCTGGGGGCTGCGGGCTTTCCTGCTGCCTTTAGCCTCGACACCACCCTTTCCCACTTGGTGTCGCGCCAGGCACAAAAATGGCCATATGGCTGGAGATGGGTCGCCCGCCCAAGGAGCCAGCAGGGAAAACAATGCCTTGTTCTAAAGCTCTTTGGGAACCGCTTGCGTAGCCCCACAGACCTGGGGGCTGCGGGCTTTCCTGCTGCCTTCAGCCTCGACACCACCCTTTCCCACTTGGTGCCACGCCAGGCACAAAAACAGCCATATGGTTGGAGATGGGTCCCCCGCCCAAAGAGCCAGCAGGGAAATATATGCCTTGTTCTAAAGCTCTTTTGGAAACGCTTGCGTAGCCCCAGAGACCTGGGGGCTGCGGGCTTTCCTGCTGCCTTCAGCCTCGACACCACCCTTTCCCACTTGGCGCCGCGCCAGGCACAAAAATGGCCATATGGCTGGAGATGCGTCCCCCGCCCAAGGAGCCAGCAGGGAAAACAATGCCTTCTTCTAAAGCTCTTTGGGAACCGCTTGCGTAGCACCCACAGACCTGGGGGCTGCGGGCTTTCCTGCTGCCTTCAGCCTCAACACCAACATTTCCCACTTGGCGCCGCACCAGGCACAAAAATGGCTATACGGCAGGAGATGGGTCCCCCACCCACGGAACCAGCAGGGAAAAATATGCCTTGTTCTAAAGCTCTTTGGGAACCGCTTGCGTAGCCCCACAGACCTGGGGGCTGCGGGCTTTTCTGCTGCCTTCAGCCTCCACACCACTCTTTCCCACTTGGTGCCACGCCAGGCACAAAAACAGCCATACGGCTGGAGATGTGTCCCCCGCTCAAAGACCCAGCAGGGAAAACTAGGCCTTGTTCTAAAGCTCTTTGGGAACCGCTTGCGTAGCACCCACAGACCTGGGGGCTGCGGGCTTTTCTACTGCCTTCAGCCTCCACACCACCCTTTCCCACTTGGCGCCACGCCAGGTATAAAAATGGCCATACGGCTGGAGATGGGTCACCCGCCCAAGGAGCCAGCAGGGAAAATTAGTCCTTGTTCTAAAGCTATTTGGGAACCTCTTGCGTAGCCCCACAGACCTGGGGGCTGCGGGCTTTCCTGCTGCTTTCAGCCTCGACACCACCCTTTCCCACTTGTGCCACGCCAGGCACAAAAATGGCTATACGGCTGGAGATGGGTCCCCCGCCCAAAGAGCCAGCAGGGAAAACTATGCCTTGTTCTAAAGCTCTTTGGGAACCACTTGCGTAGCCCCACAGACCTGGGGGCTGCGGGCTTTCCTGCTGCCTTCAGCCTCGACACCACCCTTTCCCACTTGGCGCCGCGCCAGGCACAAAAATGGCCATATGGCTGGAAATGGGTCGCCCGCACAAGGAGCCAGGAGGGAAAACTAGGCCTCGTTCTAAAGCTCTTTGGGAACCGCTTGCGTAGCCCCACAGACCTTGGGGCTGCAAGCTTTCCTGCTGCCTTCAGCCTCGACACCACCCTTTCCCACTTGGCGCCGCGCCAGGCACAAAAATGGCCATATGGCTGGAGATGGGTCGCCCGCCCAAGGAGCCAGCAGGGAAAACAATGCCTTCTTCTAAAGCTCTTTGGGAACCGCTTGCGTAGCCCCACAGACCTGGGGGCTGCGGGCTTTCCTGCTGCCTTCAGCCTCGACACCACCCTTTCCCACTTGTGCCACGCCAGGCACAAAAATGGCTATACGGCTGGAGATGGTTCCCCCATCCAAGGTGCCAGCAGAGTAAACTAGGCCTTCTTCTAAAGCTCTTTGGGAACCGCTTGCATAGCCCCACAGACTTGGGGGCTGCGGGCTTTCCTGCTGCCTTCAGCCTCGACACCACCCTTTCCCACTTGGCGCCGCGCCAGGCACAAAAATTGCCATATGGCTGGAAATGGGGCGCCCGCACAAGGAGCCAGCAGGGAAAACAATACCTTCTTCTAAAGCTCTTTGGGAACCGCTTGCGTAGCCCCACAGACCTTGGGGCTGCGGGCTTTCCTGCTGCCTTTAGCCTCGACACCACCCTTTTCCACTTGGTGTCGCGCCAGGCACAAAAATGGCCATATGGCTGGAGATGGGTCCCCCGCCCAAGGAGCCAGCAGGGAAAACAATGCCTTCTTCTAAAGCTCTTTGGGAACCGCTTGCGTAGCCCCACAGACCTGGGGGCTGCGGGCTTTCCTGCTGCCTTCAGCCTCGACACCACCCTTTCCCACTTGGTGCCACGCCAGGCACAAAAACAGCCGTACGGCTGGAGATGCGTCCCACGCCGAAAGAGCCAGCAGGGAAAACTATGCCTTGTTCTAAAGCTCTTTGGGAACCGCTTGCATAGTCCCACACACCTGGGGGCTGCGGGCTTTCCTGCTGCCTTCAGCCTCCACACCACCCTTTCCCACTTGGCGCCGCACCAGGCACAAAAATGGCCATACGGCTGGAGATGGGTCCCCCACCCAAGGAACCAGCAGGGAAAAATATGCCTTGTTCTAAAGCTCTTTGGGAACCGCTTGCGTAGCCCCACAGACCTGGGGGCTGCGGGCTTTCCTGCTGCCTTCAGCCTCCACACCACTCTTTCCCACTTGGTGCCACGCCAGGCACAAAAACAGCCATATGGCTGGAGATGTGTCCCCCGCTCAAAGACCCAGCAGGGAAAACTATGCCTTGTTCTAAAGCTCTTTGGGAACCGCTTGCGTAGCACCCACAGACCTGGGGGCTGCGGGCTTTCCTGCTGCCTTCAGCCTCCACACCACCCTTTCCCACTTGGTGCCACGCCAGGCACAAAAATGGCCATACGGCTGGAGATGTGTCCCCTGCCCAAAGACCCAGCAGGGAAAACTAGGCCTTGTTCTAAACCTCTTTGGGAACCGCTTGCGTAGCACCCACAGACCTGGGGGCTGCGGGCTTTTCTACTGCCTTCAGCCTCCACACCACCCTTTCCCACTTGGCGCCACGCCAGGTATAAAAATGGCCATACGGATGGAGATGTGTCACCTGCCCAAGGAGCCAGCAGGGAAAACCAGGCTTTGTTCTAAAGCTCTGTGGGAACCGCTTGCGTAGCCCCACAGACCTGGGGGCTGCGGGCTTTCCTGCTGCCTTCAGCCTCCACACCACCCTTTCCCACTTGGCGCCGCGCCAGGCACAAAAATGGCTATACGGCTGGAGATGGGTCCCCCACCCAAGGTGCCAGCAGAGTAAACTAGGCCTTGTTCTAAAGCTCTTAGGGAACCGCTTGCATAGCCCCACAGACCTGGGGGCTGCGGGTTTCCTGCTGCCTTCAGCCTCGACACCACCCTTTCCCACTTGTGCCACGCCAGGCACAATAATGGCTATACGGCTGGAGATGGGTCCCCCGCCCAAAGAGCCAGCAGGGAAAACTATGCCTTATTCTAAAGCTCTTTGGGAACCACTTGCGTAGCCGCACACACCTGGGGGCTGCGGGCTTTCCTGCTGCCTTCAGCCTCCACACCACCCTTTCCCACTTTGTGCCACGCCAGGCACAAAAACAGCCATACGGCTGGAGATGCGTCCCACGCCGAAAGAGCCAGCAGGGAAAACTATGCCTTGTTCTAAAGCTCTTTGGGAACCGCTTGCATAGCCCCACACACCTGGGGGCTGCGGGCTTTCCTGCTGCCTTCAGCCTCCACACCACCCTTTCCCACTTGGCGCCGCACCAGGCACAAAAATGGCCATAGAGCTGGAGATGGGTCCCCCACCCAAGGAACCAACAGGGAAAAATATGCCTTGTTCTAAAGCTCTTTGGGAACCGCTTGCGTAGCCCCACAGACCTGGGGGCTGCGGGCTTTCCTGCTGCCTTCAGCATCCACACCACTCTTTCCCACTTGGTGCCATGCCAGGCACAAAAACAGCCATACGGCTGGAGATGGGTCGCCCGCCCAAGGAGCCAGCAGGGAAAAGTATGCCGTGTTCTAAAGCTCTTTGGGAAACTCTTGCGTAGCCCCACAGACCTGGGGGCTGCGGGCTTTTCTGCTGCCTTCAGCCTCCACACCACCCTTTCCCACTTGGCGTCGCGCCAGGCACAAAAATGGCCATATGACTGGAGATGGGTCCCCCGCCCAAGGAGCCAGCAGGGAAAACTATGCCGTGTTCTAAAGTTCTTTAGGGAACCTCTTGCGTAGCCCCACAGACCTGGGGGCTGCGGGCTTTTCTGCTGCCTTCAGCCTCAATACTACGCTTTCCCACTTGGTGTCCCTCCAGGCACTAAAATGGCCATACGGCTGGAGATGGGTCCCCCGCCCAAGGAGCCAGCAGGGAAAACAATGCCTTCTTCTAAAGCTCTACGGGAACCGCTTGCGTAGCCCCACAGACCAGGGGCTGCGACCTTTCCTGCTGCCTTCAGCCTCCACACCACCCTTTCCCACTTGGCGCCACGCCAGGCACAAAAATGGCCATACGGCTGGAGATGGGTCCCCCGCCCAAGGAGCCAGCAGGGAAAACTAGGACTTGTTCTGAAGCTATTTGGGAACCTCTTGCGTAGCCCCACAGACCTTGGGGCTGCGGGCTTTCCTGCTGCCTTCAGCCTCCACACCACTCTTTCCCACTTGGCGCCGCACCAGGCACAAAAACAGCCATACGGCTGGAGATTTGTCCCCCGCTCAAAGACCCAGCAGGGAAAAGTAGGCCTTGTTCTAAAGCTCTTTGGGAACCGCTTGCGTAGCCCCACAAACCTGGGGGCTGCGGGCTTTCCTGCTGCCTTCAGCCTCGACACCACCCTTTCCCACTTGGCATCGCGCCAGGCACAAAAATGGCTATACGGCTTGAGATGGGTCCCCCGCCAAAGGAGACAGCAGGGGAAACTATGCCTTGTTCTAAAGCTCTTTAGGGAACCTCTTGCGTAGCCCCACAGACCTGGGGGCTGCGGGCTTTTCTGCTGCCTTCAGCCTCAATACTACGCTTTCCCACTAGGTGTCCCTCCAGGCACAAAAATGGCCATACGGCTGGAGATGGGTCCCCCGCCCAAGGAACCAGCAGGAAAACTATGCCTTGTTCTAAAGCTCTTTGGGAACCGCTTGCGTAGCCCCACAGACCTTGGGGCTGCGACCTTTCCTGCTGCCTTCAGCCTCCACACCACCCTTTTCCGCTTGGTGCCACGCCAGGCACAAAAACAGCCTTACGGCTGGAGATGCGTCCCACACCGAAAGAGCCAGCAGGGAAAACTATGCCTTGTTCTAAAGACCTTTGGGAACCGCTTGCGTAGCCGCACACACCTGGGGGCTGCGGGCTTTCCTGCTGCCTTCACCCTCGACACCACCGTTTCCCACTTGGCGCCGCACCAGGCACAAAAATGTCTATACGGCTGGAGATGGGTCCCCCACCCACGGAACCAGCAGGGAAAACTAGGCCTTGTTCTAAAGCTCTTTGGGAACTGCTTGCGTAGCCCCACAGACCTGGGGGCTGCGGGCTTTCCTGCTGCCTTCAGCCTCCACACCACTCTTTCCCACTTGGTGCCACGCCAGGCACAAAAACAGCCATACGGCTGGAGATGTGTCCCCCGCTCAAAGACCCAGCAGGGAAAATTAGGCCTTGTTCTAAAGCTCTTTGGGAACCGCTTGCGTAGCACCCACAGACCTGGGGGTTGCAGGCTTTCCTGCTGCCTTCAGCCTCAATACTACGCTTTCCCACTAGGTGTCGCTCCAGGCACAATAATGGCCATGCGGCTGGAGATGGGTCCCCCGCCCAAAGAGCCAGCAGGGAAAACTATGCCTTGTTCTAAAGCTCTTTGGGAACCGCTTGCGTAGCCCCACAGACCTGGGGGCTGCGGGCTTTCCTGCTGCCTTCAGCCTCGACACCACCCTTTCCCACTTGGCGCCACACCAGATACAAATATGGCCATACGGCTGGAGATGTGTCCCCCGCTCAAAGACCCAGCAGGGAAAACTAGGCCTTGTTCTAAAGCTCTTTGGGAACCGCTTGCGTAGCACCCACAGACCTGGGGGCTGCGGGCTTTTATACTGCCTTCAGCCTCCACACCACCCTTTCCCACTTGGCGCCGCGCCAGGCACAAAAATGGCTATACGGCTGGAGATGGGTCGCCCGCACAAGGAGCCATCAGGGAAAACTAGGCCTTCTTCTAAAGCTCTTTGGGAACCACTTGCGTAGCACCCACAGACCTCGGGGCTTCAACCTTTCCTGCTGCCTTCAGCCTCGACACCACCCTTTCCCACTTGGCGCTGCGCCAGGCACAAAAATGACCATACGGATGGAGATTTGTCCCACACCCAAAGAGCCAGCAGGGAAAACCAGGCCTTGTTCTAAAGCTCTTTGGGAACCTCTTGCGTAGCCCCACAGACCTGGGGGCTTGAAGCTTTCCTGCTGCCTTCAGCCTCGACACCACCCTTTCCCACTTGGTGCCGCGCCAGGCACAAAAATGACCATACGGATGGAGATTTGTCCCACGGCCAAGGAGCCAGCAGAGTAAACTTGGCCTTGTTCTAAAGCTCTTTGGGAACCGCTTGCATAGCCCCACAGACTTGGGGGCTGCGGGCTTTCCTGCTGCCTTCAGCCTCGACACCACCCTTTCCCACTTGTGCCACGCCAGGCACAAAAATGGGTATACGGCTGGAGATGGGTCCCCCGCCCAAAGAGCCAGCAGGGAAAACTATGCCTTGTTCTAAAGCTCTTTGGGAACCGCTTGCGTAGTACCCACAGACCTGGGGGCTGCGGGCTTTCCTGCTGCCTTCAGCCTTAATACTACGCTTTCCCACTAGGTGTCGCTCCAGGCACAATAATGGCCATGCGGCTGGAGATGGGTCCCCCGCCCAAAGAGCCAGCAGGGAAAACTATGCCTTGTTCTAAAGCTCTTTGGGAACCGCTTGCGTAGCCCCACAGACCTGGGGGCTGCGGGCTTTCCTGCTGCCTTCAGCCTCCACACCACCCTTTCCCACTTGGGGCCACGCCAGGCACAAAAACAGCCATACGGCTGGAGATGGGTCCCCCGCCCAAGGAGCCAGCAGGGAAAACTATGCCTTCTTCTAAAGCTCTTTGGGAACCTCTTGCGTAGCCCCACAGACCTTGGGGCTGCGGGCTTTCCTGCTGCCTTCAGCCTCGACACCACCCTTTCCCACTTGGCATCGCGCCAAGCACAAAAATGGCTATACGGCTGGAGATGGGTCCCCCGCCCAAGGAGCCAGCAGGGGAAACTATGCCGTGTTCTAAAGGTCTTTAGGGAACCTCTTGCGTAGCCCCACAGACCTGGGGGCTGCGGGCTTTTCTGCTGCCTTCAGCCTCAATACTACGCTTTCCCACTAGGTGTCCCTCCAGGCACAAAAATGGCCATACGGCTGGAGATGGGTCCCCCGCCCAAGGAACCAGCTGGAAAACTATGCCTTGTTCTAAAGCTCTTAGGGCACCGCTTGCGTAGCCCCAGAGACCTGGGGCTGCAAGCTTTCCTGCTGCCTTCAGCCTCGACACCACCCTTTCCCACTTGGCGCCACGCCAGGCACAAAAATGGCCATATGGCTGGAGATGCGTCCCCCGCACAAGGAGCCAGCAGGGAAAACAATGCCTTCTTCTAAAGCTCTACGGGAACCGCTTGCGTAGCCCCACAGACCAGGGGCTGCGACCTTTCCTGCTGCCTTCAGCCTCCACACCACCCTTTCCCACTTGGTGCCACGCCAGGCACAAAAACAGCCATACGGCTGGAGATGCGTCCCACACCGAAAGAGACAGCAGGGAAAACTATGCCTTGTTCTAAAGCCCTTTGGGAACCGCTTGCGTAGCCCCACACACCTGGGGGCTGCGGGCTTTCCTGCTGCCTTCAGCCTCGACACCACCCTTTCCCACTTGGCGCCGCACCAGGCACAAAAATGGCCATGCGGCTGGAGATGGGTCCCCCGCCCAAAGACCCATCAGGCAAAAATAGGCCTTGTTCTAAAGCTCTTTGGGAACCGCTTGCGTAGCCCCACAGACCTGGGGGCTGCGGGCTTTCCTGCTGCCTTCAGCCTCCACAACACCCTTTCCCACTTGGTGACACGCCAGGCACAAAAACAGCCATACGGCTGGAGATGGGTCCCCCCACCCAAGGAGCCAGCAGGGAAAAAAATGCCTTGTTCTAAAGCTCTGTGGGAACCGCTTGCATAGCACCCACAGACCTGGGGGCTGCAGGCTTTCCTGCTGCCTTCAGTCTCAAAAACACCCTTTCCCACTTGGCGTCGCGCCAGGCACAAAAATGGCCATACGGCTGGAGATGGGTCCCCCACCCAAGGAGCCAGCAGGGAAAAAAATGCCTTGTTCTAAAGCTCTGTGGGAACCGCTTGCGTAGCCCCACAGACCTGGGGGCTGCAGGCTTTCCTGCTGCCTTCAGCCTCAAAACCACCCTTTCCCACTTGGCGCCACGCCAGGCACAAAAATGGCCATACGGCTGGAGATGGGTCCCCCGCCCAAGGAGCCAGCAGGGAAAACTAGGACTTGTTCTGAAGCTATTTGGGAACCTCTTGCGTAGCCCCACAGACCTTGGGGCTGCGGGCTTTCCTGCTGCCTTCAGCCTCCACACCACCCTTTCCCACTTGGTGCCACGCCAGGCACAAAAACAGCCATACGGCTGGAGATGGGTCCCACACCGAAAGAGCCAGCAGGGAAAACTATGCCTTATTCTAAAGCCCTTTGGGAACAGCTTGCGTAGCCCCACACACCTGGGGGCTGCGGGCTTTCCTGCTGCCTTCAGCCTCAACACCACTCTTTCCCACTTGGTGCCACGCCAGGCACAAAAACAGCCATACGGCTATAGATGTGTCCCCCGCTCAGAGACCCAGCAGGGAAAACTAGGCCTTGTTCTAAAGCTCTTTGGGAACCGCTTGCGTAGCACCCACAGACCTGGGGGTTGCAGGCTTTCCTGCTGCCTTCAGCCTCAATACTACGCTTTCCCACTAGGTGTCGCTCCAGGCACAATAATTGCCATGCGGCTGGAGATGGGTCCCCCGCCCAAAGAGCCAGCAGGGAAAACTATGCCTTGTTCTAAAGCTCTTTGGGAACCGCTTGCGTAGCACCCACAGACCGGGGGCTGCGGGCTTTTCTACTGCCTTCAGCCTCCACACCACCCTTTCCCACTTGGCGCCACACCAGGTATAAAAATGGCCATACGGCTGGAGATGTGTCCCCTGCCCAAAGACCCAGCAGGGAAAACTAGGCCTTGTTCTAAAGCTCTTTGGGAACCGCTTGCGTAGCACCCAGAGACCTCGGGGCTGCAAGCTTTCCTGCTGCCTTCAGCCTCGACACCACCCTTTCCCACTTGGCGCCGCGCCAGGCACAAAAATGACCATACGGATGGAGATGGGTCACCTGCCCAATGAGCCAGCAGGGAAAACCAGGCTTTGTTCTAAAGCTCTTTGGGAACCTCTTGCGTAGCCCCACAGACCTGGGGGCTGGGGGCTTTCCTGCTGCCTTCAGCCTCGACACCACCCTTTCTCACTTGTTGCCACGCCAGGCACAAAAACAGCCATACGGCTGGAGATGCGTCCCACGCCGAAAGAGCCAGCAGGGAAAACTAGGCCTTGTTTAAAGTTCTTTGGGAACTGCTTGCGTAGCCCCACACACCTGGGGGCTGCGGGCTTTCCTGCTGCCTTCAGTCTCAAAAACACCCTTTCCCACTTGGCGTCGCGCCAGGCACAAAAATGGCCATACGGCTGGAGATGGGTCCCCCACCCAAGGAGCCAGCAGGGAAAAAAATGCCTTGTTCTAAAGCTCTGTGGGAACCGCTTGCGTAGCCCCGCAGACCTGGGGGCTGCAGGCTTTCCTGCTGCCTTCAGCCTCAAAACCACCCTTTCCCACTTGGCGCCACGCCAGGCACAAAAATGGCCATACGGCTGGAGATGGGTCACCCGCCCAAGGAGCCAGCAGGGAAAACTAGGCCTTGTTCTGAAGCTATTTGGGAACCTCTTGCGTAGCCCCACAGACCTTGGGGCTGCGGGCTTTCCTGCTGCCTTCAGACTCCACACCACTCTTTCTCACTTGGCGCCGCACCAGGCACAAAAACAGCCATACGGCTGGAGATTTGTCCCCCGCTCAAAGACCCAGCAGGGAAAAGTAGGCCTTGTTCTAAAGCTCTTTGGGAACCGCTTGCGTAGCCCCACAGACCTGGGGGCTGCGGGCTTTCCTGCTGCCTTCAGCCTTGACACCACCCTTTCCCACTTGGCATCGCGCCAGGCACAAAAATGGCTATACGGCTTGAGATGCGTCCCACACCGAAAGAGCCAGCAGGGAAAACTATGCCTTGTTCTAAAGCTCTTTGGGAACCGCTTGCGTAGCCGCACACACCTGGGGGCTGCGGGCTTTCCTGCTGCCTTCAGCCTCAATACTACGCTTTCCCACTAGGTGTCCCTCCAGGCACAAAAATGGCCATACGGCTGGAGATGGGTCCCCCGCCCAAGGAACCAGCAGGAAAACTGCGCCTTGTTCTAAAGCTCTTTGGGAACCGCTTGCGTAGCCCCACAGACCAGGGGCTGCGACCTTTCCTGCTGCCTTCAGCCTCCACACCACCCTTTTCCGCTTGGTGCCACGCCAGGCACAAAAACAGCCATACGGCTGGAGATGGGTCCCCCGCCCAAAGAGCCAGCAGGGAAAACTATGCCTTGTTCTAAAGCTCTTTGGGAACCGCTTGCGTAGCCGCACACACCTGGGGGCTGCGGGCTTTCCTGCTGCCTTCAGCCTCCACACCACCCTTTCCCTCTTGGCGCCACACCAGGCACAAATATGGCCATACGGCTGGAGATGTGTCCCCCGCTCAAAGACCCAGCAGGGAAAACTAGGCCTTGTTCTAAAGCTCTTTGGGAACCGCTTGCGTAGCACCCACAGACCTGGGGGCTGCGGGCTTTTCTACTGCCTTCAGCCTCTACACCACCCTTTCCCACTTGGCGCCACACCAGGTATAAAAATGGCGATACGGCTGGAGATGGGTCACCCGCCCAAGGAGCCAGCACGGAAAACTAGGCCTTGTTCTAAAGGTATTTGGGAACCTCTTGCGTAGCCCCACAGACCTGGGGGCTGCGGGCTTTCCTGCTGCCTTCAGCCTCCACACCACCCTTTCCCACTTGGCGCCGCGCCAGGCACAAAAATGGCTATACGGCTGGAGATGGGTCCGCCACCCAAGGAGCCAGCAGAGTAAACTAGGCCTTGTTCTAAAGCTCTTTGGGAACCGCTTGCATAGCCCCACAGACCTGGGGGCTGCGGGCTTTCCTGCTGCTTTCAGCCTCGACACCACCCTTTCACACTTGTGCCACGCCAGGCACAAAAATGGCTATATGGCTGGAGATGGGTCCCCCGCCCAAAGAGCCAGCAGGGAAAACTATGCCTTGTTCTAAAGCTCTTTGGGAACCACTTGCGTAGCCCCACACACCTGGCGGCTGCGGGCTTTTCTGCTGCCTTCAGCCTCGACACCACCCTTTCCCACTTGGCGTCGCGCCAGGACAAAAATGGCCATATGGCTGGAGATGGGTCGCCCGCCCAAGGAGCCAGCAGGGAAAACAATGCTTTCTTCTCAAGCTCTTTGGGAACCGCTTGCGTAGCACCCACAGACCTGGGGGCTGCGGGCTTTCCTGCTGCCTTCAGCCTCAAAAACACCCTTTTCCACTTGGCGCCGCACCAGGCACAAAAATGGCCATACGGCTGGAGATGGGTCACCCACCCAAGGAGCCAGCAGAGTAAACTAGGCCTTGTTCTAAAGCTCTTTGGGAACCGCTTGCGTAGCCCCACAGACCTGGGGGCTGCGGGCTTTCCTGCTGCCTTCAGCCTCCACACCACTCTTTCCCACTTGGTGCCACGCCAGGCACAAAAACAGCCATACGGCTGGAGTTGTGTCCCCCGCTCAAAGACCCAGCAGGGAAAACTAGGCCTTGTTCTAAAGCTCTTTGGGAACCGCTTGCGTAGCACCCACAGACCTGGGGGCTGCAGGCTTTCCTGCTGCCTTCAGCCTTAATACTACTCTTTCCCACTAGGTGTCGCTCCAGGCACAATAATGGCCATGCGGCTGGAGATGGGTCCCCCGCCCAAAGAGCCAGCAGGGAAAACTATGCCTTGTTCTAAAGCTCTTTGGGAACCGCTTGCGTAGCCCCACAGACCTGGGGGCTGCAGGCTTTCCTGCTGCCTTCAGCCTCGACACCACCCTTTCCTACTTGGCGCCACGCCAGGCACAAAAATGGCCATACGGCTGGAGATGTGTCCCCCGCTCAAAGACCCAGCAGGGAAAACTATGCCGTGTTCTAAAGCTCTTTGGGAACCGGTTGCGTAGCACCCACAGACCTGGGGGCTGCGGGCTTTTCTACTGCCTTCAGCCTCCACACCACCCTTTCCCACTTGGCGCCACACCAGGTATAAAAATGGCCATACGGCTGGAGATGTGTCCGCTGCCCAAAGACCCAGCAGGGAAAACTAGGCCTTGTTCTAAAGCTCTTTGGGAACCGCTTGCGTAGCACCCACAGACCTCGGGGCTGCAAGCTTTCCTGCTGCCTTCAGCCTCGACACCACCCTTTCCCACTTGGCGCCGCGCCAGGCACAAAAATGACCATACGGATGGAGATTTGTCCCACGCCCAAGGAGCCAGCAGGGAAAACCAGGCCTTGTTCTAAAGCTCTTTGGGAACCTCTTGCATAGCCCCACAGACTTGGGGGCTGCGGGCTTTCCTGCTGCCTTCAGCCTCGACACCACCCTTTCCCACTTGTGCCACGCCAGGCACAAAAATGGCTATACGGCTGGAGATGGGTCCCCCACCCAAGGTGCCAGCAGAGTAAACTAGGCCTTGTTCTAAAGCTCTTTGGGAACCGCTTGCATAGCCCCACAGACTTGGGGGCTGCGGGCTTTCCTGCTGCCTTCAGCCTCGACACCACCCTTTCCACTTGGCGTCGCGCCAGGCACAAAAATGGCCATATGGCTGGAGATGGGTCCGCCACACAAGGAGCCAGCAGGGAAAACAACGCCTTCTTCTAAAGTTCTTAGGGCACCGCTTGCGTAGCCCCACAGACCTGGAGCTGCAAGCTTTCCTGCTGCCTTCAGCCTCGACACCACCCTTTCCCACTTGGCGCCGCGCTAGGCACAAAAATGGCCATATGGCTGGAGATGCGTCCCCCGCCCAAGGAGCCAGCAGGGAAAACAATGCCTTCTTCTAAAGCTCCTTGGGAACCGCTTGCGTAGCACCCACAGACCTGGGGGCTGCAGGCTTTCCTGCTGCCTTCAGCCTCAATACTACGCTTTCCCACTAGGTGTCGCTCCAGGCACAAAAATGGCCATACGGCTTAAGATGGGTCCCCCTCCCAAGGAACCAGCAGGGAAAACTATGCCTTGTTCTAAAGCTCTATGGGAACCGCTTGCGTAGCCCCACAGACCAGGGGCTGCAACCTTTCCTGCTGCCTTCAGCCTCCACACCACCCTTTCCCGCTTGGTGCCACGCCAGGCACAAAAACAGCCATACGGCTGGAGATGCGTCCCACACCGAATGAGCCAGCAGGGAAAACTATGCCTTGTTCTAAAGCCCTTTGGGAACCGCTTGCGTAGCCCCACACACCTGGGGGCTGCGGGCTTTCCTGCTGCCTTCAGCCTCCACACCACTCTTTCCCACTTGGTGCCTCGCCAGGCACAAAAACAGCCATACGGCTATAGATGTGTCCCCCGCTCAAAGACCCAGCAGGGAAAACTAGGCCTTGTTCTAAAGCTCTTTGGGAACCGCTTGCGTAGCACCCACAGACCTGGGGGTTGCAGGCTTTCCTGCTGCATTTAGCCTCAATACTACGCTTTCCCACTAGGTGTCGCTCCAGGCACAATAATTGCCATGCGGCTGGAGATGGGTCCCCCGCCCAAAGAGCCAGCAGGGAAAACTATGCCTTGTTCTAAAGCTCTTTGGGAACCGCTTGCGTAGCACCCACAGACCGGGGGCTGCGGGCTTTTCTACTGCCTTCAGCCTCCACACCACCCTTTCCCACTTGGCGCCACGCGAGGTATAAAAATGGCCATACGGCTGGAGATGTGTCCCCTGCCCAACGACCCATCAGGGAAAACTAGGCCTTGTTCTAAAGCTCTTTGGGAACCGCTTGCGTAGCACCCAGAGACCTCGGGGCTGCAAGCTTTCCTGCTGCCTTCAGCCTCGACACCACCCTTTCCCACTTGGCGCTGCGCCAGGCACAAAAATGACCATACGGATGGAGATGGGTCACCTGCCCAATGAGCCAGCAGGGAAAACCAGGCTTTGTTCTAAAGCTCTTTGGGAACCGCTTGCATAGCCCCACAGACCTGGGGGCTGCGGGTTTCCTGCTGCCTTCAGCCTCCACACCACTCTTTCCCACTTGGCGCCGCACCAGGCACAAAAACAGCCATACGGCTGGAGATTTGTCCCCCGCTCAAAGACCCAGCAGGGAAAAGTAGGCCTTGTTCTAAAGCTCTTTGGGAACCGCTTGCGTAGCCCCACAGACCTGGGGGCTGCGGGCTTTCCTGCTGCCTTCAGCCTTGACACCACCCTTTCCCACTTGGCATCGCGCCAGGCACAAAAATGGCTATACGGCTTGAGATGGGTCCCCCGCCAAAGGAGCCAACAGGGGAAACTATGCCTTGTTCTAAAGCTCTTTAGGGAACCTCTTGCGTAGCCCCACAGACCTGGGGGCTGCGGGCTTTTCTGCTGCCTTCAGCCTCAACACCACCCTTTCCCACTTGTGCCACGCCAGGCACAAAAATGGCTATACGGCTGGAGATGGGTCCCCCGCCCAAAGAGCCAGCAGGGAAAACTATGCTTTGTTCTAAAGCTCTTTGGGAACCACTTGCGTAGCCCCACAAACCTGGCGGCTGCGGTCTTTTCTGCTGCCTTCAGCCTCGACACCACCCTTTCCCACTTGGCGTCGCGCCAGGACAAAAATGGCCATATGGCTGGAGATGGGTCGCCCGCCCAAGGAGCCAGCAGGGAAAACAATGCCTTGTTCTAAAGCTCTTTGGGAACCGCTTGCGTAGCCCCAGAGACCTGGGGGCTGCGGGCTTTCCTGCTGCCTTCAGCCTCCACACCACTCTTTCCCACTTGGTGCCACGCCAGGCACAAAAACAGCCATACGGCTGGAGATGTGTCCCCCGCTCAAAGACCCAGCAGGGAAAACTAGGCCTTGTTCTAAACCTCTTTGGGAACCGCTTGCGTAGCACCCACAGACCTGGGGGCTGCAGGCTTTCCTGCTGCCTTCAGCCTTAATACTACTCTTTCCCACTAGGTGTCGCTCCAGGCACAATAATGGCCATGCAGCTGGAGATGGGTCCCCCGCCCAAAGAGCCAGCAGGGAAAACTATGCCTTGTTCTAAAGCTCTTTGGGAACCGCTTGCGTAGCCCCACAGACCTGGGGGCTGCAGGCTTTCCTGCTGCCTTCAGCCTCGACACCACCCTTTCCTACTTGGCGCCACGCCAGGCACAAAAATGACCATACGGATGGAGATGGGTCACCTGCCCAATGAGCCAGCAGGGAAAACCAGGCTTTGTTCTAAAGCTCTTTGGGAACCTCTTGCGTAGCCCCACAGACCTGGGGGCTGCGGGCTTTCCTGCTGCCTTCAGCCTCCACACCACCCTTTTCCACTTGGCGCCGCACCAGGCACAAAAATGGCCATACGGCTGAAGATGGGTCCCCCACCCAAGGTGCCAGCAGAGTAAACTAGGCCTTGTTCTAAAGCTCTTTGGGAACAGCTTGCATAGCCCCACAGACCTGGGGGCTGCGGGTTTCCTGCTGCCTTCAGCCTCCACACCACTCTTTCCCACTTGGCGCCGCACCAGGCACAAAAATGGCCATACGGCTGGAGATGGGTCCCCCACCCAAGGAACCAATAGGGAAAAATATGCGTTGTTCTAAAGCTCTTTGGGAACCGCTTGCGTAGCACCCACAGACCTGGGGGCTGCGGGCTTTCCTGCTGCCTTCAGCCTCCACACCACCCTTTCCCACTTGGCGCCGCGCCAGGCACAAAAACAGCCATACGGCTGGAGATGTGTCGCCCGCCCAAGGAGCCAGCAGGGAAAACTATGCCGTGTTCTAAAGCTCTTTGGGAACCGCTTGCGAAGCACCCACAGACCTGGGGGCTGCGGGCTTTCTTGGTGCCTTCAGACTCCACACCACCCTTTCCCACTTGGCGCACCGCCAGGCACAAAAATGGCCATATGACTGGAGATGGGTCGCCCGCACAAGGAGCCAGCGGGGAAAACTATGCCTTGTTCTAAAGCTCTGTGGGAACCGCTTGCGTAGCCCCACAGACCTGGGGGCTGCAGGCTTTCCTGCTGCCTTCAGCCTCAAAACCACCCTTTCCCACTTGGCGCCACGCCAGGCACAAAAATGGCCATACGGCTGGAGATGGGTCACCCGCCGAAGGAGCCAGCAGGGAAAACTAGGCCTTGTTCCAAAGCTCTTTGGGAACCGCTTGCGTAGCACCCACAGACCTCGCGGTTTCAAGCTTTCCTGCTGCCTTCAGCCTCGACACCACCCTTTCCCACTTGGCGCCGCGCCAGGCACAAAAATGACCATACGGATGGAGATTTGTCCCACGGCCAAGGAGCCAGCAGAGTAAACTTGGCCTTGTTCTAAAGCTCTTTGGGAACCGCTTGCATAGCCCCACAGACTTGGGGGCTGCGGGCTTTCCTGCTGCCTTCAGCCTCGACACCACCCTTTCCCACTTGTGCCACGCCAGGCACAAAAATGGGTATACGGCTGGAGATGGGTCCCCCGCCCAAAGAGCCAGCAGGGAAAACTATGCCTTGTTCTAAAGCTCTTTGGGAACCCCTTGCGTAGCCGCACACACCTGGGGGCTGCGGGCTTTCCTGCTGCCTTGAGCCTCGACACCACCCTTTCCCACTTGGTGACACGCCAGGCACAAAAATTGCCATATGGCTGGAGATGCGTCCCCCGCACAAGGAGCTAGCAGGGAAAAAATGCCTTCTTCTAAAGCTCTTTGGGAACCGCTTGCGTAGCACCCACAGAGCTGGGGGCTGCAGGCTTTCCTGCTGCCTTCAGCCTCAATACTACGCTTTCCCACTAGGTGTCGCTCCAGGCACAAAAATGGCCATACGGCTGAAGATGGGTCCCCCGCCCAATGAACCAGCAGGGAAAACTATGCCTTGTTCTAAAGCTCTTAGGGAACCGCTTGCGTAGCCCCACAGACCTGGGGCTGCGACCTTTCCTGCTGCCTTCAGCCTCCACACCACCCTTTCCCACTTGGTGCCACGCCAGGCACAAAAACAGCCATACGGCTGGAGATGCGTCCCACGCCGAAAGAGCCAGCAGGGAAAACTATGCCTTGTTCTAAAGCTCTTTGGGAACCGCTTGCTTAGCCCCACACACCTGGGGGCTGCGGGCTTTCCTGCTGCCTTCAGCCTCGACACCACCCTTTCCCACTTGGCGCCGCACCAGGCACAAAAATGGCCATACGGCTGGAGATGGGTCCCCCGCACAAGGAACCAGCAGGGAAAAATATGCCTTGTTCTAAAGCTCTTTGGAACCGCTTGCGTAGCCCCACAGACCTGGGGGCTGCGGGCTTTCCTGCTGCCTTCAGCCTCCACACCACTCTTTCCCACTTGGTGCCACGCCAGGCACAAAAACAGCCATACGGCTGGAGATGTGTCCCCCGCTCAAAGACCCAGCAGGGAAAACTAGGCCTTGTTCTAAAGCCCTTTGGGAACCGCTTGCGTAGCACCCACAGACCTGGGGGCTGCAGGCTTTCCTGCTGCCTTCAGCCTTAATACTACGCTTTCCCACTAGGTGTCGCTCCAGGCACAATAATGGCCATGCGGCTGGAGATGCGTCCCCCGCCCAAAGAGCCAGCAGGGAAAACTATGCCTTGTTCTAAAGCTCTTTGGGAACCGCTTGCGTAGCCCCACACACCTGGGGGCTGGGGGCTTTCCTGCTGCCTTCAGCCTCCACACCACCCTTTCCCACTTGGTGCCACGCCAGGCACAAAAACAGCCATACGGCTGGAGATGGGTCACCCGCCCAAGGAGCCAGCAGGGAAAACTAGGCCTTGTTCTGAAGCTATTTGGGAACCTCTTGCGTAGCCCCACAGACCTGGGGGCTGCGGGCTTTCCTGCTGCCTTCAGCCTCCACACCACTCTTTCCCACTTGGTGCCACGCCAGGCACAAAAACAGCCATACGGCTGGAGATTTGTCCCCCGCTCCAAGACCCAGCAGGGAAAACTATGCCTTGTTCTAAAGTTCTTTGGGAACTGCTTGCGTAGCCCCACACACCTGGGGGCTGCGGGCTTTCCTGCTGCCTTCAGCCTCAAAAACACCCTTTCCCACTTAGCGTCGCGAGAGGCACAAAAATGGCCATACGGCTGGAGATGAGTCCCCCACCCAAGGAGCCAGCAGGGAAAAAAATGCCTTGTTCTAAAGCTCTGTGGGAACCGCTTGCGTAGACCCACAGACCTGGGGGCTGCAGGCTTTCCTGCTGCCTTCAGCCTCCACAGCACCCTTTCCCACTTGGCGCCGCACCAGGCACAAAAATGGCCATACGGCTGGAGATGGGTCCCCCACCCACGGAAGCAGCAGGGAAAAATATGCCTTGTTCTAAAGCTCTTTGGGAACCGCTTGCGTAGCCCCACAGACCTGGGGGCTGCGGGCTTTCCTGCTGCCTTCAGCCTCGACACAACCCTTTCCCACTTGGTGCCACGCCAGGCACAAAAACAGCCATACGGCTGGAGATGTGTCCCCCGCTCAAAGACCCAGCAGGGAAAACTAGGCCTTCTTCTAAAGCTCTTTGGGAAACGCTTGCGTAGCCCCACAGATCTGGGGGCTGCGGACTTTCCTGCTGCCCTCAGCCACCACACCACCCTTTCCCACTTGGCGTCGCGCCAGGCACAAAAATGGCCATATGGCTGGAGATGGGTCCCCCGCACAAGGAACCAGCAGGGAAAACAATGCCTTGTTCTAAAGCTCTTTGGGAACCGCTTGCGTAGCCCCACAGACCTGGGGGCTGCGGGCTTTCCTGCTGCCTTCAGCCTCGACACCACCCTTTCCCACTTGGTGCCACGCCAGGCACACAAACAGCCATACGGCTGGAGATGCGTCCCACGCCGAAAGAGCCAGCAGGGAAAACTAGGCCTTGTTCTAAAGTTCTTTGGGAACCGCTTGCGTAGCCCCACACACCTGGGGGCTGCGGGCCTTTCTGCTGCCTTCAGCCTCGACACCACCCTTTCCCACTTGGCGCCGCGCCAGGAGCAAAAATGGCCATACGGCTGGAGATGGGTCCCCCGCCCAAGGAGCCAGCAGGGAAAACTAGGCCTTGTTCTAAAGCTCTTTGGGAACCGCTTGCGTAGCCCCACAGACCTGGGGGCTGCGGGCTTTCCTGCTGCCTTCAGCCTTGACATGACCCTTTCCCACTTGGTGCCACGACAGGCACAAAAATGGCTATACAGCTGAAGATAGGTCCCCCGCCCAAGGAGCCAGCAGGAAAAACTAGGCCTTGTTCTAAAGCTCTTTGGGAACCGCTTGCATAGCCCCACATTCCTGGGGGCTGCGGGCTTTCCTGCTGCCTTTAGCCTCCACACCACCCTTTCCCACTTGGTGCCACGCCAGGCACAAAAAAAGCCATATGGCTGGAGATGCGTCCCACGCCAAAAGAACCAGCAGGGAAAATTAGGCCTTGTTCTAAAGTTCTTTGGGAACCGCTTGCGTAGCCCCACACACCTGGGGGCTGCGGGCCTTTCTGCTGCCTTAAGCCTCGACATCACCCTTTCCCACTTGGCGCCGCGCCAGGCACAGAAATGGCCATACGGCTGGAGATGGGTCCCCCGCACAAGGAGCCAGCAGGGAAAACAATGCCTTCTTCTAAAGCTCTGTGGGAACCGCTTGCGTAGCCCCACAGACCTGCGGGCTGCAGCCTTTCCTGCTGCCTTCAGCCTCAAAAACACCCTTTCCCACTTGGTGCCACGCCAGGCACAAAAACAGCCATACGGCTGGAGATGGGTCCCCCGCCCAAAGAGGCAGCAGGGAAAACTATGTCTTGTTCTAAAGCTCTTTGGGAACCGCTTGCGTAGCCCCACAGACCTGGGGGCTGCAGGCTTTCCTGCTGCCTTCAGCCTCAATACTACGCTTTCCCACTAGGTGTCGCTCCAGGCACAAAAATGGCCATAAGGCTGGAGATGGGTCCTCCGCCCAAGGAACCAGCAGGGAAAACTATGCCTTGTTCAAAAGCTCTTAGGGTACCGCTTGCGTAGCACCACAGACCTGGGGCTGCGAGCTTTCCTGCTGCCTTCAGCCTCGACACCACCCTTTCCCACTTGGCGCCGCACCAGGCAAAAAAATGGCCATACGGATGGAGATTGGTCCCACGCCCAAGGAACCAGCAGGGAAAACCAGGCCTTGTTCTAAAGCTTTTTGGGAACCGCTTGCATAGCCACGCAGACCTGGGGGCTGCAGGCTTTCCTGCTGCCTTCAGCCTCGACACAACCCTTTCCCACTTGGCGTCGCGCCAGGCACAAAAATGGCTATACGGCTGGAGATGGGTCCCCCGCCCAAAGAGCCAGCAGGGAAAACTAGGCCTTCTTCTAAAGCTCTTTGGGAAACGCTTGCGTAGCCCCACAGACCTGGGGGCTGCGGGCTTTCCTGCTGCCTTCAGCCTCGACACCACCCTTTCCCACTTGGCGCCGCGCCAGGAGCAAAAATGGACATACGGCTGGAGATGGGTCCCCCGCCCAAGGAGCCAGCAGGGAAAACTAGGCCTTGTTCTAAAGCTCTTTGGGAATCACTTGCGTAGCCCCACAGACCTGGGGGCTGCAGGCTTTCCTGCTGCCTTCAGCCTCAATACTACGCTTTCCCACTAGGTGTCGCTCCAGGCACAAAAATGGCCATAAGGCTGGAGATGGGTCCTCCGCCCAAGGAACCAGCAGGGAAAACTATGCCTTGTTCAAAAGCTCTTAGGGTACCGCTTGCGTAGCACCACAGACCTGGGGCTGCGAGCTTTCCTGCTGCCTTCAGCCTCGACACCACCCTTTCCCACTTGGCGCCGCACCAGGCAAAAAAATGGCCATACGGATGGAGATTGGTCCCACGCCCAAGGAACCAGCAGGGAAAACCAGGCCTTGTTCTAAAGCTTTTTGGGAAACGCTTGCGTAGCCACGCAGACCTGGGGGCTGCAGGCTTTCCTGCTGCCTTCAGCCTCGACACAACCCTTTCCCACTTGGCGTCGCGCCAGGCACAAAAATGGCTATACGGCTGGAGATGGGTCCCCCGCCCAAAGAGCCAGCAGGGAAAACTAGGCCTTGTTCTAAAGCTCTTTGGGAAACGCTTGCGTAGCCCCACAGATCTGGGGGCTGCGGACTTTCCTGCTGCCTTCAGCCTCGACACCACCCTTTCCCACTTGGCGTCGCGCCAGGCACAAAAATGGCCATATGGCTGGAGATGGGTCCCCCGCACAAGGAACCAGCAGGGAAAACTAGGCCTTGTTCTAAAGCTCTTTGGGAACCGCTTGCGTAGCCCGACAGACCTGGGGGCTGCGGGCTTTCCTGCTGCCTTCAGCCTCGACACCACCCTTTCCCACTTGGTGCCACGCCAGGCACACAAACAGCCATACGGCTGGAGATGGGTCCCCCACCCAAGGAGCCAGCAGGGAAAACTATGCCTTGTTCTAAAGCTCTTTGGGAAACGCTTGTGTAGCCCCACAGACCTGGGGGCTGCGGGCTTTCCTGCTGCCTTCAGCCTCCACACCACACTTTCCCACTTGGCGCCGCGCCAGGAGAAAAATGGACATACGGCTGGAGATGGGTCCCCCTCCCAAGGAGCCAGCAGGGAAAACTATGCCTTGTTCTAAAGCTCTTTGGGAATCACTTGCGTAGCCCCACAGACCTGGGGGCTGCGGGCTTTCCTGCTGCCTTCAGCCTTGACATGACCCTTTCCCACTTGGTGCCACGCCAGGCACAAAAATGGCTATACAGCTGAAGATAGGTCCCCCGCCCAAGGAGCTAGCAGGGAAAACTAGGCCTCGTTCTAAAGCTCTTTGGGAAATGCTTGCGTAGCCCCACAGACCTGGGGGCTGCGGGCTTTCCTGCTGACTTCAGCCTCGACACCACACTTTCCCACTTGGCGCCGCGCCAGGAATAAAAATGGCCATACGGCTGGAGATGGGTCCCCCGCCCAAGGAGCTAGCAGGAAAAACTAGGCCTTGTTCTAAAGCTATTTGGGAACCTCTTGCGTAGCCCCACAGACCTGGGGGATGCGGGCCTTCCTGCTGCCTTCAGCCTCGACACCACCCTTTCCCACTTGGCGTCGCGCCAGGCTCAGAAATGGGCATACGGGTCGAGGTAGGTCTACCGCTCAAAGAGCCAGCAGAGAAAACTATGCCTTGTTCTAAAACTCTTTGGGAAACGCTTGCGTAGACCCACAGACCTGGGGGCTGCGGGCTTTCCTGCTTCCTTCAGCCTCCACACCACCCTTTCCCACTTGGCGCCACGCCAGGCAAAAAAATGGCCATACGGATGGAGATTGGTCCCCCGCCCAAAGACCCAGCAGGGAAAACTAGGCCGTGTTCTAAAGCTCTTTGGGAACCGCTTGCGTAGCACCCACAGACCTGGGGGCTGCGGGCTTTCCTGCTGCCTTCAGCCTCGACACCACCCTTTCCCACTTGGCGTCGCGCCAGGCACAAAAATGGCTATACGGCTGGAGATGGGTCCCCCGCCCAAAGAGCCAGCAGGGAAAACTAGGCCTTGTTCTAAAGCTCTTTGGGAAACGCTTGCGTAGCCCCACAGATCTGGGGGCTGCGGACTTTCCTGCTGCCTTCAGCCTCGACACCACCCTTTCCCACTTGGCGTCGCGCCAGGCACAAAAATGGCCATATGGCTGGAGATGGGTCCCCCGCACAAGGAACCAGCAGGGAAAACTAGGCCTTGTTCTAAAGCTCTTTGGGAACCGCTTGCGTAGCCCGACAGACCTGGGGGCTGCGGGCTTTCCTGCTGCCTTCAGCCTCGACACCACCCTTTCCCACTTGGTGCCACGCCAGGCACACAAACAGCCATACGGCTGGAGATGGGTCCCCCACCCAAGGAGCCAGCAGGGAAAACTATGCCTTGTTCTAAAGCTCTTTGGGAAACGCTTGTGTAGCCCCACAGACCTGGGGGCTGCGGGCTTTCCTGCTGCCTTCAGCCTCCACACCACACTTTCCCACTTGGCGCCGCGCCAGGAGAAAAATGGACATACGGCTGGAGATGGGTCCCCCTCCCAAGGAGCCAGCAGGGAAAACTATGCCTTGTTCTAAAGCTCTTTGGGAATCACTTGCGTAGCCCCACAGACCTGGGGGCTGCGGGCTTTCCTGCTGCCTTCAGCCTTGACATGACCCTTTCCCACTTGGTGCCACGCCAGGCACAAAAATGGCTATACAGCTGAAGATAGGTCCCCCGCCCAAGGAGCTAGCAGGGAAAACTAGGCCTCGTTCTAAAGCTCTTTGGGAAATGCTTGCGTAGCCCCACAGACCTGGGGGCTGCGGGCTTTCCTGCTGACTTCAGCCTCGACACCACCCTTTCCCACTTGGCGCCGCGCCAGGAATAAAAATGGCCATACGGCTGGAGATGGGTCCCCCGCCCAAGGAGCTAGCAGGAAAAACTAGGCCTTGTTCTAAAGCTATTTGGGAACCTCTTGCGTAGCCCCACAGACCTGGGGGATGCGGGCCTTCCTGCTGCCTTCAGCCTCGACACCACCCTTTCCCACTTGGCGTCGCGCCAGGCTCAGAAATGGGCATACGGGTCGAGGTAGGTCTACCGCTCAAAGAGCCAGCAGAGAAAACTATGCCTTGTTCTAAAACTCTTTGGGAAACGCTTGCGTAGACCCACAGACCTGGGGGCTGCGGGCTTTCCTGCTTCCTTCAGCCTCCACACCACCCTTTCCCACTTGGCGCCACGCCAGGCAAAAAAATGGCCATACGGATGGAGATTGGTCCCCCGCCCAAAGACCCAGCAGGGAAAACTAGGCCGTGTTCTAAAGCTCTTTGGGAACCGCTTGCGTAGCACCCACAGACCTGGGGGCTGCGGGCTTTCCTGCTGCCTTCAGCCTCGACACCACCCTTTCCCACTTGGCGTCGCGCCAGGCACAAAAATGGCCATATGGCTGGAGATGGGTCGCCCGCAAAAGGAGCCAGCAGGGAAAACAATGCCTTCTTCTAAAGCTCTTTGGGAACCGCTTGCGTAGCCCCACAGACCTGGGGGCTGCGGGCTTTCCTGCTGCCTTCAGCCTCGACACCACCCTTTCCCACTTGGCGTCGCGCCAGGCACAAAAACGGCCATATGGCTTTAGATGGGCCCCCCGCACAAGGAGCCAGCAGGGAAAACTATGCCTTGTTCTAAAGCTCTTTGGGAACCGCTTGCGTAGCCCCACAGACCTGGGGGCTGCGGGCTTTCCTGCTGCCTTCAGCCTCCACACCACCCTTTCCCACTTGGTGCCATGCCAGGCACAAAAAAAGCCATACGGCTGGAGATGCGTCCCACGCCAAAAGAACCAGCAGGGAAAATTAGGCCTTGTTTTAAAGTTCTTTGGGAACCGCTTGCGTAGCCCCACAGACCTGGGGGCTGCGGGCCTTTCTGCTGCCTTCAGCCTCGACACCACCCTTTCCCACTTGGCGCCGCGCCAGGAGCAAAAATGGACATACGGCTGGAGATGGGTCCCCCGCCCAAGGAGCCAGCAGGGAAAACTAGGCCTTGTTCTAAAGCTCTTTGGGAACCGCTTGCGTAGCCCCACAGACCTGGGGGCTGCGGGCTTTCCTGCTGCCTTCAGCCTTGACATGACCCTTTCCCAAATGGTGCCACGACAGGCACAAAAATGGCTATACAGCTGAGGATAGGTCCCCCGCCCAAGGAGCCAGCAGGAAAAACTAGGCCTTGTTCTAAAGCTCTTTGGGAACCGCTTGCATAGCCCCACAGACCTGGGGGCTGCGGGCTTTCCTGCTGCCTTTAGCCTCCACACCACCCTTTCCCACTTGGTGCCACGCCAGGCACAAAAAAAGCCATATGGCTGGAGATGCGTCCCACGCCAAAAGAACCAGCAGGGAATTTTAGGCCTTGTTCTAAAGTTCTTTGGGAACCGCTTGCGTAGCCCCACACACCTGGGGGCTGCGGGCCTTTCTGCTGCCTTAAGCCTCGACATCACCCTTTCCCACTTGGCGCCGCGCCAGGCACAGAAATGGCCATACGGCTGGAGATGGGTCCCCCGCACAAGGAGCCAGCAGGGAAAACAATGCCTTCTTCTAAAGCTCTGTGGGAACCGCTTGCGTAGCCCCACAGACCTGCGGGCTGCAGCCTTTCCTGCTGCCTTCAGCCTCAAAAACACCCTTTCCCACTTGGTGCCACGCGAGGCACAAAAACAGCCATACGGCTGGAGATGGGTCCCCCGCCCAAAGAGGCAGCAGGGAAAACTATGCCTTGTTCTAAAGCTCTTTGGGAACCGCTTGCGTAGCCCCACAGACCTGGGGGCTGCAGGCTTTCCTGCTGCCTTCAGCCTCAATACTACGCTTTCCCACTAGGTGTCGCTCCAGGCACAAAAATGGCCATAAGGCTGGAGATGGGTCCTCCGCCCAAGGAACCAGCAGGGAAAACTATGCCTTGTTCAAAAGCTATTAGGGTACCGCTTGCGTAGCACCACAGACCTGGGGCTGCGAGCTTTCCTGCTGCCTTCAGCCTCGACACCACCCTTTCCCACTTGGCGCCGCACCAGGCAAAAAAATGGCCATACGGATGGAGATTGGTCCCACCCCCAAGGAACCAGCAGGGAAAACCAGGCCTTGTTCTAAAGCTTTTTGGGAACCGCTTGCATAGCCACGCAGACCTGGGGGCTGCAGGCTTTCCTGCTGCCTTCAGCCTCGACACAACCCTTTCCCACTTGGCGTCGCGCCAGGCACAAAAATGGCTATACGGCTGGAGATGGGTCCCCCGCCCAAAGAGCCAGCAGGGAAAACTAGGCCTTCTTCTAAAGCTCTTTGGGAAACGCTTGCGTAGCCCCACAGATCTGGGGGCTGCGGACTTTCCTGCTGCCCTCAGCCACCACACCACCCTTTCCCACTTGGCGTCGCGCCAGGCACAAAAATGGCCATATGGCTGGAGATGGGTCCCCCGCACAAGGAACCAGCAGGGAAAACAATGCCTTGTTCTAAAGCTCTTTGGGAACCGCTTGCGTAGCCCCACAGACCTGGGGGCTGCGGGCTTTCCTGCTGCCTTCAGCCTCGACACCACCCTTTCCCACTTGGTGCCACGCCAGGCACACAAACAGCCATACGGCTGGAGATGCGTCCCACGCCGAAAGAGCCAGCAGGGAAAACTAGGCCTTGTTCTAAAGTTCTTTGGGAACCGCTTGCGTAGCCCCACACACCTGGGGGCTGTGGTCTTTCCTGCTGCCTTCAGCCTCAAAAACACCCTTTCCCACTTGGCGCCGCACCAGGCACAAAAATGGCCATACGGCTGGAGATGGGTCCCCCACCCAAGGAGCCAGCAGGGAAAACTAGGCCTTGTTCTAAAGCTCTTTGGGAAACGCTTGCGTAGCCCCACAGACCTGGGGGCTGCGGGCTTTCCTGCTGCCTACAGCCTCGACACCACCCTTTCCCACTTGGCGCCGGGCCAGGAGCAAAAATGGACATACGGCTGGAGATGGGTCCCCCGCCCAAGGAGCCAGCAGGGAAAACTAGGCCTTGTTCTAAAGCTCTTTGGGAATCACTTGCGTAGCCCCACAGACCTGGGGGCTGCAGGCTTTCCTGCTGCCTTCAGCCTCAATACTACGCTTTCCCACTAGGTGTCGCTCCAGGCACAAAAATGGCCATAAGGCTGGAGATGGGTCCTCCGCCCAAGGAACCAGCAGGGAAAACTATGCCTTGTTCAAAAGCTCTTAGGGTACCGCTTGCGTAGCACCACAGACCTGGGGCTGCGAGCTTTCCTGCTGCCTTCAGCCTCGACACCACCCTTTCCCACTTGGCGCCGCACCAGGCAAAAAAATGGCCATACGGATGGAGATTGGTCCCACGCCCAAGGAACCAGCAGGGAAAACCAGGCCTTGTTCTAAAGCTTTTTGGGAAACGCTTGCGTAGCCACGCAGACCTGGGGGCTGCGGGCTTTCCTGCTGCCTTCAGCCTCGACACCACCCTTTCCCACTTGGTGCCACGCCAGGCACACAAACAGCCATACGGCTGGAGATGCGTCCCACGCCGAAAGAGCCAGCAGGGAAAACTAGGCCTTGTTCTAAAGTTCTTTGGGAACCGCTTGCGTAGCCCCACACACCTGGGGGCTGCGGTCTTTCCTGCTGCCTTCAGCCTCAAAAACACCCTTTCCCACTTGGCGCCGCACCAGGCACAAAAATGGCCATACGGCTGGATATGGGTCCCCCACCCAAAGAGCCAGCAGGGAAAACTAGGCCTTGTTCTAAAGCTCTTTGGGAAACGCTTGCGTAGCCCCACAGATCTGGGGGCTGCGGACTTTCCTGCTGCCTTCAGCCTCGACACCACCCTTTCCCACTTGGCGTCGCGCCAGGCACAAAAATGGCCATATGGCTGGAGATGGGTCCCCCGCACAAGGAACCAGCAGGGAAAACTAGGCCTTGTTCTAAAGCTCTTTGGGAACCGCTTGCGTAGCCCGACAGACCTGGGGGCTGCGGGCTTTCCTGCTGCCTTCAGCCTCGACACCACCCTTTCCCACTTGGTGCCACGCCAGGCACACAAACAGCCATACGGCTGGAGATGGGTCCCCCACCCAAGGAGCCAGCAGGGAAAACTATGCCTTGTTCTAAAGCTCTTTGGGAAACGCTTGTGTAGCCCCACAGACCTGGGGGCTGCGGGCTTTCCTGCTGCCTTCAGCCTCCACACCACACTTTCCCACTTGGCGCCGCGCCAGGAGAAAAATGGACATACGGCTGGAGATGGGTCCCCCTCCCAAGGAGCCAGCAGGGAAAACTATGCCTTGTTCTAAAGCTCTTTGGGAATCACTTGCGTAGCCCCACAGACCTGGGGGCTGCGGGCTTTCCTGCTGCCTTCAGCCTTGACATGACCCTTTCCCACTTGGTGCCACGCCAGGCACAAAAATGGCTATACAGCTGAAGATAGGTCCCCCGCCCAAGGAGCCAGCAGGAGAAACTAGGCCTTGTTCTAAAGCTATTTGGGAACCTCTTGCGTAGCCCCACAGACCTGGGGGATGCGGGCCTTCCTGCTGACTTCAGCCTCGACACCACCCTTTCCCACTTGGCGCCGCGCGAGGCACAGAAATGGGCATACGGGTCGAGGTAGGTCTACCGCTCAAAGAGCCAACAGAGAAAACTATGCCTTGTTCTAAAGCTCTTTGGGAAACGCTTGCGTAGCCCCACAGACCTGGGGGCTGCGGGCTTTCCTGCTGCCTTCAGCCTCCACACCACCCTTTCCCACTTGGCGCCACGCCAGGCAAAAAAATGGCCATACGGATGGAGATTGGTCCCCCGCCCAAAGACCCAGCAGGGAAAACTAGGCCGTGTTCTAAAGCTCTTTGTGAACCGCTTGCGTAGCACCCACAGACCTGGGGGCTGCGGGCTTTCCTGCTGCCTTCAGCCTCGACACCACCCTTTCCCACTTGGCGTCGCGCCAGGCACAAAAACGGCCATATGGCTGGAGATGGGTCGCCCGCAAAAGGCACCAGCAGGGAAAACAATGCCTTTTTCTAAAGCTCTTTGGGAACCTCTTGCGTAGCCCCACAGACGTGGGGGCTGCGGGCTTTCCTGCTGCCTTCAGCCTCGACACCACCCTTTCCCACTTGGCGCCGCGCCAGGCACAAAAAAAGCCATACGGCTGGAGATGGGTCCCCCGCCCAAGGAGTCAGCAGGGAAATCTATGCCTTGTTTAAAAGCTCTTTGGGAATCACTTGCGTAGCCCCACAGACCTGGGGGCTGCGGAGTTTCCTGCTGCATTCAGCCTTGACATGACCCTTTCCCACTTGGTGCCGCGCCAGGTAGAAAAATGGCTATACGGCTGAAGATAGGTCACGCGACCAAGGAGCCAGCAGGGAAAACTATGCCTTGTTCTAAAGCTCTTTGGGAACCGCTTGCGTAGCCCCAAAGACCTGGGGGCGGCGGGCCTTCCTGCTGCCTTCAGCCTTGACACCAACCTTTCCCACTTGGCGCCACGCGAGGTACAAAAATGGCCATACGGCTGGAGATGTGTCCTCTGCCCAAAGACCCAGCAGCGAAAACTAGGCCTTGTTCTAAAGCTCTTTGGGAACCGCTTGCGTAGCACCCACAGACCTGGGGGCTGCAGGCTTTCCTGATGCCTTCAGCCTCAATACTACGCTTTCCCACTAGGTGTCGCTCCAGGCACAAAAATGGCCATACGGCTGGAGATGGGTCCCCCGCCCAAAGAGCCAGCAGGGAAAACTATGCCTTGTTCTAAAGCTCTTTGGAAACGCTTGCGTAGCCCCACACACCTGGGGGCTGCGGGCTTTCCTGCTGCCTTCAGCCTCGACACCACCCTTTCCCACTTGGCGCCGCACCAGGCACAAAAATGGCCATACGGCTGGAGATGGTTCCCGCACCCAAGGAGCCAGCAGGAAAACTGTGCCTTGTTCTAAAGCTCTTTGTGAATCCCTTGCGTAGCCCCACAGACCTGGGGGCTGAGGACTTTCCTGCTGCCTTCAACCTTGACATGACCGTTTCCCACTTGGTGCCGCGCCAGGCACAAAAATGGCTATACGGCTGAAGATATGTCCCCTGCCCAAGGAGCCAGCAGGAAAAACAATGCCTTGTTCTAAAGCTCTTTGGGAACCTCTTGCGTAGCCCCACAGACCTGGGGGCTGCAGGCTTTCCTGCTGCCTTCAGCGTCAAAACCACCCTTTCCCAATTGGCGCCGCGCCAGGCACAGAAATGGGCATACGGATGGAGATTGTTCCCCCGCCCAAAGACCCAGCAGGGAAAACTAGGCCTTGTTCTAAAGCTCTATGGGAACTGCTTGCGTAGCCCCACAGACCTGGGGGCTGCGGGCTTTCCTGCTGCCTTCAGCCTCCACACCACCCTTTCCCACTTGGCACCGCGCCAGGTACAAAAATGGCCAAACGGCTGGAGATGTCTCCCCCGTCCAAAGACCCAGCAGGGAAAACTAGGCCGTGTTCTAAAGGTCTTTGGGAACCGCTTGCGTACCACCCACAGACCTGGGGGCTGCAGGCTTTCCTGCTGCCTTCAGCCTCGACATCACCCTTTCCCACTTGGCGTCGCTCCAGGCACAAAAATGGCCATACGGCTGGAGATGTGTCCCCTGCCCAAAGACCCAGCAGGGAAAACTAGGCCTTGTTCTAAAGCTCTTTGGGAACCGCTTGAGTAGCCCCACAGACCTGGGGGCTGCAGGCTTTCCTGCTGCTTTCAGCCTCAATACTACGCTTTCCCACTAGGTGTCGCTCCAGGCACAAAAATGGCCATACGGCTGAAGATGGGTCCCCCGCCCAAGGAACCAGCAGGGCAAACTAGGCCTTATTCTAAAGCTCTTAGGGAACCGCTTGCCTAGCCCCACAGACCTGGGGGCTGCGGGCTTTCCTGCTGCCTTCAGCCTCCACACCACCCTTTCCCACTTGGCGCCGCGCCAGGCACAAAAACGGCCATATGGCTGGAGATCGGTCGCCCGCCCAAGGAGCCAGCAGGGAAAACAATGCCTTCTTCTAAAGCTCTTTGGGAACCTCTTGCGTAGCCACACAGACCTGGGGGCTGCGGGCTTTCCTGCTGCCTTCAGCCTCGACACCACCCTTTCCCACTTGGTGCCACGCCAGACACAAAAACCGCCATACGGCTGGAGATGTGTCCCCCGCCCAAAGACCCAGCAGGAAAAACTTGGCCTTGTTCTAAAGCTATTTGTGAATCCCTTGCGTAGCCCCACAGAGCTGGGGGCTGAGGGCTTTCCAGCTGCCTTCAACCTTGACATGACCGTTTCCCACTTGGTGCCGTGCCAGGCACAAAAATGGCTATACGGCTGAAGATAGGTCCCCTGCCCAAGGAGCCAGCAGGAAAAACAATGCCTTGTTCTAAAGCTCTGTGGGAAACGCTTGCGTAGCCCCACAGACCTGGGGGCTGCGGGCTTTCCTGCTGCCTTCAGCCTCCACACCACCCTTTCCCACTTGGCGCCCCGCCAGGCACAAAAATGGCCATACGGATGGAGATTGTTCCCCCGCCCAAAGACCCAGCAGGGAAAACCAGGCTTTGTTCTAAAGCTCTTTGGGAACCGCTTGCGTAGCCCCACAGACCTGGGGGCTGCAGGCTTTCCTGCTGCCTTCAGCCTCGACACCACCCTTTCCCACTTGGCGCCGCACCAGGCACAAAAATGGCCATACGGCTGGAGATGGGTCCCCCACCCAAGCAGCCAGCAGGGAAAAATATGCCTTGTTCTAAAGCTCTTTGGGAACCTCTTGCATAGCCCCACAGACCTGCGGGCTACGGCCTTTCCTGCTGCCTTCAGCCTCGACACCACCCTTTCCCACTTGGCGCCGCGCCAGGAGCAAAAATGGCCATACGGCTGGAGATGGGTCCCCCACCCAAGGAGCCAGCAGGAAAACTATGCCTTGTTCTAAAGCTCTTTGTGAATCCCTTGCGTAGCCCCACAGACCTGGGGGCTGAGGTCTTTCCAGCTGCCTTCAACCTTGACATGACCGTTTCCCAATTGGCGCCGCGCCAGGCACAAAAATGGGCATACGGGTCGAGGTAGGTCCACCGCCCAAAGAGCCAGCAGGAAAAACTATGCCTTGTTCTAAAGCTCTGTTGGAACCGCTTTCGTAGCCCCACAGACCTGGGGGCTGCGGGCTTTCCTGCTGCCTTCAGCCTCAAAACCACCCTTTCCCACTTGGCGACGCGCCAGGCACAAAAACAGCCATATGGCTGGAGATGGGGCGCCCACACAAGGAGCCAGCAGGGAAAACAATGCCTTCTTCTAAAGCTCTTTGAGAAAAGCTTGCGTAGCCCCACAGACCTGGGGGCTGCGGGCTTTCCTGCTGCCTTCAGCCTCCACACCACCCTTTCCCACTTGGCGCCGCGCCAGGCACAAAAATGGCCATATGGCTGGAGATGGGTCTCCCGCACAAGGAGCCAGCAGGGTAAACTAGGCCTTCTTCTAGAGCTCTTTGGGAACCGCTTGCGTAGCCCCACAGACCTGGGGGCTGCGGGCTTTCCTGCTGCCTTCAGCCTCCACACCACCCTTTCCCACTTGGTGCCACGCCAGGCACAAAAACAGCCATACGGCTGGAGATGGGTCCCACGCCGAAAGAACCAGCAGGAAAAACTATGCCTTGTTCTAAAACTCTTTGGGAAACGCTTGCGTGGCCCCATACACCTGGGGGCTGCGGGCTTTCCTGCCGCCTTCAGCCTCGACACCACCCTTTCCCACTTGGCGTCGCGCCAGGCACAAAAATGGCCATACGGCTGGAGATGGGTCCCCCACCCAAGGAGCAAGCAGGGAAAAATATGCCTTGTTCTAAAGCTCTTTGGGAACCTCTTGCGTAGCCCCACAGACCTGGGGGCTGCGGGCTTTCCTGCTGCCTTCAGCCTCCACACCACCCTTTCCCACTTGGCGCCGCGCCAGGAGCAAAAACGGCCATACGGCTGGAGATGGGTCCCCCACCCAAGGAGCCAGCAGTAAAACTATGCCTTGTTCTAAAGCTCTTTGTGAATCCCTTGCGTAGCCCCACAGACCTGGGGGCTGAGGGCTTTCCAGATGCCTTCAACCTTGACATGACCGTTTCCCACTTGGTGCCGCGCCAGGCACAAAAATGGCTATACGGCTTAATATAGGTCCCCTGCCCAAGGAGCCAGCAGGAAAAGCAATGCCTTGTTCTAAAGCTATTTGGGAACCTCTTGCGTAGCCCCACAGACCTGGGGGCTGCAGGCTTTCCTGCTGCCTTCAGCCTCAAAACCACCCTTTCCCAATTGGCGCCGCGCCAGGCACAAAAATGGGCATACGGGTCGAGGTAGGTCCACCGCCCAAAGAGCCAGCAGGAAAAACTATGCCTTGTTCTAAAGCTCTTTGGGAACCGCTTGCGTAGCCCCACAGACCTGGGGCTGCGGGATTTCCTGCTGCCTTCAGCCTCCACAACACCATTTCCAACTTGGCGCCGCGCCAGGCACAAAAATGGCCATACGGGTCGAGGTGGGTCCCTTGCCCAAGGAGCCAACAGGGAATTTTATTCTTTGTTTTAAAGCTCTTTGGGAACCGCTTGCGTAGCCCCACAGACCTGGGGGCTGCAGGCTTTCCTGCTGCCTTCAGCCTCGACACCACCCTTTCCCACTTGGCGCCACGCCAGGCACAAAAACAGCCATACGGCTGGAGATGGGTCCCCCGCCCATGGAGGCAGCAGGATAAAATATGCCTTGTTCTAAAGCTCTTTGGAAACGCTTGCGTAGCCCCACAGACCTGTGGGCTGCGGGCTTTCCTGCTGCCTTCAGCCTTGACACGACCCTTTCCCAGTTGGCGCCGCGCCAGGCAAAAAAATGGCCATACGGCTGGAGATGGGTCCCCCACCCAAGGAGCAAGCAGGGAAAAATATGCCTTGTTCTAAAGCTCTTTGGGAACCTCTTGCGTAGCCCCACAGACCTGTGGGCTGCGGGCTTTCCTGCTGCCTTCAGCCTCCACACCACCCTTTCCCACTTGGCGCCGCGCCAGGAGCAAAAACGGCCATACGGCTGGAGATGGGTCCCCCACCCAAGGAGCCAGCAGTAAAACTATGCCTTGTTCTAAAGCTCTTTGTGAATCCCTTGCGTAGCCCCACAGACCTGGGGGCTGAGGGCTTTCCAGATGCCTTCAACCTTGACATGACCGTTTCCCACTTGGTGCCGCGCCAGGCACAAAAATGGCTATACGGCTTAATATAGGTCCCCTGCCCAAGGAGCCAGCAGGAAAAGCAATGCCTTGTTCTAAAGCTATTTGGGAACCTCTTGCGTAGCCCCACAGACCTGGGGGCTGCAGGCTTTCCTGCTGCCTTCAGCCTCAAAACCACCCTTTCCCAATTGGCGCCGCGCCAGGCACAAAAATGGGCATACGGGTCGAGGTAGGTCCACCGCCCAAAGAGCCAGCAGGAAAAACTATGCCTTGTTCTAAAGCTCTTTGGGAACCGCTTGCGTAGCCCCACAGACCTGGGGCTGCGGGATTTCCTGCTGCCTTCAGCCTCCACAACACCATTTCCAACTTGGCGCCGCGCCAGGCACAAAAATGGCCATACGGGTCGAGGTGGGTCCCTTGCCCAAGGAGCCAACAGGGAAATTTATTCTTTGTTTTAAAGCTCTTTGGGAACCGCTTGCGTAGCCCCACAGACCTGGGGGCTGCAGGCTTTCCTGCTGCCTTCAGCCTCGACACCACCCTTTCCCACTTGGCGCCACGCCAGGCACAAAAACAGCCATACGGCTGGAGATGGGTCCCCCGCCCATGGAGGCAGCAGGATAAAATATGCCTTGTTCTAAAGCTCTTTGGAAACGCTTGCGTAGCCCCACAGACCTGTGGGCTGCGGGCTTTCCTGCTGCCTTCAGCCTTGACACGACCCTTTCCCAGTTGGCGCCGCGCCAGGCAAAAAAATGGCCATACGGCTAGATATGGGTCCCCCGCCCAAGGAGCCAGCAGGGAAAACTATGCCTTGTTCTACAGCTCTTTGGGAACCGCTTGCGTAGCCGAACACACCTGGGGGCTGCGGGCTTTCCTGCTGCCTTCATCCTCGACACCACCCTTTCTCACTTGGCGTTGCGCAATGCACAGAAATGGCCATACGGCTGGAGATGGGTCCCCCGCACAAGGAGCCAGCAGGGAAAACAATGCCTTCTTCTAAAGCTGTGTGGGAACCGCTTGCGTAGCCCCACACACCTGGGGGCTGCAGCCTTTCCTGCTGCCTTCAGCCTCCACACCACCCTTTCCCACTTGGCGCCGCGCCAGGCACAAAATGGCCATACGGGTCGAGGTAGGTCCCACGCCCAAAGAGCCAGCAGGGAAAACTATGCCTTGTTCTAAAGCTCTTTAGGGAACCGCTTGCGTAGCCCCACAGACCTGGGGGCTGCAGGCTTTCCTGCTGCCTTCAGCCTCAAAACCACCCTTTCCCACTTTGCGCCGCGCCAGGCACAAAAATGGCGATACGGCTGAAGATAGGTCCCCCGCCCCAGGAGCCAGCAGGAAAAACTAGGCCTTGATCTAAAGCTATTTCGGAACCTCTTGCGTAGCCCAACAGACCTCGGGGCTGCGGGCCTTCCTGCTGCCTTCAGCCTCGACACCACCCTTTCCCACTTGGCGCCCCGCCAGGCACAAAAATGGTCATACGGCTAGATATGTTTCCCCCGCCCAAGGAGCCATCAGGGAAAACTATGCCGTATTCTAAACCTCCTTGGGAACCGCTTGCGTAGCCCCACAGACCTGGGGGCTGCGGGCTTTCCTGCTGCCTTCAGCCTCCACACCACCCTTTCCCACTTGGCGCCACGCCAGGCACAAAAATGGCCATACGGGTCGAGGTGGGTCCCTTGCCCAAGGAGCCAACAGGGAAAACAATGCCTTCTTCTAAAGCTCTTTGGGAACCGCTTGCGTAGCCCCACACACCTGGGGGCTGCAGGCTTTCCTGCTGCCTTCAGCCTCGACACCACCCTTTCCCACTTGGCGTCGCGCCAGGCACAAAAATGGCTATACGGCTGGAGATGGGTCCCCCGCACAAGGAGCCAGCAGGGAAAACAATGCCTTCTTCTAAAGCTCTTTGGGAACCGCTTGCGTAGCCCCGCAGACCTGGGGGCTGCAGGCCTTCCTGCTGCCCTCAGCCTCAAAACCACCCTTTCCCAGTTGGCGCCGCACCAGGCAAAAAAATGGCCATACGGCTAGATATGGGTCCCCCGCCCAAGGAGCCAGCAGGGAAAACTATGCCTTGTTCTAAAGCTCTTTGGGAACCGCTTGCGTAGCCCCACAGACCTGGGGGCTGCGGGCTTTCCTGCTGCCTTCAGCCTCGACACCACCCTTTCTCACTTGGCGTTGCGCAAGGCACAGAAATGGCCATACGGCTGGAGATGGGTCCCCCGCACAAGTAGCCAGCAGGGAAAACTAAGCCTTGTTCTAAAGCTCTGTGGGAACCGCTTGCGTAGCCCCACACACCTGGGGGCTGCAGCCTTTCGTGCTGCCTTCAGCCTCCACACCACCCTTTCCCACTTGGCGCCGCGCCAGGCACAAAATGGGCATACGGGTCGCGGTAGGTCCCACGCCCAAAGAGCCAGCAGGGAAAACTATGCCTTGTTCTAAAGCTCTTTAGGGAACCGCTTGCGTAGCCCCACAGACCTGGGGGCTACAGACTTTCCTGCTGCCTTCAGCCTCAATACTACGCTTTCCCACTAGGTGTCGCTCCAGGCACAAAAATGGCCATGCAGCTGGAGATGGGTCCCCCGTCCAAGGAACCAGCAGGGAAAACTATGCCTTCTTGTAAAGCTCTTTGGGAACCGCTTGCGTAGCCCCACAGACCTGGGGGCTGCGGGCTTTCCTGCTGCCTTCAGCCTCGACACCACCCTTTCCCACTTGGTGCCACGCCAGGCACAAAAACAGCCATACGGCTGGAGATGGGTCCCCCGCCGAAAGACCCAGCAGGGAAAACTAGGCCTTGTTCTAAAGTTCTTTGGGAAACGCTTGCGTAGCCCCACAGACCTGGGGGCTGCGGGTTTTCCTGCTGCCTTCAGCCTCGACACCACCCTTTCCCACTTGGTGCCCCGCCAGGCACAAAAATGGTCATACGGCTAGATATGGGTCCCCCGCCCAAGGAGCCAGCAGGGAAAACTATGCCGTGTTCTAAACCTCCTTGGGAACCGCTTGCGTAGCCCCACACACCTGGGGGCTGCGGGCTTTCCTGCTGCCTTCAGCCTCCACACCACCCTTTCCCACTTGGTGCCACGCCAGGCACAAAAACAGCCATACGGCTGGAGATGCGTCCCACGCTGAAAGAACCAGCAGGGAAAACTAGGCCTTGTTCTAAAGTTCTTTGGGAACCGCTTGCGTAGCCCCACAGACCTGGGGGCTACAGGCTTTCCTGCTGCATTCAGCCTCAACACCACCCTTTCCCACTTGGCGCCGCGCCAGGAGCAAAAATGGCCATACGGCTGGAGATGGGTCCACCGCCCAAGGAGCCAGCTGGGAAAACTATGCCTTGTTCTAGAGCTCTTTGGGAATCACTTGCGTAGCCCCACAGACCTGGGGGCTGCGGGCTTTCCTGCTGCCCTCAGCCTTGACATGACCCTTTCCCACTTGGTGCCGCACCAGGCACAAAAATGGCTATACGGCTGAAGATAGGTCCCCCGCCCAAGGAGCCAGCAGGAAAAACTAGGCCTTGTTCTAAAGCTATTTGGGAACCGCTTGCGTAGCCCCACAGACCTGGGGGCTGCGGGCCTTCCTGCTGCCCTCAGCCTCAAAACCACCCTTTCCCAGTTTGCGCCGCGCCAGGCACAAAAATGGCCATACGGCTAGATATGGGTCCCCAGCCCAAGGAGCCAGCAGGGAAAACTATGCATTGTTCTAAAGCTCTTTAGGGAACCGCTTGCGTAGCCCCACAGACCTGGGAGCTGCAGGCTTTCCTGCTGCCTTCATCCTGAAAACCACCCTTTCCCACTTGGCGCCGCGCCAGGCACAAAAATGGCTATACGGCTGGAGATGGGTCACCCGCCCATAGAGCCAGCAGGATAAACTAGGCCTTGATCTAAAGCTATTTCGGAACCTCTTGCGTAGCCCCACAGACCTGGGGGCTGCGGTATCTCCTGCTGTTTTCAGCCTCCACACCACCCTTTCCCACTTGGCGTCGCGCCAGGCACAAAAATGGCTATACGGCTGGAGATGTGTCCCCCGCTCAAGGAGCAATCAGCGAAAACTAGGCCTTGTTCTAAAGCTCTTTTGGAACCGCTTGCGTAGCCCCAAAGACCTGGGGGGCTACAGGTTTTTCTGCTGCATTCAGCCTCGACACCACCCTTTCCCACTTGGCGCCGCGCCAGGCACAAAAATGGCCATACGGCTGGACATGGGTCCCCCGCCCAAGGAGCCAGCAGGGAAAACAATGCCTTGTTCTAAACCTATTTGGGAACCTCTTGTGTAGCCACACAGACCTTGGGACTGCGGGCATTCCTGCTGCCTTCAGCCTCCACACCACCCTTCCCCACTTGGCTCCGCGCCACGTACAAAAATGGCCATACGGCTGGAGATGTGTCCCCCGCCCAAAGACCCAACAGGGAAAACTAGGCCTTGTTCTAAAGCTCTTAGGGAACCGCTTGCGTAGCCCCACAGACCTGGGGGCTACAGGCTTTCCTGCTGCCTTCAGCCTCAATACTACGCTTTCCCACTAGGTGTCGCTCCAGGCACAAAAATGGCCATGCAGCTGGAGATGGGTCCCCCGCCCAAGGAACCAGCAGGGAAAACTATGCCTTCTTGTAAAGCTCTTTGGGAACCGCTTGCGTAGCCCCACACACCTGGGGGCTGCGGGCTTTCCTGCTGCCTTCAGCCTCGACACCACCCTTTCCCACTTGGCGCCACGCCAGGCACAAAAACAGCCATACGGCTGGAGATGGGTCCCCCGCCCATAGTGCCAGCAGGATAAACTATGCCTTGTTCTAAAGCTCTTTGGAAACGCTTGCGTAGCCCCACAGACCTGGGGACTGCGGGCTTTCCTGCTGCCATCAGCCTTGACATGACCCTTTCCGACTTGGTGCCGCACCAGGCACAAAAATGGCTATACGGCTGAAGATAGGTCCCCCGCCCAAGGAGCCAGCAGGAAAAACTAGGCCTTGTTCTAAAGCTATTTGGGAACCGCTTGCGTAGCCCCACAGACCTGGGGGCTGCGGGCCTTCCTGCTGCCCTCAGCCTCAAAACCACCCTTTTCCAGTTGGCGCCGCGCCAGGCACAAAAATGGCCATACGGCTAGATATGGGTCCCCAGCACAAGGAGCCAGCAGGGAAAACTATGCCTTGTTCTAAAGCTCTTTGGGAACCGCTTGCGTAGCCCCACACACCTGGGGGCTGCGGGCTTTCCTGCTGCCTTCAGCCTCAAAAACACCCTTTCCCACTTGGCGCCGCAGCAGGCACAAAAATGGCCCTACGGCTGGAGATGGGTCCCCCACCCAAGGAGCCAGCAGGGAAAATTGTGCTTGTTCTAAATCTCTTTGGGAACCGCTTGCGTAGCCCACAACACCTGGGGGTTGCGGGATTTCCTGCTGCCTTCAGCCTCGACACCACCCTTTCCCACTTGGTGCCACGCCAGGCACAAAAACAGCCATACGGCTGGAGATGGGTCCCCCGCCCAAAGACCCAGCAGGGAAAACTAGGCCTTGTTCTAAAGTTCTTTGGGAAACGCTTGCGTAGCCCGACAGACCGGGAGCTGCGGGCTTTTCTGCTGCCTTCAGCCTCGACACCACCCTTTCCCACTTGGCGCCCCGCCAGGCACAAAAATGGTCATACGGCTAGATATGGGTCCCCCGCCCAAGGAGCCAGCAGGGAAAACTATGCCGTGTTCTAAACCTCCTTGGGAACCGCTTGCGTAGCCCCACACACCTGGGGGCTGCAGGCTTTCCTGCTGCCTTCAGCCTCCACACCACCCTTTCCCACTTGGTGCCACGCCAGGCACAAAAACAGCTATACGGCTGGAGATGCGTCCCACGCTGAAAGAACCAGCAGGGAAAACTAGGCCTTGTTCTAAAGTTCTTTGGGAACCGCTTGCGTAGGCCCACAGACCTGGGGGCTGCAGGCTTTCCTGCTGCATTCAGCCTCAACACCACCCTTTCCCACTTGGCGCCGCGCCAGGAGCAAAAATGGCCATACGGCTGGAGATGGGTCCCCCGCCCAAGGAGCCAGCAGGGAAAACTATGCCTTGTTCTAGAGCTCTTTGGGAATCATTTGCGTCGCCCCACAGACCTGGGGGCTGCGGGCTTTCCTGCTGCCTTCATCCTCAAAACCACCCTTTCCCACTTGGCGCCGCGCCAGGCACAAAAATGGCTATACGGCTGGAGATAGGTCCCCCGCCCAAGGAGCCAGCAGGAAAAACTAGGCCTTGATCTAAAGCTATTTCGGAACCTCTTGCGTAGCCCCACAGACCTGGGGGCTGCGGGCCTTCCTGCTGCCCTCAGCCTCGACACCACCCTTTCCCACTTGGCGCCCCGCAGGCACAAAAATGGCCATACGGCTTGATATGGGTCCCCCGCCCAAGGAGCCAGCAGGGAAAATTATGGCGTGTTCTAAACCTCCTTGGGAACCGCTTGCGTAGCCCCACACACCTGGGGGCTGCGGTATCTCCTGCTGTTTTCAGCCTCCACACCACCCTTTCCCACTTGGCGTCGCGCCAGGCACAAAAATGGCTATACGGCTGGAGATGTGTCCCCCGCTCAAGGAGCAATCAGCGAAAACTAGGCCTTGTTCTAAAGCTCTTTTGGAACCTCTTGCGTAGCCCCAAAGACCTGGGGTGCTACAGGTTTTTCTGCTACATTCAGCCTCGACACCACCCTTTCCCACTTGGCGCCACGCCAGGCACAAAAATGGCCATATGGCTGGAGATGGTTCCCCCACCCAAGGAGCCAGCAGGGAAAATTATGCTTGTTCTAAAGCTCTTTGGGAACCGCTTGCGTAGCCCCACAGACGTGGGGGCTGCGGGCTTTCCTGCTGCCTTCAGCCTCGACACCACCCTTTCCCACTTGGTGCCACGCCAGGCACAAAAACAGCCATACGGCTGGAGATGGGTCCCCCGCACAAGTAGCCAGCAGGGAAAACTAAGCCTTGTTCTAAAGCTCTGTGGGAACCGCTTGCGTAGCCCCACACACCTGGGGGCTGCAGCCTTTCGTGCTGCCTTCAGCCTCCACACCACCCTTTCCCACTTGGCGCCGCGCCAGGCACAAAATGGGCATACGGGTCGCGGTAGGTCCCACGCCCAAAGAGACAGCAGGGAAAACTATGCCTTGTTCTAAAGCTCTTTAGGGAACCGCTTGCGTAGCCCCACAGACCTGGGGGCTACAGGCTTTCCTGCTGCCTTCAGCCTCAATACTACGCTTTCCCACTAGGTGTCGCTCCAGGCACAAAAATGGCCATGCAGCTGGAGATGGGTCCCCCGTCCAAGGAACCAGCAGGGAAAACTATGCCTTCTTGTAAAGCTCTTTGGGAACCGCTTGCGTAGCCCCACAGACCTGGGGGCTGCGGGCTTTCCTGCTGCCTTCAGCCTCGACACCACCCTTTCCCACTTGGTGCCACGCCAGGCACAAAAACAGCCATACGGCTGGAGATGGGTCCCCCGCCGAAAGACCCAGCAGGGAAAACTAGGCCTTGTTCTAAAGTTCTTTGGGAAACGCTTGCGTAGCCCCACAGACCTGGGGGCTGCGGGTTTTCCTGCTGCCTTCAGCCTCGACACCACCCTTTCCCACTTGGTGCCCCGCCAGGCACAAAAATGGTCATACGGCTAGATATGGGTCCCCCGCCCAAGGAGCCAGCAGGGAAAACTATGCCGTGTTCTAAACCTCCTTGGGAACCGCTTGCGTAGCCCCACACACCTGGGGGCTGCGGGCTTTCCTGCTGCCTTCAGCCTCCACACCACCCTTTCCCACTTGGTGCCACGCCAGGCACAAAAACAGCCATACGGCTGGAGATGCGTCCCACGCTGAAAGAACCAGCAGGGAAAACTAGGCCTTGTTCTAAAGTTCTTTGGGAACCGCTTGCGTAGCCCCACAGACCTGGGGGCTACAGGCTTTCCTGCTGCATTCAGCCTCAACACCACCCTTTCCCACTTGGCGCCGCGCCAGGAGCAAAAATGGCCATACGGCTGGAGATGGGTCCCCCGCCCAAGGAGCCAGCTGGGAAAACTATGCCTTGTTCTAGAGCTCTTTGGGAATCACTTGCGTAGCCCCACAGACCTGGGGGCTGCGGGCTTTCCTGCTGCCCTCAGCCTTGACATGACCCTTTCCCACTTGGTGCCGCACCAGGCACAAAAATGGCTATACGGCTGAAGATAGGTCCCCCGCCCAAGGAGCCAGCAGGAAAAACTAGGCCTTGTTCTAAAGCTATTTGGGAACCGCTTGCGTAGCCCCACAGACCTGGGGGCTGCGGGCCTTCCTGCTGCCCTCAGCCTCAAAACCACCCTTTCCCAGTTTGCGCCGCGCCAGGCACAAAAATGGCCATACGGCTAGATATGGGTCCCCAGCCCAAGGAGCCAGCAGGGAAAACTATGCATTGTTCTAAAGCTCTTTAGGGAACCGCTTGCGTAGCCCCACAGACCTGGGAGCTGCAGGCTTTCCTGCTGCCTTCATCCTGAAAACCACCCTTTCCCACTTGGCGCCGCGCCAGGCACAAAAATGGCTATACGGCTGGAGATGGGTCACCCGCCCATAGAGCCAGCAGGATAAACTAGGCCTTGATCTAAAGCTATTTCGGAACCTCTTGCGTAGCCCCACAGACCTGGGGGCTGCGGTATCTCCTGCTGTTTTCAGCCTCCACACCACCCTTTCCCACTTGGCGTCGCGCCAGGCACAAAAATGGCTATATGGCTGGAGATGTGTCCCCCGCTCAAGGAGCAATCAGCGAAAACTAGGCCTTGTTCTAAAGCTCTTTTGGAACCGCTTGCGTAGCCCCAAAGACCTGGGGGGCTACAGGTTTTTCTGCTGCATTCAGCCTCGACACCACCCTTTCCCACTTGGCGCCGCGCCAGGCACAAAAATGGCCATACGGCTGGACATGGGTCCCCCGCCCAAGGAGCCAGCAGGGAAAACAATGCCTTGTTCTAAACCTATTTGGGAACCTCTTGTGTAGCCACACAGACCTTGGGACTGCGGGCATTCCTGCTGCCTTCAGCCTCCACACCACCCTTCCCCACTTGGCTCCGCGCCACGTACAAAAATGGCCATACGGCTGGAGATGTGTCCCCCGCCCAAAGACCCAACAGGGAAAACTAGGCCTTGTTCTAAAGCTCTTAGGGAACCGCTTGCGTAGCCCCACAGACCTGGGGGCTACAGGCTTTCCTGCTGCCTTCAGCCTCAATACTACGCTTTCCCACTAGGTGTCGCTCCAGGCACAAAAATGGCCATGCAGCTGGAGATGGGTCCCCCGCCCAAGGAACCAGCAGGGAAAACTATGCCTTCTTGTAAAGCTCTTTGGGAACCGCTTGCGTAGCCCCACACACCTGGGGGCTGCGGGCTTTCCTGCTGCCTTCAGCCTCGACACCACCCTTTCCCACTTGGCGCCACGCCAGGCACAAAAACAGCCATACGGCTGGAGATGGGTCCCCCGCCCATAGTGCCAGCAGGATAAACTATGCCTTGTTCTAAAGCTCTTTGGAAACGCTTGCGTAGCCCCACAGACCTGGGGGCTGCGGGCTTTCCTGCTGCCATCAGCCTTGACATGACCCTTTCCGACTTGGTGCCGCACCAGGCACAAAAATGGCTATACGGCTGAAGATAGGTCCCCCGCCCAAGGAGCCAGCAGGAAAAACTAGGCCTTGTTCTAAAGCTATTTGGGAACCGCTTGCGTAGCCCCACAGACCTGGGGGCTGCGGGCCTTCCTGCTGCCCTCAGCCTCAAAACCACCCTTTTCCAGTTGGCGCCGCGCCAGGCACAAAAATGGCCATACGGCTAGATATGGGTCCCCAGCACAAGGAGCCAGCAGGGAAAACTATGCCTTGTTCTAAAGCTCTTTGGGAACCGCTTGCGTAGCCCCACACACCTGGGGGCTGCGGGCTTTCCTGCTGCCTTCAGCCTCAAAAACACCCTTTCCCACTTGGCGCCGCAGCAGGCACAAAAATGGCCCTACGGCTGGAGATGGGTCCCCCACCCAAGGAGCCAGCAGGGAAAATTGTGCTTGTTCTAAATCTCTTTGGGAACCGCTTGCGTAGGCCACAACACCTGGGGGTTGCGGGATTTCCTGCTGCCTTCAGCCTCGACACCACCCTTTCCCACTTGGTGCCACGCCAGGCACAAAAACAGCCATACGGCTGGAGATGGGTCCCCCGCCCAAAGACCCAGCAGGGAAAACTAGGCCTTGTTCTAAAGTTCTTTGGGAAACGCTTGCGTAGCCCGACAGACCGGGAGCTGCGGGCTTTTCTGCTGCCTTCAGCCTCGACACCACCCTTTCCCACTTGGCGCCCCGCCAGGCACAAAAATGGTCATACGGCTAGATATGGGTCCCCCGCCCAAGGAGCCAGCAGGGAAAACTATGCCGTGTTCTAAACCTCCTTGGGAACCGCTTGCGTAGCCCCACACACCTGGGGGCTGCAGGCTTTCCTGCTGCCTTCAGCCTCCACACCACCCTTTCCCACTTGGTGCCACGCCAGGCACAAAAACAGCTATACGGCTGGAGATGCGTCCCACGCTGAAAGAACCAGCAGGGAAAACTAGGCCTTGTTCTAAAGTTCTTTGGGAACCGCTTGCGTAGGCCCACAGACCTGGGGGCTGCAGGCTTTCCTGCTGCATTCAGCCTCAACACCACCCTTTCCCACTTGGCGCCGCGCCAGGAGCAAAAATGGCCATACGGCTGGAGATGGGTCCCCCGCCCAAGGAGCCTGCTGGGAAAACTATGCCTTGTTCTAGAGCTCTTTGGGAATCATTTGCGTCGCCCCACAGACCTGGGGGCTGCGGGCTTTCCTGCTGCCTTCATCCTCAAAACCACCCTTTCCCACTTGGCGCCGCGCCAGGCACAAAAATGGCTATACGGCTGGAGATAGGTCCCCCGCCCAAGGAGCCAGCAGGAAAAACTAGGCCTTGATCTAAAGCTATTTCGGAACCTCTTGCGTAGCCCCACAGACCTGGGGGCTGCGGGCCTTCCTGCTGCCCTCAGCCTCGACACCACCCTTTCCCACTTGGCGCCCCGCAGGCACAAAAATGGCCATACGGCTTGATATGGGTCCCCCGCCCAAGGAGCCAGCAGGGAAAATTATGGCGTGTTCTAAACCTCCTTGGGAACCGCTTGCGTAGCCCCACACACCTGGGGGCTGCGGTATCTCCTGCTGTTTTCAGCCTCCACACCACCCTTTCCCACTTGGCGTCGCGCCAGGCACAAAAATGGCTATACGGCTGGAGATGTGTCCCCCGCTCAAGGAGCAATCAGCGAAAACTAGGCCTTGTTCTAAAGCTCTTTTGGAACCGCTTGCGTAGCCCCAAAGACCTGGGGTGCTACAGGTTTTTCTGCTACATTCAGCCTCGACACCACCCTTTCCCACTTGGCGCCACGCCAGGCACAAAAATGGCCATATGGCTGGAGATGGTTCCCCCACCCAAGGAGCCAGCAGGGAAAATTATGCTTGTTCTAAAGCTCTTTGGGAACCGCTTGCGTAGCCCCAAAGACGTGGGGGCTGCGGGCTTTCCTGCTGCCTTCAGCCTCGACACCACCCTTTCCCACTTGGTGCCACGCCAGGCACAAAAACAGCCATACGGCTGGAGATGGGTCCCCCGCCCAAAGACCCAGCAGGGAAAACGAGGCCTTGTTCTCAAGTTCTTTGGGAAACGCTTGCGTAGCCCGACAGACCTGGGGGCTGCGGGCTTTCCTGCTGCCTTCAGCCTCAAAAACAGCCTTTCCCACTTGGCGCCGTGCCAGGCACAAAAATGGCCATACGGCTGGAGATGGGTCCCCCACCCAAGGAGTCAGCAGGGAAAACTAGGCCTTGTTCTAAAGCTCTTTGGGAACCGCTTGCGTAGCCCCACAGACCTGGGGCTGCGAGCTTTCCTGCTGCCTTCAGCCTCCACACCACCCTTTCCCACTTGGCGCCGCGCCGGGCACAAAAATGACCATATGGCTGGAGATGCTTCCCCCACCCAAGGAGCCAGCAGGGAAAACTATGCTTTGTTCTAAAGGTCTTTGGGAACCGCTTGCATAGCGCCACAGACCTGGGGGCTGCGGGCTTTCCTGCTGCCATCAGCCTTGACATGACCCTTTCCCACTTGGTGCCGCGCCAGGCAAAAAAATGGCTATACGGCTGAAGATAGGTCCCCCGCCCAAGGAGCCAGCAGGAAAAACTAGACCTTGTTCTAAAGCTATTTGGGAACCGCTTGCGTAGCCACACAGACCTGGGGGCTGCGGGCCTTCCTGCTGCCCTCAGCCTCAAAACCACCCTTTCCCAGTTGGCGCCGCGCCAGGCACAAAAATGGCCATACGGCTAGATATGGGTCCCCCGCCCAAGGAGCCAGCAGGGAAAACTATGCCTTGTTCTAAAGCTCTTTGGGAACCGCTTGCGTAGCCACACAGACCTGGGGGCTGCGGGCCTTCCTGCTGCCCTCAGCCTCAAAACCACCCTTTCCCACTTGGCGCCGCGCCAGGCACAAAAATGGCTATACGGCTGAAGATAGGTCCCCCGCCCAAGGAGCCAGCAGGAAATACTAGGCCTTGATCTAAAGCTATTTCGGAACCTCTTGCGTAGCCCCAGAGACCTCGGGGCTGCGGGCCTTCCTGCTGCCTTCAGCCTCGACACCACCCTTTCCCACTTGGCGCCCCGCCAGGCACAAAAATGGTCATACGGCTGGAGATGGGTCCCCCGCCGAAGGAGCCAGCAGGGAAAACTATGCCGTGTTCTAAACCTCCTTGGGAACCGCTTGTGTAGCCCCACACACCTGGGGGCTGCAGGCTTTCCTGCTGCCTTCAGCCTCCACACCACCCTTTCCCACTTGGTGCCACGCCAGGCACAAAAACAGCCATACGGCTGGAGATGCGTCCCACGCTGAAAGAACCAGCAGGGAAAACTAGGCCTTGTTCTAAAGTTCTTTGGGAACCGCTTGCGTAGCCCCACAGACCTGGGGGCTGCAGGCTTTCCTGCTGCATTCAGCCTCGACACCACCCTTTCCCACTTGGCGTCGCGCCAGGCAAAAAAATGGCTATACGGCTGGAGATGGGTCCCCCGCAGAAGGAGCCAGCAGGGAAAACAATGCCTTCTTCTAAAGCTCTTTGGGAACCGCTTGTGTAGCCCCACAGACCTGGGGGCTGCAGGCTTTCCTGCTGCATTCAGCCTCAATACTACGCTTTCCCACTAGGTGTCGCTCCAGGCACAAAAATGGCTATGCAGCTGGAGATGGGTCCCCCGCCGAAGGAACCAGCAGGGAAAACTATGCCTTCTTCTAAAGCTCTTTGGGAACCGCTTGCGTAGCCCCACACACCTGGGGGCTGCGGGCTTTCCTGCTGCCTTCAGCCTCGACACCACCCTTTCCCACTTGGCGCCATGCCAGGCACAAAAACAGCCATACGGCTGGAGATGGGTCCCCCGCCCATAGAGCCAGCAGGATAAACTATGCCTTGTTCTAAAGCTCTTTGGAAACGCTTGCGTAGCCCCACAGACATGGGGGCTGCGGGCTTTCCTGCTGCATTCAGCCTCAAAAGCACCCTTTCCCACTTGGCGCCGCACCAGGCACAAAAATGGCCATACGGCTGGAGATGGGTCCCCCACCCAAGGAGCCAGCAGGGAAAATTATGCTTGTTCTAAAGCTCTTTGGGAACCGCTTGCTTAGCCCCACAGACCTGGGGGCTGCGGGCTTTCCTGCTGCCTTCAGCCTCGACACCACCCTTTCCCACTTGGCGCCGCGCCAGGAGCAAAAATGGCCATACGGCTGGAGATGGGTCCCCCGCCCAAGGAGCCAGCTGGGAAAACTAGGCCTTGTTCTAAAGCTCTTTGGGAATCACTTGCGTAGCCCCACAGACCTGGGGGCTGCAGGCTTTCCTGCTGCCATCAGCCTTGACATGACCCTTTCCCACTTGGTGCCACGCCAGGCACAAAAATGGCTATACGGCTGAAGATAGGTCCCCCGCCCAAGGAGCCAGCAGGAAAAACTAGGCCTTGTTCTAAAGCTATTTGGGAACCGCTTGCGTAGCCCCACAGACCTGGGGGCTGCGGGCTTTCCTGCTGCCCTCAGCCTCAAAACCACCCTTTCCCAATTGGCGCCGCGCCAGGCACAATAATGGCCATACGGCTAGATATGGGTCCCCCGCCCAAGGAGCCAGCAGGGAAAACTATGCCTTGTTCTAAAGCTCTTTGGGAACCTCTTGCGTACCCCACAGACCTGGGGGCTGCGGGCTTTCCTGCTGCCTTCAGCCTCGACACCACCCTTTCTCACTTGGCGTTGCGCAAGGCACAGAAATGGCCATACGGCTGGAGATGGGTCCCCCGCACAAGTAGCCAGCAGGGAAAACAATGCCTTGTTCTAAAGCTCTGTGGGAACCGCTTGCGTAGCCCCACAGACCTGGGGGCTGCAGCCTTTCCTGCTGCCTTCAGCCTCCAAACCACCCTTTCCCACTTGGCGCCGCGCCAGGAGCAAAAATGGCCATACGGCTGGAGATGGGTCCCCCGCCCAAGGAGCCAGCTGGGAAAACTATGCCTTGTTCTAAAGCTCTTTGGGAATCACTTGCGTAGCCCCACAGACCTGGGGGCTGCAGGCTTTCCTGCTGCCATCAGCCTTGACATGACCCTTTCCCACTTGGTGCCACGCCAGGCACAAAAATGGCTATACGGCTGAAGATAGGTCCCCCGCCCAAGGAGCCAGCAGGAAAAACTAGGCCTTGTTCTAAAGCTATTTGGGAACAGCTTGCGTAGCCCCACAGACCTGGGGGCTGCGGGCTTTCCTGGTGCCCTCAGCCTCAAAACCACCCTTTCCCAATTGGCGCCGCGCCAGGCACAAAAATGGTCATACGGCTAGATATGGGTCCCCCGCCCAAGGAGCCAGCAGGGAAAACTATGCCTTGTTCTAAAGCTCTTTGGGAACCGCTTGCGTAGCCCCACAGACCTGGGGGCTGCGGGCTTTCCTGCTGCCTTCAGCCTCGACACCACCCTTTCCCACTTGGCGCCCCGCAGGCACAAAAATGGCCATACGGCTTGATATGGGTCCCCCGCCCAAGGAGACAGCAGGGAAAATTATGGCGTGTTCTAAACCTCCTTGGGAACCGCTTGCGTAGCCCCACACACCTGGGGGCTGCGGTATCTCCTGCTGTTTTCAGCCTCCACACCACCCTTTCCCACTTGGCGTCGCGCCAGGCACAAAAATGGCTATACGGCTGGAGATGTGTCCCCCGCTCAAGGAGCAATCAGCGAAAACTAGGCCTTGTTCTAAAGCTCTTTTGGAACCGCTTGCGTAGCCCCAAAGACCTGGGGTGCTACAGGTTTTTCTGCTACATTCAGCCTCGACACCACCCTTTCCCACTTGGCGCCACGCCAGGCACAAAAATGGCCATATGGCTGGAGATGGTTCCCCCACCCAAGGAGCCAGCAGGGAAAATTATGCTTGTTCTAAAGCTCTTTGGGAACCGCTTGCGTAGCCCCACAGACCTGGGGGCTGCGGGCTTTCCTGCTGCCTTCACCCTCGACACCACCCTTTCCCACTTGGTGCCACGCCAGGCACAAAAACAGCCATACGGCTGGAGATGGGTCCCCCGCCCAAAGACCCAGCAGGGAAAACGAGGCCTTGTTCTCAAGTTCTTTGGGAAACGCTTGCGTAGCCCGACAGACCTGGGGGCTGCGGGCTTTCCTGCTGCCTTCAGCCTTGACATGACCCTTTGCCACTTGGCGCCGTGCCAGGCACAAAAATGGCCATACGGCTGGAGATGGGTCCCCCACCCAAGGAGTCAGCAGGGAAAACTAGGCCTTGTTCTAAAGCTCTTTGGGAACCGCTTGCGTAGCCCCACAGACCTGGGGCTGCGAGCTTTCCTGCTGCCTTCAGCCTCCACACCACCCTTTCCCACTTGGCGCCGCGCCGGGCACAAAAATGGCCATATGGCTGGAGATGCTTCCCCCACCCAAGGAGCCAGCAGGGAAAACTATGCTTTGTTCTAAAGGTCTTTGGGAACCGCTTGCATAGCGCCACAGACCTGGGGGCTGCGGGCTTTCCTGCTGCAATCAGCCTTGACATGACCCTTTCCCACTTGGTGCCGCGCCAGGCAAAAAAATGGCTATACGGCTGAAGATAGGTCCCCCGCCCAAGGAGCCAGCAGGGAAAACTAGACCTTGTTCTAAAGCTATTTGGGAACCGCTTGCGTAGCCACACAGACCTGGGGGCTGCGGGCCTTCCTGCTGCCCTCAGCCTCAAAACCACCCTTTCCCAGTTGGCGCCGCGCCAGGCACAAAAATGGCCATACGGCTAGATATGGGTCCCAAGCCCAAGGAGCCAGCAGGGAAAACTATGCCTTGTTCTAAAGCTCTTTGGGAACCGCTTGCGTAGCCCCACAGACCTGGGGGCTGCGGGCTTTCCTGCTGCCTTCAGCCTCGAAACCACCCTTTCTCACTTGGCGTCGCGCAAGGCACAGAAATGGCCATACGGCTGGAGATGGGTCCCCCGCACAAGAAGCCAGCAGGGAAAACAATGCCTTGTTCTAAAGCTCTGTGGGAACCGCTTGCGTAGCCCCACAGACCAGGGGGCTGCAGCCTTTCCTGCTGCCTTCAGCCTCAAAACTACCCTTTCCCACTTGGTGCCGCGCCAGGCACAAAAATGGCTATACGGCTGGAGATGGGTCACCCGCCCAAGGAGCCAGCAGGGAAAACTAGGCCTTGTTCTAAACCTATTTGGGAACCTCTTGTGTAGCCACACAGACCTGGGGGCTGCGGGCATTCCTGCTGCCTTCAGCCTCCACACCACCCTTTCCAACTTGGCGCCGCGCCAGGAGCAAAAATGGCCATACGGCTGGAGATGGGTCCCCCGCACAAGTAGCCAGCAGGGAAAACAATGCCTTGTTCTAAAGCTCTTAGGGAACCGCTTGCGTAGCCCCACAGACCTGGGGGCTACAGGCTTTCCTGCTGCCTTCAACCTCAATACTACGCTTTCCCACTAGGTGTCGCTCCAGGCACAAAAATGGCCATGCAGCTGGAGATGGCTCCCCCGTCCAAGGAACCAGCAGGGAAAACTATGCCTTCTTCTAAAGCTCTTTGGGAACCGCTTGCGTAGCCCCACAGACCTGGGGGCTGCGGGCTTTCCTGCTGCCTTCAGCCTCCACACCACCCTTTCCCACTTGGCGCCGCACCAGGCACAAAAATGGCCATACGGCTGGAGATGGGTCCCCCGCACAAGGAGCCAGCAGGGAAAATTATGCTTGTTCTAAATCTCTTTGGGAACCGCTTGCGTAGCCCCATAGACCTGGGGGCTGCGGGCTTTCCTGCTGCCCTCAGCCTCAAAACCACCCTTTCCCACTTGGCGTCGCGCCAGGCACAGAAATGGGTACACGGCTGGAGATGGGTCCACCGCTCAAAGAGCCAGCAGGGAAAACTAGGCCTTGTTCTAAAGCTCTTTGGGAACCGCTTGCGTAGCCCCACAGACCTGTAGGGTGCGGGCTTTCCTGCTGCCTTCAGCCTCGACACCACCCTTTCCCACTTGGCGTCGCGCCAGGCACAAAAACGGCCATATGGATGGAGATCGGTCCCCAGCACAAGGAGCCAGCAGGGAAAACAATGCCTTCTTCTAAAGCTCTTTGGGAACCGCTTGCGTAGCCCCAGAGACCTGGGGGCTGCAGGATTTCCTGCTGCCTTCAGCCTCCACACCACCCTTTCCAAATTGGTGCCACGCCAGGCACAAAAACAGCCATACGGCTGGAGATGCGTCCCACGCCGAAAGAACCAGCAGGGAAAACTAGGCCTTGTTCTAAAGTTATTTGGGAAACACTTGCGTAGCCCCACAGACCTGGGGGCTGCGGGCTTTCCTGCTGCCTTCAGCCTCAAAAACACCCTTTCCCACTTGGCGCCGCGCCAGGCACAAAAATGGCCATACGGCTGGAGATGCTTCCCCCACCCAAGGAGCCAGCAGGGAAAACTATGCCTTGTTCTAAAGCTCTTTGGGAACCGCTTGCGTAGCCTCACAGACCTGGGGGCTGCGGGCTTTCCTGCTGCCTTCAGCCTCGACACCACCCTTTCCCACTTGGCGCCGCGCCAGGCACAAAAATGGCCATACGGGTCGAGGTGGGTCCCTTGCCCAAGGAGCCAACAGGGAAATTTATTCTTTGTTTTAAAGCTCTTTGGGAACCGCTTGCGTAGCCCCACAGACCTGTGGGCTGCGGGCTTTCCTGCTGCCTTCAGCCTCGACACCACCCTTTCCCACTTGGCGCCACGCCAGGCACAAAAACAGCCATACGGCTGGAGATGGGTCCCCCGCCCATAGAGCCAGCAGGATAAACTATGCCTTGTTCTAAAGCTCTTTGGAAACGCTTGCGTAGCACCACAGACCTGGGGGCTGCGGGCTTTCCTGCTGCCTTCAGCCTCAAAAACACCCTTTCCCACTTGGCGCCGCACCAGGAACAAAAATGGCCATACGGCTGGAGATGGGTCCCCCGCCCAAGGAGCCAGCAGGGAAAATTATGCTTGTTCTAAAGCTCTTTGGGAACCGCTTGCGTAGCCCCACAGACCTGGGGGCTGCGGGCTTTCCTGCTGCCTTCAGCCTCGACACCACCCTTTCCCACTTGGTGTTGCGCCAGGCACAAAAATGGCTATACGGCTGGAGATGGGTCCACCGCTCAAGGAGCAAGCAGGGAAAACTAGGCCTTGTTCTAAAGCTCTATGGGAACTGCTTGCGTAGCCCCAAAGACCTGGGGGTCTACAGGGTTTTCTCCTGCATTCAGCCTCGACACCACCCTTTCCCACTTGGTGCCGCGCCAGGCACAAAAATGGCTATACGCCTGGATATGGGTCCCCCGCCCAAGGAGCCAGCAGGGAAAGCTAGGCCTTGTTCTAAAGCTCTATGGGAACCGCTTGCGTAGCCCCACAGACCTGGGGGCTGTGGGCTTTTCTGCTGCCTTCAGACTCCACACCACCCTTTCCCACTTGGCGACGCGCCAGGTACAAAAATGGCTTTACGGCTGGAAATGTGTCCCCCGCCCAAACACCCAGCAGGGAAAACTAGGCCTTGTTCAAAAGCTCTTTCGGAACCGCTTGCGTAGCACCCACAGACCTGGGGGCTGCGGGCTTTCCTGCTGCCTTCAGCCTCAATGCTACGCTTTCCCACTAGGTGTCGCTCCAGGCACAAAAATGGCCATATGGCTGTAGATGGGTCCGCCGCACAAGGAGCCAGCAGGGAAAACAATGCCTTCTTCTAAAGCCCTTTGGGAACCGCTTGCGTAGCCCCACAGACCTGGGGGCTGCGGGCTTTCCTGCAGCCTTCAGCCTTGACATGACCCTTTGCCACTTGGCGCCGGTCTAGGCACAAAAATGGCCATACGGATGGAGATGAGTCCCCCGCTAAAAGACCCAGCAGGGAAAACTATGCCTTGTTCTAAAGCTCTTTGGAAACCGCTTGCGTAGCCCCACAGACCTGGGGGCTGCGGGCTTTCCTGCTGCCTTCAGCCTCAAAACCACCCTTTCCCACTTGGCGTCGTGCCAGGCACAAAAATGGCCATACGGCTGGAGATGGGTCCCCCGCCCAAGGAACCAGCAGGGAAAACTAGGCCGTGTTCTAAAGCTCTTTGGGAACCGCTTGCATAGCCCCACAGACCTGGGGGCTGCGGGCTTTCCTGCTGCATTCAGCCTAAAAAACACCCGTTCCCACTTGGTGCCACGCCAGGCACAAAAACAGCCATATGGCTGGAAGTGGGTCCCCCGCCCAAAGAGCCAGCAGGGAAAACTATGCCTTCTTCTAAAGCTCTTTGGGAACCGCTTGCGTAGCCCCACAGACCTGGGGGCTGCGGGCTTTCCTGCTGCCTTCAGCCTCGACACCACCCTTTCCCAGTTGGCGTCGTGCCAGGATCAAAAATGGCTATACGGATGGAGATGGGTCACCCTCCCAAGGAGCCAGCAGGGAAAACTAGGCCTTGTTCTAAAGCTATTTGGGAACGGCTTACGTAGCCCCAAAGACCTGGGGGCTGCAGGCTTTTCTGCTGCCTTCAGCCTCGACACCACCCTTTCCGACTTGGCGCCGCGCCAGGCACAAAAATGGCCATACAGCTGGAGATGGGTCCCCCTCCCAAGTAGCCAGCAGGGTAAACTAGGCCTTGTTCTAAAGCTCTTTGGGAACCGCTTGCATAGCCCCACAGACCTGGGGGCTGCAGGCTTTCCTGCTGCCTTCAGCCTCGACAACACCCTTTCCCACTTGGTGGCACGCCAGGCACAAAAACAGCCATACGGCTGGAGATGGGCCCCTCGCCCAAAGAGCCAGCAGGGAAAACTAGGCCTTGTTCTAAAGCTCTTTGAGAACCGCTTGCGTAGCCCCACAGACCTGGGGGCTGCGGGCTTTCCTGCTGCCTTCAGCCTCCACACCACCCTTTCCCACTTGGCGCCGCGCCAGGCACAAAAACGGCCATATAGCTGGAGATGGGTCGCCCGCACAAGAAGCAAGCAGGGACAACAATGCCTTCTTCTAAAGCTCTTTGGGAACCGCTTGCGTAGCCCCACACACCTGGGGGCTGCAGGCTTTCCTGCTGCCTTCAGCCTCGACACCACCCTTTCCCACTTGGTGCCCCGCCAGGCACAAAAACAGCCATACGGCTGGAGAGGGGTCCCCCGCCCAGAGAGACAGCAGGGAAAACTATGCCTTGTTCTAAAGCTCTTTGGGAACCGCTTGCGTAGCCCCACAGACCTGGGGGTTGCGGTCTTTCCTACAGCCTTCAGCCTTGACATGACCCTTTCCCACTTGGCGCCGGTCTAGGCACAAAAAAGGCCATACGGCTGGAGATGAGTCTCCCGCCCAAAGACCCAGCAGGGAAAACTATGCCTTGTTCTAAAGCTCTTTGGGAACCGCTTGCGTAGCCCCACAGACCTGGGGCTGCGAGCTTTCCTGCTGCCTTCAGCCTCGACACCACCCTTTCCCACGAGGCGCCGCGCCAGGCACAAAAATGGCCATACGGATGGAGATTGGTCCCACGCCCAAGGAGCCAGCAGGGAAAACTAGGCCTTGTTCTAAAGCTATTTGGGAACCGCTTGCGTAGCCCCACAGACCTGGGGGCTGCGGTCTTTCCTGCTGCCTTCAGCCTCGGCACCACCCTTTCCTAATTGGCGTCGTGCCAGGAACAAAAATGGCTATACGGCTGGAGATGGGTCCCCCGCCCAAGGAACCAGCAGAAAAAACTAGGCCTTGTTCTAAAGCTCTTTGGGAACCGCTTGCATAGCCCCACAGACCTGGGGGCTGCGGGCTTTCCTGCTGCCTTCAGCCTCGACATCACCCTTTCCCACTTGGTGCCACGCCAGGCACAAAAACAGCCATATGGCTGGAAGTGGGTCCCCCGCCCAAAGAGCCAGCAGGGAAAACTATGCCTTCTTCTAAAGCTCTTTGGGAACCGCTTGCGTAGCCCCACAGACCTGGGGGCTGCGGGCTTTCTTGCTGCCTTCAGCCTCAAAACCACCCTTTCCCACTTGGAGCCGCGCCAGGCACAAAAACAGCCATATGGCTGTAGATGGGACCCCCGCACAAGGAGCCAGCAGGGAAAACAATGCCTTCTTCTAAAGCTCTTTGGGAACCGCTTGCGTAGCCCCACACACCTGGGGGCTGCAGGCTTTCCTGCTGTCTTCAGCCTCGACACCACCCTTTCCCACTTGGTGCCACGCCAGGCACAAAAACAGCCATACGGCTGGAGATGGGTCCCCCGCCCAAAGAGCCAGCAGGGAAAACTATGCCTTGTTCTAAAGCTCTTTGGGAACCGCTTGCGTAGCCCCACAGACCTGGGGGCTGCGGGCTTTCCTGCTGCCTTCAGCCTCCACACCACCCTTTCCCACTTGGCGCCGCGCCAGGCACAAAAATGGCCATACAGCTGGAGATGGGTCCCCCTCCCAAGGAGCCAGCAGGGAAAACTAGGCCTTGTTCTAAAGCTCTTTGGGAACCGCTTGCATCGCCCCACAGACCTGGGGGCTGCGGGCTTTCCTGCTGCCTTCAGCCTCGACACCACCCTTTCCCACTTGGTGCCACGCCAGGCACAAAAACAGCCATACGGCTGGAGATGTGTCCCCCGCCCAAAGAGCCAGCAGGGAAAACTATGCCTTGTTCTAAAGCTCTTTGGGAACCGCTTGCGTAGCCCCACAGACCTGGGAGCTGCGGGCTTTCCTGCTGCCTTCAGCCTCCACACCACCCTTTCCCACTTGGTGCCACGCCAGGCACAAAAATGGCTATACGCCTGGAGATGGGTCCCCCGCCCAAGGAGCCAGCAGGGAAAAATAGGACTTGTTCTAAAGCTCTTTGGGAACCGCTTGCGTAGCACCCACAGACCTGGGGGCTGCAGGCTTTCCTGCTGCCTTCAGCCTGAATACTACGCTTTCCCACTAGGTGTCGCTCCAGGCACATAAATGGCTATACGGCTGGAGATGGGTCCCCCGCCCAAGGAGCCAGCAGGGAAAACTAGGCCTTGTTCTAAAGCTATTTGGGAACCGCTTGCATAGCCCCACAGACCTGGGGCTGCGAGCTTTCCTGCTGCCTTCAGCCTCGACACCACCCTTTCCCACGAGGCGCCGCGCCAGGCACAAAAATGGCCATACGGATGGAGATTGGTCCCCCGCCCAAGGAGCCAGCAGGGAAAACTATGCCTTGTTTTAAAGCTATTTGGGAACCGCTTGCGTAGCCCCACAGACCTGGGGGCTGCGGGCTTTCCTGCTGCCTTCAGCCTCGACACCACCCTTTCCTAATTGGCGTCGTGCCAGGCACAAAAATGGCTATACGGCTGGAGATGGGTCCCCCGCCCAAGGAACCAGCAGAAAAAACTAGGCCTTGTTCTAAAGCTCTTTGGGAACCGCTTGCATAGCCCCAAAGACCTGGGGGCTGCGGCCTTTCCTGCTGCCTTCAGCCTCGACAACACCCTTTCCCACTTGGTGCCACGCCAGGCACAAAAACAGCCATATGGCTGGAAGTGGGTCCCCCGCCCAAAGAGCCAGCAGGGAAAACTATGCCTTCTTCTAAAGCTCTTTGGGAACCGCTTGCGTAACCCCACAGACCTGGGGGCTGCGGGCTTTCTTGCTGCCTTCAGCCTCAAAACCACCATTTCCGACTTGGCGTCGCGCCAGGCACAAAAATGGCTATACGGCTGGATATGGGTCCCCCGCCCACGGAGCCAGCAGGGAAAACTATGCCTTGTTCTAAAGCTCTTTGGGAATCACTGGTGTACCCCCACAGACCTGGGGGCTGCGGGCTTTCCTGCAGCCTTCAGCCTTGACATGACCCTTTGCCACTTGGCGCCGGTCTAGGCACAAAAAAGGCCATACGGCTGGAGATGAGTCTCCCGCCCAAAGACCCAGCAGGGAAAACACTAGGCCTTGTTCTATAGCTATTTGGGAACCTCTTGCGTAGCCCCACAGACCTGGGGGCTGCGGGGTTTCCTGCTGCCTTCAGCCTTGACACCACCCTTTCCCACTTGGCGCCCCGCCAGGCACAAAAATGGTCATACGGCTAGATATGGGTCCCCCGCCCAAGGAGCCAACAGGAAAACTATGCCGTGTTCTAAACCTCCTTGGGAACCGCTTGCGTAGCCCCACAGACCTGGGGGCTGCGGGCTTTCCTGCTGCCTTCAGCCTCCCCACCACCCTTTCCCACTTTGCGCCGCGCCAGGCACAAAAATGGCCCTATGGCTGGAGAAGGGTCCGCTGCACAAGGAGCCAGCAGGGAAAACAATGCCTTCTTCTAAAGCTCTTTGGGAACCGCTTGCGTAGCCCCACAGACCTGGGGGCTGCGGGCTTTCCTGCTGCCTTCAGCCTCGACACCACCCTTTCCCACTTGGCGTCGCGCCAGGCACAAAAATGGCCATATGGCTGGAGATGGGTCCCGCGCCCAAACAGCCAGCAGGGAAAACTATGCCTTGTTCTAAAGCTCTTTGGGAACCACTTGCGTAGCCCCACAGACCTGGGGGCTGCGGGCTTTCCTGCTGCCTTCAGCCTCAAAACCACCCTTTCCCACTTGGCGCTGCACCAGGCACAAAAATGGCCATACAGCTGGAGATGGGTCCCCCGCCCAAGGAGCCAGCAGGGAAAACTATGCCTTGTTCTAAAGCTCTTTGGGAACCGCTTGCGTAGCCCCACAGACCTGGGGGCTGCGGGCTTTCCTGCTGCCTTCAGCCTTGACACCACCCTTTCCCACTTGGCGCCGCGCCAGGCACAAAAATGGCCATACATCTAGATATGGGTCCCCTGCCCAAGGAGCCAGCAGGGAAAACTATGCCTTGTTCTAAAGCTCTTTGGGAACCGCTTGCGTAGCCCCACAGACCTGGGGGCTGCGGGCTTTCCTGCTGCCTTCAGCCTCCACACCACCCTTTCCCACTTGGCGCCGCGCCAGGAGTAAAAATGGCCATACGGCTGAAGATAGGTTGTCCGCCCAAGGAGCCAACAGGAAAAACTAGGCCTTGTTCTAGTGCTATTTCGGAACATCTTGCGTAGCCCCAGAGACCTGGGGGCTGCGGGCTTTCCTGCTGCCTTCAGCCTTGACACCAACCTTTCCCACTTGGCGCCCCGCCAGGCACAAAAATGGTCATACGGCTAGATATGCGTCCCCCGCCCAAGGAGCCAACAGGAAAACTATGCCGTGTTCTAAACCTCCTTGGGAACCGCTTGCGTAGCCCCACACACCTGGGGGCTGCGGGCTTTCCTGCTGCCTTCAGCCTCGACACCACCCTTTCCCACTTGGCACCGCACCAGGCACAAAAATGGCCATACAGCTGGAGATGGGTCCCCCGCCCAAGGAGCCAGCAGGGAAAACTATGCCTTGTTCTAAAGCTCTTTGGGAACGGCTTGCGTAGCCCCACAGACATGGGGGCTGCGGGCTTTCCTGCAGCCTTCAGCCTTGACATGACCCTTTGCCACTTGGCGCCGCTCTAGGCACAAACATGGCCATACGGCTGGAGATGAGTCCCCCGCCCAAAGACCCGGCAGGGAAAACTAGGCCTTGTTCTAAAGCTCTTTGGAAACCGCTTGCGTAGCCCCACAGACCTGGGGGCTGCAAGCTTTCCTGCTGCCTTCAGCCTCGACACCACCCTTTCCCACTTGGTACCGCGCCAGGCACAAAAATGGCTATACGCCTGGAAATGTGTCCCCCGCCCAAGGAGCCAGCAGGGAAAACTAGGCCTTGTTCTAAAGCTGTTTGGGAACCGCTTGCGTAGCCCCACAGACCTGGGGGCTGCGGGCTTTCCTGCTGCTTTCAGCCTCGACACCACCCTTTCCCACTTGGCGTCGTGCCAGGCACAAAAATGGATATACGCCTGGAGATGGGTCCCCCGCCCAAGGAGCCAGCAGAAAAAACTAGGCCTTTTTCTAAAGCTCTTTGGGAACCGCTTGCGTAGCCCCACAGACCTGGGGGCTGCGGGCTTTCCTGCTGCCTTCAGCCTCCACACCACCCTTTCCCACTTGGCGCCGCGCCAGGAGTAAAAATGGCCATAAGGCTGGATATGGGTCCCCCGCCCAAGGAGCCAGCAGGGAAAACTAGGCCTTGTTCTAAAGTTTTTTGGGAATCACTGGCGTAGCCCCATAGACCTGGGGGCTGCGGGCTTTCCTGCTGCCTTCAGCCCCAACACCACCCTTCCTCACTTGGCGTCGCGCAAGAAACAAAAATGGCCATACGGGTCGAGGTAGGTCCACCGCTCAAAGAGCCAGCAGGGAAAACTATGCCTTGTTCTAAAGCTCTTTGGGAAACGCTTGCGTAGCCCCACAGACCTGGGGGCTGCGGGCTTTCCTGCTGCCTTCAGCCTCGACACCACCCTTTCCCACTTGGTGCCGCGCCAGGCACAAAAATGGCCATACGGCTGAAGATAGCTTGTCCGCCCAAGGAGCCAACAGGAAAAACTAGGCCTTGTTCTAAAGCTATTTCGGAACCTCTTGCGTAGCCCCACAGACCTCGGGCTGCGGGCTTTCCTGCTGCCTTCAGCCTTGACACCACCCTTTCCCACTTGGCGCCGCGCCAGGCACAAAAATGGCCATACGTCTAGATATGGGTCCCCTGCCCAAGGAGCCAGCAGGGAAAACTATGCCTTGTTCTAAAACTCTTTGGGAACCGCTTGCCTAGCCCCACAGACCTGGGGGCTGCGGGCTTTCCTGCTGCCTTCAGCCCCCAAACCACCCTTCCTCACTTGGCGTCGCGCAAGAAACAAAAATGGCCATACGGGTCCAGGTAGGTCCACCGCTCAAAGAGCCAGCAGGGAAAACTATGCCTTGTTCTAAAGCTCTTTGGGAAACGCTTGCGTAGCCCCACAGACCTGGGGGCTGCGGGCTTTCCTGCTGCCTTCAGCCTCAAAACCGCCCTTTCCCACTTGGCGCCGCGCCAGGCACAAAAATGGCCATACAGCTGGAGATGGGTCCCCCGCCCAAAGACCCAGGAGGGAAAACTAGGCCTTGTTCTAAAGCTCTTTGGGAACCGCTTGCATAGCCCCAAAGACCTGGGGGCTGCAGGCTTTCCTGCTGCATTCAGCCTAAAAAACACCCTTTCCCACTTGGTGCCACGCCAGGCACAAAAACAGCCATATGGCTGGAAGTGGGTCCCCCGCCAAAAGAGCCAGCAGGGAAAACTATGCCTTCTTCTAAAGCTCTTTGGGAACCGCTTGCATAGCTCCACAGACATGGGGGCTGCGGGCTTTCCTGCTGCCTTCAGCCTCCACACCACCCTTTCCCACTTGGCGTCGTGCCAGGCACAAAAATGGCTATACGGCTGGAGATGGGTCACCCTCCCAAGGAGCCAGCAGGGAAAACTAGGCCTTGTTCTAAAGCTATTTGGGAACCGCTTGCGTAGCCCCAAAGACCTGGAGGCTGCAGGCTTTTCTGCTGCCTTCACCCTCGACACCACCCTTTCCCAATTTGCGCCGCGCCAGGCACAAAGATGGCCATACAGCTGGAGATGGGTCCCCCGCCCAAGTGGCCAGCAGGGTAAACTAGGCCTTGTTCTAAAGCTCTTTGGGAACCGCTTGCATAGCCCCACAGACCTGGGGGCTGCAGGCTTTCCTGCTGCCTTCAGCCTCGACACCACCCTTTCCCACTTGGTCCCACGCCAGGCACAAAAACAGCCATACGGCTGGAGATGGGTCCCCCGCCCAAAGAGCCAGCAGGGAAAACTAGGCCTTGTTCTAAAGCTCTTAAGGAACCGCTTGCGTAGCCCCACAGACCTGGGGGCTGCGGGCTTTCCTGCTGCCTTCAGCCTCCACACCACCCTTTCCCACTTGGTGCCGCGCCAGGCACAAAAATGGCCATACGGCTGAAGATAGGTTGTCCGCCCAAGGAGCCAACAGGAAAAACTAGGCCTTGTTCTAAAGCTATTTCGGAACCTCTTGCGTAGCCCCACAGACCTGGGGGCTGCGGGCTTTCCTGCTGCCTTCAGCCTTGATACCACCCTTTCCCACTTGGCGCCCCGCCAGGCACAAAAATGGTCATACGGCTAGATATGGGTCCCCCGCCCAAGGAGCCAACAGGAAAACTATGCCATGTTCTAAACCTCCTTGGGAACCGCTTGCGTAGCCCCACAGACCTGGGGGCTGCGGGCTTTCCTGCTGCCTTCAGCCCCCACACCACCCTTCCTCACTTGGCGTCGCGCAAGAAACAAAAATGGCCATACGGGTCCAGGTAGGTCCACCGCTCAAAGAGCCAGCAGGGAAAACTATGCCTTGTTCTAAAGCTCTTTGGGAAACGCTTGCGTAGCCCCACAGACCTGCGGGCTGCGGGCTTTCCTGCTGCCTTCAGCCTCAAAACCGCCCTTTCCCACTTGGCGCCGCGGCAGGTACAAAAATGGCTATACGGCTGGAAATGTGTCCCCCGCCCAAAGACCCAGGAGGGAAAACTAGGCCTTGTTCTAAAGCTCTTTGGGAACCGCTTGCATAGCCCCAAAGACCTGGGGGCTGCAGGCTTTCCTGCTGCATTCAGCCTAAAAAACACCCTTTCCCACTTGGTGCCACGCCAGGCACAAAAACAGCCATATGGCTGGAAGTGGGTCCCCCGCCAAAAGAGCCAGCAGGGAAAACTATGCCTTCTTCTAAAGCTCTTTGGGAACCGCTTGCATAGCTCCACAGACCTGGGGGCTGCGGGCTTTCCTGCTGCCTTCAGCCTCCACACCACCCTTTCCCACTTGGCGTCGTGCCAGGCACAAAAATGGCTATACGGCTGGAGATGGGTCACCCTCCCAAGGAGCCAGCAGGGAAAACTATGCCTTCTTCTAAAGCTGTTTGGGAACCGCTTGCGTAGCCCCACAGACCTGGGGGCTGCGGGCTTTCCTGCTGCCTTCAGCCTCCACACCACCCTTTCCCACTTGGCGTCGTGCCAGGCACAAAAATGGCTATACGGCTGGAGATGGGTCACCCTCCCAAGTGGCCAGCAGGGTAAACTAGGCCTTGTTCTAAAGCTCTTTGGGAACCGCTTGCATAGCCCCACAGACCTGGGGGCTGCAGGCTTTCCTGCTGCCTTCAGCCTCGACACCACCCTTTCCCACTTGGTGCCACGCCAGGCACAAAAACAGCCATACGGCTGGAGATGGGTCCCCCGCCCAAAGAGCCAGCAGGGAAAACTAGGCCTTGTTCTGAAGCTGTTTGGGAACCGCTTGCGTAGCCCCACAGACCTGGGGGCTGCGGGCTTTCCTGCTGCCTTCAGCCTCCACACCACCCTTTCCCACTTGGCGCCACGCCAGGCACAAAAACGGCCATATGGCTGTAGATGGGAACCCCGCACAAGGAGCCAGCAGGGAAAACAATGCCTTCTTCTAAAGCTCTTTGGGAACCGCTTGCGTAGCCCCACAGACCTGGGGGCTGCGGGCTTTTTTGCTGCCTTCAGCCTCGACACCACCCTTTCCCACTTGGCGCCACGCCAGGCACAAAAACAGCCATACGGCTGGAGATGCGTCCCACGCCCAAAGAGCCAGCAGGGAAAACTATGCCTTGTTCTAAAGCTCTTTGGGAACCGCTTGCGTAGCCCCACAGACCTGGGGGCTGCGGGCTTTCCTGCTGCCTTCAGCCTCGACACCACCCTTTCCCACTTGGTGCCACGCCAGGCACAAAAACAGCCATACGGCTGGAGATGGGTCCCCCGCCCAAAGAGCCAGCAGGGAAAAATAGGCCTTGTTCTAAAGCTGTTTGGGAACCGCTTGCGTAGCCCCACAGACCTGGGGGCTGCGGGCTTTCCTGCTGCCTTCAGCCTCCACATCACCCTTTCCAACTTGGCGCCGCGCCAGGCAGAAAAAATGGCCATATGGCTGGAGATGGGTCCCCCGCCCAAAGACCCAGCAGGGAAAACAATGCCTTCGTCTAAATCCCTTTGGGAACTGCTTGCGTAGCCCCACAGACCTGGGGGCTGCGGGCTTTCCTGATGCCTTCAGCCTCAAAACCACCCTTTCCCACTTGGCGCCGCACCAGGCACAAAAATGGCCATACAGCTGGAGATGGGTCCCCCGCCCAAAGAGCCAGCAGGGAAAACTATGCCTTGTTCTAAAGCTCTTTGGGAACCGCTTGCGTAGCCCCACAGACCTGGGGGCTGCGGGCTTTCCTGCTACCTTCAGCCTCCACACCACCCTTTCCCACTTGGTGCCACGCCAGTCACAAAAACAGCCATACGGCTGGAGATGGGGCCTCCGCCCAAAGAGCCAGCAGGGAAAACTAGGCCTTGTTCTAAAGCTCTTTGGGAACCGCTTGCGTAGCCCCACAGACCTGGGGGCTGCGGGCTTTCCTGCTGCCTTCAGCCTCCACACCACCCTTTCCCACTTGGCGCCGCGCCAGGCACAAAAACGGTCATATGGCTGGAGATGGGTCACCCGCCCAAGGAGCCAGCAGGGAAAACTATGCCTTCTTTTAAAGCTCTTTGGGAACCGCTTGCGTAGCCCCACACACCTGGGGGCTGCAGGCTTTCCTGCTGCCTTCAGCCTCGACACCACCCTTTCCCACTTGGTGCCACTCCAGGCACAAAAACAGCCATACAGCTGGAGATGGGTCCCCCGCCCAAGGAACCAGCAGGGAAAACTATGCCTTGTTCTAAAGCTCTATGGGAACGGCTTGCGTAGCCTCACAGACCTGGGGGCTGCGGGCTTTCCTGCAGCCTTCAGCCTTGACATGACCCTTTGCCACTTGGCGCCGGTCTAGGCACAAAAATGGCCATATGGCTGGAGATGAGTCCCCCGCCCAAAGACCCAGCAGGGAAAACTATGCCTTGTTCTGAAGCTCTTTGGAAACCGCTTGCGTAGCCCCACAGACCTGGGGGCTGCGGGCTTTCCTGCTGCCTTCAGCCTCGACACCACCCTTTCCCACTTGGTGCCGCGCCAGGCACAAAAATGGCTATACGCCTGGAGATGGGTCCCCCGCCCAAGGAGCCAGCAGGGAAAACTATGCCTTCTTCTAAAGCTCTTTGGGAACCGCTTGCGTAGCCCCACAGACCTGGGGGCTGCAGGCTTCCTGCTGCCTTCAGCCTGAATAGTACGCTTTCCCACTAGGTGTCGCTCCAGGCACAAAAATGGCCATACGGCTGGAGATGGGTCCCCCGCCCAAGGAACCAGCAGGGAAAACTAGGCCTTGTTCTAAAGCTCTTTGGGAACCGCTTGCGTAGCCCCACAGACCTGGGGCTGCGAGCTTTCCTGCTGCCTTCAGCCTCGACATCACCCTTTCCCACTAGGCGCCGCGCCTGGCACAAAAATGGCCATACGGATGGAGATTGGTCCCACGCCCAAGGAGCCAGCAGGGAAAACTATGCCTTGTTTTAAAGCTCTGTGGGAACCGCTTGCGTAGCCCCACAGACCTGCGGGCTGCGGGCTTTCCTGCTGCTTTCAGCCTCGACATCACCCTTTCCCACTTGGCGTCGTGCCAGGCACAAAAATGGCTATACGGCTGGAGAGTGGTCCCCCGCCCAAGGAACCAGCAGAAAAAACTAGGCCTTGTTCTAAAGCTATTTGGGAACCGCTTGCATAGCCCCACAGACCTGGAGGCTGCGGGCTTTCCTGCTGCCTTCAGCCTCAAAACCGCCCTTTCCCACTTGGCGCCGCGGCAGGCACAAAAATGGCTATACGGCTGGAGATGGGTCCCCCGCCCAAGGAAACAGCAGGGAAAACTATGCCTTGTTCTAAAGCTCTTTGGGAACAGCTTGTGTAGCCCCAAAGACCTGGAGGTTACAGGTTTTTCTGCTGGCTTCAGCCTCGACACCACCCTTTCCCACTTGGCGCCGCGCCAGGCACAACAATGGCCATATGGCTGGAGATGGTTCCCCCACCCAAAGAGCCAGCAGGGAATATTATGCCTTGTTCTAAAGATCTTTGGGAAACGCTTGCGTAGCCCCACAGACCTGGGGGCTGCGGGCTTTCCTGCTGCCTTCAGCCTCGACACCACCCTTTCCCACTTGGTGCCGCGCCAGGCACAAAAATGGCCATATGGCTGAAGATAGGTTGTCCGCCCAAGGAGCAAACAGGAAAAACTAGGCCTTGTTCTAAAGCTATTTCGGAACCTCTTGCATAGCCCCACAGACCTGGGGGCTGCGGGCTTTCCTGCTGCCTTCAGCCTCCACACCACCCATTCCCACTTGGCGTCGCGCCAGGCACAAAAATGGCCATACGCCTAGATATGGGTCCCCTGCCCAAGGAGCCAGCAGGGAAAAATATGCCTTGTTCTAAAGCTCTTTGGGAACCGCTTGCGTAGCCCCACAGACCTGGGGGCTGCGGGCTTTCCTGCTGCCTTCAGCCTCGACACCACCCTTTCCCACTTGGTGCCACGCCAGGCACAAAAACAGCAATATGGCTGGAAGTGGGTCCCCCGCCCAAAGAGCCAGCAGGGAAAACTATGCCTTCTTCTAAAGCTCTTTGGGAACAGCTTGCGTAGCCCCACAGACCTGGGGTCTGCAAGCTTTCCTGCTGCCTTCAGCCTCGACACCACCCTTTCCCACTTGGTGCCGCGCCAGGCACAAAAATGGCTATACGCCTGGAAATGTGTGCCCCGCCCAAGGAGCCAGCAGGGAAAACTAGGCCTTGTTCTAAAGCTGTTTGGGAACCGCTTGCGTAGCCCCACAGACCTGGGGGCTGCGGGCTTTCCTGCTGCCTTCAGCCTCGACATCACCCTTTCCCACTTGGCGTCGTGCCAGGCACAAAAATGGCTATACGCCTGGAGATGGGTCCCCCGCCCAAGGAGCCAGCAGAAAAAACTAGGCCTTGTTCTAAAGCTCTTTGGGAATCACTGGCGTAGCCCCACAGACCTGGGGGCTGCGGGCTTTCCTGCTGCCTTCAGCCTCGACACCACCCTTTCCCACTTGGTGCCGCGCCAGGCACAAAAATGGCCATACGGCTGAAGATAGGTTGTCCGCCCAAGGAGCCAACAGGAAAAACTAGGCCTTGTTCTAAAGCTATTTCGGAACCTCTTGCGTAGCCCCACAGACCTGGGGGCTGCGGGCTTTCCTGCTGCCTTCAGCCTTGACACCACCCTTTCCCACTTGGCGCCGCACCAGGCACAAAAATGGCCATACATCTAGATATGGGTCCCCTGCCCAAGGAGCCAGCAGGGAAAACTATGCCTTGTTCTAAAACTCTTTGGGAACCGCTTGCGTAGCCCCACAGAACTGGGGGCTGCGGGCTTTCCTGCTGCCTTCAGCCTCCACACCACCCTTCCTCACTTGGCGTCGCGCAAGAAACAAAAGTGGCCATACGGGTCGAGGTAGGTCCACCGCTCAAAGAGCCAGCAGGGAAAACTATGCCTTGTTCTAAAGCTCTTTGGGAAACGCTTGCGTAGCGCCACAGACCTGGGGGCTGCGGGCTTTCCTGCTGCCTTCAGCCTCCACACCACCCTTTCCCACTTGGTGCCGCGCCAGGCACAAAAATGGCCATACGGCTGAAGATAGGTTGTCCGCCCAAGGAGCCAACAGGAAAAACTAGGCCTTGTTCTATAGCTATTTCGGAACCTCTTGCGTAGCCCCACAGACCTGGGGGCTGCGGGCTTTCCTGCTGCCTTCAGCCTTGACACCACCCTTTCCCACTTGGCGCCGCGCCAGGCACAAAAATGGTCATACGGCTAGATATGGGTCCCCCGCCCAAGGAGCCAACAGGAAAACTATGCCGTGTTCTAAACCTCCTTGGGAACCGCTTGCGTAGCCCCACACACCTGGGGGCTGCGGGCTTTCCTGCTGCCTTCAGCCTCCCCACCACCCTTTCCCACTTTGCGCCGCGCCAGGCACAAAAATGGCCATATGGCTGGAGAAGGGTCCGCCGCACAAGGAGCCAGCAGGGAAAAAAATGCCTTCTTCTAAAGCTCTTTGGGAACCGCTTGCGTAGCCCCACAGACCTGGGGTCTGCAGGCTTTCCTGCTGCCTTCAGCCTCGACACCACTCTTTCCCACTTGGCGTCGCGCCAGGCACAAAAATGGCCATATGGCTGGAGATGGGTCCCGCGCCCAAAGAGACAGCAGGGAAAACTATGCCTTGTTCTAAAGCTCTTTGGGAACCACTTGCGTAACCCCACAGACCTGGGGGCTGCGGGCTTTCCTGCTGCCTTCAGCCTCAAAACCACCCTTTCCAACTTGGCGCCCCGCCAGGCACAAAAATGGCCATACAGCTGGAGATGGGTCCCCCGCCCAAGGAGCCAGCAGGGAAAACTATGCCTTGTTCTAAAGCTCTTTGGGAACGGCTTGCGTAGCCCCACAGATATGGGGGCTGCGGGCTTTCCTGCTGCCTTCAGCCTCGACACCACCCATTCCCACTTGGCGTCGCGCCAGGCACAAAAATGGCCATACGGCTGGAGATGAGCCCCCCGCCCAAAGACCCGGCAGGGAAAACTATGCCTTGATCTAAAGCTCTTTGGAAACCGTTTGCGTAGCCCCACAGACCTGGGGTCTGCAAGCTTTCCTGCTGCCTTCAGCCTCGACACCACCCTTTCCCACTTGGTGCCGCGCCAGGCACAAAAATGGCTATACGCCTGGAAATGTGTCCCCCGCCCAAGGAGCCAGCAGAAAAAACTAGGCCTTGTTCTAAAGCTGTTTGGGAACCGCTTGCGTAGCCCCACAGAACTGGGGGCTGCGGGCTTTCCTGCTGCCTTCAGCCTCAAAACCACCCTTTCCCAATTGGCGTCGCGCCAGGCACAAAAATGGCTATACGCCTGGAGATGGGTCCCCCGCCCAAGGAGCCAGCAGAAAAAACTAGGCCTTGTTCTAAAGCTGTTTGGGAACCGCTTGCGTAGCCCCACAGACCTGGGGGCTGCGGGCTTTCCTGCTGCCTTCAGCCTCCACACCACCCTTTCCCACTTGGCGCCGCGCCAGGAGTAAAAATGGCCATAAGGCTGAAGATAGGTTGTCCGCCCAAGGAGCCAACAGGAAAAACTAGGCCTTGTTCTAAAGCTATTTCGGAACCTCTTGCGTAGCCCCACAGACCTGGGGGCTGCGGGCTTTCCTGCTGCCTTCAGCCTCCACACCACCCTTCCTAACTTGGCGTCGCGCAAGAAACAAAAATGGCCATACGGGTCCAGGTAGGTCCACCGCTCAAAGAGCCAGCAGGGAAAACTATGCCTTGTTCTAAAGCTCTTTGGGAAACGTTTGCGTAGCCCCACAGACCTGGGGGCTGCGGGCTTTCCTGCTGCCTTCAGCCTCCACACCACCCTTTCCCACTTGGTGCCGCGCCAGGCACAAAAATGGCCATACGGCTGAAGATAGCTTGTCCGCCCAAGGAGCCAACAGGAAAAACTAGGCCTTGTTCTAAAGCTATTTCGGAACCTCTTGCGTAGCCCCACAGACCTGGGGGCTGCGGGCTTTCCTGCTGCCTTCAGCCTTGACACCACCCTTTCCCACTTGGCGCCCCGCCAGGCACAAAAATGGTCATACGGCTAGATATGGGTCCCCCGCCCAAGGAGCCAACAGGAAAACTATGCCGTGTTCTAAACCTCCTTGGGAACCGCTTGCGTAGCCCCACACACCTGGGGGCTGCGGGCTTTCCTGCTGCCTTCAGCCTCCACACCACCCTTTCCCACTTTGCGCCGCGCCAGGCACAAAAATGGCCATATGGCTGGAGATGGGTCCGCCGCACAAGGAGCCAGCAGGGAAAACAATGCCTTCTTCTAAAGCTCTTTGGGAACCGCTTGCGTAGCCCCACAGACCTGGGGGCTGCGGGCTTTCCTGCTGCCTTCAGCCTCGACACCACCCTTTCCCACTTGGCGTCGCGCCAGGCACAAAAATGGCCATATGGCCGGAGATGGGTCCCGCGCCCAAAGAGCCAGCAGGGAAAACTATGCCTTGTTCTAAAGCTCTTTGGGAACCACTTGCGTAGCCCCACAGACCTGGGGGCTGCGGGCTTTCCTGCTGCCTTCAGCCTCAAAACCACCCTTTCCCACTTGGCGCCGCACCAGGCACAAAAATGGCCATACAGCTGGAGATGGGTCCCCCGCCCAAGGAGCCAGCAGGGAAAACTATGCCTTGTTCTATAGCTCTTTGGGAACGGCTTGCGTAGCCCCACAGACATGGGGGCTGCGGGCTTTCCTGCAGCCTTCAGCCTTGACATGACCCTTTGCCACTTGGCGCCGCTCTAGGCACGAAAATGGCCATACGGCTGGAGATGAGTCCCCCGCCCAAAGACCCGGCAGGGAAAACTATGCCTTGTTCTAAAGCTCTTTGGAAACCGCTTGCGTAGCCCCACAGACCTGGGGGCTGCGGGCTTTCCTGCTGCCTTCAGCCTCCACACCACCCTTTCCCACTTGGCGTCGTGCCAGGCACAAAAATGGCTATACGCCTGGACATGGGTCCCCCGCCCAAGGAGCCAGCAGAAAAAACTAGGCCTTGTTCTAAAGCTCTTTGGGAACCGCTTGCGTAGCCCCACAGACCTGGGGGCTGCGGGCTTTCCTGCTGCCTTCAGCCTCCACACCACCCTTCCTCACTTGGCGTTGCGCAAGAAACAATAATGGCCATACGGGTCGAGGTAGGTCCACCGCGCAAAGAGCCAGCAGGGAAAACTAGGCCTTGTTCTAAAGCTCTTTGGGAAACGCTTGCGTAGCCCCACAGACCTGGGGGCTGCGGGCTTTCCTGCTGCCTTCAGCCTCGACACCACCCTTTCCCACTTGGTGCCGCGCCAGGCACAAAAATGGCCATACGGCTGAAGATAGGTTGTCCGCCCAAGGAGCCAACAGGAAAAACTAGGCCTTGTTCTAAAGCTATTTCGGAACCTCTTGCGTAGCCCCACAGACCTGGGGGCTGCGGGCTTTCCTGCTGCCTTCAGCCTTGACACCACCCTTTCCCACTTGGCGCCGCGCCAGGCACAAAAATGGCCATATGTCTAGATATGGGTCCCCCGCCCAAGGAGCCAGCAGGGAAAACTATGCCTTGTTCTAAAGCTCTTTGGGAACCGCTTGCGTAGCCCCACAGACCTGGGGGCTGCGGGCTTTCCTGCTGCCTTCAGCCTCCACACCACCCTTCCTCACTTGGCGTCGCGCAAGAAACAAAAATGGCCATACGGGTCCAGGTAGGTCCACCGCTCAAAGAGCCAGCAGGGAAAACTATGCCTTGTTCTAAAGCTCTTTGGGAAACGCTTGCGTAGCCCCACAGACCTGGGGGCTGCAGGCTTTTCTGCTGCCTTCAGCCTCCACACCACCCTTTCCCACTTGGCGTCGTGCCAGGCACAAAAATGGCTATACGGCTGGAGATGGGTCACCCTCCCAAGGAGCCAGCAGGGAAAACTAGGCCTTGTTCTAAAGCTATTTGGGAACCGCTTGCGTAGCCCCAAAGAGTTGGAGGCTGCAGGCTTTTCTGCTGCCTTCAGCCTCGACACCACCATTTCCCACTTGGCGCCGCGCCAGGCACAAAGATGGCCATACAGCTGGAGATGGGTCCCCCTCCCAAGTGGCCAGCAGGGAAAACTAGGCCTTGTTCTAAAGCTCTTTGGGAACCGCTTGCGTAGCCCCACAGACCTGGGGGCTGCGGGCTTTCCTGCTGCCTTCAGCCTCCACACCACCCTTTCCCACTTGGCGCCACGCCAGGCACAAAAACGGCCATATGGCTGTAGATGGGAACCCCGCACAAGGAGCCAGCAGGGAAAACAATGCGTTCTTCTAAAGCTCTTTGGGAACCGCTTGCGTAGCCCCAAAGACCTGGGGGCTGCGGGCTTTCCTGCTGCCTTCAGCCTCGACATCACCCTTTCCCACTTGGCGCCATGCCAGGCACAAAAACAGCCATACGGCTGGAGATGCGTCCCACGCCCAAAGAGCCAGCAGGGAAAACTATGCCTTGTTCTAAAGCTCTTTGGGAAACGCTTGCGTAGCCCCACAGACCTGGGGGCTGCGGGCTTTCCTGCTGCCTTCAGCCTCGACACCACCCTTTCCCACTTGGTGCCACGCCAGGCACAAAAACAGCCATACGGCTGGAGATGGGTCCCCCGCCCAAAGAGCCAGCAGGGAAAAATAGGCCTTGTTCTAAAGCTGTTTGGGAACCGCTTGCGTAGCCCCACAGACCTGGGGGCTGCGGGCTTTACTGCTGCCTTCAGCCTCCACACCACCCTTTCCCACTTGGTGCCACTCCAGTCACAAAAACAGCCATACGGCTGGAGATGGGTCCTCCGCCCAAAGAGCCAGCAGGGAAAACTAGGCCTTGTTCTAAAGCTCTTTGGGAACCGCTTGCGTAGCCCCACAGAACTAGGGGCTGCGGGCTTTCCTGCTGCCTTCAGCCTCCACACCACCCTTTCCCACTTGGCGCCGCGCCAGGCACAAAAACGGCCATATGGCTGGAGATGGGTCGCCCGCACAAGGAGCCAGCAGGGAAAACAATGCCTTCTTCTAAAGCTCTTTGGGAACCGCTTGCGCAGCCCCACACACCTGGGGGATGCAGGCTTTCCTGCTGCCTTCAGCCTCGACACCACCCTTTCCCACTTGGTGCCACTCCAGGCACAAAAACAGCCATACGGCTGGAGAGGGGTCCCCCGCCCAGAGAGACAGCAGGGAAAACAATGCCTTCTTCTAAAACTCTTTGGGAACCGCTTGCGTAGCCCAACAGACCTTGGGGCTGCTGGCTTTCCTGCTGCCTTCAGCCTCCACACCACCCTTTCCCACTTGGCGCCGCAACAGGCACAAAAATGGCCATACAGCTGGAGATGGGTCCCCCGCCCAAGGAGCCAGCAGGGAAAACTATGCCTTGTTCTAAAGCTCTATGGGAACGGCTTGCGTAGCCCCACAGACCTGGGGGCTGCGGGCTTTCCTGCAGCCTTCAGCCTTGACATGACCCTTTGCCACTTGGCGCCGGTCTAGGCACAAAAATGGCCATATGGCTGGAGATGAGTCCCCCGCCCAAAGACCCAGCAGGGAAAACTATGCCTTGTTCTAAAGCTCTTTGGAAACCGCTTGCGTAGCCCCACAGACCTGGGGGCTGCGGGCTTTCCTGCTGCCTTCAGCCTCGACACCACCCTTTCCCACTTGGTGCCGCGCCAGGCACAAAAATGGCTATACGCCTGGAGATGGGTCCCCCGCCCAAGGAGCCAGCAGGGAAAACTATGCCTTCTTCTAAAGCTCTTTGGGAACCGCTTGCGTAGCACCCACAGACCTGGGGGCTGCAGGCTTTCCTGCTGCCTTCAGCCTGAATAGTACGCTTTCCCACTAGGTGTCGCTCCAGGCACAAAAATGGCCATACGGCTGGAGATGGGTCCCCCGCCCAAGGAAACAGCAGGGAAAACTAGGCCTTGTTCTAAAGCTCTTTGGGAACCGCTTGCGTAGCCCCACAGACCTGGGGCTGCGAGCTTTCCTGCTGCCTTCAGCCTCGACACCACCCTTTCCCACTTGGCGCCGCGCCTGGCACAAAAATGGCCATACGGATGGAGATTGGTCCCACGCCCAAGGAGCCAGCAGGGAAAACTATGCCTTGTTTTAAAGCTCTGTGGGAACCGCTTGCGTAGCCCCACAGACCTGCGGGCTGCGCGCTTTCCTGCTACCTTCAGCCTCGACATCACCCTTTCCAACTTGGCGTCGTGCCAGGCACAAAAATGGCTATACGGCTGGAGAGTGGTCCCCCGCCCAAGGAACCAGCAGAAAAAACTAGGCCTTGTTCTAAAGCTATTTGGGAACCGCTTGCGTAGCCCCACAGACCTGGAGGCTGCGGGCTTTCCTGCTGACTTCAGCCTCAAAACCGCCCTTTCCCACTTGGCGCCGCGGCAGGCACAAAAATGGCTATACGGCTGGAGATGGGTCCCCCGCCCAAGGAGCCAGCAGGGAAAACTATGCCTTGTTCTAAAGCTCTTTGGGAACCGCTTGTGTAGCCCCAAAGACCTGGAGGTTACAGGTTTTTCTGCTGGCTTCAGCGTCGACACCACCCTTTCCCACTTGGCGCCGCGCAAGGCACAACAATGGCCATATGGCTGAAGATAGGTTGTCCGCCCAAGGAGCAAACAGGAAAAACTAGGCCTTGTTCTAAAGCTATTTCGGAACCTCTTGCATAGCCCCACAGACCTGGGGGCTGCGGGCTTTCCTGCTGCCTTCAGCCTCGACACCAGCCATTCCCACTTGGCGTCGCGCCAGGCACAAAAATGGCCATACGCCTAGATATGGGTCCCCTGCCCAAGGAGCCAGCAGGGAAAACTATGCCTTGTTCTAAAGCTCTTTGGGAACCGCTTGCGTAGCCCCACAGACCTGGGGGCTGCGGGCTTTCCTGCTGCCTTCAGCCTCGACACCACCCTTTCCCACTTGGTGCCACGCCAGGCACAAAAACAGCAATATGGCTGGAAGTGGGTCCCCCGCCCAAAGAGCCAGCAGGGAAAACTATGCCTTCTTCTAAAGCTCTTTGGGAACCGCTTGCGTAGCCCCACAGACCTGGGGGCTGCGGGCTTTCCTGCTGCCTTCAGCCTCCACACCACCCTTTCCCACTTGGCGCTGCGCAAGGAGTAAAAATGGCCATACGGCTGGAGATGGGTCCCCCGCCCAAGGAGCCAGCAGGGAAAACTATGCCTTGTTCTAAAGCTCTTTGGGAATCACTGACGTAGCCCCACAGACCTGGGGGCTGCGGGCTTTCCTGCTGCCTTCAGCCTCGACACCACCCTTTCCCACTTGGTGCCGCGCCAGGCACAAAAATGGCTATACGGCTGAAGATAGGTTGTCCGCCCAAGGAGCCAACAGGAAAAACTAGGCCTTGTTTTAAAGCTATTTCGGAACCTCTTCGTAGCCCCACAGACCTGGGGGCTGCGGGCTTTCCTGCTACCTTCAGCTTCCACACCACCCTTCCTCACTTGGCGTCGCGCAAGAAACAAAAATGGCCATACGGGTCAAGGTATGTCCACCGCTCAAAGAGCCAGCAGGGAAAACTATGCCTTGTTCTAAAGCTCTTTGGGAAACGCTTGCGTAGCCCCACAGACCTGGGGGCTGCGGGCTTTCCTGCTGCCTTCAGCCTCCACACCACCCTTTCCCACTTGGCGCCGCGCCAGGAGCAAAAATGGCCATACGGCTGGAGATGGGTCCCCTGCCCAAGGAGCCAGCAGGGAAAACTATGCCTTCTTCTAAAGCTCTTTGGGAAACGCTTGCGTAGCCCCACAGACCTGGGGGCTGCGGGCTTTCCTGCTGCCTTCAGCCTCCACACCACCCTTTCCCACTTGGCGCCGCGCCAGGCACAAAAACGGCCATATGGCTGGAGATGGGTCCCCCGCCCAAAGATCCAGCAGGGGAAACTAGGCCTTGTTCTAAAGCTCTTTGGGAACCGCTTGCGTAGCTCTACAGACCTGGGGGCTGTGGGCTTTCCTGCTGCCTTCAGCCTCGACACCACCCTTTCCCACTTGGCGTCACGCCAGGCACAAAAATGGCCATACCGCTGAAGATAGGTTGTCCGCCCAAGGAGCCAGCAGGGAAAACAATGCCTTCTTCTAAAGCTCTTTGGGAACCGCTTGCGTAGCCCAACAGACCTGGGGGCTGCAGGCTTTCCTGCTGCCTTCAGCCTCGATACCACCCTTTCCCACTTGGTGCCACGCCAGGCACAAAAACAGCCATACGGCTGGAGAGGAGTCCCCCGCCCAGAGAGACAGCAGGGAAAACTATGCCTTGTTCTAAAGCTCTTTGGGAACCGCTTGCGTAGCCCCACAGACCTGGGGGCTGCGGGCTTTCCTGCTGCCTTCAGCCTCCACACCACCCTTTCCCACTTGGCGCCGCAACAGGCACAAAAATGGCCATACAGCTGGAGATGGGTCCCCCGCCCAAGGAGCCAGCAGGGAAAACTAGGCCTTGTTCTAAAGCTCTATGGGAACGGCTTGCGTAGCCCCACAGACCTGGGGGCTGCGGGCTTTCCTGCAGCCTTCAGCCTTGACATGACCCTTTGCCACTTGGCGCCGGTCTAGGCACAAAAATGGCCATATGGCTGGAGATGAGTCCCCCGCCCAAAGACCCAGCAGGGAAAACTATGCCTTGTTCTAAAGCTCTTTGGAAACCGCTTGCGTAGCCCCACAGACCTGGGGGCTGCGGGCTTTCCTGCTGCCTTCAGCCTCGACACCACCCTTTCACACTTGGTGCCGCGCCAGGCACAAAAATGGTCATACGGCTGGAGATGGGTCCCCCGCCCAAGGAGCCAGCAGGGAAAACTATGCCTTCTTCTAAAGCTCTTTGGGAACCGCTTGCGTAGCACCCACAGACCTGGGGGCTGCGGGCCTTCCTGCTGCCTTCAGCCTCGACACCACCCTTTCCCTCTTGGCGCCGCGCCAGGCACAAAAATGGCCATATGGCTGGAGATGGGTCCCCCGCCCAAGGAACCAGCAGGGAAAACTATGCCTTGTTCTAAAGCTCTTTGGGAACCGCTGGCGTAGCCCCACAGACCTGGGGCTGCGGGCTTTCCTGCTGCCTTCAGCCTCGACACCACCCTTTCCCACTAGGCGCCCCGCCAGGCACAAAAATGGCTATACGGCTGGAGATGGGTCCCCCGCCAAAGGAGCCAGCAGGGAAAACTAGGCCTTGTTCTAAAGCTCTTTGGGAACCGCTTGTGTAGCCCCAAAGACCTGGAGGCTACAGGTTTTTCTGCTGACATCAGCCTCGACACCACCTTTTCCCACTTGGCGCCGCGCCAGGCACAACAATGGCCATATGGCTGGAGATGGTTCCCCCACCCAAAGAGCCAGCAGGGCAAATTATGCCTTGTTCTAAAGATCTTTGGGAAACGCTTGCGTAGCCCCACAGACCTGGGGGCTGCGGGCTTTCCTGCTGCCTTCAGCCTCCACACCACCCTTTCCCACTTGGTGCCGCGCCAGGCACAAAAATGGCCATACGGCTGAAGATAGGTTGTCCGCCCAAGGAGCAAACAGGAAAAACTAGGCCTTGTTCTAAAGCTATTTCGGAAACTCTTGCATAGCCCCACAGACCTGGGGGCTGCGGGCTTTCCTGCTGCCTTCAGCCTCGACACCACCCATTCCCACTTGGCGTCGCGCCAGGCACAAAAATGGCCATACATCTAGATATGGGTCCCCTGCCCAAGGAGCCAGCAGGGAAAACTATGCCTTGTTCTAAAGATCTTTGGGAACCGCTTGCGTGGCCTCACAGACCTGGGGGCTGCGGGCTTTCCTGCTGCCTTCAGCCTCCACACCACCCTTTCCCACTTGGCGCTGCGCAAGGAGTAAAAATGGCCATACGGCTGGAGATGGGTCCCCCGCCCAAGGAGCCAGCAGGGAAAACTAGGCCTTGTTCTAAAGCTCTTTGGGAACCGCTTGCGTAGCCCCACAGACCTGGGGGCTGCGGGCTTTCCTGCTGCCTTCAGCCTCGACACCACCCTTTCCCACTTGGTGCCGCGCCAGGCACAAAAATGGCCATACGGCTGAAGATAGGTTGTCCGCCCAAGGAGCCAACAGGAAAAACTAGGCCTTGTTCTAAAGCTATTTCGGAACCTCTTCGTAGCCCCACAGACCTGGGGGCTGCGGGCTTTCCTGCTGCCTTCAGCCTTGACACCACCCTTTCCCACTTGGCGCCTCGCCAGGCACAAAAATGGCCATACGTCTAGATATGGGTCCCCTGCCCAAGGAGCCAGCAGGGAAAACTATGCCTTGTTCTAAAGCTCTTTGGGAACCGCTTGCGTAGCCCCACACACCTGGGGGCTGCGGGCTTTCCTGCTGCCTTCAACCTCCACACCACCCTTCCTCACTTGCCGTCGCGCAAGAAACAAAAATGGCCATATGGGTCGAGGTAGGTCCACCGCTCAAAGAGCCAGCAGGGAAAACTATGCCTTGTTCTAAAGCTCTTTGGGAAACGCTTGCGTAGCCCCACAGACCTGGGGGCTGCGGGCTTTCCTGCTGCCTTCAGCCTCAAAACCGCCCTTTCCCACTTGGCGCCGCGGCAGGCACAAAAATGGCTATACGGCTGGAGATGGGTCCCCCGCCGAAGGAGCCAGCAGGGAAAACTAGGCCTTGTTCTAAAGCTCTTTGGGAACCGCTTGTGTAGCCCCAAAGACCTGGAGGCTACAGGTTTTTCTGCTGATTTCAGCCTCGACACCACCCTTTCCCACTTGGCGCCGCGCCAGGAGCAAAAATGGCCATACGGCTGGAGATGCGTCCCCCGCCCAAGGAGCCAGCATGGAAAACTATGCCTTGTTCTAAAGCTCTTTGGGAAACGCTTGTGTAGCCCCACAGACCTGGGGGCTGCGGGCTTTCCTGCTGCCTTCAGCCTCAAAACCGCCCTTTCCCACTTGGCGCCGCGGCAGGCACAAAAATGGCCATACGGCTGGAGATGGGTCCCCCGCCCAAAGATCCAGCAGGGGAAACTAGGCCTTGTTCTAAAGCTCTTTGGGAACCGCTTGCGTAGCCCTACAGACCTGGGGGCTGCGGGCTTTCCTGCTGCCTTCAGCCTCCACACCACCCTTTCCCACTTGGCGTCACGCCAGGCACAAAAATGGCCATACGGCTGAAGATATTTTGTCCGCCCAAGGTCAGCAGGGAAAACTATGCCTTGTTCTAAAGCTCTATGGGAACGGCTTGCGTAGCCCCACAGACATGGGGGCTGCGGGCTTTCCTGCTGCCTTCAGCCTTGACATGACCCTTTGCAACTTGGCGCCGCTCTAGGCAGAAAAATGGCCATACGGCTGGAGATGAGTCCCCCGCCCAAAGACCCAGCAGGGAAAACTATGCCTTGTTCTAAAGCTCTTTGGGAACCGCTTGCGTAGCCCCACAGACCTGGGGGCTGCGGGCTTTCCTGCTGCCTTCAACCTCCACACCACCCTTCCTCACTTGCCGTCGCGCAAGAAACAAAAATGGCCATACGGGTCGAGGTAGGTCCACCGCTCAAAGAGCCAGCAGGGAAAACTATGCCTTGTTCTAAAGCTCTTTGGGAAACGCTTGCGTAGCCCCACAGACCTGGGGGCTGCGGGCTTTCCTGCTGCCTTCAGCCTCAAAACCGCCCTTTCCCACTTGGCGCCGCGGCAGGCACAAAAATGGCTATACGGCTGGAGATGGGTCCCCCGCCCAAGGAGCCAGCAGGGAAAACTAGGCCTTGTTCTAAAGCTCTTTGGGAACCGCTTGTGTAGCCCCAAAGACCTGGAGGCTACAGGTTTTTCTGCTGACTTCAGCCTCGACACCACCCTTTCCCACTTGGCGCCGCGCCAGGAGCAAAAATGGCCATACGGCTGGAGATGCGTCCCCCGCCCAAGGAGCCAGCATGGAAAACTATGCCTTGTTCTAAAGCTCTTTTGGAAACGCTTGTGTAGCCCCACAGACCTGGGGGCTGCGGGCTTTCCTGCTGCCTTCAGCCTCAAAACCGCCCTTTCCCACTTGGCGCCGCGGCAGGCACAAAAATGGCCATACGGCTGGAGATGGGTCCCCCGCCCAAAGATCCAGCAGGGGAAACTAGGCCTTGTTCTAAAGCTCTTTGGGAACCGCTTGCGTAGCCCTACAGACCTGGGGGCTGCGGGCTTTCCTGCTGCCTTCAGCCTCCACACCACCCTTTCCCACTTGGCGTCACGCCAGGCACAAAAATGGCCATACGGCTGAAGATATTTTGTCCGCCCAAGGAGCCAGCAGGGAAAACTATGCCTTGTTCTAAAGCTCTATGGGAACGGCTTGCGTAGCCCCACAGACATGGGGGCTGCGGGCTTTCCTGCTGCCTTCAGCCTTGACATGACCCTTTGCAACTTGGCGCCGCTCTAGGCACAAAAATGGCCATACGGCTGGAGATGAGTCCCCCGCCCAAAGACCCAGCAGGGAAAACTATGCCTTGTTCTAAAGCTCTTTGGAAACCGCTTGCATAGCCCCACAGACCTGGGGTGTGCAAGCTTTCCTGCTGCCTTCAGCCTCGACACCACCCTTTCCCACTTGGTGCCGCGCCAGGCACAAAAATGGCTATACGCCTGGAAATGTGTCCCCCTCCCAAGGAGCCAGCAGGGAAAACTAGGCCTTGTTCTAAAGCTGTTTGGGAACCGCTTGCGTAGCCCCACAGACCTGGGGGCTGCGGGCTTTCCTGCTGCCTTCAGCCTCAAAACCGCCCTTTCCCACTTGGCGCCGCGGCAGGCACAAAAATGGCTATACGGCTGGAGATGGGTCCCCCGCCCAAGGAGCCAGCAGGGAAAACTATGCCTTGTTCTAAAGCTCTTTGGGAACCGCTTGTGTAGCCCCAAAGACCTGGAGGCTACAGGTTTTTCTGCTGACTTCAGCCTCGACACCACCCTTTCCCACTTGCCGCCGCGCCAGGCACAATAATGGCCATATGGCTGGAGATGGTTCCCCCACCCAAGGAGCCAGCAGGGAAAACTATGCCTTGTTCTAAAGATCTTTGGGAACCGCTTGCGTAGCCCCACAGAACTGGGGGCTGCGGGCTTTCCTGCTGCCTTCAGCCTCCACACCACCCATTCCCACTTGGCGTCGCGCCAGGCACAAAAATGGCCATACGGATGGAGATGGGTCCCCTGCCCAAGGAGCCAGCAGGGAAAACTATGCCTTGTTCTAAAGCTCTTTGGGAACCGCTTGCATAGCCCCACAGACCTGGGGGCTGCGGGCTTTCCTGCTGCCTTCAGCCTCAAAAACACCCTTTCCCACTTGGTGTCGCTCCAGGCACAAAAATGGCCATACGGCTGAAGATAGGTTGTCCACCCAAGGAGCAAACAGGAAAAACTAGGCCTTGTTCTAAAGATATTTCGGAACCTCTTGCGTAGCCCCACAGACCTGGGGGCTGCGGGCTTTCCTGCTGCCTTCAGCCTTCACACCACCCTTTCCCACTTGGCGCCTCGCCAGGAGTAAAAATGGCCATACGGCTGGAGATGGGTCCCCCGCCCAAGGAGCCAGCAGGGAAAACTAGGCCTTGTTCTAAAGCTCTTTGGGAACCGCTTGCGTAGCCCCACAGACCTGGGGGCTGCGGGCTTTCCTGCTGCCTTCAGCCTCGACACCACCCTTTCCCACTTGGTGCCGCGCCAGGCACAAAAATGGCCATACGGCTGAAGATAGGTTGTCCGCCCAAGGAGCCAACAGGAAAAACTAGGCCTTGTTCTAAAGCTATTTCGGAACCTCTTCGTAGCCCCACAGACCTGGGGGCTGCGGGCTTTCCTGCTGCCTTCAGCCTCCACACCACCCTTTCCCACTTGGCGCCACGCCAGGCACAAAAATGGCCATACGTCTAGATATGGGTCCCCTGCCCAAGGAGCCAGCAGGGAAAACTATGCCTTGTTCTAAAGCTCTTTGGGAACCGCTTGCGTAGCCCCACAGACCTGGGGGCTGCGGGCTTTCCTGCTGCCTTCAGCCTCCACACCACCCTTCCTCACTTGGCGTCGCGCAAGAAACAAAAATGGCCATACGGGTCGAGGTAGGTCCACCGCTCAAAGAGCCAGCAGGGAAAATTATGCCTTGTTCTAAAGCTCTTTGGGAAACGCTTGCGTAGCCCCACAGACCTGGGGGCTGCAGGCTTTCCTGCTGCCTTCAGCCTCAAAACCGCCCTTTCCCACTTGGCGCCGCGGCAGGCACAAAAATGGCTATACGGCTGGAGATGGGTCCCCCGCCCAAGGAGCCAGCAGGGAAAACTAGGCCTTGTTCTAAAGCTCTTTGGGAACCGCTTGTGTAGCCCCAAAGACCTGGAGGCTACAGGTTTTTCTGCTGACTTCAGCCTCGACACCACCCTTTCCCACTTGCCGCCGCGCCAAGCACAATAATGGCCATATGGCTGGAGATGGTTCCCCCACCCAAGGAGCCAGCAGGGAAAACTATGCCTTGTTCTAAAGATCTTTGGGAACCACTTGCGTAGCCCCACAGACCTGGGGGTGCGGGCTTTCCTGCTGCCTTCAGCCTCCACACCACCCTTTCCCACTTGGCGCCGCGCCAGGAGCAAAAATGGCCATACGGCTGGAGATGGGTCCCCCGCCCAAGGAGCCAGCATCGAAAACTATGCCTTGTTCTAAAGCTCTTTGGGAAACGCTTGCGTAGCCCCACAGACCTGGGGGCTGCGGGGCTTCCTGCTGCCTTCAGCCTCAAAACCACCCTTTCCCACTTGGCGCCGCGGCATGCACAAAAATGGCCATACGTCTGGAGATGGGTCCCCCGCCCAAAGATCCAGCAGGGAAAACTAGGCCTTGTTCTAAAGCTCTTTGGGAACCGCTTGCGTAGCCCTACAGACCTGGGGGCTGCGGGCTTTCCTGCTGCCTTCAGCCTCGACGCCACCCTTTCCCACTTGGCGTCACGCCAGGCACAAAAATGGCCATACGGCTGAAGATAGGTTGTCGGCCCAAGGAGCCAGCAGGGAAAACTATGCCTCGTTCTAAAGCTCTATGGGAACGGCTTGCGTAACCCCACAGACATGGGGGCTGCGGGCTTTCCTGCAGCCTTCAGCCTTGACATGACCCTTTGCAACTTGGCGCCGCTCTAGGCACAAAAATGGCCATACGGCTGGAGATGAGTCCCCCGCCCAAAGACCCAGCAGGGAAAACTCTGCCTTGTTCTAAAGCTCTTTGGAAACCGCTTGCATAGCCCCACAGACCTGGGGTGTGCAAGCTTTCCTGCTGCCTTCAGCCTCGACACCACCCTTTCCCACTTGGTGCCGCGCCAGGCACAAAAATGGCTATACGCCTGGAAATGTGTCCCCCTCCCAAGGAGTCAGCAGGGAAAACTAGGCCTTCTTCTAAAGCTGTTTGGGAAACGCTTGCGTAGCCCCACAGACCTGGGGGCTGCGGGCTTTCCTGCTGCCTTCAGCCTCAAAACCGCCCTTTCCCACTTGGCGCCGCGGCAGGCACAAAAATGGCTATACGGCTGGAGATGGGTCCCCCGCCCAAGGAGCCAGCAGGGAAAACTAGGCCTTGTTCTAAAGCTCTTTGGGAACCGCTTGCGTAGCCCCAAAGACCTGGAGGCTACAGGTTTTTCTGCTGACTTCAGCCTCGACACCACCCTTTCCCACTTGCCGCCGCGCCAGGCACAATAATGGCCATATGGCTGGAGATGGTTCCCCCACCCAAGGAGCCAGCAGGGAAAACTATGCCTTGTTCTAAAGATCTTTGGGAACCGCTTGCGTAGCCCCACAGAACTGGGGGCTGCGGGCTTTCCTGCTGCCTTCATCCTCCACACCACCCTTTCACACTTGGCGCCGCGCCAGGAGCAAAAATGGCCATACGGCTGGAGATGGTTCCCCCGCCCAAGGAGCCAGCATGGAAAACTATGCCTTGTTCTAAAGCTCTTTGGGAACCGCTTGCGTAGCCCCACAGACCTGGGGGCTGCGGGCTTTCCTGCTGCCTTCAGCCTCAAAACCGCCCTTTCCCTCTTGGCGCCGCGGCAGGCACAAAAATGTCCATACGGCTGGAGATGGGTCCCACGCCCAAAGATCCAGCAGGGGAAACTAGGCCTTGTTCTAAAGCTCTTTGGGAACCGCTTGCGTAGCCCTACAGACCTGGGGGCTGCGGGCTTTCCTGCTGCCTTCAGCCTCGACATCACCCTTTCCCACATGGCGTCACGCCAGGCACAAAAATGGCCATACGGCTGAAGATAGGTTGTCCGCCCAAAGACCCAGCAGGGAAAACTATGCCTTGTTCTAAAGCTCTTTGGGAACCGCTTGCGTAGCCCCACAGACCTGGGGGCTGCGGGCTTTCCTGCTGCCTTCACCCTCAAAAACCACCCTTTCCCACTTGGCGTCGCGCCAGGCACAAAAATGGCTATACGGCTGGAGATGGGTCCCCCGCCCAAGGAGCCAGCAGGGAAAACTAGGCCTTGTTCTAAAGCTCTATGTGAACCGCTTGCGTAGCCCCACAGACCTTGGGGCTGCGGGCTTTCCTGCTGCCTTCAGCCTCGACACCACCCTTTCCCACTTGGCGCCGCGCCAGGCACAAAAATGGCCATACGGATGGAGATTGGTCCCCTGCCCAAGAAGACACCAGGAAAAAGCAGGCCTTGTTCTAAAGCTCTTTGGGAACCGCTTGCGTAGCTCTACAGACCTGGGGGCTGCAGGCTTTCCTGCTGCCTTCAGCCTCGACACCAGTATTTCCCACTTGGCGCCGCGCCAGGCACAAAAATGGCCATAGAGCTGGAGATGGGTCCCCCTCCCAAGGAGCCAGCAGGGTAAACTAGTCCTTGTTCTAAAGCTCTTTGGGAACCGCTTGCATAGCCCCACAGACCTGGGGGCTGCGGGCTTTCCTGCTGCCTTCAGCCTCGACACCACCCTTTCCCACTTGGTGCCACGCCAGGCACAAAAACAGCCATACGGCTGGAGATGGGTCCCCCGCCCAAAGAGCCAGCAGGGAAAACTATGCCTTGTTCTAAAGATCTTTGGGAAACGCTTGCGTAGCCCCACAGACCTGGGGGCTGCGGGCTTTCCTGCTGCCTTCAGCCTCCACACAACCCTTTCCCACTTGGCGCCGCGCCAGGCACAAAAATGGCCATACGCCTAGATATGGGTCCCCTGCCCAAGGAGCCAGCAGGGAAAACTATGCCTTGTTCTAAACCTCTTTGGGAACCGCTTGCGTAGCCCCACAGACCTGGGGGCTGCGGGCTTTCCTGCTGCCTTCAGCCTCGACACCACCCTTTCCCACTTGGCGTCGCGCCAGGCACAAAAATGGCCATAAGGCTGGAGATGGGTCCCGCGCCCAAAGAGCCAGCAGGGAAAACTATGCCTTGTTCTAAAGCTCTTTGGGAACCGCTTGCGTAGCCCCACAGACCTGGGGGCTGCGGGCTTTCCTGCTGCCTTCAGCCTCAAAACCGCCCTTTCCCACTTGGCTTCGCGCCAGGCACAAAAATGGCTATATGGTTGGAGATGGGTCCCCCGCCCAAGGAGCCAGCAGGGAAAACTAGGCCTTGTTCTGCAGCTCTTTGGGAACAGCTTGCGTAGCCCCAAAGACCTGGAGGCTACAGGTTTTTCTGCTGACTTCAGCCTCGACACCACCCTTTCCCACTTGGTGCCGCGCCAGGCACAAAAATGGCTATACGCCTGGAAATGTGTCCCCCGCCCAAGGAGCCAGCAGGGAAAACTAGGCCTTGTTCTAAAGCTCTGTGGGAACCGCTTGCGTAGCCCCACAGACCTGGGGGCTGCGGGCTTTCGTGCTGCCTTCAGCCTCCACACCACCCTTTCCCACTTCGTGCCGCGCCAGGCACAAAAACAGCCATACGGGTCGAGGTAGGTCCACCGCTCAAAGAGCCAGCAGGGAAAACTATGCCTTGTTCTAAAGCTCTTTGAGAAACGCTTGCGTAGCCCCACAGACCTGGGGGCTGCGGGCTTTCCTGCTGCCTTCAGCCTCAAAACCGCCCTTTCCCACTTGGCGCCGCGGCAGGCACAAAAATGGCTATACGGCTGGAGATGGGTGCCCCGCCCAAGGAGCCAGCAGGGAAAACTAGGCCTTGTTCTAAAGCTCTTTGGGAACCGCTTGTGTAGCCCCAAAGACCTGGAGGCTACAGGTTTTTCTGCTGACTTCAGCCTCGACACCACCCTTTCCCACTTGGCGCCGCACCAGGCACAACAATGGCCATATGGCTGGAGATGGTTCCCCCACCCAAGGAGCCAGCAGGGAAAACTATGCCTTGTTGTAAAGATCTTTGGGAACCGCTTGCGTAGCCCCACAGACCTGGGGGCTGCGGGCTTTCCTGCTGCCTTCAGCCTCCACACCACCCTTTCCCACTTGGCGCCGCGCCAGGCACAAAAATGGCAATACGCCTAGATATGGGTCCCCTGCCCAAGAAGCCAGCATGGAAAACTATGCCTTCTTCTAAACCTCTTTGGGAACCGCTTGCGTAGCCCCACAGACCTGGGGGCTGCGGGCTTTCCTGCTGCCTTCAGCCTCGACACCACCCTTTCCCACTTGGTGCCACGCCAGGCACAAAAACAGCAATATGGCTGGAAGTGGGTCCCCCGCCCAAAGAGCCAGCAGGGAAAACTATGCCTTGTTCTAAAGCTCTTTGGGAACCGCTTGCGTAGCCCCACAGACCTGGGGGCTGCGGGCTTTCCTGCTGCCTTCAGCCTCAAAACCACCCTTTCCCACTTGGCTTCGCGCCAGGCACAAAAATGGCTATAAGGCTGGAGATGGGTCCCCCGCCCAAAGAGCCAGCAGGGAAAACTATGCCTTGTTCTAAAGATCTTTGGGAACCGCTTGCGTAGCCCCACAGACCTGGGGGCTGCGGGCTTTCCTGCTGCCTTCAGCCTCCACACCACCCTTTCCAACTTGGCGCCGCGCCAGGCACAATAATGGCCATACGGCTGGAGATGGGTCCCCCGCCCAAGGAGCCAGCAGGGAAAACTATGCCTTCTTCTAAAGCTCTTTGGGAACCGCTTGCGTAGCCCCACAGACCTGGGGGCTGCGGGCTTTCCTGCTGCCTTCAGCCTCGACACCACCCTTTCCCACTTGGCGTCACGCCAAGCACAAAAATGGCCGTATGGCTGGAGATGGGTCGCCCGCACAAGGAGCCAGCAGGGAAAACTGGGCCTTGTTCTAAAGCTCTTTGGGAACCGCTTGCATAGCCCCAAAGACCTGGGGGCTGCAGGTTTTTCTGCTGCCTTCAGCCTCGACACCACCCTTTCCCACTTGGCGCCGCGCCAGGCACAAAAATGGCCATACAGCTGGAGATGGTTCCCCCGCCCAAAGACCCAGCAGGGAAAACTATGCCTTGTTCTAAAGCTCTTTTGGAACCGCTTGCGTAGCCCCACAGACCTGGGGGCTGCGGGCTTTCCTGCTGCCTTCAGCCTCGACACCACCCTTTCCCCCTTGGTGCCACGCCAGGCACAAAAAGAGCCATACGGCTGGAGATGGGTCCCCAGCCCAAAGAGCCAGCAGGGAAAACTATGCCTTGTTCTAAAGCCCTTTGGGAACCGCTTGCGTAGCCCCACAGACCTGGGGGCTGCGGGCTTTCCTGCTGCCTTCAGCCTCGACATCACCCTTTCCCACTTGGCGCCGCGCCAGGAGATAAAATGGCCATAAGGCTGGAGATGGGTCCCCCGCCAAAGGAGCCAGCAGGGAAAACTAGGCCTTGTTCTAAAGCTCTTAGGGAACCTCTTGCGTATCCCCACAGACCTGGGGGCTGCGGGCTTTCCTGCTGCCTTCAGCCTCGACACCACCCTTTCCCACTTGGCGCCGCGCTAGCTACAAAAATGGCCGTATGGCTGGAGATGGGTCGCCCGCACAAGGAGCCAGCAGGGAAAACTGGGCCTTGTTCTAAAGCTCTTTGGGAACCGCTTGCATAGCCCCAAAGACCTCGGGGCTGCAGGTTTTTCTGCTGCCTTCAGCCTCGACACCACCCTTTCCCACTTGGCGCCGCGCCAGGCACTAAAATCGCCATACAGCTGGAGATGGGTCCCCCGCCCAAAGACCCTGAAGGGAAAACTAGGCCTTGTTCTAAAGCTCTTTGGGAACCGCTTGCGTAGCACCCACAGGCCTGGGGGCTGCAGGCTTTCCTGCTGCCTTCAGCCTTAATACTACGCTTTCCCACTAGGTGTCGCTCCAGGCCCAAAAATGGCCATACGGCTGGAGATGGGTCCCCCGCCAAAGGAACCAGCAGGGAAAACTACGACTTGTTCTAAAGCTCTTAGGGAACCGCTTGCGTAGCACCCACAGACCTGGGGGCTGCAGGCTTTCCTGCTGCCTTCAACCTCAATATTACGCTTTCCCACTAGGTGTCGCTCCAGGCACAAAAATGGCCATAAGGCTAGATATGGGTCCCCCGCCCAAGGAGCCAGCAGGGAAAATTATGCCTTGTTCTAAAGCTATTTGGGAACCTCTTGCGTAGCCCCACAGACCTGGGGGCTGCAGGCTTTTCTGCTGCCTTCAGCCTCAAAACCGCCCTTTCCACTTGGCGCCACGCCAGGAACTAAAATCGCCATACAGCTGGAGATGGGTCCCCCGCCCAAAGACCCTGAAGGGAAAACTAGGCCTTGTTCTAAAGCTCTTTGGGAACTGCTTGCGTAGCACCCACAGACCTGGGGGCTGCAGGCTTTCCTGCTGCCTTCAGCCTTAATACTACGCTTTCCCACTAGGTGTCGCTCCAGGCCCAAAAATGGCCATACGGCTGGAGATGGGTCCCCCGCCAAAGGAACCAGCAGGGAAAACTGCGCCTTGTTCTAAAGCTCTTAGGGAACCGCTTGCGTAGCCCCACAGACCTGGGGGCTGCGGGCTTTCCTGCTGCCTTCAGCCTCGACATCACCCTTTCCCACTTGGCGCCGCGCCAGGAGCAAAAATGGCCATACGGCTGGAGATGGTTCCCCAGCCCAAAGACCCAGCAGGGAAAACTATGCCTTGTTCTAAAGCTCTTTGGGAACCGCTTGCGTAGCACCCACAGACCTGGGGGCTGCAGTCTTTCCTGCTGCCTTCAACCTCAATATTACGCTTTCCCACTAGGTGTCGCTCCAGGCACAAAAATGGCCATAAGGCTAGATATGGGTCCCCCGCACAAGGAGCCAGCAGGGAAAACTAAGCCTTGTTCTAAAGCTCTTTGGGAACCTCTTGCGTAGCCCCACAGACCTGGGGGCTGCGGGCCTTCCTGCTGCCTTCAGCCTCCACACCACCCTTTCCCATTTGGCGTAGCGCCAGGCACAAAAATGGCTATACGGCTGGAGATGGGTCTCCCGCCCAAGGAGCCAGCAGGGAAAACTAGGCCTTGTTCTAAAGCTCTTTGGGAACCGCTTGAGTAGCCCCAAAGACCTGGGGGCTGCAGGCTTTTCTGCTGCCTTCAGCCTCAAATCCGCCCTTTCCACTTGGCGCCGCGCAAGGCACAAAAATGGCCATACAGCTGGAGATGGGTCCCCCGCCCAAAGACCCAGCAGGGAAAACTAGGCCTTGTTTTAAAGCTCTTTGGGAACCGCTTGCATAGCCCCACAGACCTGGGGGCTGCGCGCTTTCCTGCTGCCTTCAGCCTCCACACCACCCTTTCCCACTTGGTGCCACGCCAGGCACAAAAACAGCCATACGGCTGGAGATGGGTCCCCCGCCCAAAGAGCCAGCAGGGAAAACTATGCCTTGTTCTAAAGCTCTTTGGGAACCGCTTGCGTAGCCCCACACACCTGGGGGCTGCGGGCTTTCCTGCTGCCTTCAGCCTCCACACCACCCTTTCCCACTTGGTGTCGCGCCAGGCACAAAAATGGCTATACGGCTGGAGATGGGTCTCCCGCCCAGGAAGCCAGCAGGGAAAACTAGGCCTTGTTCTAAAGCTATTTGGGAACCGCTTGCGTAGCCCCAAAGACCTGGGGGCTGCAGGTATTTCTGCTGCCTTCAGCCTCGACACCACCCTTTCCCACTTGGCGCCGCGCTAGGCACAAAAATGGCCATACGGCTGGAGATGGATCCCCAACCCAAAGACCCAGTAGGGAAAACTATGCCTTCTTCTGAAGCTCTTTGGGAACCGCTTGTGTAGCACCCACAGACCTGGGGGCTGCAGGCTTTCCTGCTGCCTTCAACCTCAATATTACGCTTTCCCACTAGGTGTCGCTCCAGGCACAAAAATGGCCATAAGGCTTGATATGGGTCCCCCGCCCAAGGAGCCAGCAGGGAAAACTATGCCTTGGTCTAACGCTATTTGGGAACCTCTTGCGTAGCCCCACAGACCTGGGCGCTGCGGGCCTTCCTGCTGCCTTCAGCCTCGACACCACCCTTTCCCTCTTGGCGCCGCACCAGGCACAAAAATGGCCATACGGCTGGAGTTGGGTCCCCAGCCCAAAGACCCAGCAGGGAAAACTAGGCCTTGTTCTAAAGCTCTTTGGGAACCGCTTGCGTAGCACCCACAGACCTGGGGGCTGCAGGCTTTCCTGCTGCCTTCAACCTCAATATTAGGCTTTCCCACTAGCTGTCGCTCCAGGCACAAAAATGGCCCTAAGGCTAGATATGGGTCCCCCGCCCAAGGAGCCAGCAGGGAAAATTATGCCTTGTTCTAAAGCTATTTGGGAACCGCTTGCGTAGCCCCACAGACCTGCGGGCTGCGGGCCTTCCTGCTGCCTTCAGCCTCCACACCACCCTTTCCCATTTGGCGTAGCGCCAGGCACAAAAATGGCCATAAGGCTGGAGATGGGTCCCCCGCCCAAGGAGCCAGCAGGGAAAACTAGGCCTTGTTCTAAAGCTCTTTGGGAACCGCTTGAGTAGCCCCAAAGACCTGGGGGCTGCAGGCTTTTCTGCTGCCTTCAGCCTCAAAACCGCCCTTTCCATTTGGCGCCGCGCAAGGCACAAAAATGGCCATACAGCTGGAGATGGGTCCCCCGCCCAAAGACCCAGCAGGGAAAACTAGGCCTTCTTCTAAAGCTCTTTGGGAACCGCTTGCATAGCCCCACAGACCTGGGGGCTGCGGGCTTTCCTGCTGCCTTCAGCCTCCACACCACCCTTTCCCACTTGGTGCCACGCCAGGCACAAAAACAGCCATACGGCTGGAGATGGGTCCCCCGCCCAAAGAGCCAGCAGGGAAAACTATGCCTTGTTCTAAAGATCTTTGGGAACCGCTTGGTAGCCCCACACACCTGGGGGCTGCGGGCTTTCCTGCTGCCTTCAGCCTCAAAAACACCCTTTCCCACTTGGTGTCGCTCCAGGCACAAAAATGGCCATACGGCTGAAGATAGGTTGTCCACCCAAGGAGCAAACAGGAAAAACTAGGCCTTGTTCTAAAGCTATTTCGGAACCTCTTGCGTAGCCCCACAGACCTGGGGGCTGCGGGCTTTCCTGCTGCCTTCAGCCTCGACACCACCCTTTCCCACTTGGCGTCACGCCAGGCACAAAAATGGCCATACGCCTAGATATGGGTCCCCTGCACAAGGAGCCAGCAGGGAAAACTATGCCTTGTTCTAAACCTCTTTGGGAACCGCTTGCGTAGCCCCACACACCTGGGGGCTGCGGGCTTTCCTGCTGCCTTCAGCCTCCACACCACCCTTCCTCACTTGGCGTCGCGCAAGAAACAAAAATGGCCATACGGGTCGAGCTAGGTCACCGCTCAAAGAGCCAGCAGGGAACACTATGCCTTGTTCTAAAGCTCTTTGGGAACCGCTTGCGTAGCCCCACAGACCTGGGGGCTGCGGGCTTTCCTGCTGCCTTCAGCCTCGACACCACCCTTTCCCACTTGGCGTCGCGCCAGGCACAAAAATGGCCATATGGCTGGAGATGGGTCCGCCGCACAAGGAGCCAGCAGGGAAAACAATGCCTTCTTCTAAAGCTCTTTGGGAACCGCTTGCGTAGCCCCACAGACCTGGGGGCTGCGGGCTTTCCTGCTGCCTTCAGCCTCGACACCACCCTTTCCCACTTGGCGTCGCGCCAGGCACAAAAATGGCCATATGGCTGGAGATGGGTCCCGCGCCCAAAGAGCCAGCAGGGAAAACTATGCCTTGTTCTAAAGCTCTTTGGGAACCGCTTGCGTAGCCCCACAGACCTGGGGGCTGCGGGCTTTCCTGCTGCCTTCAGCCTCAAAACCGCCGTTTCCCACTTGGCTTCGCGCCAGGCACAAAAATGGCTATACGGTTGGAGATGGGTCCCCCGCCCATGGAGCCAGCAGGGAAAACTAGGCCTTGTTCTACAGCTCTTTGGGAACCGCTTGCGTAGCCCCAAAGACCTGGAGGCTACAGGTTTTTCTGCTGACTTCAGCCTCCACACCACCCTTCCCACTTGGCGCCGCACCAGGCACAACAATGGCCATATGGCTGGAGATGGTTCCCCCACCCAAGGAGCCAGCAGGGAAAACTATGCCTTGTTCTAAAGATCTTTGGGAAACGCTTGCGTAGCCCCACAGACCTGGGGGCTGCGGGCTTTCCTGCTGCCTTCAGCCTCCACACCACCCTTTCCACTTGGCGCCGCGCCAGGCACAAAAATGGCCATACGCCTAGATATGGGTCCCCTGCCCAAGGAGCCAGCAGGGAAAACTATGCCTTGTTCTAAACCTCTTTGGGAACCGCTTGCGTAGCCCCACAAACCTGGGGGCTGCGGGCTTTCCTGCTGCCTTCAGCCTCGACACCACCCTTTCCCAATTGGCGCCGCGCCAGGCACAAAAATGGCCATACGGCTGGAGATGGGTCCCCCGCCCAAGGAGCCAGCAGGGAAAACTAGGCCTTGTTCCAAAGCTCTTTGGGAATCACTGGCGTAGCCCCACAGACCTGGGGGCTGCGGGCTTTCCTGCTGCCTTCAGCCTCAAAAACACCCTTTCCCACTTGGTGTCGCTCCAGGCACAAAAATGGCCATACGGCTGAAGATAGGTTGTCCACCCAAGGAGCAAACAGGAAAAACTAGGCCTTGTTCTAAAGCTATTTCGGAACCTCTTCGTAGCCCCACAGACCTGGGGGCTGCGGGCTTTCCTGCTGCCTTCAGCCTCGACACCACCCTTTCCCACTTGGCGTCACGCCAGGCACAAAAATGGCCATACGCCTAGATATGGGTCCCCTGCACAAGGAGCCAGCAGGGAAAACTATGCCTTGTTCTAAACCTCTTTGGGAACCGCTTGCGTAGCCCCACACACCTGGGGGCTGCGGGCTTTCCTGCTGCCTTCAGCCTCCACACCACCCTTCCTCACTTGGCGTCGCGCAAGAAACAAAAATGGCCATACGGGTCGAGCTAGGTCACCGCTCAAAGAGCCAGCAGGGAAAACTATGCCTTGTTCTAAAGCTCTTTGGGAACCGCTTGCGTAGCCCCACAGACCTGGGGGCTGCGGGCTTTCCTGCTGCCTTCAGCCTCGACACCACCCTTTCCCACTTGGCGCCGCGCCAGGCACAAAAATGGCCATATGGCTGGAGATGGGTCCGCCGCACAAGGAGCCAGCAGGGAAAACAATGCCTTCTTCTAAAGCTCTTTGGGAACCGCTTGCGTAGCCCCACAGACCTGGGGGCTGCGGGCTTTCCTGCTGCCTTCAGCCTCGACACCACCCTTTCCCACTTGGCGTCGCGCCAGGCACAAAAATGGCCATATGGCTGGAGATGGGTCCCGCGCCCAAAGAGCCAGCAGGGAAAACTATGCCTTGTTCTAAAGCTCTTTGGGAACCGCTTGCGTAGCCCCACAGACCTGAGGGCTGCGGGCTTTCCTGCTGCCTTCAGCCTCAAAACCGCCCTTTCCCACTTGGCTTCGCGCCAGGCACAAAAATGGCTATACGGTTGGAGATGGGTCCCCCGCCCAAGGAGCCAGCAGGGAAAACTAGGCCTTGTTCTACAGCTCTTTGGGAACCGCTTGCGTAGCCCCAAAGACCTGGAGGCTACAGGTTTTTCTGCTGACTTCAGCCTCCACACCACCCTTTCCCACTTGGCGCCGCACCAGGCACAACAATGGCCATATGGCTGGAGATGGTTCCCCCACCCAAGGAGCCAGCAGGGAAAAACTATGCCTTGTTCTAAAGATCTTTGGGAAACGCTTGCGTAGCCCCACAGACCTGGGGGCTGCGGGCTTTCCTGCTGCCTTCAGCCTCCACACCACCCTTTCCCACTTGGCGCCGCGCCAGGCACAAAAACGGCCATACGCCTAGATATGGGTCCCCTGCCCAAGGAGCCAGCAGGGAAAACTATGCCTTGTTCTAAACCTCTTTGGGAACCACTTGCGTAGCCCCACAGACCTGGGGGCTGCGGGCTTTCCTGCTGCCTTCAGCCTCGACACCATCCTTTCCCAACTGGCGCCGCGCCAGGCACAAAAATGGCCATACGGCTGGAGATGGGTTGTCCACCCAAGGAGCAAACAGGAAAAACTAGGCCTTGTTCTAAAGCTATTTCGGAACCTCTTCGTAGCCCCACAGACCTGGGGGCTGCGGGCTTTCCTGCTGCCTTCAGCCTCGACACCACCCTTTCCCACTTGGCGTCACGCCAGGCACAAAAATGGCCATACGCCTAGATATGGGTCCCCTGCACAAGGAGCCAGCAGGGAAAACTATGCCTTGTTCTAAAGCTCTTTGGGAACCGCTTGCGTAGCCCCACACACCTGGGGGCTGCGGGCTTTCCTGCTGCCTTCAGCCTCCACACCACCCTTCCTCACTTGGCGTCGCGCAAGAAACAAAAGTGGTCATACGGGTCGAGCTAGGTCACCGCTCAAAGAGCCAGCACGGAAAACTATGCCTTGTTCTAAAGCTCTTTGGGAACCGCTTGCGTAGCCCCACAGACCTGGGGGCTGCGGGCTTCTCTGCTGCCTTCAGACTCCACACCACCCTTTCCCACTTGGTGCCACGCCAGGCACAAAAACAGCCATACGGCTGGAGATGGGTCCCCCGCCCAAAGACCCAGCAGGGAAAACTATGCCTTGTTCTAAAGCTCTTTGGGAACCGCTTGCGTAGCCCCACACACCTGGGGGCTGCGGGCTTTCCTGCTGCCTTCAGCCTCAAAACCACCCTTTCCCACTTGGTGTCGCGCCAGGCACAAAAATGGCTATACGGCTGGAGATGGGTCTCCCGCCCAGGAAGCCAGCAGGGAAAACTATGCCTTGGTCTAACGCTATTTGGGAACCTCTTGCGTAGCCCCACAGACCTGGGCGCTGCGGGCCTTCCTGCTGCCTTCAGCCTCGACACCACCCTTTCCCTCTTGGCGCCGCACCAGGCACAAAAATGGCCATACGGCTGGAGTTGGGTCCCCAGCCCAAAGACCCAGCAGGGAAAACTAGGCCTTGTTCTAAAGCTCTTTGGGAACCGCTTGCGTAGCACCCACAGACCTGGGGGCTGCAGGCTTTCCTGCTGCCTTCAACCTCAATATTAGGCTTTCCCACTAGCTGTCGCTCCAGGCACAAAAATGGCCCTAAGGCTAGATATGGGTCCCCCGCCCAAGGAGCCAGCAGGGAAAATTATGCCTTGTTCTAAAGCTATTTGGGAACCGCTTGCGTAGCCCCACAGACCTGCGGGCTGCGGGCCTTCCTGCTGCCTTCAGCCTCCACACCACCCTTTCCCATTTGGCGTAGCGCCAGGCACAAAAATGGCCATAAGGCTGGAGATGGGTCCCCCGCCCAAGGAGCCAGCAGGGAAAACTAGGCCTTGTTCTAAAGCTCTTTGGGAACCGCTTGAGTAGCCCCAAAGACCTGGGGGCTGCAGGCTTTTCTGCTGCCTTCAGCCTCAAAACCGCCCTTTCCATTTGGCGCCGCGCAAGGCACAAAAATGGCCATACAGCTGGAGATGGGTCCCCCGCCCAAAGACCCAGCAGGGAAAACTAGGCCTTCTTCTAAAGCTCTTTGGGAACCGCTTGCATAGCCCCACAGACCTGGGGGCTGCGGGCTTTCCTGCTGCCTTCAGCCTCCACACCACCCTTTCCCACTTGGTGCCACGCCAGGCACAAAAACAGCCATACGGCTGGAGATGGGTCCCCCGCCCAAAGAGCCAGCAGGGAAAACTATGCCTTGTTCTAAAGATCTTTGGGAACCGCTTGGTAGCCCCACAGACCTGGGGGCTGCGGGCTTTCCTGCTGCCTTCAGCCTCAAAAACACCCTTTCCCACTTGGTGTCGCTCCAGGCACAAAAATGGCCATACGGCTGAAGATAGGTTGTCCACCCAAGGAGCAAACAGGAAAAACTAGGCCTTGTTCTAAAGCTATTTCGGAACCTCTTGCGTAGCCCCACAGACCTGGGGGCTGCGGGCTTTCCTGCTGCCTTCAGCCTCGACACCACCCTTTCCCACTTGGCGTCACGCCAGGCACAAAAATGGCCATACGCCTAGATATGGGTCCCCTGCACAAGGAGCCAGCAGGGAAAACTATGCCTTGTTCTAAAGCTCTTTGGGAACCGCTTGCGTAGCCCCACACACCTGGGGGCTGCGGGCTTTCCTGCTGCCTTCAGCCTCCACACCACCCTTCCTCACTTGGCGTCGCGCAAGAAACAAAAATGGCCATACGGGTCGAGCTAGGTCACCGCTCAAAGAGCCAGCAGGGAACACTATGCCTTGTTCTAAAGCTCTATGGGAACCGCTTGCGTAGCCCCACAGACCTGGGGGCTGCGGGCTTTCCTGCTGCCTTCAGCCTCGACACCACCCTTTCCCACTTGGCGTCGCGCCAGGCACAAAAATGGCCATATGGCTGGAGATGGGTCCGCCGCACAAGGAGCCAGCAGGGAAAAAAATGCCTTCTTCTAAAGCTCTTTGGGAACCGCTTGCGTAGCCCCACAGACCTGGGGGCTGCGGGCTTTCCTGCTGCCCTCAGCCTCGACACCACCCTTTCCCACTTGGCGTCGCGCCAGGCACAAAAATGGCCATATGGCTGGAGATGGGTCCCGCGCCCAAAGAGCCAGCAGGGAAAACTATGCCTTGTTCTAAAGCTCTTTGGGAACCGCTTGCGTAGCCCCACAGACCTGGGGGCTGCGGGCTTTCCTGCTGCCTTCAGCCTCAAAACCGCCCTTTCCCACTTGGCTTCGCGCCAGGCACAAAAATGGCTATACGGTTGGAGATGGGTCCCCCGCCCAAGGAGCCAGCAGGGAAAACTAGGCCTTGTTCTACAGCTCTTTGGGAACCGCTTGCGTAGCCCCAAAGACCTGGAGGCTACAGGTTTTTCTGCTGACTTCAGCCTCCACACCACCCTTTCCCACTTGGCGCCGCACCAGGCACAACAATGGCCATATGGCTGGAGATGGTTCCCCCACCCAAGGAGCCAGCAGGGAAAACTATGCCTTGTTCTAAAGATCTTTGGGAAACGCTTGCGTAGCCCCACAGACCTGGGGGCTGCGGGCTTTCCTGCTGCCTTCAGCCTCCACACCACCCTTTCCCACTTGGCGCCGCGCCAGGCACAAAAATGGCCATACGCCTAGATATGGGTCCCCTGCCCAAGGAGCCAGCAGGGAAAACTATGCCTTGTTCTAAACCTCTTTGGGAACCGCTTGCGTAGCCCCACAAACCTGGGGGCTGCGGGCTTTCCTGCTGCCTTCAGCCTCGACACCACCCTTTCCCAATTGGCGCCGCGCCAGGCACAAAAATGGCCATACGGCTGGAGATGGGTCCCCCGCCCAAGGAGCCAGCAGGGAAAACTATGCCTTGTTCCAAAGCTCTTTGGGAATCACTGGCGTAGCCCCACAGACCTGGGGGCTGCGGGCTTTCCTGCTGCCTTCAGCCTCAAAAACACCCTTTCCCACTTGGTGTCGCTCCAGGCACAAAAATGGCCATACGGCTGAAGATAGGTTGTCCACCCAAGGAGCAAACAGGAAAAACTAGGCCTTGTTCTAAAGCTATTTCGGAACCTCTTCGTAGCCCCACAGACCTGGGGGCTGCGGGCTTTCCTGCTGCCTTCAGCCTCGACACCACCCTTTCCCACTTGGCGTCACGCCAGGCACAAAAATGGCCATACGCCTAGATATGGGTCCCCTGCACAAGGAGCCAGCAGGGAAAACTATGCCTTGTTCTAAAGCTCTTTGGGAACCGCTTGCGTAGCCCCACACACCTGGGGGCTGCGGGCTTTCCTGCTGCCTTCAGCCTCCAGACCACCCTTCCTCACTTGGCGTCGCGCAAGAAACAAAAATGGCCATACGGGTCGAGCTAGGTCACCGCTCAAAGAGCCAGCAGGGAAAACTATGCCTTGTTCTAAAGCTCTTTGGGAACCGCTTGCGTAGCCCCACAGACCTGGGGGCTGCGGGCTTTCCTGCTGCCTTCAGCCTCGACACCACCCTTTCCCACTTGGCGCCGCGCCAGGCACAAAAATGGCCATATGGCTGGAGATGGGTCCGCCGCACAAGGAGCCAGCAGGGAAAACAATGCCTTCTTCTAAAGCTCTTTGGGAACCGCTTGCGTAGCCCCACAGACCTGGGGGCTGCGGGCTTTCCTGCTGCCTTCAGCCTCGACACCACCCTTTCCCACTTGGCGTCGCGCCAGGCACAAAAATGGCCATATGGCTGGAGATGGGTCCCGCGCCCAAAGAGCCAGCAGGGAAAACTATGCCTTGTTCTAAAGCTCTTTGGGAACCGCTTGCGTAGCCCCACAGACCTGGGGGCTGCGGGCTTTCCTGCTGCCTTCAGCCTCAAAACCGCCCTTTCCCACTTGGCTTCGCGCCAGGCACAAAAATGGCTATACGGTTGGAGATGGGTCCCCCGCCCAAGGAGCCAGCAGGGAAAACTAGGCCTTGTTCTACAGCTCTTTGGGAACCGCTTGCGTAGCCCCAAAGACCTGGAGGCTACAGGTTTTTCTGCTGACTTCAGCCTCCACACCACCCTTTCCCACTTGGCGCCGCACCAGGCACAACAATGGCCATATGGCTGGAGATGGTTCCCCCACCCAAGGAGCCAGCAGGGAAAACTATGCCTTGTTCTAAAGATCTTTGGGAAACGCTTGCGTAGCCCCACAGACCTGGGGGCTGCGGGCTTTCCTGCTGCCTTCAGCCTCGACACCACCCTTTCCCACTTGGCGCCGCGCCAGGCACAAAAATGGCCATACGCCTAGATATGGGTCCCCTGCCCAAGGAGCCAGCAGGGAAAACTATGCCTTGTTCTAAACCTCTTTGGGAACCACTTGCGTAGCCCCACAGACCTGGGGGCTGCGGGCTTTCCTGCTGCCTTCAGCCTCGACACCATCCTTTCCCAATTGGCGCCGCGCCAGGCACAAAAATGGCCATACGGCTGGAGATGGGTCCCCCGCCCAAGGAGCCAGCAGGGAAAACTATGCCTTGTTCTAAAGCTCTTTGGGAATCACTGGCGTAGCCCCACAGACCTGGGGGCTGCGGGCTTTCCTGCTGCCTTCAGCCTCAAAAACACCCTTTCCCACTTGGTGTCGCTCCAGGCACAAAAATGGCCATTTGGCTGAAGATAGGTTGTCCACCCAAGGAGCAAACAGGAAAAACTAGGCCTTGTTCTAAAGCTATTTCGGAACCTCTTCGTAGCCCCACAGACCTGGGGGCTGCGGACTTTCCTGCTGCCTTCAGCCTCCACACCACACTTTCCCAATTGGGGCCGCGCCAGGCACAAAAACAGCCATACGGCTGGAGATGCGTCCCTCGCCGAAAGAACCAGCAGGGAAAACTAGGCCTTCTTCAAAGATCTTTGGGAAACGATTGCGTAGCCCTACAGACCTGGGTGCTGCAGGTATTTCTGCTGCCTTCAGCCTCGACACCACCCTTTCCCACTTGGCGCCGCGCTAGGCACAAAAATGGCCATACGGCTGGAGATGGATCCCCAGCCCAAAGACCCAGTAGGGAAAACTATGCCTTCTTCTGAAGCTCTTTGGGAACCGCTTGTGTAGCACCCACAGACCTGGGGGCTGCAGGCTTTCCTGCTGCCTTCAACCTCAATATTACGCTTTCCCACTAGGTGTCGCTCCAGGCACAAAAATGGCCATAAGGCTTGATATGGGTCCCCCGCCCAAGGAGCCAGCAGGGAAAACTATGCCTTGTTCTAAAGCTATTTGGGAACCTCTTGCGTAGCCCCACAGACCTGGGGGTTGTGGGCCTTCCTGCTGCCTTCAGCCTCGACACCACCCTTTCCCTCTTGGCGCCGCACCAGGCCCAAAAATGGCCATACGGCTGGAGATGGGTCCCCAGCCCAAAGACCCAGCAGGGAAAACTATGCCTTGTTCTAAAGCTCTTTGGGAACCGCTTGCGTAGCACCCACAGACCTGGGGGCTGCAGGCTTTCCTGCTGCCTTCAACCTCAATATTAGGCTTTCCCACTAGCTGTCTCTCCAGGCACAAAAATGGCCCTAAGGCTAGATATGGGTCCCCCGCCCAGGGAGCCAGCAGGGAAAATTATACCTTGTTCTAAAGCTATTTGGGAACCTCTTGCGTAGCCCCACAGACCTGCGGGCTGCGGGCCTTCCTGCTGCCTTCAGCCTCGACACCACCCTTTCCCTCTTGGCGCCGCACCAGGCACAAAAATGGCCATATGGCTGGAGATGGGTCCCCCGCACAAGGAGCCAGTAGGGAAAACTAGGCCTTGTTCTAAAGCTATTTGGGAACCTCTTGCGTAGCCCCACAGACCTGGGGGCTGCGGGCTTTCCTGCTGCCTTCAGCCTCGACACCACCCTTTCCCACTTGGCGCCGCACCAGGCACAAAAATGGCCATACGGCTGGAGATGGTTCCTATCCCAAAGACCCAGCAGGGAAAACTAGGCCTTGTTCTAAAGCTCTTTGGGAACCGCTTGCGTAGCACCCACAGACCTGGGGGCTGCGGGCTTTCCTGCTGCCTTCAACCTCAATATTACGCTTTCCCACTAGGTGTTGCTCCAGGCCCAAAAATGGCCATACGGCTGGAGATGAGTCCCCCGCCCAAGGAACCAGCAAGGAAAACTACGCCTTGTTCTAAAGCTCTTAGGGAACTGCTTGCGTAGCCCCACAGGCCTGGGGGCTGCAGGCTTTCCTGCTGCCTTCAGCCTCGACATCACCCTTTCCCACTTGGCGCCGCGCCAGGAGCAAAAATGGCCATACAGCTGGAGATGGTTCCTATCCCAAAGACCCAGCAGGGAAAACTAGGCCTTGTTCTAAAGCTCTTTGGGAACTGCTTGCGTAGCACCCACAGACCTGGGGGCTGCGGGCTTTCCTGCTGCCTTCAACCTCAATATTACGATTTCCCACTAGGTGTCGCTCCAGGCACAAAAATGGCCATAAGGCTAGATATGGGTCCCCAGCCCAAGGAGCCAGCAGGGAAAACTAAGCCTTGTTCTAAAGCTCTTAGGGAACCTCTTGAGTAGCCCCACAGACCTGGGGGCTGCGGGCTTTCCTGCTGCCTTCAGCCTCGACACCACCCTTTCCCACTTGGCGCCGCGCCAGGAGCAAAAATGGCCATACGGCTGGAGATGGGTCCCCCGCTTAAGGAGCCAGCAGGGAAAACTAAGCCTTGTTCTAAAGCTCTTAGGGAACCTCTTGCGTTGCCCCACAGACCTGCGGGCTGCGGGCCTTCCTGCTGCTTTCAGCCTCGACACCACCCTTTCCCACTTGGCGCCTCGCCAGTCACAAAAATGGCCATACGTCTGGACAATGGTCCCCCGCCCAAGGAGCCAGCAGGGAAAACTAGGCCTTGTTCTAAAGCTCTTTGGGAACCGCTTGCGTAGCCCCACAGACCTGGGGGCTGCAGGCTTTCCTGCTGCCTTCTGCCTTGACACCACCCTTTCCCACTTGGCGCCGCGCTAGCTACAAAAATGGCCATACGGCTGGAGATGGGTCCCACGCCCAAAGAGCCAGCAGGGAAAACTATGCCTTGTTCTAAAACTCTTTGGGAACTGCTTGCGTAGCACCCACAGACCTAGGGGCTGCGGGCTTTCCTGCTGCCTTCAGCCTCGACACCACCCTTTCCCAATTGGCGCCGCGCCAGGCACAAAAATGGCCATACGGCTGGAGATGGGTCCCCCGCCCAAGGAGCCAGCAGGGAAAACTATGCCTTGTTCCAAAGCTCTTTGGGAATCACTGGCGTAGCCCCACAGACCTGGGGGCTGCGGGCTTTCCTGCTGCCTTCAGCCTCAAAAACACCCTTTCCCACTTGGTGTCGCTCCAGGCACAAAAATGGCCATACGGCTGAAGATAGGTTGTCCACCCAAGGAGCAAACAGGAAAAACTAGGCCTTGTTCTAAAGCTATTTCGGAACCTCTTCGTAGCCCCACAGACCTGGGGGCTGCGGGCTTTCCTGCTGCCTTCAGCCTCGACACCACCCTTTCCCACTTGGCGTCACGCCAGGCACAAAAATGGCCATACGCCTAGATATGGGTCCCCTGCACAAGGAGCCAGCAGGGAAAACTATGCCTTGTTCTAAAGCTCTTTGGGAACCGCTTGCGTAGCCCCACACACCTGGGGGCTGCGGGCTTTCCTGCTGCCTTCAGCCTCCAGACCACCCTTCCTCACTTGGCGTCGCGCAAGAAACAAAAATGGCCATACGGGTCGAGCTAGGTCACCGCTCAAAGAGCCAGCAGGGAAAACTATGCCTTGTTCTAAAGCTCTTTGGGAACCGCTTGCGTAGCCCCACAGACCTGGGGGCTGCGGGCTTTCCTGCTGCCTTCAGCCTCGACACCACCCTTTCCCACTTGGCGCCGCGCCAGGCACAAAAATGGCCATATGGCTGGAGATGGGTCCGCCGCACAAGGAGCCAGCAGGGAAAACAATGCCTTCTTCTAAAGCTCTTTGGGAACCGCTTGCGTAGCCCCACAGACCTGGGGGCTGCGGGCTTTCCTGCTGCCTTCAGCCTCGACACCACCCTTTCCCACTTGGCGTCGCGCCAGGCACAAAAATGGCCATACGCCTAGATATGGGTCCCCTGCCCAAGGAGCCAGCAGGGAAAACTATGCCTTGTTCTAAACCTCTTTGGGAACCACTTGCGTAGCCCCACAGACCTGGGGGCTGCGGGCTTTCCTGCTGCCTTCAGCCTCGACACCATCCTTTCCCAATTGGCGCCGCGCCAGGCACAAAAATGGCCATACGGCTGGAGATGGGTCCCCCGCCCAAGGAGCCAGCAGGGAAAACTATGCCTTGTTCTAAAGCTCTTTGGGAATCACTGGCGTAGCCCCACAGACCTGGGGGCTGCGGGCTTTCCTGCTGCCTTCAGCCTCCACACCACACTTTCCCAATTGGGGCCGCGCCAGGCACAAAAACAGCCATACGGCTGGAGATGCGTCCCTCGCCGAAAGAACCAGCAGGGAAAACTAGGCCTTCTTCAAAGATCTTTGGGAAACGATTGCGTAGCCCTACAGACCTGGGTGCTGCAGGTATTTCTGCTGCCTTCAGCCTCGACACCACCCTTTCCCACTTGGCGCCGCGCTAGGCACAAAAATGGCCATACGGCTGGAGATGGATCCCCAGCCCAAAGACCCAGTAGGGAAAACTATGCCTTGTTCTGAAGCTCTTTGGGAACCGCTTGTGTAGCACCCACAGACCTGGGGGCTGCAGGCTTTCCTGCTGCCTTCAACCTCAATATTACGCTTTCCCACTAGGTGTCGCTCCAGGCACAAAAATGGCCATAAGGCTTGATATGGGTCCCCCGCCCAAGGAGCCAGCAGGGAAAACTATGCCTTGTTCTAAAGCTATTTGGGAACCTCTTGCGTAGCCCCACAGACCTGGGGGTTGTGGGCCTTCCTGCTGCCTTCAGCCTCGACACCACCCTTTCCCTCTTGGCGCCGCACCAGGCCCAAAAATGGCCATACGGCTGGAGATGGGTCCCCAGCCCAAAGACCCAGCAGGGAAAACTATGCCTTGTTCTAAAGCTCTTTGGGAACCGCTTGCGTAGCACCCACAGACCTGGGGGCTGCAGGCTTTCCTGCTGCCTTCAACCTCAATATTAGGCTTTCCCACTAGCTGTCTCTCCAGGCACAAAAATGGCCCTAAGGCTAGATATGGGTCCCCCGCCCAGGGAGCCAGCAGGGAAAATTATACCTTGTTCTAAAGCTATTTGGGAACCTCTTGCGTAGCCCCACAGACCTGCGGGCTGCGGGCCTTCCTGCTGCCTTCAGCCTCGACACCACCCTTTCCCTCTTGGCGCCGCACCAGGCACAAAAATGGCCATATGGCTGGAGATGGGTCCCCCGCACAAGGAGCCAGTAGGGAAAACTAGGCCTTGTTCTAAATCTATTTGGGAACCTCTTGCGTAGCCCCACAGACCTGGGGGCTGCGGGCTTTCCTGCTGCCTTCAGCCTCGACACCACCCTTTCCCACTTGGCGCCGCACCAGGCACAAAAATGGCCATACGGCTGGAGATGGTTCCTATCCCAAAGACCCAGCAGGGAAAACTAGGCCTTGTTCTAAAGCTCTTTGGGAACCGCTTGCGTAGCACCCACAGACCTGGGGGCTGCGGGCTTTCCTGCTGCCTTCAACCTCAATATTACGCTTTCCCACTAGGTGTTGCTCCAGGCCCAAAAATGGCCATACGGCTGGAGATGAGTCCCCCGCCCAAGGAACCAGCAAGGAAAACTACGCCTTGTTCTAAAGCTCTTAGGGAACTGCTTGCGTAGCCCCACAGGCCTGGGGGCTGCAGGCTTTCCTGCTGCCTTCAGCCTCGACATCACCCTTTCCCACTTGGCGCCGCGCCAGGAGCAAAAATGGCCATACAGCTGGAGATGGTTCCTATCCCAAAGACCCAGCAGGGAAAACTAGGCCTTGTTCTAAAGCTCTTTGGGAACTGCTTGCGTAGCACCCACAGACCTGGGGGCTGCGGTCTTTCCTGCTGCCTTCAACCTCAATATTACGATTTCCCACTAGGTGTCGCTCCAGGCACAAAAATGGCCATAAGGCTAGATATGGGTCCCCAGCCCAAGGAGCCAGCAGGGAAAACTAAGCCTTGTTCTAAAGCTCTTAGGGAACCTCTTGAGTAGCCCCACAGACCTGGGGGCTGCGGGCTTTCCTGCTGCCTTCAGCCTCGACACCACCCTTTCCCACTTGGCGCCGCGCCAGGAGCAAAAATGGCCATACGGCTGGAGATGGGTCCCCCGCTTAAGGAGCCAGCAGGGAAAACTAAGCCTTGTTCTAAAGCTCTTAGGGAACCTCTTGCGTAGCCCCACAGACCTGCGGGCTGCGGGCCTTCCTGCTGCTTTCAGCCTCGACACCACCCTTTCCCACTTGGCGCCTCGCCAGTCACAAAAATGGCCATACGTCTGGACAATGGTCCCCCGCCCAAGGAGCCAGCAGGGAAAACTAGGCCTTGTTCTAAAGCTCTTTGGGAACCGCTTGCGTAGCCCCACAGACCTGGGGGCTGCAGGCTTTCCTGCTGCCTTCTGCCTTGACACCACCCTTTCCCACTTGGCGCCGCGCTAGCTACAAAAATGGCCATACGGCTGGAGATGGGTCCCACGCCCAAAGAGCCAGCAGGGAAAACTATGCCTTGTTCTAAAACTCTTTGGGAACTGCTTGCGTAGCACCCACAGACCTAGGGGCTGCGGGCTTTCCTGCTGCCTTCAACCTCAATATTACGCTTTCCCACTAGGTGTCGCTCCAGGCACAAAAACAGCCATACGGCTGGAGATGGGTCCCCCGCCCAAGGAGCCAGCAGGGAAAATTATGTCTTGTTCTAAAGCTCTTTTGGAACCGCTTGCGTAGCCCCACAGACCTGGGGGCTGCGGGCTTTCCTGCTGCCTTCAGCCTCGACAACACCCTTTCCCACTTGGCGTCGCGCCAGGTACAAAAATGGCCATATGGCTGGAGATGGGTCGCCCACACATGGAGCCAGCAGGGTAAACAATGCCTTCTTCTAAAGCTCTTTGGGAACCGTTTGCGTAGCCCAACAGACATGGGGGCTGCAGGCTTTCCTGCTGCCTTCTGCCTCCACACCACTCTTTCCCACTTGGCGTCGCGCCAGGCACAAAAATGGCTATATGGCTGGAGATGGGTCCCCCGCCCAAGGAGCCAAAGGGAAAACTATGCCTTGTTCTAAAGCTCTTTGGGAACCGCTTGCGTAGCCCCAAAGACCTGGGGGCTACAGGTATTTCTGCTGCCTTCAGCCTCGACACCACCCTTTCCACTTGGCGCCGCGCCAGGCACAAAAATGGCCATATGGCTGGAGATGGTTCCCCCACCCAAGGAGCCAGCAGGAAAAACTATGCCTTGTTCTAAAGCTCTTTGGGAACCGCTTGCGTAGCACCCACAGACCTGGGGGCTGCAGGCTTTCCTGCTGCCTTCAACCTCAATATTAGGCTTTCCCACTAGGTGTCGCTCCAGGCACAAAAATGGCCCTAAGGCTAGATATGGGTCCCCCGCCCAAGGAGCCAGCAGGGAAAATTATGCCTTGTTCTAAAGCTATTTGGGAACCTCTTGCGTAGCCCCACAGACCTGCGGGCTGCGGGCCTTCCTGCTGCCTTCAGCCTCCACACCACCCTTTCCCACTTGGCGCCGCACCAGGCACAAAAATGGCCATACGGCTGGAGATGGGTCTCCCGCCCAAAGACCCAGAAGGGAAAACTAGGCCTTGTTCTAAAGCTATTTGGGAACCGCTTGCGTAGCCCCACAGACCTGGGGGCTGCAGGCTTTTCTGCTGCCTTCAGACTCAAAACCGCCCTTTCCACTTGGCGCCGCGCCAGGCACAAAAATGGACTTACAGCTGGACATGGGTCCCCCGCACAACGAGCTAGCAGGGTAAAATAGGCCTTGTTCTAAAGCTCTTTGGGAACCGCTTGCATAGCCCCACAGACCTGGGGGCTGCGGGCTTTCCTGCTGCCTTCAGCCTCCACACCACCCTTTCCCACTTGGTGCCATGCCAGGCACAAAAACAGCCATACGGCTGGGGATGGGTCCCCCGCCCAAGGAGCCAGCAGGGTAAACAATGCCTTCTTCTAAAGCTCTTTGGGAACCGCTTGCATAGCCCCACAGACCTGGGGGCTGCAGGCTTTCCTGCTGCCTTCTGCCTCCACACCACTCTTTCCCACTTGGCGTCGCGCTAGGCACAAAAATGGCCATACGGCTGGAGATGGGTCCCCCGCCCAAGGAGCCAAAGGGAAAACTAGGCCTTGTTCTAAAGCTCTTTGGGAACCGCTTGCGTAACCCCACAGACCTGGGTGCTGCGGGCTGTCCTGCTGCCTTCAGCCTCGACACCACCCTTTCCCACTTGGTGCCACGCCAGGCACAAAAACAGCCATACGGCTGGAGATGGGTCCCCCGCCCAAAGAGCCAGCATGGAAAACTACGCCTTGTTCTAAAGCTCTTTGGGAACCGCTTGCGTAGCCCCACAGACCTGGGGGCTGCGGTCCTTTCTGCTGCCTACAGCCTCGAAACCAAACTTTCCAACGTGGCGCCGCGCCAGGCACAAAAATGGCCATACGGCTAGATATGGGTCCCACGCCCAAGGAGCCAGCAGGAAAAACTATGCCTTCTTCTAAAGCTCTTTGGGAAGCGCTTGCGTAGCCCCACAGACCTGGGGGCTGCGGGCTTTTCTGCTGCCTTCAGCCTCCACACCACACTTTCCCAATTGGCGCCGCGCCAGGCACAAAAACAGCCATACGGCTGGAGATGCGTCCCTCGCCGAAAGAACCAGCAGGGAAAACTAGGCCTTCTTCAAAGATCTTTGGGAAACGATTGCGTAGCCCTACAGACCTGGGTGCTGCAGGTATTTCTGCTGCCTTCAGCCTCGACACCACCCTTTCCCACTTGGCGCCGCGCTAGGCACAAAAATGGCCATACGGCTGGAGATGGATCCCCAGCCCAAAGACCCAGTAGGGAAAACTATGCCTTGTTCTGAAGCTCTTTGGGAACCGCTTGTGTAGCACCCACAGACCTGGGGGCTGCAGGCTTTCCTGCTGCCTTCAACCTCAATATTACGCTTTCCCACTAGGTGTCGCTCCAGGCACAAAAATGGCCATAAGGCTTGATATGGGTCCCCCGCCCAAGGAGCCAGCAGGGAAAACTATGCCTTGTTCTAAAGCTATTTGGGAACCTCTTGCGTAGCCCCACAGACCTGGGGGTTGCGGGCCTTCCTGCTGCCTTCAGCCTCGACACCACCCTTTCCCTCTTGGCGCCGCACCAGGCCCAAAAATGGCCATACGGCTGGAGATGGGTCCCCAGCCCAAAGACCCAGCAGGGAAAACTATGCCTTGTTCTAAAGCTCTTTGGGAACCGCTTGCGTAGCACCCACAGACCTGGGGGCTGCAGGCTTTCCTGCTGCCTTCAACCTCAATATTATGCTTTCCCACTAGCTGTCGCTCCAGGCACAAAAATGGCCCTAAGGCTAGATATGGGTCCCCCGCCCAGGGAGCCAGCAGGGAAAATTATACCTTGTTCTAAAGCTATTTGGGAACCTCTTGCGTAGCCCCACAGACCTGCGGGCTGCGGGCCTTCCTGCTGCCTTCAGCCTCGACACCACCCTTTCCCTCTTGGCGCCGCACCAGGCACAAAAATGGCCATATGGCTGGAGATGGGTCCCCCGCACAAGGAGCCAGTAGGGAAAACTAGGCCTTGTTCTAAAGCTATTTGGGAACCTCTTGCGTAGCCCCACAGACCTGGGGGCTGCGGGCTTTCCTGCTGCCTTCAGCCTCGACACCACCCTTTCCCACTTGGCGCCGCACCAGGCACAAAAATGGCCATACGGCTGGAGATGTGTCCCCTGCCCAAAGACCCTGAAGGGAAAACTAGGCCTTGTTCTAAAGCTCTTTGGGAACCGCTTGCGTAGCACCCACAGACCTGGGGGCTGCAGGCTTTCCTGCTGCCTTCAGCCTTAATACTACGCTTTCCCACTAGGTGTCGCTCCAGGCCCAAAAATGGCCATACGGCTGGAGATGGGTCCCCCGCCCAAGGACCCAAAGGGAAAACTAGGCCTTGTTCTAAAGCTCTTTGGGAACCGCTTGCGTAGCCCCAAAGACCTGGGGGCTACAGGTATTTCTACTGCCTTCAGCCTCGACACCACCCTTTCCACTTGGCGCCGCGCCAGGCACAAAAATGGCCATATGGCTGGAGATGGTTCCCCCACCCAAGGAGCCAGCAGGGAAAACTATGCCTTGTTCTAAAGCTCTTTGGGAACCGCTTGCGTAGCACCCACAGACCTGGGGGCTGCAGGCTTTCCTGCTGCCTTCAACCTCAATATTACGCTTTCCCACTAGCTGTTGCTCCAGGCACAAAAATGGCCCTAAGGCTAGATATGGGTCCCCCGCCCAAGGAGCCAGCAGGAAAAATTATGCCTTGTTCTAAAGCTATTTGGGAACCTCTTGCGTAGCCCCACAGACTTGCGGGCTGCGGGCCTTCCTGCTGCCTTCAGCCTCCACACCACCCTTTCCCACTTGGCGCCGCACCAGGCACAAAAATGGCCATACGGCTGGAGATGGGTCTCCCGCCCAAAGACCCAGAAGTGAAAACTAGGCCTTGTTCTAAAGCTATTTGGGAACCGCTTGCGTAGCCCCACAGACCTGGGGGCTGCAGGCTTTTCTGCTGCCTTCAGACTCAAAACCGCCCTTTCCACTTGGCGCCGCGCCAGGCACAAAAATGGACTTACAGCTGGAGATGGTCCCCCGCACAACGAGCTAGCAGGGTAAAATAGGCCTTGTTCTAAAGCTCTTTGGGAACCGCTTGCATAGCCCCACAGACCTGGGGGCTGCGGGCTTTCCTGCTGCCTTCAGCCTCCACACCACCCTTTCCCACTTGGTGCCATGCCAGGCACAAAAATGGCCATATGGCTGGGGATGGGTCCCCCGCCCAAGGAGCCAGCAGGGTAAAAAATGCCTTCTTCTAAAGCTCTTTGGGAACCGCTTGCGTAGCCCCACAGACATGGGGGCTGCAGGCTTTCCTGCTGCCTTCTGCCTCCACACCACTCTTTCCCACTTGGCGTCGCGCCAGGCACAAAAATGGCTATATGGCTGGAGATGGGTCCCCCGCCCAAGGAGCCAGCAGGGAAAACTAGGCCTTGTTCTAAAGCTCTTTGGGAATCGCTTGCGTAGCCCCAAAGACCTGGGGGCTGCAGGCTTTTCTGCTGCCTTCAGCCTCGACACCACCCTTTCCACTTGCCGCCGCGCCAGGCACAAAAATGGCCATATGGCTGAAGATGGTTCCCCCACCCAAGGAGCCAGCAGGGAAAACTATGCCTTGTTCTAAAGCTCTTTGGGAACCGCTTGCGTAACCCCACAGACCTGGGTGCTGCGGGCTGTCCTGCTGCCTTCAGCCTCGACACCACCCTTTCCCACTTGGTGCCACGCCAGGCAAAAAACAGCCATACGGCTGGAGATGGGTCCCCCGCCCAAAGAGCCAGCAGGGAAAACTACGCCTTGTTCTAAAGCTCTTTGGGAACCGCTTGCGTAGCCCCACAGACCTGGGGGCTGCGGTCCTTTCTGCTGCCTTCAGCCTCGAAACCAACCTTTCCAACTTGGCGCCGCGCCAGGCACAAAAATGGCCATACGGCTAGATATGGGTCCCACGCCAAAGGAGCCAGCAGGAAAAACTATGCCTTCTTCTAAAGCTCTTTGGGAAGCGCTTGCGTAGCCCCACAGACCTGGGGGCTGCGGGCTTTCCTGCTGCCTTCAGCCTCCACACCACCCTTTCCCACTTGGCGCCGCACCAGGCACAAAAATGGCCATACAGCTGGAGATGTGTCCCCTGCCCAAAGACCCTGAAGGGAAAACTAGGCCTTGTTCTAAAGCTCTTTGGGAACCGCTTGCGTAGCACCCACAGACCTGGGGGCTGCAGGTTTTTCTGCTGCCTTCAGCCTCAATACTACGCTTTCCCACTAGGTGTTGCTCCAGGCCCAAAAATGGCCATACGGCTGGAGATGGGTCCCCCGCCCAAGGAGCCAGCAGGGAAAACTATGCCTTCTTCTAAAGCTCTTAAGGAACCGCTTGCGTAGCCCCACAGACCTGGGGATGCGAGCTTTCCTGCTGCCTTCAGCCTTGACACCACCCTTTCCCACTTGGCGCCGCGCCAGGCACAAAAATGGCCATACGGCTGGAGATGGGTCCCCCGCCCATGGAGCCAGCAGGGAAAACTAGGCCTTGTTCTAAAGCTATTTGGGAACCGCTTGCGTAGCCCCACAGACCTGGGGGCTGCAGGCTTTTCTGCTGCCTTCAGCCTCAAAACCGCCCTTTCCACTTGGCGCCGGGCCAGGCACAAAAATGGCCTTACAGCTGGAGATGGGTCCCCCGCACAACGAGCTAGCAGGGTAAAATAGGCCTTGTTCTAAAGCTCTTTGGGAACCGCTTGCATAGCCCCACAGACCTGGGGGCTGCGGGCTTTCCTGCTGCCTTCAGCCTCCACACCACCCTTTCCCACTTGGTGCCACGCCAGGCACAAAAACAGCCATACGGCTGGGGATGGGTCCCCCGCCCAAGGAGCCAGCAGGGAAAACTATGTCTTGTTCTAAAGCTCTTTGTGAACCGCTTGCGTAGCCCCACAGACCTGGGGGCTGCGGGCTTTCCTGCTGCCTTCAGCCTCCACACCACTCTTTCCCACTTGGCGTCGCGCCAGGCACAAAAATGGCTATACGGCTGGAGATGGGTCCCCCGCCCAAGGAGCCAACAGGGAAAACTAGGCCTTGTTCTAAAGCTCTTTGGGAACCGCTTGCGTAGCCCCAAAGACCTGGGGGCTATAGGTATTTCTGCTGCCTTCAGCCTCCACACCACCCTTTCCACTTGGCGCCGCGCCAGGCACAAAAACGGCCATATGGCTGGAGATGGTTCCCCCACCCAAGGAGCCAGCAGGGAAAACTATGCATTGTTCTAAAGCTCTTTGGGAACCGCTTGCGTAACCCCACAGACCTGGGGGCTGCGGGCTGTCCTGCTGCCTTCAGCCTCGACACCACCCTTTCCCACTTGGTGCCACGCCAGGCACAAAAACAGCCATACGGCTGGAGATGGGTCCCCCGCCCAAAGAGCCAGCAGGGAAAACTGCGCCTTGTTCTAAAGCTCTTTGGGAACCGCTTGCGTAGCCCCACAGACCTGGGGGCTGCGGGCTTTCCTGCTGCCTTCAGCCTCCACACCACACTTTCCCAATTGGCGCCGCGCCAGGCACAAAAACAGCCATACGGCTGGAGATGCGTCCCTCGCCGAGAGAACCAGCAGGGAAAACTAGGCCTTCTTCAAAGATCTTTGGGAAACGATTGCGTAGCCCTACAGACCTGGGTGCTGCAGGTATTTCTGCTGCCTTCAGCCTAGACACCACCCTTTCCCACTTGGCGCCGCGCTAGGCACAAAAATGGCCATACGGCTGGAGATGGATCCCCAGCCCAAAGACCCACAAGGGAAAACTATGCCTTGTTCTGAAGCTCTTTGGGAACCGCTTGCGTAGCACCCACAGACCTGGGGGCTGCAGGCTTTCCTGCTGCCTTGAGCCTTACTACTACGCTTTCCCACTAGGTGTCGCTCCAGGCCCAAAAATGGCCATACGGCTGCAGATGGTTCCCCCGCCCAAGGAACCAGCAAGGAAAACTACGCATTGTTCTAAAGCTCTTAGGGAACTGCTTGCGTAGCCCCACAGACCTGGGGTCTGCGGGCTTTCCTGCTGCCTTCAGCCTCGACATCACCCTTTCCCACTTGGCGCCGCGCCAGGCACAAAAATGGCCATACGGCTGGAGATGGTTCCCCAGCCCAAAGACCCAGCAGGGAAAACTATGCCTTGTTCTAAAGCTCTTTGGGAACCGCTTGCGTAGCACCCACAGACCTGGGGGCTGCGGGCTTTCCTGCTGCCTTCAACCTCAATATTACGCTTTCCCACTAGGTGTCGCTCCAGGCACAAAAATGGCCATAAGGCTAGATATGGGTCCCCCGCCCAAGGAGCCAGCAGGGAAAACTAAGCCTTGTTCTAAAGCTCTTAGGGAACCTCTTGCGTAGCCCCACAGACCTGGGGGCTGCGGGCTTTCCTGCTGCCTTCAGCCTCGACACCACCCTTTCCCACTTGGCGCCGCGCCAGGAGCAAAAATGGCCATACGGCTGGAGATGGGTCCCCCGCTTAAGGAGCCAGCAGGGAAAACTAAGCCTTGTTCAAAAGCTCTTAGGGAAACTCTTGCGAAGCCCCACAGACCTGGGGGCTGCGGGCCTTCCTGCTGCCTTCAGCCTCGACACAACCCTTTCCCACTTGGCGCCGCGCCAGTCACAAAAATGGCCATACGTCTGGACAACGGTCCCCCGCCCAAGGAGCCAGCAGGGAAAACTAGGCCTTGTTCTAAAGCTCTTTGGGAACCGCTTGCGTAGCCCCACAGACCTGGGGGCTGCAGGCTTTCCTGCTGCCTTCTGCCTTGACATGACCCTTTGCAACTTGGCGCCGCGCTAGCTACAAAAATAGCCATACGGCTGGAGATGGGTCCCACGCCCAAAGAGCCAGCAGGGAAAACTATGCCTTGTTCTAAAGCTCTTTGGGATCCGCTTGCGTAGCACCCACAGACCTGAGGGCTGCAGGCTTTCCTTCTGCCTTCAACCTCAATATTATGCTTTCCCACTAGGTGTCGCTCCAGGCACAAAAATGGCCATAAGGCTAGATATGGGTCCCCCGCCCAAGGAGCCAGCAGGGAAAACTAGGCCTTGTTCTAAAGCTATTTGGGAACCTCTTGCGTAGCCCCACAGACCTGGGGGCTGCGGGCCTTCCTGCTGCCTTCAGCCTCGACACCACCCTTTCCATCTTGGCGCCGCACCAGGCACAAAAATGGCCATATGTCTGGAGATGGGTCGCCCGCTCAAGGAGCCAGCAGGGAAAACTACGCCTTGATCTAAAACTCTTTGGGAACCGCTTGCGTAGCCCCAAAGACCTGGGGGCTGCAGGTTTTTCTGCTGCCTTCAGCCTCGACACCACCCTTTCCCACTTGGCGTCGCACCAGGCACAAAAATGGCCATACGGCTGGAGATGGGTCCCCCGCCCAAGGAACCAGCAGGGAAAACTATGCCTTGTTCTAAAGCTCTTAAGGAACCGCTTGCGTAGCCCCACAGACCTGGGGATGCGAGCTTTCCTGCTGCCTTCAGCCTTGACACCACCCTTTCCTACTTGGCGCCGCACCAGGCACAAAAATGGCCATACGGCTGGAGATGTGTCCCCCGCCCAAAGACCCAGAGGGGAAAACTAGACCTTGTTCTAAAGCTCTTTGGGAACCGCTTGCGTAGCACTCACAGACCTGGGGGCTGCAGGCTTTCCTGCTGCCTTCAGCCTCAATACTACGCTTTCCCACTAGGTGTTGCTCCAGGCCCAAAAATGGCCATACGGCTGGAGATGGGTCCCCCGCCCAAGGAGCCAGCAGGGAAAACTATGCCTTGTTCTAAAGCTGTTAAGGAACCGCTTGCGTAGCCCCACAGACCTGGGGATGTGAGCTTTCCTGCTGCCTTCAGCCTTGACACCACCCTTTCCCACTTGGCGCCGCGCCAGGCACAAAAATGGCCATATGGCTGGAGATGGGTCCCCCGCCCATGGAGCCAGCAGGGAAAACTAGGCCTTGTTCTAAAGCTATTTCGGAACCGCTTGCGTAGCCCCACAGACCTGGGGGCTGCAGGCTTTTCTGCTGCCTTCAGCCTCAAAACCGCCCTTTCCACTTCGCGCCGCGCCAGGCACAAAAATGGCCTTACAGCTGGAGATGGGTCCCCCGCACAACGAGCTAGCAGGGTAAAATAGGCCTTGTTCTAAAGCTCTTTGGGAACCGCTTGCATAGCCCCACAGACCTGGGGGCTGCGGGCTTTTCTGCTGCCTTCAGCCTCCACACCACCCTTTCCCACTTGGTGCCACGCCAGGCACAAAAACAGCCATACGGCTGGGGATGGGTCCCCCGCCCAAGGAGCCAGCAGGGAAAACTATGTCTTGTTCTAAAGCTCTTTGGGAACCGCTTGCGTAGCCCCACAGACCTGGGGGCTGCGGGCTTTCCTGCTGCCTTCAGCCTCCACACCACTCTTTCCCACTTGGCGTCGCGCCAGGCACAAAAATGGCTATACGGCTGGAGATGGGTCCCCCGCCCAAGGAGCTAACAGGGAAAACTAGGCCTTCTTCTAAAGCTCTTTGGGAACCGCTTGCGTAGCCCCAAAGACCTGGGGGCTACAGGTATTTCTGCTGCCTTCAGCCTCGACACCACCCTTTCCCACTTGGCGCCACGCTAGGCACAAAAATGGCCATATGGCGGGAGATGGTTCCCCCACCCAAGGAGCCAGCAGGGAAAACTATGCCTTGTTCTAAAGCTCTTTGGGAACCGCTTGCGTAACCCCACAGACCTGGGGGCTGCGGGCTTTCCTGCTGCCTTCAGCCTCGACAACACCCTTTCCCACTTGGCGTCGCGCCAGGCACAAAAATGGCCATATGGCTGGAGATGGGTCCCCCGATCAAGGAGCCAGCAGGGAAAACTATGCCTTCTTCTAAAGCTCTTAGGGAACCGCTTGCGTAGCCCCACAGACCTGGGGGCTGCGGGCTTTTCTGCTGCCTTCAGCCTCCACACCACACTTTCCCAATTGGCGCCGCGCCAGGCACAAAAACAGCCATACGGCTGGAGATGCGTCCCTCGCCGAAAGAACCAGCAGGGAAAACTAGGCCTTCTTCAAAGATCTTTGGGAAACGATTGCGTAGCCCTACAGACCTGGGTGCTGCAGGTATTTCTGCTGCCTTCAGCCTCGACACCACCCTTTCCCACTTGGCGCCGCGCTAGGCACAAAAATGGCCATACGGCTGGAGATGGATCCCCAGCCCAAAGAGCCAGCAGGGAAAACTATGCCTTGTTCTGAAGCTCTTTGGGAACCGCTTGCGTAGCACCCACAGACCTGGGGGCTGCAGGCTTTCCTCCTGCCTTGAGCCTTAATACTACGCTTTCCCACTAGGTGTCGCTCCAGGCCCAAAAATGGCCATACGGCTGGAGATGGTTCCCCCGCCCAAGGAACCAGCAAGGAAAACTACGCCTTGTTCTAAAGCTCTTAGGGAACCGCTTGCGTAGCCCCACAGGCCTGGGGGCTGCGGGCTTTCCTGCTGCCTTCAGCCTCGACATCACCCTTTCCCACTTGGCGCCGCGCCAGGCACAAAAATGGCCATACGGCTGGAGATGGTTCCCCAGCCCAAAGAGCCAGCAGGGAAAACTACGCCTTGTTCTAAAGCTCTTTGGGAACCGCTTGCGTAGCCCCAAAGACCTGAGGGCTGCAGGTTTTTCTGCTGCCTTCAGCCTCGACACCACCCTTTCCCACTTGGCGCCGCGCCAGGCACAAAAATGGCCATACAGCTGGAGATGGTTCCCCCTCCCAAAGACCCAGCAGGCAAAAATAGGCCTTGTTCTAAAGCTCTTTGGGAACCGCTTGCGTAGCCCCACAGACCTGCGGGCTGCGGGCTTTCCTGCTGCCTTCAGCCTCGACACAACCCTTTCCCACTTCGTGCCACGCCAGGCAAAACAACAGCCATACGGCTGGAGATGGGTCCCCAGCCCAAAGAGCCAGCAGGGAAAACTATGCCTTGTTCTAAAGCTCTTTGGGAACCGCTTGTGTAGCCCCACAGACCTGGGGGCTGCGGGCTTTCCTGCTGCCTTCAGCCTCGACATCACCCTTTCCCACTTGGCGCCGCGCCAGGCACAAAAATGGCCATACGGCTGGAGATGGGTCCCCCGCCCAAGGAGCCAGCAGGGAAAAATAGGCCTTGTTCTAAAGCTCTTTGGGAACCTCTTGCGTAGCCCCACAGACCTGGGGGCTGCGGGCTTTCCTGCTGCCTTCAGCCTCGACACCACCCTTTCCACTTGGCGCCGCACCAGTCACAAAAATGGCCATACGGCTGGAGATGTGTCCCCCGCCCAAAGACCCAGAGGGGAAAACTAGACCTTGTTCTAAAGCTCTTTGGGAACCGCTTGCGTAGCACCCACAGACCTGGGGGCTGCAGGCTTTCCTGCTGCCTTCAGCCTCAATACTACGCTTTCCCACTAGGTGTTGCTCCAGGCCCAAAAATGGCCATACGGCTGGAGATGGGTCCCCCGCCCAAGGAGCCAGCAGGGAAAATTATGCCTTGTTCTAAAGCTCTTTGGGAACCGCTTGCGTAGCCCCACAGACCTGGGGGCTGCAGGCTTTTCTGCTGCCTTCAGCCTCAAAACCGCCCTTTCCACTTGGCGCCGCGCCAGGCACAAAAATGGCCTTAGAGCTGGAGATGGGTCCCCCGCACAACGAGCTAGCAGGGTAAAATAGGCCTTGCTCTAAAGCTCTTTGGGAACCGCTTGCGTAGCCCCACAGACCTGGGGGCTGCGGGCTTTCCTGCTGCCTTCAGCCTCCACACCACCCTTTCCCACTTGGTGCCACGCCAGGCACAAAAACAGCCATACGGCTGGGGATGGGTCCCCCGCCCAAGGAGCCAGCAGGGAAAACTATGTCTTGTTCTAAAGCTCTTTGGGAACCGCTTGCGTAGCCGCACAGACCTGGGGGCTGCGGGCTTTCCTGCTGCCTTCAGCCTCGACAACACCCTTTCCCACTTGGCGTCGCGCCAGGCACAAAAATGGCCATATGGCTGGAGATGGGTCCCCCGATCAAGGAGCCAGAAGGGAAAACTATGCCTTCTTCTAAAGCTCTTTCGGAACCGCTTGCGTAGCCCCACAGACCTGGGGGCTGCAGGCTTTCCTGCTGCCTTCTGCCTTGACATGACCCTTTGCCACTTGGCGCCGCGCTAGCTACAAAAATGGCCATAAGGCTGGAGATGGGTCCCAAGCCCAAAGAGCCAGCAGGGAAAACTATGCCTTGTTCTAATGCTCTTTGGGATCTGCTTGCGTAGCACCCACAGACCTGAGGGCTGCAGGCTTTCCTGCTGCCTTCAACCTCAATATTATGCTTTCCCACTAGGTGTCGCTCCAGGCACAAAAATGGCCATAAGGCTAGATATGGGTCCCCCGCCCAAGGAGCCAGGGGGGAAATATATGCCTTGTTCTAAAGCTATTTGGGAACCTCTTGCGTAGCCCCACAGACCTGGGGGCTGCGGGCCTTCCTGCTGCCTTCAGCCTCAACACCACCCTTTCCCTCTTGGCGCCGCACCAGGCACAAAAAAGGCCATATGGCTGGAGATGGGTCGCCCGCACAAGGAGCCAGCAGGGAAAACTAGGCCTTGATCTAAAACTCTTTGGGAACCGCTTGCGTAGCCCCAAAGACCTGGGGGCTGCAGGTTTTTCTGCTGCCTTCAGCCTCGACACCACCCTTTCCCACTTGGCGCCGCGCCAGGCACAAAAATGGCCATACAGCTGGAGATGGTTCCCCCTCCCAAAGACCCAGCAGGCAAAAATAGGCCTTGTTCTAAAGCTCTTTGGGAACCGCTTGCGTAGCCCCACAGACCTGGGGGCTGCGGGCTTTCCTGCTGCCTTCAGCCTCGACACAACCCTTTCCCACTTCGTGCCACGCCAGGCAAAACAACAGCCATACGGCTGGAGATGGGTCCCCAGCCCAAAGAGCCAGCAGGGAAAACTATGCCTTGTTCTAAAGCTCTTTGGAAACCGCTTGTGTAGCCCCACAGACCTGGGGGCTGCGGGCTTTCCTGCTGCCTTCAGCCTCGACATCACCCTTTCCCACTTGGCGCCGCGCCAGGGGCAAAAATGGCAATACGGCTGGAGATGGGTCCCCCGCCCAAAGAGCCAGCAGGGAAAACTAGGCCTTGTTCTAAAGCTCTTTGGGAACCTCTTGCGTAGCCCCACAGACCTGGGGGCTGCGGGCTTTCCTGCTGCCTTCAGCCTCGACACCACCCTTTCCACTTGGCGCCGCACCAGGCACTAAAATGGCCATACGGCTGGAGATGTGTCCCCCGCCCAAAGACACAGAGGGGAAAACTAGACCTTGTTCTAAAGCTCTTTCGGAACCGCTTGCGTAGCACCCACAGACCTGGGGGCTGCAGGCTTTCCTGCTGCCTTCAGCCTCAATACTACGCTTTCCCACTAGGTGTTGCTCCAGGCCCAAAAATGGCCATACGGCTGGAGATGGGTCCCCCGCCCAAGGAGCCAGCAGGGAAAACTATGCCTTGTTCTAAAGCTCTTAAGGAACCGCTTGCGTAGCCCCACAGACCTGGGGATGCGAGCTTTCCTGCTGCCTTCAGCCTTGACTCCACCCTTTCCCACTTGGCGCCGCGCCAGGCACAAAAATGGCCATACGGCTGGAGATGGGTCCCCCGCCCATGGAGCCAGCAGGGAAAACTAGGCCTTGTTCTAAAGCTATTTCGGAACCGCTTGCGTAGCCCCACAGACTATGGGCTGCAGGCTTTTCTGCTGCCTTCAGCCTCAAAACCGCCCTTTCCACTTGGCGCCGCGCCAGGCACAAAAATGGCCTTACAGCTGGAGATGGGTCCCCCGCACAACGAGCTAGCAGGGTAAAATAGGCCTTGTTCTAAAGCTCTTTGGGAACCGCTTGCATAGCCCAACAGACCTGGGGGCTGCGGGCTTTCCTGCTGCCTTCAGCCTCCACACCACCCTTTCCCACTTGGTGCCACGCCAGGCACAAAAACAGCCATACGGCTGGGGATGGGTCCCCCGCCCAAGGAGCCAGCAGGGAAAACTATGTCTTGTTCTAAAGCTCTTTGGGAACCGCTTGCGTAGCCGCACAGACCTGGGTGCTGCGGGCTTTCCTGCTGCCTTCAGCCTCGACAACACCCTTTCCTACTTGGCGTCGCGCCAGGCACAAAAATGGCCATATGGCTGGAGATGGGTCGCCCACACAAGGAGCCAGCAGGGAAAACAATGCCTTCTTCTAAAGCTCTTTGGGAACCGCTTGCGTAGCCCAACAGACCTGGGGGCTGCGGGCTTTCCTGCTGCCTTCAGCCTCCACACCACACTTTCCCAATTGGCGCCGCGCCAGGCACAAAAACAGCCATACGGCTGGAGATGCGTCCCTCGCCGAAAGAACCAGCAGGGAAAACTAGGCCTTCTTCAAAGATCTTTGGGAAGCGATTGCGTAGCCCTACAGACCTGGGTGCTGCAGGTATTTCTGCTGCCTTCAGCCTCGACACCACCCTTTCCCACTTGGCGCCGCGCTAGGCACAAAAATGGCCATACGGCTGGAGATGGGTCCCCCGCCCAAGGAGCCAGCAGGGAAAACTATGCCTTGTTCTGAAGCTCTTTGGGAACCGCTTGCGTAGCCCCTCAGACCTGGGGGCTGCAGGCTTTCCTGCTGCCTTCAGCCTCAATACTACGCTTTCCCACTAGGTGTTGCTCCAGGCCCAAAAATGGCCATACGGCTGGAGATGGGTCCCCCGCCCAAGGAGCCAGCAGGGAAAACTATGCCTTGTTCTAAAGCTATTTCGGAACCGCTTGCGTAGCCCCACAGACCTGGGGGCTGCAGGCTTTTCTGCTGCCTTCAGCCTCAAAACCGCCCTTTCCACTTGGCGCCGCGCCAGGCACAAAAATGGCCTTACAGCTGGAGATGGGTCCCCCGCACAACGAGCTAGCAGGGTAAAATAGGTCTTGTTCTAAAGCTCTTTGGGAACCGCTTGCATAGCCCCACAGACCTGGGGGCTGCGGGCTTTCCTGCTGCCTTCAGCCTCCACACCACCCTTTCCCACTTGGTGCCACGCCAGGCACAAAAACAGCCATACGGCTGGGGATGGGTCCCCCGCCCAAGGAGCCAGCAGGGAAAACTATGTCTTGTTCTAAAGCTCTTTGGGAACCGCTTGCGTAGCCGCACAGACCTGGGGGCTGCGGGCTTTCCTGCTGCCTTCAGCCTCGACAACACCCTTTCCCACTTGGCGTCGCGCCAGGCACAAAAATGGCCATATGGCTGGAGATGGGTCGCCCACACAAGGAGCCAGCAGGGAAAACAATGCCTTGTTCTAAAGCTCTTTGGGAACCGCTTGCGTAGCCCCACAGACCTGGGGGCTGTCGGCTTTCCTGCTGCCTTCAGCCTCCACACCACACTTTCCCAATTGGCGCCGCGCCAGGCACAAAAACAGCCATACGGCTGGAGATGCGTCCCTCGCCGAAAGAACCAGCAGGGAAAACTAGGCCTTCTTCAAAGATCTTTGGGAAGCGATTGCGTAGCCCTACAGACCTGGGTGCTGCAGGTATTTCTGCTGCCTTCAGCCTCGACACCACCCTTTCCCACTTGGCGCCGCGCTAGGCACAAAAATGGCCATACGGCTGGAGATGGGTCCCCAGCCCAAAGAGCCAGCAGGGAAAACTATGCCTTGTTCTAAAGCTCTTTGGGAACCGCTTGTGTAGCCCCACAGACCTGGGGGCTGCGGGCTTTCCTGCTGCCTTCAGCCTCGACATCACCCTTTCCCACTTGGCGCCGCGCCAGAGGCAAAAATGGCAATACGGCTGGAGATGGGTCCCCCGCCCAAGGAGCCAGCAGGGAAAACTAGGCCTTGTTCTAAAGCTCTTTGTGAACCTCTTGCGTAGCCCCACAGACCTGGGGGCTGCGGGCTTTCCTGCTGCCTTCAGCCTCGACATCACCCTTTCCCACTTGGCGCCGCACCAGGCACAAAAATGGCCATACGGCTGGAGATGTGTCCCCCGCCCAAAGACACAGAGGGGAAAACTAGACCTTGTTCTAAAACTCTTTCGGAACCGCTTGCGTAGCACCCACAGACCTGGGGGCTGCAGGCTTTCCTGCTGCCTTCAGCCTCAATACTACGCTTTCCCACTAGGTGTTGCTCCAGGCCCAAAAATGGCCATACGGCTGGAGATGGGTCCCCCGCCCAAGGAGCCAGCAGGGAAAACTATGCCTTGTTCTAAAGCTCTTAAGGAACCGCTTGCGTAGCCCCACAGACCTGGGGATGCGAGCTTTCCTGCTGCCTTCAGCCTTGACTCCACCCTTTCCCACTTGGCGCCGCGCCAGGCACAAAAATGGCCATACGGCTGGAGATGGGTCCCCCGCCCATGGAGCCAGCAGGGAAAACTAGGCCTTGTTCTAAAGCTATTTCGGAACCGCTTGCGTAGCCCCACAGACTATGGGCTGCAGGCTTTTCTGCTGCCTTCAGCCTCAAAACCGCCCTTTCCACTTGGCGCCGCGCCAGGCACAAAAATGGCCTTACAGCTGGAGATGGGTCCCCCGCACAACGAGCTAGCAGGGTAAAATAGGCCTTGTTCTAAAGCTCTTTGGGAACCGCTTGCATAGCCCAACAGACCTGGGGGCTGCGGGCTTTCCTGCTGCCTTCAGCCTCCACACCACCCTTTCCCACTTGGTGCCACGCCAGGCACAAAAACAGCCATACGGCTGGGGATGGGTCCCCCGCCCAAGGAGCCAGCAGGGAAAACTATGTCTTGTTCTAAAGCTCTTTGGGAACCGCTTGCGTAGCCGCACAGACCTGGGTGCTGCGGGCTTTCCTGCTGCCTTCAGCCTCGACAACACCCTTTCCTACTTGGCGTCGCGCCAGGCACAAAAATGGCCATATGGCTGGAGATGGGTCGCCCACACAAGGAGCCAGCAGGGAAAACAATGCCTTCTTCTAAAGCTCTTTGGGAACCGCTTGCGTAGCCCAACAGACCTGGGGGCTGCGGGCTTTCCTGCTGCCTTCAGCCTCCACACCACACTTTCCCAATTGGCGCCGCGCCAGGCACAAAAACAGCCATACGGCTGGAGATGCGTCCCTCGCCGAAAGAACCAGCAGGGAAAACTAGGCCTTCTTCAAAGATCTTTGGGAAGCGATTGCGTAGCCCTACAGACCTGGGTGCTGCAGGTATTTCTGCTGCCTTCAGCCTCGACACCACCCTTTCCCACTTGGCGCCGCGCTAGGCACAAAAATGGCCATACGGCTGGAGATGGGTCCCCCGCCCAAGGAGCCAGCAGGGAAAACTATGCCTTGTTCTGAAGCTCTTTGGGAACCGCTTGCGTAGCCCCTCAGACCTGGGGGCTGCAGGCTTTCCTGCTGCCTTCAGCCTCAATACTACGCTTTCCCACTAGGTGTTGCTCCAGGCCCAAAAATGGCCATACGGCTGGAGATGGGTCCCCCGCCCAAGGAGCCAGCAGGGAAAACTATGCCTTGTTCTAAAGCTATTTCGGAACCGCTTGCGTAGCCCCACAGACCTGGGGGCTGCAGGCTTTTCTGCTGCCTTCAGCCTCAAAACCGCCCTTTCCACTTGGCGCCGCGCCAGGCACAAAAATGGCCTTACAGCTGGAGATGGGTCCCCCGCACAACGAGCTAGCAGGGTAAAATAGGTCTTGTTCTAAAGCTCTTTGGGAACCGCTTGCATAGCCCCACAGACCTGGGGGCTGCGGGCTTTCCTGCTGCCTTCAGCCTCCACACCACCCTTTCCCACTTGGTGCCACGCCAGGCACAAAAACAGCCATACGGCTGGGGATGGGTCCCCCGCCCAAGGAGCCAGCAGGGAAAACTATGTCTTGTTCTAAAGCTCTTTGGGAACCGCTTGCGTAGCCGCACAGACCTGGGGGCTGCGGGCTTTCCTGCTGCCTTCAGCCTCGACAACACCCTTTCCCACTTGGCGTCGCGCCAGGCACAAAAATGGCCATATGGCTGGAGATGGGTCGCCCACACAAGGAGCCAGCAGGGAAAACAATGCCTTCTTCTAAAGCTCTTTGGGAACCGCTTGCGTAGCCCCACAGACCTGGGGGCTGTCGGCTTTCCTGCTGCCTTCAGCCTCCACACCACACTTTCCCAATTGGCGCCGCGCCAGGCACAAAAACAGCCATACGGCTGGAGATGCGTCCCTCGCCGAAAGAACCAGCAGGGAAAACTAGGCCTTCTTCAAAGATCTTTGGGAAGCGATTGCGTAGCCCTACAGACCTGGGTGCTGCAGGTATTTCTGCTGCCTTCAGCCTCGACACCACCCTTTCCCACTTGGCGCCGCGCTAGGCACAAAAATGGCCATACGGCTGGAGATGGGTCCCCAGCCCAAAGAGCCAGCAGGGAAAACTATGCCTTGTTCTAAAGCTCTTTGGGAACCGCTTGTGTAGCCCCACAGACCTGGGGGCTGCGGGCTTTCCTGCTGCCTTCAGCCTCGACATCACCCTTTCCCACTTGGCGCCGCGCCAGAGGCAAAAATGGCAATACGGCTGGAGATGGGTCCCCCGCCCAAGGAGCCAGCAGGGAAAACTAGGCCTTGTTCTAAAGCTCTTTGTGAACCTCTTGCGTAGCCCCACAGACCTGGGGGCTGCGGGCTTTCCTGCTGCCTTCAGCCTCGACATCACCCTTTCCCACTTGGCGCCGCACCAGGCACAAAAATGGCCATACGGCTGGAGATGTGTCCCCCGCCCAAAGACACAGAGGGGAAAACTAGACCTTGTTCTAAAACTCTTTCGGAACCGCTTGCGTAGCACCCACAGACCTGGGGGCTGCAGGCTTTCCTGCTGCCTTCAGCCTCAATACTACGCTTTCCCACTAGGTGTTGCTCCAGGCCCAAAAATGGCCATACGGCTGGAGATGGGTCCCCCGCCCAAGGAGCCAGCAGGGAAAACTATGCCTTGTTCTAAAGCTCTTAAGGAACCGCTTGCGTAGCCCCACAGACCTGGGGATGCGAGCTTTCCTGCTGCCTTCAGCCTTGAAACCACCCTTTCCCACTTGGCGCCGGGCCAGGCACAAAAATGGCCATACGGCTGGAGATGGGTCCCCCGCCCATGGAGCCAGCAGGGAAAACTAGGCCTTGTTCTAAAGCTATTTCGGAACCGCTTGCGTAGCCCCACAGACTATGGGCTGCAGGCTTTTCTGCTGCCTTCAGCCTCAAAACCGCCCTTTCCACTTGGCGCCGCGCCAGGCACAAAAATGGCCTTACAGCTGGAGATGGGTCCCCCGCACAACGAGCTAGCAGGGTAAAATAGGCCTTGTTCTAAAGCTCTTTGGGAACCGCTTGCATAGCCCAACAGACCTGGGGGCTGCGGGCTTTCCTGCTGCCTTCAGCCTCCACACCACCCTTTCCCACTTGGTGCCACGCCAGGCACAAAAACAGCCATTCGGCTGGGGATGGGTCCCCCGCCCAAGGAGCCAGCAGGGAAAACTATGTCTTGTTCTAAAGCTCTTTGGGAACCGCTTGCGTAGCCGCACAGACCTGGGGGCTGCGGGCTTTCCTGCTGCCTTCAGCCTCGACAACACCCTTTCCCACTTGGCGTCGCGCCAGGCACAAAAATGGCCATATGGCTGGAGATGGGTCGCCCACACAAGGAGCCAGCAGGGAAAACAATGCCTTCTTCTAAAGCTCTTTGGGAACCGCTTGCGTAGCCCAACAGACCTGGGGGCTGCGGGCTTTCCTGCTGCCTTCAGCCTCCACACCACACTTTCCCAATTGGCGCCGCGCCAGGCACAAAAACAGCCATACGGCTGGAGATGCGTCCCTCGCCGAAAGAACCAGCAGGGAAAACTAGGCCTTCTTCAAAGATCTTTGGGAAGCGATTGCGTAGCCCTACAGACCTGGGTGCTGCAGGTATTTCTGCTGCCTTCAGCCTCGACACCACCCTTTCCCACTTGGCGCCGCGCTAGGCACAAAAATGGCCATACGGCTGGAGATGGGTCCCCCGCCCAAGGAGCCAGCAGGGAAAACTATGCCTTGTTCTGAAGCTCTTTGGGAACCGCTTGCGTAGCCCCTCAGACCTGGGGGCTGCAGGCTTTCCTGCTGCCTTCAGCCTCAATACTACGCTTTCCCACTAGGTGTTGCTCCAGGCCCAAAAATGGCCATACGGCTGGAGATGGGTCCCCCGCCCAAGGAGCCAGCAGGGAAAACTATGCCTTGTTCTAAAGCTATTTCGGAACCGCTTGCGTAGCCCCACAGACCTGGGGGCTGCAGGCTTTTCTGCTGCCTTCAGCCTCAAAACCGCCCTTTCCACTTGGCGCCGCGCCAGGCACAAAAATGGCCTTACAGCTGGAGATGGGTCCCCCGCACAACGAGCTAGCAGGGTAAAATAGGTCTTGTTCTAAAGCTCTTTGGGAACCGCTTGCATAGCCCCACAGACCTGGGGGCTGCGGGCTTTCCTGCTGCCTTCAGCCTCCACACCACCCTTTCCCACTTGGTGCCACGCCAGGCACAAAAACAGCCATACGGCTGGGGATGGGTCCCCCGCCCAAGGAGCCAGCAGGGAAAACTATGCCTTGTTCTAAAGCTATTTCGGAACCGCTTGCGTAGCCCCACAGACCTGGGGGCTGCAGGCTTTTCTGCTGCCTTCAGCCTCAAAACCGCCCTTTCCACTTGGCGCCGCGCCAGGCACAAAAATGGCCTTACAGCTGGAGATGGGTCCCCCGCACAACGAGCTAGCAGGGTAAAATAGGTCTTGTTCTAAAGCTCTTTGGGAACCGCTTGCATAGCCCCACAGACCTGGGGGCTGCGGGCTTTCCTGCTGCCTTCAGCCTCCACACCACCCTTTCCCACTTGGTGCCACGCCAGGCACAAAAACAGCCATACGGCTGGGGATGGGTCCCCCGCCCAAGGAGCCAGCAGGGAAAACTATGTCTTGTTCTAAAGCTCTTTGGGAACCGCTTGCGTAGCCGCACAGACCTGGGGGCTGCGGGCTTTCCTGCTGCCTTCAGCCTCGACAACACCCTTTCCCACTTGGCGTCGCGCCAGGCACAAAAATGGCCATATGGCTGGAGATGGGTCGCCCACACAAGGAGCCAGCAGGGAAAACAATGCCTTCTTCTAAAGCTCTTTGGGAACCGCTTGCGTAGCCCCACAGACCTGGGGGCTGTGGGCTTTCCTGCTGCCTTCAGCCTCCACACCACACTTTCCCAATTGGCGCCGCGCCAGGCACAAAAACAGCCATACGGCTGGAGATGCGTCCCTCGCCGAAAGAACCAGCAGGGAAAACTAGGCCTTCTTCAAAGATCTTTGGGAAGCGATTGCGTAGCCCTACAGACCTGGGTGCTGCAGGTATTTCTGCTGCCTTCAGCCTCGACACCACCCTTTCCCACTTGGCGCCGCGCTAGGTACAAAAATGGCCATACGGCTGGAGATGGGTCCCCAGCCCAAAGAGCCAGCAGGGAAAACTATGCCTTGTTCTAAAGCTCTTTGGGAACCGCTTGTCTAGCCCCACAGACCTGGGGGCTGCGGGCTTTCCTGCTGCCTTCAGCCTCGACATCACCCTTTCCCACTTGGCGCCGCGCCAGAGGCAAAAATGGCAATACGGCTGGAGATGGGTCCCCCGCCCAAGGAGCCAGCAGGGAAAACTAGGCCTTGTTCTAAAGCTCTTTGGGAACCTCTTGCGTAGCCCCACAGACCTGGGGGCTGCGGGCTTTCCTGCTGCCTTCAGCCTCGACATCACCCTTTCCCACTTGGCGCCGCACCAGGCACAAAAATGGCCATACGGCTGGAGATGTGTCCCCCGCCCAAAGACACAGAGGGGAAAACTAGACCTTGTTCTAAAACTCTTTCGGAACCGCTTGCGTAGCACCCACAGACCTGGGGGCTGCAGGCTTTCCTGCTGCCTTCAGCCTCAATACTACGCTTTCCCACTAGGTGTTGCTCCAGGCCCAAAAATGGCCATACGGCTGGAGATGGGTCCCCCGCCCAAGGAGCCAGCAGGGAAAACTATGCCTTGTTCTAAAGCTCTTAAGGAACCGCTTGCGTAGCCCCACAGACCTGGGGATGCGAGCTTTCCTGCTGCCTTCAGCCTTGAAACCACCCTTTCCCACTTGGCGCCGGGCCAGGCACAAAAATGGCCTTACAGCTGGAGATGGGTCCCCCGCACAACGAGCTAGCAGGGTAAAATAGGCCTTGTTCTAAAGCTCTTTGGGAACCGCTTGCATAGCCCCACAGACCTGGGGGCTGCGGGCTTTCCTGCTGCCTTCAGCCTCGACATCACCCTTTCCCACTTGGCGCCGCGCCAGGGGCAAAAATGGCTATACGGCTGGAGATGGGTCCCCCGCCCAAGGAGCCAACAGGGAAAACTAGGCCTTGTTCTAAAGCTCTTTGGGAACCGCTTGCGTAGCCCCAAAGACCTTGGGGCTACAGGTATTTCTGCTGCCTTCAGACTCGACACCACCCTTTCCACTTGGTGCCACACCAGGCACAAAAACAGCCATACGGCTGGGGATGGGTCCCCCGCCCAAGGAGCCAGCAGGGAAAACTAGGCCTTGTTCTAAAGCTCTTTGGGAAACGCTTGCGTAGCCGCACAGACCTGGGGGCTGCGGGCTTTCCTGCTGCCTTCAGCCTCGACAACACCCTTTCCCACTTGGCGTCGCGCCAGGCACAAAAATGGCCATATGGCTGGAGATGGGTCGCCCACACAAGGAGCCAGCAGGGAAAACAATGCCTTCTTCTAAAGCTCTTTGGGAACCGCTTGCGTAGCCCCACAGACCTGGGGGCTGCGGGCTTTCCTGCTGCCTTCAGCCTCCACACCACACTTTCCCAATTGGCGCCGCGCCAGGCACAAAAACAGCCATACGGCTGGAGATGCGTCCCTCGCCGAAAGAACCAGCAGGGAAAACTAGGCCTTCTTCAAAGATCTTTGGGAAGCGATTGCGTAGCCCTACAGACCTGGGTGCTGCAGGTATTTCTGCTGCCTTCAGCCTCGACACCACCCTTTCCCACTTGGCGCCGCGCTAGGCACAAAAATGGCCATACGGCTGGAGATGGATCCCCAGCCCAGAGACCCAGCAGGGAAAACTATGCCTTGTTCTGAAGCTCTTTGGGAACCGCTTGCGTAGCACCCACAGACCTGGGGGCTGCAGGCTTTCCTGCTGCCTTCAACCTCAATATTACGCTTTCCCACTAGGTGTCGCTCCAGGCACAAAAATGGCCATAAGGCTAGATATGGGTCCCCCGCCCAAGGAGCCAGCAGGGAAAACTAGGCCTTGTTCTGAAGCTCTTTGGGAACCGCTTGCATAGCACCCACAGACCTGGGGGCTGCGGGCCTTCCTGCTGACTTCAGCCTCGACACCACCCTTTCCCACTTGGCGCCGCGCCAGGCACAAAAATGGCCATACGTCTGGAAAATGGTCCCCCGCCCAAGGAGCCAGCAGGGAAAACTAGGCCTTGTTCTAAAGCTCTTTGGGAACCGCTTGCGTAGCCCCACAGACCTGGGGGCTGCAGGCTTTCCTGCTGCCTTCTGCCTTGACATGACCCTTTGCCACTTGGCGCCGCGCTAGCTACAAAAATGGCCATACGGCTGGAGATGGGTCCCACACCCAAAGAGCCAGCAGGGAAAACTATGCCTTGTTCTAATGCTCTTTGGGATCCGCTTGCGTAGCACCCACAGACCTGAGGGCTGCAGTCTTTCCTGCTGCCTTCAACCTCAATATTATGCTTTCCCACTAGGTGTCGCTCCAGGCACAAAAATGGCCATAAGGCTAGATATGGGTCCCCCGCCTAAGGAGCCAGCAGGGAAAACTATGCCTTGTTCTAAAGCTATTTGGGAACCTCTTGCGTAGCCCCACAGACCTGGGGGCTGCGGGCCTTCCTGCTGCCTTCAGCCTCGACACCACCCTTTCCCTCTTGGCGCCGCACCAGGCACAAAAATGGCCATATGGCTGGAGATGGGTCGCCCGCACAAGGAGACAGCAGGGAAAACTAGGCCTTGATCTAAAACTCTTTGGGAACCGCTTGCGTAGCCCCAAAGACCTGGGGGCTGCAGGTTTTTCTGCTGCCTTCAGCCTCGACACCACCCTTTCCCACTTGGCGCCACGCCAGGCCCAAAAATGGCCATACGGCTGGAGATGGGTCCCCCGCCCAAGGAGCCAGCAGGGAAAACTATGCCTTGTTCTAAAGCTCTTAAGGAACCGCTTGCGTAGCCCCACAGACCTGGGGATGCGAGCTTTCCTGCTGCCTTCAGCCTTGACACCACCCTTTCCCACTTGGCGCCGCGCCAGGCACAAAAATGGCCATACGGCTGGAGATGGGTCCCCTGCCCATGGAGCCACCAGGGAAAACTAGGCCTTGTTCTAAAGCTATTTGGGAACCGCTTGCGTAGCCCCACAGACCTGGGGCTGCAGGCTTTTCTGCTGCCTTCAGACTCAAAACCGCCCTTTCCACTTCGCGCCGGGCCAGGCACAAAAATGGTGGCCTTACAGCTGGAGATGGGTCCCCCGCACAACGAGCTAGCAGGGTATAATAGGCCTTGTTCTAAAGCTCTTTGGGAACCGCTTGCATAGCCCCACAGACCTGGGGGCTGCGGGCTTTCCTGCTGCCTTCAGCCTCCACACCACCCTTTCCCACTTGGTGCCACACCAGGCACAAAAATGGCCATACGTCTGGACAATGGTCCCCCGCACAAGGAGCCAGCAGGGAAAACTAGGCCTTGTTCTAAAGCTCTTTGGGAACCGCTTGCGTTACCCCACAGACCTGGGTGCTGCGGGCTGTCCTGCTGCCTTCAGCCTCGACACCACCCTTTCCCACTTGGTGCCTCGCCAGGCACAAAAACAGCCATACGGCTGGAGATGGGTCCCCCGCCCAAAGAGCCAGCAGGGAAAACTACGCCTTGTTCTAAATCTCTTTGGGAACCGATTGCGTAGCCCCACAGACCTGGGGGCTGCGGGCTTTCCTTCTGCCTTCAGCCTTGACATGACCATTTCCCACTTGGTGCCGCGCCAGGCACAAAAATGGCTATACGGCTGAAGATAGGTCCCCCGCCCAAGGAGCCAGCAGGAAAAACTAGGCCTTGTTCTAAAGCTCTTTGGGAACCACTTGCGTAGCCCCACAGACCTGGGGGCTGCGGTCCTTTCTGCTGCCTTCAGCCTCGAAACCACCCTTTCCCACTTGGCGCCGCGCCAGGCACAAAAATGGCCATACGGCTAGATATGGGTCCCCCGCCCAAGGAGCCAGCAGGGAAAACTATGCCTTCTTCTAAAGCTCTTTGGGAACCGCTTGTGTAGCCCCACAGACCTGGGGGCTGCGGGCTTTTCTTCTGCCTTCAGCCTCCACACCACACTTTCCCAATTGGCGCCGCGCCAGGCACAAAAACAGCCATACGGCTGGAGATGCGTCCCTCGCCGAAAGAACCAGCAGGGAAAACTAGGCCTTCTTCAAAGATCTTTGGGAAGCGATTGCGTAGCCCTACAGACCTGGGTGCTGCAGGTATTTCTGCTGCCTTCAGCCTCGACACCACCCTTTCCCACTTGGCGCCGCGCTAGGCACAAAAATGGCCATACGGCTGGAGATGGATCCCCAGCCCAAAGACCCAGCAGGGAAAACTATGCCTTGTTCTGAAGCTCTTTGGGAACCGCTTGCGTAGCACCCACAGACCTGGGGGCTGAAGGCTTTCCTGCTGCCTTCAACCTCAATATTACGCTTTCCCACTAGGTGTCGCTCCAGGCACAAAAATGGCCATAAGGCTAGATATGGGTCCCCCGCCCAAGGAGCCAGCAGGGAAAACTATGCCTTGTTCTAAAGCTATTTGGGAACCTCTTGCGTAGCCCCACAGAACTGGGGGCTGCGGGCCTTCCTGCTGCCTTCAGCCTCGACACCACCCTTTCCCTCTTGGCGCCGCACCAGGCACAAAAATGGCCATACGGCTGGAGATGGGTCCCCAGCCCAAAGACCCGGAAGGGAAAACTAGGCCTTGTTCTAAAGCTCTTTGGGAACAACTTGCGTAGCACCCACAGACCTGGGGGCTGCAGGCTTTCCTGCTGCCTTCTGCCTTGACATGACCCTTTGCCACTTGGCGCCGCGCTAGCTACAAAAATGGCCATACGGCTGGAGATGGGTCCCACGCCCAAGGAGCCAGCAGGGAAAACTAGGCCTTGTTCTAAAGCTCTTTGGGAACCTCTTGCGTAGCCCCACAGACCTGGGGGCTGCGGGCCTTCCTGCTGCCTTCAGCCTCGACACCACACTTTCCCTCTTGGCGCCGCACCAGGCACAAAAATGGCCATATGGCTGGAGATGGGTCGCCCGCACAAGGAGCCAGCAGGGAAAACTATGCCTTGTTCTAATGCTCTTTGGGATCCGCTTGCGTAGCACCCACAGACCTGAGGGCTGCAGTCTTTCCTGCTGCCTTCAACCTCAATATTATGCTTTCCCACTAGGTGTCGCTCCAGGCACAAAAATGGCCATAAGGCTAGATATGGGTCCCCCGCCCAAGGAGCCAGCAGGGAAAACTAGGCCTTGTTCTAAAGCTCTTTGGGAACCTCTTGCGTAGCCCCACAGACCTGGGGGCTGCGGGCCTTCCTGCTGCCTTCAGCCTCGACACCACACTTTCCCTCTTGGCGCCGCACCAGGCACAAAAATGGCCATATGGCTGGAGATGGGTCGCCCGCACAAGGAGCCAGCAGGGAAAACTAGGCCTTGATCTAAAGCTCTTTGGGAACCGCTTGCGTAGCCCCAAAGACCTGGGGGCTGCAGGTTTTTCTGCTGCCTTCAGCTTCGACACCACCCTTTCCCACTTGGCGCCGCGCCAGGCACAAAAATGGCCATACGGCTGGAGATGGGTCCCCCGCCCAAGGAGCCAGCAGGGAAAACTAAGCCTTGTTCTAAAGCTCTTAAGGAACCGCTTGCGTAGCCCCACAGACCTGGGGATGCGAGCTTTCCTGCTGCCTTCAGCCTTGACACCACCCTTTCCCACTTGGCGCCGCGCCAGGCACAAAAATGGCCATACGGCTGGAGATGGGTCCCCCGCCCATGGAGCCAGCAGGGAAAATTAGGCCTTCTTCTAAAGCTATTTCGGAACCGCTTGCGTAGCCCCACAGACCTGGGGGCTGCAGGCTTTTCTGCTGCCTTCAGCCTCAAAACCGCCCTTTCCACTTGGCACCGCGCCAGGCACAAAAATGGCCTTACAGCTGGAGATTGGTCCCCCGCACAACGAGCTAGCAGGGTAAAATAGGCCTTGTTCTAAAGCTCTTTGGGAACCGCTTGCATAGCCCCACAGACCTGGGGGCTGCGGGCTTTCCTGCTGCCTTCAGCCTCCACACCACCCTTTCCCACTTGGTGCCACGCCAGGCACAAAAACAGCCATACGGCTGGGGATGGGTCCCCCGCCCAAGGAGCCAGCAGGGAAAACTATGTCTTGTTCTAAAGCTCTTTGGGAACCGCTTGCGTAGCCCCCAGACCTGGGGGCTGCGGGCTTTCCTGCTGCCTTTAGCCTCGACAACACCCTTTCCCACTTGGCGTCGCGCCAGGCACAAAAATGGCCATATGGCTGGAGATGGGTCACCCACACAAGGAGCCAGCAGGGAAAACAATGCCTTCTAAAGCGCTTTGGGAACCGCTTGCGTAGCCCAACAGACCTGGGGGCTGCGGGCTTTCCTGCTGCCTTCAGCCTCCACACCACTCTTTCCCACTTGGCGTCGCGCCAGGCACAAAAATGGCTATACGGCTGGAGATGGGTCCCCCGCCCAAGGAGCCAACAGGAAAAACTAGGCCTTGTTCTAAAGCTCTTTGGGAACCGCTTGCGTAGCCCCACAGACCTGGGGGCTGCGGTCCTTTCTGCTGCCTTCAGCCTCGAAACCACCCTTTCAAACTTGGCGCCGCGCCAGGCACAAAAATGGCCATACGGCTAGATATGGGTCCCCCGCCCAAGGAGCCAGCATGGAAAACTATGCCTTCTTCTATAGCTCTTCGGGAACCGCTTGCGTAGCCCCACAGACCTGGGGGCTGCGGGCTTTCCTGCTGCCTTCAGCCTCGACATCACCCTTTCCCACTTGGCGCCGCACCAGGCACAAAAACAGCCATACGGCTGGAGATGCGTCCCTCGCCGAAAGAACCAGCAGGGAAAACTAGGCCTTCTTCAAAGACCTTTGGGAAACGATTGCGTAGCCCTACAGACCTGGGTGCTGCAGGTATTTCTGCTGCCTTCGGCCTCGACACCACCCTTTCCCACTTGGCGCGGCGCTAGGCAGAAAAATGGCCATAAGGCTGGAGATGGATCGCCAGCCCAAAGACCCAGCAGGGAAAACTATGCCTTGTTCTGAAGCTCTTTGGGAACCACTTCCATAGCACCCACAGACCTGGGGGCTGAAGGCTTTCCTGCTGCCTTCAACCTCAATATTACGCTTTCCCACTAGGTGTCGCTCCAGGCACAAAAATGGCCATAAGGCTAGATATGGGTCACCCGCCTAAGGAGCCAGCAGGGAAAACTATGCCTTGTTCTAAAGCTATTTGGGAACCTCTTGCGTAGCCCCACAGACCTGGGGGCTGCGGGCCTTCCTGCTGCCTTCAGCCTCGACACCACCCTTTCCCTCTTGGCGCCGCACCAGGCACAAAAATGGCCATATGGCTAGAGATGGGTCGCCCGCACAAGGAGCCAGCAGGGAAAACTAGGCCTTGATCTAAAACTCTTTGGGAACCGCTTGCGTAGCCCCACAGACCTGGCGGCTGCGGGCTTTCCTGCTGCCATCAGCCTCGACATCACCCTTTCCCACTTGGCGCCGCGCCAGGGGCAAAAATGGCAATACGGCTGGAGATGGGTCCCCCGCCCAAGGAGCCAGCAGGGAAAACTAGGCCTTGTTCTAAAGCTATTAGGGAACCTCTTGCGTAGCCACACAGACCTGGGGGCTGCGGGCTTTCCTGCTGCCTTCAGCCTCAACACCACCCTTTCCCACTAGGTGTTGCTCCAGGCCCAAAAATGGCCATACGGCTGGAGATGGGTCCCCCGCACAAGGAGCCAGCAGGGAAAACTATGCCGTGTTCTAAAGCTCTATGGGAACCGCTTGCGTAGCCCCACAGACCTGGGGGCTGCGGGCTTTCCTGCTGCCTTCAGCCTCGACACCACCCTTTCCCACTTGGCGCCGCGCCAGGTGCAAAAATGGCAATACGGCTGGAGATGGGTCCCCCGCCCAAGGAGCCAGCAGGGAAAACTAGGCCTTGTTCTAAAGCTCTTAGGGAACCTCTTGCGTAGCCCCACAGACCTGGGGGCTGCGGGCTTTCCTGCTGCCTTCAGCCTCGACACCACCCTTTCCCACTTGGCGCCGCACCAGGCACAAAAATGGCCATACGGCTGGAGATGGGTCCCCCGCCCAAGGAGCCAGCAGGGAAAACTAGGCCTTGTTCTAAAGCTCTTAGGGAACCTCTTGCGTAGCCCCACAGACCTGGGGGCTGCGGGCTTTCCTGCTGCCTTCAGCCTCGACACCACCCTTTCCCACTTGGCGCCGCACCAGGCACAAAAATGGCCATACGGCTGGAGATGTGTCCCCCGCCCAAAGACCCAGAAGGGAAAACTATGCCTTGTTCTAAAGCTCTTTGGGAACCGCTTGCGTAGCACCCACAGACCTGGGGGCTGCAGACTTTCCTGCTGCCTTCAGCCTCAATACTACGCTTTCCCACTAGGTGTTGCTCCAGGCCCAAAAATGGCCATACGGCTGGAGATGTGTCCCCCACCCAAAGACCCAGCAGGGAAAACTATGCCTTGTTCTAAAGCTCTTTGGGAACCGCTTGCGTAGCCCCACAGACCTGGGGGCTGCGGGCTTTCCTGCTGCCTTCAGCCTCGACACAACCCTTTCCCACTTGGTGCCGCGCCAGGCACAAAAATGGCCATACGGCTGGAAATGGGTCACCCGCCCAAGGAGCCAGCAGGGAAAACTAGGCCTTGTTCTAAAGCTATTTGGAAATCGCTTGCGTAGCCCCAAAGACCTGAGGGCTGCAGGCTTTTCTGCTGCCTTCAGCCTCAAAACCGCCCTTTCCACTTGGCGCCGCGCCAGGCACAAAAATGGCCATACGGCTGGAGATGGGTCCCCCGCCCAAAGACCCAGAAGGGAAAACTATGTCTTGTTCTAAAGCTCTTTGGGAACCGCTTGCGTAGCCGCACAGACCTGGGTGCTGCGGGCTTTCCTGCTGCCTTCAGCCTTGACATGACCATTTCCCACTTGGCTTCGCGCCAGGCACAAAAATGGCTATACGGCTGAAGATAGGTCCCCCGCCCAAGGAGCCAGCAGGAAAAACTAGGCCTTGTTCTAAAGCTCTTTGGGAACCGCTTGCGTAGCCCCACAGACCTGGGGGCTGCGGTCCTTTCTGCTGCCTTCAGCCTCGAAACCACCGTTTCAAACTTGGCGCCACGCCAGGCACAAAAATGGCCATACGGCTAGATATGGGTCCCCCGCCCAAGGAGCCAGCAGGGAAAATTATGCCTTCTTCTAAAGCTCTTTGGGAACCGCTTCCGTAGCCCCACAGACCTGGGGGCTGCGGGCTTTTCTGCTGCCTTCAGCCTCCACACCACACTTTCCCAATTGGCGCCGGGCCAGGCACAAAAACAGCCATACGGCTGGAGATGCGTCCCTCGCCGAAAGAACCAGCAGGGAAAACTAGGCCTTCTTCAAAGACCTTTGGGAAACGATTGCGTAGCCCTACAGACCTGGGTGCTGCAGGTATTTCTGCTGCCTTCGGCCTCGACGCCACCCTTTCCCACTTGGCGCCGCGCTAGGCACAAAAATGGCCATACGGCTGGAGATGGATCCCCAGCCCAGAGACCCAGCAGGGAAAACTATGCCTTGTTCTGAAGCTCTTTGGGAACCGCTTGCGTAGCACCCACAGACCTGGGGGCTGCAGGCTTTCCTGCTGCCTTCAACCTCAATATTACGCTTTCCCACTAGGTGTCGCTCCAGGCACAAAAATGGCCATAAGGCTAGATATGGGTCCCCCGCCCACGGAGCCAGCAGGGAAAACTATGCCTTGTTCTAAAGCTCTTTGGGAACCTCTTGCGTAGCCCCACAGAACTGGGGGCTGCGGGCCTTCCTGCTGCCTTCAGCCTCGACACCACCCTTTCCCTCTTGGCGCCGCACCAGGCACAAAAATGGCCATAAGGCTGGAGATGGGTCCCCAGCCCAAAGACCCAGCAGGGAAAACTAGGCCTTGTTCTAAAGCTCTTTGGGAACCGCTTGCGTAGCCCCACAGACCTGGGGGCTGCAGGCTTTCCTGCTGCCTTCAACCTCAATATTACGCTTTCCCACTAGGTGTCGCTCCAGGCACAAAAATGGCCATAAGGCTAGATATGGGTCCCCCGCCCAAGGAGCCAGCAGGGAAAACTATGCCGTGTTCTAAAGCTCTATGGGAACTTCTTGCGTAGCCCCACAGACCTGGGGGCTGCGGGCCTTCCTGCTGCCTTCAGCCTCGACACCACCCTTTCCCACTTGGCGCCGCGCCAGTCACAAAAATGGCCATACGTCTGGACAATGGTCCCCCGCCCAAGGAGCCAGCAGGGAAAACTAGGCCTTGTTCTAAAGCTCTTTGGGAACCGCTTGCGTAGCCCCACAGACCTGGGGGCTGCGGGCTTTCCTGCTGCCTTCAGCCTCGACACAACCCTTTCCCACTTGGTGCCACGCCAGGCACAAAAACAGCCATACGGCTGGAGATGGCTCCCCAGCCCAAAGAGCCAGCAGGGAAAACTATGCCTTGTTCTAAAGCTCTTTGGGAACCGCTTGCGTAGCCCAACGGACCTGGGGGCTGCGGGCTTTCCTGCTGCCTTCAGCCTCGACATCACCCTTTCCAACTTGGCGCCGCGCCAGGCACAAAAATGGCCATACGGCTGGAGATGTGTCCCCCGCCCAAAGACCCAGAAGGGAAAACTAGGCCTTGTTCTAAAGCTCTTTGGGAACCGCTTGCGTAGCACCCACAGACGTGGGGGCTGCAGGCTTTCCTGCTGCCTTCAGCCTCAATACTACGCTTTCCCACTAGGTGTTGCTCCAGGCCCAAAAATGGCCATACGGCTGGAGATGGGTCCCCCGCCCAAGGAGCCAGCAGGGAAAACTAGGCCTTGTTCTAAAGCTATTAGGGAACCTCTTGCGTAGCCACACAGACCTGGGGGCTGCGGGCTTTCCTGCTGCCTTCAGCCTCAACACCACCCTTTCCCACTAGGTGTTGCTCCAGGCCCAAAAATGGCCATACGGCTGGAGATGGGTCCCCCGCACAAGGAGCCAGCAGGGAAAACTATGCCTTGTTCTAAAGCTCTTAAGGAACCGCTTGCGTAGCACCCACAGACCTGGGGGCTGCAGGCTTTCCTGCTGCCTTCAGCCTCAATACTACGCTTTCCCACTAGGTGTTGCTCCAGGCCCAAAAATGGCCATACGGCTGGAGATGGGTCCCCCGCCCAAGGAGCCAGCAGGGAAAACTATGCCTTGTTCTAAAGCTCTTAAGGAACCGCTTGCGTAGCACCCACAGACCTGGGGGCTGCAGGCTTTCCTGCTGCCTTCAGCCTCAATACTACGCTTTCCCACTAGGTGTCGCTCCAGGCCCAAAAATGGCCATACGGCTGGAGATGGGTCCCCCGCCCAAGGAGCCAGCAGGGAAAACTATGCCTTGTTCTAAAGCTCTTAAGGAACCGCTTGCGTAGCCCCACAGACCTGGGGATGCGAGCTTTCCTGCTGCCTTCAGCCTCGACATCACCCTTTCCCACTTGGCGCCGCGCCAGGCACAAAAATGGCCATACGGCTGGAGATGGGTCCCCCGCACAACGAGCTAGCAGGGTAAAATAGGCCTTGTTCTAAAGCTCTTTGGGAACCGCTTGCATAGCCCCACAGACCTGGGGGCTGCGGGCTTTCCTGCTACCTTCAGCCTCCACACCACCCTTTCCCACTTGGTGCCACGCCAGGCACAAAAACAGCCATACGGCTGGGGATGGGTCCCCCGCCCAAGGAGCCAGCAGGGAAAACTATGTCTTGTTCTAAAGCTCTTTGGGAACCGCTTGCGTAGCCCCACAGACCTGGGGGCTGCGGGCTTTCCTGCTGCCTTCAGCCTCGACAACACCCTTTCCCACTTGGCGTCGCGCCAGGCACAAAAATGGCCATATGGCTGGAGATGGGTCGCCCACACAAGGAGCCAGCAGGGAAAATAATGCCTTCTTCTAAAGCTCTTTGGGAACCGCTTGCGTAGCCCAACAGACCTGGGGGCTGTGGGCTTTCCTGCTGCCTTCAGCCTCCACACCACTCTTTCCCACTTGGCGTCGCGCCAGGCACAAAAATGGCTATACGGCTGGAGATGGGTCCCCCGCCCAAGGAGCCAACAGGGAAAACTAGGCCTTCTTCTAAAGCTCTTTGGGAACCGCTTGCGTAGCCCCAAAGACCTGGGGGCTACAGGTATTTCTGCTGCCTTCAGCCTCGACACCACCATTTCCACTTGGCGTCGCGCCAGGCACAAAAACAGCCATACGGCTGGAGATGGGTCCCCCGCCCAAAGAGCCAGCAGGGAAAACTAGGCCTTGTTCTAAAGCTCTTTGGGAACCGCTTGCGTAGCCCCACAGACGTTGGGGCTGCGGGCTTTCCTGCTGCCTTCAGCCTTGACATGACCATTTCCCACGTGGTGCCGCGCCAGGCACAAAATTGGCTATACGGCTGGAGATGGGTCCCCCGCCCAAGGAGCCAGCAGGAAAAACTAGGCCTTGTTCTAAAGCTCTTTGGGAACCGCTTGCGTAGCCCCACAGACCTGGGGGCTGCGGGCTTTTCTGCTGCCTTCAGCCTCGACACCACCCTTTCCCACTTGGTGCCTCGCCAGGCACAAAAACAGCCATACGGCTGGAGATGGGTCCCCCGCCCAAAGAGCCAGCAGGGAAAACTACGCCTTGTTCTAAATCTCTTTGGGAACCGATTGCGTAGCCCCACAGACCTGGGGGCTGCGGGCTTTCCTTCTGCCTTCAGCCTTGACATGACCATTTCCCACTTGGTGCCGCGCCAGGCACAAAAATGGCTATACGGCTGAAGATAGGTCCCCCGCCCAAGGAGCCAGCAGGAAAAACTAGGCCTTGTTCTAAAGCTCTTTGGGAACCGCTTGCGTAGCCCCACAGACCTGGGGGCTGCGGTCCTTTCTGCTGCCTTCAGCCTCGAAACCACCCTTTCCCACTTGGCGCCGCGCCAGGCACAAAAATGGCCATACGGCTAGATATGGGTCCCCCGCCCAAGGAGCCAGCAGGGAAAACTATGCCTTCTTCTAAAGCTCTTTGGGAACCGCTTGTGTAGCCCCACAGACCTGGGGGCTGCGGGCTTTTCTGCTGCCTTCAGCCTCCACACCACACTTTCCCAATTGGCGCCGCGCCAGGCACAAAAACAGCCATACGGCTGGAGATGCGTCCCTCGCCGAAAGAACCAGCAGGGAAAACTAGGCCTTCTTCAAAGATCTTTGGGAAGCGATTGCGTAGCCCTACAGACCTGGGTGCTGCAGGTATTTCTGCTGCCTTCAGCCTCGACACCACCCTTTCCCACTTGGCGCCGCGCTAGGCACAAAAATGGCCATACGGCTGGAGATGGATCCCCAGCCCAAAGACCCAGCAGGGAAAACTATGCCTTGTTCTGAAGCTCTTTGGGAACCGCTTGCGTAGCACCCACAGACCTGGGGGCTGAAGGCTTTCCTGCTGCCTTCAACCTCAATATTACGCTTTCCCACTAGGTGTCGCTCCAGGCACAAAAATGGCCATAAGGCTAGATATGGGTCCCCCGCCCAAGGAGCCAGCAGGGAAAACTATGCCTTGTTCTAAAGCTATTTGGGAACCTCTTGCGTAGCCCCACAGAACTGGGGGCTGCGGGCCTTCCTGCTGCCTTCAGCCTCGACACCACCCTTTCCCTCTTGGCGCCGCACCAGGCACAAAAATGGCCATACGGCTGGAGATGGGTCCCCAGCCCAAAGACCCGGAAGGGAAAACTAGGCCTTGTTCTAAAGCTCTTTGGGAACAACTTGCGTAGCACCCACAGACCTGGGGGCTGCAGGCTTTCCTGCTGCCTTCAACCTCAATATTACGCTTTCCCACTAGGTGTCGCTCCAGGCACAAAAATGGCCATAAGGCTAGATATGGGTCCCCCGCCCAAGGAGCCAGCAGGGAAAACTAAGCCTTGTTCTAAAGCTCTTAGGGAACCTCTTGCGTAGCCCCACAGACCTGGGGGCTGCGGGCCTTCCTGCTGCCTTCAGCCTCGACACCACCCTTTCCCACTTGGCGCCGCGCCAGGCACAAAAATGGCCATACGTCTGGACAATGGTCCCCCGCCCAAGGAGCCAGCAGGGAAAACTAGGCCTTGTTCTAAAGCTCTTTGGGAACCGCTTGCGTAGCCCCACGGACCTGGGGGCTGCAGGCTTTCCTGCTGCCTTCTGCCTTGACATGACCCTTTGCCACTTGGCGCCGCGCTAGCTACAAAAATGGCCATACGGCTGGAGATGGGTCCCACGCCCAAAGAGCCAGCAGGGAAAACTATGCCTTGTTCTAATGCTCTTTGGGATCCGCTTGCGTAGCACCCACAGACCTGAGGGCTGCAGTCTTTCCTGCTGCCTTCAACCTCAATATTATGCTTTCCCACTAGGTGTCGCTCCAGGCACAAAAATGGCCATAAGGCTAGATATGGGTCCCCCGCCCAAGGAGCCAGCAGGGAAAACTATGCCTTGTTCTAAAGCTCTTTGGGAACCTCTTGCGTAGCCCCACAGACCTGGGGGCTGCGGGCCTTCCTGCTGCCTTCAGCCTCGACACCACACTTTCCCTCTTGGCGCCGCACCAGGCACAAAAATGGCCATATGGCTGGAGATGGGTCGCCCGCACAAGGAGCCAGCAGGGAAAACTAGGCCTTGATCTAAAGCTCTTTGGGAACCGCTTGCGTAGCCCCAAAGACCTGGGGGCTGCAGGTTTTTCTGCTGCCTTCAGCCTCGACACCACCCTTTCCCACTTGGCGCCGCGCCAGGCACAAAAATGGCCATACAGCTGGAGATGGTTCCCCCTACCAAACACCGAGCAGGCAAAACTAGGCCTTGTTCTAAAGCTCTTTGGGAACCGCTTGCGTAGCCCCACAGACCTGGGGTCTGCGGGCTTTCTTGCTGCCTTCAGCCTCGACACAACCCTTTCCCACTTGGTGCCACGCCAGGCACAAAAACAGCCATACGGCTGGAGATGGGTCCCCAGCCCAAAGAGCCAGCAGGGAAAACTATGCCTTGTTCTAAAGCTCTTTGGGAACCGCTTGCGTAGCCCCACAGACCTGGGGGCTGCGGGCTTTCCTGCTGCCTTCAGCCTCGACATCACCCTTTCCCACTTGGCGCCGCGCCAGGGGCAAAAACGGCAATACGGCTGGAGATGGGTCCCCCGCCCAAGGAGCCAGCAGGGAAAAATAGGCCTTGTTCTAAAGCTCTTTGGGAACCTCTTGCGTAGCCCCACAGACCTGGGGGCTGCGGGCTTTCCTGCTGCCTTCAGCCTCGACACCACCCTTTCCCACTTGGCGCCGCACCAGGCACAAAAATGGCCATATGGCTGGAGATGTGTCCCCCGCCCAAAGACCCAGAGGGGAAAACTAGACCTTGTTCTAAAGCTCTTTGGGAACCGCTTGCGTAGCACCCACAGACGTGGGGGCTGCAGGCTTTCCTGCTGCCTTCAGCCTCAATACTACGCTTTCCCACTAGGTGTTGCTCCAGGCCCAAAAATGGCCATACGGCTGGAGATGGGTCCCCCGCCCAAGGAGCCAGCAGGGAAAACTATGCCTTGTTCTAAAGCTCTTAAGGAACCGCTTGCGTAGCCCCACAGACCTGGGGATGCGAGCTTTCCTGCTGCCTTCAGCCTTGACACCACCCTTTCCCACTTGGCGCCGCGCCAGGCCCAAAAATGGCCATACGGCTGGAGATGGGTCCCCCGCCCATGGAGCCAGCAGGGAAAATTAGGCCTTCTTCTAAAGCTATTTCGGAACCGCTTGCGTAGCCCCACAGACCTGGGGGCTGCAGGCTTTTCTGCTGCCTTCAGCCTAAAAACCGCCCTTTCCACTTGGCACCGCGCCAGGCACAAAAATGGCCTTACAGCTGGAGATTGGTCCCCCGCACAACGAGCTAGCAGGGTAAAATAGGCCTTGTTCTAAAGCTCTTTGGGAACCGCTTGCATAGCCCCACAGACCTGGGGGCTGCGGGCTTTCCTGCTGCCTTCAGCCTCCACACCACCCTTTCCCACTTGGTGCCACGCCAGGCACAAAAACAGCCATACGGCTGGGGATGGGTCCCCCGCCCAAGGAGCCAGCAGGGAAAACTATGTCTTGTTCTAAAGCTCTTTGGGAACCGCTTGCGTAGCCCCCAGACCTGGGGGCTGCGGGCTTTCCTGCTGCCTTTAGCCTCGACAACACCCTTTCCCACTTGGCGTCGCGCCAGGCACAAAAATGGCCATATGGCTGGAGATGGGTCGCCCACACAAGGAGCCAGCAGGGAAAACAATGCCTTCTAAAGCGCTTTGGGAACCGCTTGCGTAGCCCAACAGACCTGGGGGCTGCGGGCTTTCCTGCTGCCTTCAGCCTCCACACCACTCTTTCCCACTTGGCGTCGCGCCAGGCACAAAAATGGCTATACGGCTGGAGATGGGTCCCCCGCCCAAGGAGCCAACAGGAAAAACTAGGCCTTGTTCTAAAGCTCTTTGGGAACCGCTTGCGTAGCCCCACAGACCTGGGGGCTGCGGTCCTTTCTGCTGCCTTCAGCCTCGAAACCACCCTTTCAAACTTGGCGCCGCGCCAGGCACAAAAATGGCCATACGGCTAGATATGGGTCCCCCGCCCAAGGAGCCAGCATGGAAAACTATGCCTTCTTCTATAGCTCTTCGGGAACCGCTTGCGTAGCCCCACAGACCTGGGGGCTACGGGCTTTCCTGCTGCCTTCAGCCTCGACATCACCCTTTCCCACTTGGCGCCGCACCAGGCACAAAAACAGCCATACGGCTGGAGATGCGTCCCTCGCCGAAAGAACCAGCAGGGAAAACTAGGCCTTCTTCAAAGACCTTTGGGAAACGATTGCGTAGCCCTACAGACCTGGGTGCTGCAGGTATTTCTGCTGCCTTCGGCCTCGACACCACCCTTTCCCACTTGGCGCGGCGCTAGGCAGAAAAATGGCCATAAGGCTGGAGATGGATCGCCAGCCCAAAGACCCAGCAGGGAAAACTATGCCTTGTTCTGAAGCTCTTTGGGAACCACTTCCATAGCACCCACAGACCTGGGGGCTGAAGGCTTTCCTGCTGCCTTCAACCTCAATATTACGCTTTCCCACTAGGTGTCGCTCCAGGCACAAAAATGGCCATAAGGCTAGATATGGGTCCCCCGCCCAAGGAGCCAGCAGGGAAAACTATGCCTTGTTCTAAAGCTCTTTGGGAACCTCTTGCGTAGCCCCACAGACCTGGGGGCTGCGGGCCTTCCTGCTGCCTTCAGCCTCAACACCACCCTTTCCCTTTTGGCGCCGCACCAGGCACAAAAATCGCCATACGGCTGGAGATGGGTCGCCCGCACAAGGAGACAGCAGGGAAAACTATGCCTTGTTCTAAAGCTCTTTGGGAACCGCTTGCGTAGCACCCACAGACCTGGGGGCTGCAGGCTTTCCTGCTGCCTTCAACCTCAATATTACTCTTTCCCACTAGGTGTCGCTCCAGGCACAAAAATGGCCATAAGGCTAGATATGGGTCACCCGCCTAAGGAGCCAGCAGGGAAAACTAAGCCTTGTTCTAAAGCTATTTGGGAACCTCTTGCGTAGCCCCACAGACCTGGGGGCTGCGGGCCTTCCTGCTGCCTTCAGCCTCGACACCACCCTTTCCCTCTTGGCGCCGCACCAGGCACAAAAATGGCCATATGGCTAGAGATGGGTCGCCCGCACAAGGAGACAGCAGGGAAAACTAGGCCTTGATCTAAAACTCTTTGGTAACCGCTTGCGTAGCCCCACAGACCTGGCGGCTGCGGGCTTTCCTGCTGCCATCAGCCTCGACATCACCCTTTCCCACTTGGCGCCGCGCCAGGGGCAAAAATGGCAATACGGCTGGAGATGGGTCCCCCGCCCAAGGAGCCAGCAGGGAAAACTAGGCCTTGTTCTAAAGCTATTAGGGAACCTCTTGCGTAGCCACACAGACCTGGGGGCTGCGGGCTTTCCTGCTGCCTTCAGCCTCAACACCACCCTTTCCCACTAGCTGTTGCTCCAGGCCCAAAAATGGCCATACGGCTGGAGATGGGTCCCCCGCACAAGGAGCCAGCAGGGAAAACTATGCCGTGTTCTAAAGCTCTATGGGAACCGCTTGCGTAGCCCCACAGACCTGGGGGCTGCGGGCTTTCCTGCTGCCTTCAGCCTCGACACCACCCTTTCCCACTTGGCGCCGCGCCAGGGGCAAAAATGGCAATACGGCTGGAGATGGGTCCCCCGCCCAAGGAGCCAGCAGGGAAAACTAGGCCTTGTTCTAAAGCTCTTAGGGAACCTCTTGCGTAGCCCCACAGACCTGGGGGCTGCGGGCTTTCCTGCTGCCTTCAGCCTCGACACCACCCTTTCCCACTTGGCGCCGCACCAGGCACAAAAATGGCCATACGGCTGGAGATGGGTCCCCCGCCCAAGGAGCCAGCAGGGAAAACTAGGCCTTGTTCTAAAGCTCTTAGGGAACCTCTTGCGTAGCCCCACAGACCTGGGGGCTGCGGGCTTTCCTGCTGCCTTCAGCCTCGACACCACCCTTTCCCACTTGGCGCCGCACCAGGCACAAAAATGGCCATACGGCTGGAGATGTGTCCCCCGCCCAAAGACCCAGAAGGGAAAACTATGCCTTGTTCTAAAGCTCTTTGGGAACCGCTTGCGTAGCACCCACAGACCTGGGGGCTGCAGACTTTCCTGCTGCCTTCAGCCTCAATACTACGCTTTCCCACTAGGTGTTGCTCCAGGCCCAAAAATGGCCATACGGCTGGAGATGTGTCCCCCGCCCAAAGACCCAGCAGGGAAAACTATGCCTTGTTCTAAAGCTCTTTGGGAACCGCTTGCGTAGCCCCACAGACCTGGGGGCTGCGGGCTTTCCTGCTGCCTTCAGCCTCGACACAACCCTTTCCCACTTGGTGCCGCGCCAGGCACAAAAATGGCCATACGGCTGGAAATGGGTCACCCGCCCAAGGAGCCAGCAGGGAAAACTAGGCCTTGTTCTAAAGCTATTTGGAAATCGCTTGCGTAGCCCCAAAGACCTGAGGGCTGCAGGCTTTTCTGCTGCCTTCAGCCTCAAAACCGCCCTTTCCACTTGGCGCCGCGCCAGGCACAAAAATGGCCATACGGCTGGAGATGGGTCCCCCGCCCAAAGACCCAGAAGGGAAAACTATGTCTTGTTCTAAAGCTCTTTGGGAACCGCTTGCGTAGCCGCACAGACCTGGGTGCTGCGGGCTTTCCTGCTGCCTTCAGCCTTGACATGACCATTTCCCACTTGGCTTCGCGCCAGGCACAAAAATGGCTATACGGCTGAAGATAGGTCCCCCGCCCAAGGAGCCAGCAGGAAAAACTAGGCCTTGTTCTAAAGCTCTTTGGGAACCGCTTGCGTAGCCCCACAGACCTGGGGGCTGCGGTCCTTTCTGCTGCCTTCAGCCTCGAAACCACCGTTTCAAACTTGGCGCCGCGCCAGGCACAAAAATGGCCATACGGCTAGATATGGGTCCCCCGCCCAAGGAGCCAGCAGGGAAAATTATGCCTTCTTCTAAAGCTCTTTGGGAACCGCTTCCGTAGCCCCACAGACCTGGGGGCTGCGGGCTTTTCTGCTGCCTTCAGCCTCCACACCACACTTTCCCAATTGGCGCCGGGCCAGGCACAAAAACAGCCATACGGCTGGAGATGCGTCCCTCGCCGAAAGAACCAGCAGGGAAAACTAGGCCTTCTTCAAAGACCTTTGGGAAACGATTACGTAGCCCTACAGACCTGGGTGCTGCAGGTATTTCTGCTGCCTTCGGCCTCGACGCCACCCTTTCCCACTTGGCGCCGCGCTAGGCACAAAAATGGCCATACGGCTGGAGATGGATCCCCAGCCCAGAGACCCAGCAGGGAAAACTATGCCTTGTTCTGAAGCTCTTTGGGAACCGCTTGCGTAGCACCCACAGACCTGGGGGCTGCAGGCTTTCCTGCTGCCTTCAACCTCAATATTACGCTTTCCCACTAGGTGTCGCTCCAGGCACAAAAATGGCCATAAGGCTAGATATGGGTCCCCCGCCCACGGAGCCAGCAGGGAAAACTATGCCTTGTTCTAAAGCTCTTTGGGAACCTCTTGCGTAGCCCCACAGAACTGGGGGCTGCGGGCCTTCCTGCTGCCTTCAGCCTCGACACCACCCTTTCCCTCTTGGCGCCGCACCAGGCACAAAAATGGCCATAAGGCTGGAGATGGGTCCCCAGCCCAAAGACCCAGCAGGGAAAACTAGGCCTTGTTCTAAAGCTCTTTGGGAACCGCTTGCGTAGCCCCACAGACCTGGGGGCTGCAGGCTTTCCTGCTGCCTTCAACCTCAATATTACGCTTTCCCACTAGGTGTCGCTCCAGGCACAAAAATGGCCATAAGGCTAGATATGGGTCCCCCGCCCAAGGAGCCAGCAGGGAAAACTATGCCGTGTTCTAAAGCTCTATGGGAACTTCTTGCGTAGCCCCACAGACCTGGGGGCTGCGGGCCTTCCTGCTGCCTTCAGCCTCGACACCACCCTTTCCCACTTGGCGCCGCGCCAGTCACAAAAATGGCCATACGTCTGGACAATGGTCCCCCGCCCAAGGAGCCAGCAGGGAAAACTAGGCCTTGTTCTAAAGCTCTTTGGGAACCGCTTGCGTAGCCCCACAGACCTGGGGGCTGCGGGCTTTCCTGCTGCCTTCAGCCTCGACACAACCCTTTCCCACTTGGTGCCACGCCAGGCACAAAAACAGCCATACGGCTGGAGATGGCTCCCCAGCCCAAAGAGCCAGCAGGGAAAACTATGCCTTGTTCTAAAGCTCTTTGGGAACCGCTTGCGTAGCCCAACGGACCTGGGGGCTGCGGGCTTTCCTGCTGCCTTCAGCCTCGACATCACCCTTTCCAACTTGGCGCCGCGCCAGGGGCAAAAATGGCAATACGGCTGGAGATGGGTCCCCCGCCCAAGGAGCCAGCAGGGAAAATTAGGCCTTGTTCTAAAGCTATTAGGGAACCTCTTGCGTAGACCCACAGACCTGGGGGCTGCAGGCTTTCCTGCTGCCTTCAGCCTCGACACCACCCTTTCCCACTTGGCGCCGCACCAGGCACAAAAATGGCCATACGGCTGGAGATGTGTCCCCCGCCCAAAGACCCAGAAGGGAAAACTAGGCCTTGTTCTAAAGCTCTTTGGGAACCGCTTGCGTAGCACCCACAGACGTGGGGGCTGCAGGCTTTCCTGCTGGCTTCAGCCTCAATACTACGCTTTCCCACTAGGTGTTGCTCCAGGCCCAAAAATGGCCATACGGCTGGAGATGGGTCCCCCGCCCAAGGAGCCAGCAGGGAAAACTATGCCTTGTTCTAAAGCTCTTAAGGAACCGCTTGCGTAGCACCCACAGACGTGGGGGCTGCAGGCTTTCCTGCTGCCTTCAGCCTCAATACTACGCTTTCCCACTAGGTGTTGCTCCAGGCCCAAAAATGGCCATACGGCTGGAGATGGGTCCCCCGCCCAAGGAGCCAGCAGGGAAAACTATGCCTTGTTCTAAAGCTCTTAAGGAACCGCTTGCGTAGCACCCACAGACCTGGGGGCTGCAGGCTTTCCTGCTGCCTTCAGCCTCAATACTACGCTTTCCCACTAGGTGTTGCTCCAGGCCCAAAAATGGCCATACGGCTGGAGATGGGTCCCCCGCCCAAGGAGCCAGCAGGGAAAACTATGCCTTGTTCTAAAGCTCTTAAGGAACCGCTTGCGTAGCCCCACAGACCTGGGGATGCGAGCTTTCCTGCTGCCTTCAGCCTCGACATCACCCTTTCCCACTTGGCGCCGCGCCAGGCACAAAAATGGCCATACGGCTGGAGATGGGTCCCCCGCACAACGAGCTAGCAGGGTAAAATAGGCCTTGTTCTAAAGCTCTTTGGGAACCGCTTGCATAGCCCCACAGACCTGGGGGCTGCGGGCTTTCCTGCTACCTTCAGCCTCCACACCACCCTTTCCCACTTGGTGCCACGCCAGGCACAAAAACAGCCATACGGCTGGGGATGGGTCCCCCGCCCAAGGAGCCAGCAGGGAAAACTATGTCTTGTTCTAAAGCTCTTTGGGAACCGCTTGCGTAGCCCCACAGACCTGGGGGCTGCGGGCTTTCCTGCTGCCTTCAGCCTCGACAACACCCTTTCCCACTTGGCGTCGCGCCAGGCACAAAAATGGCCATATGGCTGGAGATGGGTCGCCCACACAAGGAGCCAGCAGGGAAAATAATGCCTTCTTCTAAAGCTCTTTGGGAACCGCTTGCGTAGCCCAACAGACCTGGGGGCTGTGGGCTTTCCTGCTGCCTTCAGCCTCCACACCACTCTTTCCCACTTGGCGTCGCGCCAGGCACAAAAATGGCTATACGGCTGGAGATGGGTCCCCCGCCCAAGGAGCCAACAGGGAAAACTAGGCCTTCTTCTAAAGCTCTTTGGGAACCGCTTGCGTAGCCCCAAAGACCTGGGGGCTACAGGTATTTCTGCTGCCTTCAGCCTCGACACCACCCTTTCCACTTGGCGTCGCGCCAGGCACAAAAACAGCCATACGGCTGGAGATGGGTCCCCCGCCCAAAGAGCCAGCAGGGAAAACTACGCCTTGTTCTAAAGCTCTTTGGGAACCGCTTGCGTAGCCCCACAGACGTTGGGGCTGCGGGCTTTCCTGCTGCCTTCAGCCTTGACATGACCATTTCCTACGTGGTGCCGCGCCAGGCACAAAATTGGCTATACGGCTGGAGATGGGTCCCCCGCCCAAGGAGCCAGCAGGAAAAACTAGGCCTTGTTCTAAAGCTCTTTGGGAACCGCTTGCGTAGCCCCACAGACCTGGGGGCTGCGGGCTTTTCTGCTGCCTTCAGCCTCCACACCACACTTTCCCAATTGGCGCCGGGCCAGGCACAAAAACAGCCATACGGCTGGAGATGCGTCCCTCGCCGAAAGAACCAGCAGGGAAAACTAGGCCTTCTTCAAAGATCTTTGGGAAACGATTGCGTAGCCCTACAGACCTGGGTGCTGCAGGTATTTCTGCTGCCTTCAGCCTCGACACCACCCTTTCCCACTTGGCGCGGCGCTAGGCACAAAAATGGCCATACGGCTGGAGATGGATCCCCAGCCCAAAGACCCAGCAGGGAAAACTATGCCTTGTTCTGAAGCTCTTTGGGAACCGCTTGCATAGCACCCACAGACCTGGGGGCTGCAGGCTTTCCTGCTGCCTTCAACCTCAATATTACGCTTTCCCACTAGGTGTCGCTCCAGGCCCAAAAATGGCCATAAGGCTAGATAAGGGTCCCCCGCCCAAGGAGCCAGCAGGGAAAACTATGCCTTGTTCTAAAGGTATTTGGGAACCTCTTGCGTAGCCCCACAGACCTGGGGGCTGCGGGCCTTCCTGCTGCATTCAGCCTCGACACCACCCTTTCCCTTTTGGCGCCGCGCCAGGCACAAAAATGGCCATACGGCTGGAGATGGGTCCCCCCGCCCAAAGACCCAGCAGGGAAAACTATGCCTTGTTCTAAAGCTCTTTGGGAACCGCTTGCGTAGCACCCACAGACCTGGGGGCTGCAGGCTTTCCTGCTGCCTTCAACCTCAATATTACTCTTTCCCACTAGGTGTCGCGCCAGGCACAAAAATGGCCATAAGGCTAGATATGGGTCCCCCGCCCAAGGAGACAGCAGGGAAAACTAAGCCTTGTTCTAAAGCTCTTAGGGAACTTCTTGCGTAGCCCCACAGACCTGGGGGCTGCCGGCCTTCCTGCTGCCTTCAGCCTCGACACCACCCTTTCCCACTTGGCGCCGCGCCAGGCACAAAAATGGCCATACGTCTGGAAAATGGTCCCCGCCCAAGGAGCCAGCAGGGAAAACTAGGCCTTGTTCTAAAGCTCTTTGGGAACCGCTTGCGTAGCCCCACAGACCTGGGGGCTGCAGGCTTTCCTGCTGCCTTCTGCCTAGACATGACCCTTTGACACTTGGCCCCGCGCTAGCTACAAAAATGGCCATGTGGCTGGAGATGGGTCCCACGCCCAAAGAGCCAGCAGGGAAAACTATGCCTTGTTCTAATGCTCTTTGGGATCCGCTTGCGTAGCACCCACAGACCTGAGGGCTGCAGGCTTTCCTGCTGCCTTCAACCTCAATATTATGCTTTCCCACTAGGTGTCGCGCCAGGCACAAAAATGGCCATAAGGCTAGATATGGGTCCCCCGCCTAAGAAGCCAGCAGGATAAAATATGCCTTGTTCTAAAGCTATTTGGGAACCTCTTGCGTAGCCCCACAGACCTGGGGGCTGCGGGCCTTCCTGCTGCCTTCAGCCTCGACACCACCCTTTCCCACTTGGCGCCGCACCAGGCACAAAAATGGCCATATGGCTGGAGATGGGTCGCCCGCACAAGGAGACAGCAGGGAAAAATAGGCCTTGATCTAAAACTCTTTGGTAACCGCTTGCGTAGCCCCAAAGACCTGGGGGCTGCAGGTTTTTCTGCTGCCTTCAGCCTCGACACCACCCGTTCCCACTTGGCGCCACGCCAGGCACAAAAATGGCCATACAGCTGGAGATGGTTCCCCAGCCCAAAGACCCAGCAGGCAAAAATAGGCCTTGTTCTAAAGCTCTTTGGGAACCGCTTGCGTAGCCCCACAGACCTGGGGGCTGCGGGCTTTCCTGCTGCCTTCAGCCTCAATACTACGCTTTCCCACTAGGTGTTGCTCCAGGCCCAAAAACAGCCATACGGCTGGAGATGGGTCCCCCGCCCAAGGAGCCAGCAGGGAAAACTATGCCTTGTTCTAAAGCTCTTAGGGAACCGCTTGCGTAGCCCCACAGACCTGGGGCTGCGAGCTTTCCTGCTGCCTTCAGCCTCGACACCACCCTTTCCCACTTGGCGCCGCGCCAGGCACAAAAATGGCCATACGGCTGGAGATGGGTCCCCCGCCCAAGGAGCCAGCAGGGAAAACTATGCCTTGTTCTAAAGCTCTTTGGGAACCGCTTGCGTAGCCACAAAGACCTGGGGGCTGCAGGCTTTCCTGCTGCCTTCAGCCTCAATACTACGATTTCCCACTAGGTTTTGCTCCAGGCCCAAAAATGGCCATACGGCTGGAGATGGGTCCCCCGCCCAAGGAGCCAGCAGGGAAAACTATGCCTTGTTCTAAAGCTCTTAGGGAACCGCTTGCGTAGCCCCACAGACCTGGGGCTGCGAGCTTTCCTGCTGCCTTCAGCCTCGACACCACCCTTTCCCACTTGGCGCCGCGCCAGGCACAAAAATGGCCATACGGCTGGAGATGGGTCCCCCGCCCAAGGAGCCAGCAGGGAAAACTATGCCGTGTTCTAAAGCTCTATGGGAACCGCTTGCGTAGCCCAACAGACCTGGGGCTGCGAGCTTTCCTGCTGCCTTCAGCCTCAATACTACGATTTCCCACTAGGTGTTGCTCCAGGCCCAAAAATGGCTATACGGCTGGAGATGGGTCCCCCGCCCAAGGAGCCAGCAGGGAAAAATATGCCTTGTTCTAAAGCTCTATGGGAACCGCTTGCGTAGCCCCACAGACCTGGGGGCTGCGGGCTTTCCTGCTGCCTTCAGCCTCAATACTACGATTTCCCACTAGGTGTTGCTCCAGGCCCAAAAATGGCTATACGGCTGGAGATGGGTCCCCCGCCCAAGGAGCCAGCAGGGAAAACTATGCCTTGTTCTAAAGCTCTTAGGGAACCGCTTACGTAGCCCAACAGACCTGGGGCTGCGAGCTTTCCTGCTGCCTTCAGGCTCGACATCACCCTTTCCCACTTGGTGCCGCGCCAGGCACAAAAAAGGCCATATGGCTGGAAATGGGTCACCCGCCCAAGGAGCCAGCAGGGAAAACTAGGCCTTGTTTTAAAGCTATTTGGGAATCGCTTGCGTAGCCCCACAGACCTGGGGGCTGCAGGCTTTTCTGCTGCCTTCAGCCTCAAAACCGCCCTTTCCACTTGGCGCCGCACCAGGCAGAAAAACGGCCATACGGCTGGAGATGGGTCCCCCGCCCAAAGACCCAGAAGGGAAAACTATGCCTTGTTCTAAAGCTCTTTGGGAACCGCTTGCGTAGCCCCACAGACCTGGGGGCTGCGGGCTTTCCTGCTGCCTTCAGCCTTGACATGACCATTTCCCACTTGGTGCCGCGCCAGGCACAAAAATGGCTATACGGCTGAAGATAGGTCCCCCGCCCAAGGAGCCAGCAAGAAAAACTAGTCCTTCTTCTAAAGCTCTTTGGGAACCGCTTGCGTAGCCCCACAGACCTGGGGGCTGCGGTCCTTTCTGCTGCCTTCAGCCTCGAAACCACCCTTTCAAACTTGGCGCCGCGCCAGGCACAAAAATGGCCATACGGCTAGATATGGGTCCCCCGCCCAAGGAGCCAGCAGGGAAAACTATGACTTCTTCTAAAGCTCTTTGGGAACCTCTTGCGTAGCCCCACAGAACTGGGGGCTGCGGGCTTTTCTGCTGCCTTCAGCCTCCACACCACACTTTCCCAATTGGCGCCGTGTCAGGCACAAAAACAGCCATACGGCTGGAGATTCGTCCCTCGCCGAAAGAACCAGCAGGGAAAACTAGGCCTTCTTCAAAGATCTTTGGGAAACGATTGCGTAGCCCTACAGACCTGGGGGCTGCAGGTATTTCTGCTGCCCTCAGCCTCGACACCACCCTTTCCCACTTGGCGCCGCGCCAGGCACAAAAATGGCCATATGGCTGGAGATGGTTCCCCCACCCAAGGAGCCAGCAGGGAAAACTATGCCTTGTTCTAAAGCTCTTTGGGAACTGCTTGCGTAGCCCCAAAGACCTGGGGGCTGCAGGCTTTCCTGCTGCCTTCAGCCTCAATACTACGATTTCCCACTAGGTGTTGCTCCAGGCCCAAATATGGCTATACGGCTGGAGATGGGTCCCCCGCCCAAGGAGCCAGCAGGGAAAACTATGCCTTGTTCTAAAGCTCTTAGGGAACCGCTTGTGTAGCCCAACAGACCTGGGGCTGCGAGCTTTCCTGCTGCCTTCAGCCTCGACACCACCCTTTCCCTCTTTGCGCCGCGCCAGGCACAAAAATGGCCATACGGCTGGAGATGGGTCCCCCGCCCAAAGAGCCAGCAGGGAAAACTATGCCGTGTTCTAAAGCTCTATGGGAACCTCTTGCGGAGCCCCACAGACCTGGGGGCTGCGGGCTTTCCTGCTGCCTTCAGCCTCGACATCACCCTTTCCCACTTGGCGCCGCGCCAGGGGCAAAAATGGCAATACGGCTGGAGATGGGTCCCCCGCCCAAGGAGCCAGCAGGGAAAACTATGCCTTGTTCTAAAGCTCTTAGGGAACCTCTTGCGTAGCCCCACAGACCTGGGGGCTGCGGGCTTTCCTGCTGCCTTCAGCCTCGACATCACCCTTTCCCACTTGGCGCCGCACCAGGCACAAAAATGGCCATACGGCTGGAGATGTGTCCCCCGCCCAAAGACCCAGAAGGGAAAACTAGGCCTTGTTCTAAAGCTCTTTGGGAACCGCTTGCGTAGCACCCACAGACCTGGGGGCTGCAGGCTTTCCTGCTGCCTTCAGCCTCAATACTACGCTTTCCCACTAGGTGTTGCTCCAGGCCCAAAAATGGCCATACGGCTGGACATGGGTCCCCCGCCCAAGGAGCCAGCAGGAAAAACTAGGCCTTGTTCTAAAGCTCTTAGGGAACCGCTTGCGTAGCCCCACAGACCTGGGGGCTGCGGGCTTTCCTGCTGCCTTCAGCCTCGAAATCACCCTTTCCCACTTGGCGCCGCGCCAGGAGCAAAAATGGCCATACGGCTGGAGATGGGTCCCCCGCCCAAGGAGCCAGCAGGGAAAACTACGCCTTGTTCTAAAGCTCTTTGGGAACCGCTTGCGTAGCCCCACAGACCTGGGGGCTGCGGGCTTTCCTGCTGCCTTCTGCCTTGACATGACCCTTTGACACTTGGCGCCGCGCTAGCTACAAAAATGGCCATACGGCTGGAGATGGGTCCCACGCCCAAAGAGCCAGCAGGGAAAACTATGCCTTGTTCTAAAGCTCTTTGGGAACCGCTTGCGTAGCCCCACAGACCTGGGGGCTGCGTGCTTTCCTGCTGCCTTCAGCCTCGACACAACCCTTTCCCACTTGGTGCCGCGCCAGGCACAAAAATGGCCATATGGCTGGAAATGGGTCCCCCGCCCAAGGAGCCAGCAGGGAAAACTAGGCCTTGTTTTAAAGCTATTTGGGAATCGCTTGCGTAGCCCCAAAGACCTGGGGGCTGCAGGCTTTTCTGCTGCCTTCAGCCTCGACACCACCCTTTCCACTTGGCGCCGCGCCAGGCACAAAAATGGCCATACGGCTGGAGATGGGTCCCCCGCCCAAAGACCCAGAAGGGAAAACTATGCCTTGTTCTAAAGCTCTTTGGGAACCGCTTGCGTAGCCCCACAGACCTGGGGGCTGCGGGCTTTCCTGCTGCCTTCAGCCTTGACATGACCATTTCCCACTTGGTGCCGCGCCAGGCACAAAAATGGCTATACGGCTGAAGATAGGTCCCCCGCCCAAGGAGCCAGCAGGGAAAACTACGCCTTGTTCTAAAGCTCTTTGGGAACCGCTTGCGTAGCCCCACAGACCTGGGGGCTGCGGTCCTTTCTGCTGCCTTCAGCCTCGAAACCACCCTTTCAAACTTGGCGCCGCGCCAGGCACAAAAATGGCCATACGGCTAGATATGGGTCCCCCGCCCAAGGAGCCAGCAGGGAAAACTATGCCTTCTTCTAAAGCTCTTTGGGAACCTCTTGCGTAGCCCCACAGAACTGGGGGCTGCGGACTTTTCTGCTGCCTTCAGCCTCCACACCACACTTTCCCAATTGGCGCCGCGCCAGGCACAAAAACAGCCATACGGCTGGAGATGCGTCCCTCGCCGAAAGAACCAGCAGGGAAAACTAGGCCTTCTTCAAAGATCTTTGGGAAACGATTGCGTAGCCCTACAGACCTGGGGGCTGAAGGTATTTCTGCTGCCTTCAGCCTCGACACCACCCTTTCCCACTTGGCGCCGCGCTAGGCACAAAAATGGCCATACGGCTGGAGATGGATCCCCAGCCCAAAGACCCAGAAGGGAAAACTATGCCTTGTTCTGAAGCTCTTTGGGAACCGCTTGGGTAGCACCCACAGACCTGGGGGCTGCAGGCTTTCCTGCTGCCTTCAACCTCAATATTACGCTTTCCCACTAGGTGTCGCTCCAGGCACAAAAATGGCCGTACGGCTAGATATGGGTCCCCCGCCCAAGGAGCCAGCAGGGAAAACTAGGTCTTGTTCTAAAGCTATTTGGGAACCTCTTGCGTAGCCCCACAGAACTGGGGGCTGCGGGCCTTCCTGCTGCCTTCAGCCTCGACACCACCCTTTCCCTCTTGGCGCCGCACCAGGCACAAAAATGGCCATACGGCTGGAGATGGGTCCCCAGCCCAAAGACCCAGCAGGGAAAACTATGCCTTGTTCTAAAGCTCTTTGGGAACCGCTTGCGTAGCCCCACAGACCTGGGGGCTGCGGGCCTTCCTGCTGCCTTCAGCCTTGACATGACCATTTCCCACTTGGTGCCGCGCCAGGCACAAAAATGGCCATACGGCTGGACAATGGTCCACCGCCCAAGGAGCCAGCAGGGAAAACTAGGCCTTGTTCTAAAGCTCTTTGGGAACCGCTTGCGTAGCCCCACAGAACTGGGGGCTGCGGGCCTTCCTGCTGCCTTCAGCCTCGACACTACCCTTTCCCTCTTGGCGCCGCACCAGGCACAAAAATGGCCATATGGCTGGAGATGGGTCGCCCGCAAAAGGAGCCAGCAGGGAAAACTAGGCCTTGATCTAAAACTCTTTGGGAACCGCTTGCGTAGCCCCAAAGACCTGGGGGCTGCAGGTTTTTCTGCTGCCTTCAGCCTCGACACCACCCTTTCCCACTTGGTGCCACGCCAGGCACAAAAACAGCCATACGGCTGGAGATGGGTCCCCAGCCCAAAGAGCCAGCATGGAAAACTATGCCTTGTTCTAAAGCTCTTTGGGAACCGCTTGCGTAGCCCCACAGACCTGGGGGCTGCGGGCTTTCCTGCTGCCTTCAGCCTCGACATCACCCTTTCCCACTTGGCGCCGCGCCAGCGGCAAAAATGGCAATACGGCTGGAGATGGGTCCCCCGCCCAAGGAGCCAGCAGGGAAAACTAGGCCTTGTTCTAAAGCTCTTAGGGAACCTCTTGCGTAGCCCCACAGACCTGGGGGCTGCAGGCTTTCCTGCTGCCTTCAGCCTCGACATCACCCTTTCCCACTTGGCGCCGCACCAGGCACAAAAATGGCCATACGGCTGGAGATGTGTCCCCCGCCCAAAGACCCAGAAGGGAAAACTAGGCCTTGTTCTAAAGCTCTTTGGGAACCGCTTGCGTAGCACCCACAGACCTGGGGGCTGCAGGCTTTCCTGCTGCCTTCAGCCTCAATACTACGCTTTCCCACTAGGTGTTGCTCCAGGCCCAAAAATGGCCATACGGCTGGAGATGGGTCCCCCGCCCAAGGAGCCAGCAGGGAAAACTACGCCTTGTTCTAAAGCTCTTAGGGAACCGCTTGCGTAGCCCCACAGACCTGGGGGCTGCGGGCTTTCCTGCTGCCTTCTGCCTTGACATGACCCTTTGACACTTGGCGCCGCGCTAGCTACAAAAATGGCCATACGGCTGGAGATGGGTCCCACGCCCAAAGAGCCAGCAGGGAAAACTATGCCTTGTTCTAAAGCTCTTTGGGAACCGCTTGCGTAGCCCCACAGACCTGGGGGCTGCGTGCTTTCCTGCTGCCTTCAGCCTCGACACAACCCTTTCCCACTTGGTGCCGCGCCAGGCACAAAAATGGCCATATGGCTGGAAATGGGTCCCCCGCCCAAGGAGCCAGCAGGGAAAACTAGGCTTTGTTTTAAAGCTATTTGGGAATCGCTTGCGTAGCCCCAAAGACCTGGGGGCTGCAGGCTTTCCTGCTGCCTTCAGCCTCAAAACCGCCCTTTCCACTTGGCGCCGCGCCAGGCACAAAAATGGCCATACGGCTGGAGATGGGTCCCCCGCCCAAAGAGCCAGAAGGGAAAACTATGCCTTGTTCTAAAGCTCTTTGGGAACCGCTTGCGTAGCCCCACAGACCTGGGGGCTGCGGGCTTTCCTGCTGCCTTCAGCCTTGACATGACCATTTCCCACTTGGTGCCGCGCCAGGCACAAAAATGGCTATACGGCTGAAGATAGGTCCCCCGCCCAAGGAGCCAGCAGGGAAAACTACGCCTTGTTCTAAAGCTCTTTGGGAACCGCTTGCGTAGCCCCACAGACCTGGGGGCTGCGGTCCTTTCTGCTGCCTTCAGCCTCGAAACCACCCTTTCAAACTTGGCGCCGCGCCAGGCACAAAAATGGCCATACGGCTAGATATGGGTCCCCCGCCCAAGGAGCCAGCAGGGAAAACTATGCCTTCTTCTAAAGCTCTTTGGGAACCTCTTGCGTAGCCCCACAGAACTGGGGGCTGCGGACTTTTCTGCTGCCTTCAGCCTCCACACCACACTTTCCCAATTGGCGCCGCGCCAGGCACAAAAACAGCCATACGGCTGGGGATGCGTCCCTCGCCGAAAGAACCAGCAGGGAAAACTAGGCCTTCTTCAAAGATCTTTGGGAAACGATTGCGTAGCCCTACAGACCTGGGGGCTGCAGGTATTTCTGCTGCCTTCAGCCTCGACACCACCCTTTCCCACTTGGCGCCGCGCTAGGCACAAAAATGGCCATACGGCTGGAGATGGATCCCCAGCCCAAAGAGCCAGCAGGGAAAACTATGCCTTGTTCTGAAGCTCTTTGGGAACCGCTTGCGTAGCACCCACAGACCTGGGGGCTGCAGGCTTTCCTGCTGCCTTCAACCTCAATATTACGCTTTCCCACTAGGTGTCGCTCCAGGCACAAAAATGGCCATACGGCTAGATATGGGTCCCCCGCCCAAGGAGCCAGCAGGGAAAACTAGGTCTTGTTCTAAAGCTATTTGGGAACCTCTTGCGTAGCCCCACAGAACTGGGGGCTGCGGGCCTTCCTGCTGCCTTCAGCCTCGACACCACCCTTTCCCTCTTGGCGCCGCACCAGGCACAAAAATGGCCATACGGCTGGAGATGGGTCCCCAGCCCAAAGACCCAGCAGGGAAAACTATGCCTTGTTCTAAAGCTCTTAGGGAACCGCTTGCGTAGCCCCACAGACCTGGGGGCTGCGGGCCTTCCTGCTGCCTTCAGCCTTGACATGACCATTTCCCACTTGGTGCCGCGCCAGGCACAAAAATGGCCATACGGCTGGACAATGGTCCACCGCCCAAGGAGCCAGCAGGGAAAACTAGGCCTTGTTCTAAAGCTCTTTGGGAACCGCTTGCGTAGCCCCACAGAACTGGGGGCTGCGGGCCTTCCTGCTGCCTTCAGCCTCGACACCACCCTTTCCCTCTTGGCGCCGCACCAGGCACAAAAATGGCCATATGGCTGGAGATGGGTCGCCCGCAAAAGGAGCCAGCAGGGAAAACTAGGCCTTGATCTAAAACTCTTTGGGAACCGCTTGCGTAGCCCCAAAGACCTGGGGGCTGCAGGTTTTTCTGCTGCCTTCAGCCTCGACACCACCCTTTCCCACTTGGTGCCACGCCAGGCACAAAAACAGCCATACGGATGGAGATGGGTCCCCAGCCCAAAGAGCCAGCAGGGAAAACTATGCCTTGTTCTAAAGCTCTTTGGGAACCGCTTGCGTAGCCCCTCAGACCTGGGGGCTGCGGGCTTTCCTGCTGCCTTCAGCCTAGACATCACCCTTTCCCACTTGGCGCCGCGCCAGCGGCAAAAATGGCAATACGGCTGGAGATGGGTCCCCCGCCCAAGGAGCCAGCAGGGAAAACTAGGCCTTGTTCTAAAGCTCTTAGGGAACCTCTTGCGTAGCCCCACAGACCTGGGGGCTGCGGGCTTTCCTGCTGCCTTCAGCCTCGACATCACCCTTTCCCACTTGGCGCCGCACCAGGCACAAAAATGGCCATACGGCTGGAGATGTGTCCCCCGCCCAAAGACCCAGAAGGGAAAACTAGGCCTTGTTCTAAAGCTCTTTGGGAACCGCTTGCGTAGCACCCACAGACCTGGGGGCTGCAGGCTTTCCTGCTGCCTTCAGCCTCAATACTACGCTTTCCCACTAGGTGTTGCTCCAGGCCCAAAAATGGCCATACGGCTGGAGATGGGTCCCCCGCCCAAGGAGCCAGCAGGGAAAACTACGCCTTGTTCTAAAGCTCTTAGGGAACCGCTTGCGTAGCCCCACAGACCTGGGGGCTGCGGGCTTTCCTGCTGCCTTCAGCCTCGAAATCACCCTTTCCCACTTGGCGCCGCGCCAGGAGCAAAAATGGCCATACGGCTGGAGATGGGTCCCCCGCACAAGGAGCCAGCAGGGAAAACTAAGCCTTGTTCTAAAGCTCTTTGGGAACCGCTTGCGTAGCCCCACAGACCTGGGGGCTGCGGGCTTTCCTGCTGCCTTCTGCCTTGACATGACCCTTTGACACTTGGCGCCGCGCTAGCTACAAAAATGGCCATACGGCTGGAGATGGGTCCCACGCCCAAAGAGCCAGCAGGGAAAACTATGCCTTGTTCTAAAGCTCTTTGGGAACCGCTTGCGTAGCCCCACAGACCTGGGGGCTGCGTGCTTTCCTGCTGCCTTCAGCCTCGACACAACCCTTTCCCACTTGGTGCCGCGCCAGGCACAAAAATGGCCATATGGCTGGAAATGGGTCCCCCGCCCAAGGAGCCAGCAGGGAAAACTAGGCCTTGTTTTAAAGCTATTTGGGAATCGCTTGCGTAGCCCCAAAGACCTGGGGGCTGCAGGCTTTTCTGCTGCCTTCAGCCTCAAAACCGCCCTTTCCACTTGGCGCCGCGCCAGGCACAAAAATGGCCATACGGCTGGAGATGGGTCCCCCGCCCAAAGACCCAGAAGGGAAAACTATGCCTTGTTCTAAAGCTCTTTGGGAACCGCTTGCGTAGCCCCACAGACCTGGGGGCTGCGGGCTTTCCTGCTGCCTTCAGCCTTGACATGACCATTTCCCACTTGGTGCCGCGCCAGGCACAAAAATGGCTATACGGCTGAAGATAGGTCCCCCGCCCAAGGAGCCAGCAGGGAAAACTACGCCTTGTTCTAAAGCTCTTTGGGAACCGCTTGCGTAGCCCCACAGACCTGGGGGCTGCGGTCCTTTCTGCTGCCTTCAGCCTCGAAACCACCCTTTCAAACTTGGCGCCGCGCCAGGCACAAAAATGGCCATACGGCTAGATATGGGTCCCCCGCCCAAGGAGCCAGCAGGGAAAACTATGCCTTCTTCTAAAGCTCTTTGGGAACCTCTTGCGTAGCCCCACAGAACTGGGGGCTGCGGACTTTTCTGCTGCCTTCAGCCTCCACACCACACTTTCCCAATTGGTGCCGCGCCAGGCACAAAAACAGCCATACGGCTGGAGATGCGTCCCTCGCCGAAAGAACCAGCAGGGAAAACTAGGCCTTCTTCAAAGATCTTTGGGAAACGATTGCGTAGCCCTACAGACCTGGGGGCTGCAGGTATTTCTGCTGCCTTCAGCCTCGACACCACCCTTTCCCACTTGGCGCCGCGCTAGGCACAAAAATGGCCATACGGCTGGAGATGGATCCCCAGCCCAAAGACCCAGAAGGGAAAACTATGCCTTGTTCTGAAGCTCTTTGGGAACCGCTTGCGTAGCACCCACAGACCTGGGGGCTGCAGGCTTTCCTGCTGCCTTCAACCTCAATATTACGCTTTCCCACTAGGTGTCGCTCCAGGCACAAAAATGGCCATACGGCTAGATATGGGTCCCCCGCCCAAGGAGCCAGCAGGGAAAACTAGGTCTTGTTCTAAAGCTATTTGGGAACCTCTTGCGTAGCCCCACAGAACTGGGGGCTGCGGGCCTTCCTGCTGCCTTCAGCCTCGACACCACCCTTTCCCTCTTGGCGCCGCACCAGGCACAAAAATGGCCATACGGCTGGAGATGGGTCCCCAGCCCAAAGACCCAGCAGGGAAAACTATGCCTTGTTCTAAAGCTCTTTGGGAACCGCTTGCGTAGCCCCACAGACCTGGGGGCTGCGGGCCTTCCTGCTGCCTTCAGCCTTGACATGACCATTTCCCACTTGGTGCCGCGCCAGGCACAAAAATGGCCATACGGCTGGACAATGGTCCACCGCCCAAGGAGCCAGCAGGGAAAACTAGGCCTTGTTCTAAAGCTCTTTGGGAACCGCTTGCGTAGCCCCACAGAACTGCGGGCTGCGGGCTTTCCTGCTGCCTTCAGCCTCGACATCACCCTTTCCCACTTGGCGCCGCGCCAGCGGCAAAAATGGCAATACGGCTGGAGATGGGTCCCCCGCCCAAGGAGCCAGCAGGGAAAACTAGGCCTTGTTCTAAAGCTCTGTGGGAACCGCTTGCGTAGCCCCACAGACCTGGGGGCTGCGGGCTTTCCTGCTGCCTTCAGCCTCGACACCACCCTTTCCCACTTGGCGCCGCACCAGGCACAAAAATGGCCATACGGCTGGAGATGTGTCCCCCGCCCAAAGACCCAGAGAGGAAAACTAGGCCTTGTTCTAAAGCTCTTTGGGAACCGCTTGCGTAGCACCCACAGACCTGGGGGCTGCAGGCTTTCCTGCTGCCTTCAGCCTCGAAATCACCCTTTCCCACTTGGCGCCGCGCCAGGCACAAAAATGGCCATACGGCTGGAGATGGGTCCCCCGCCCATGGAGCCAGCAGGGAAAACTAGGCCTTGTTCTTAAGCTCTTTGGGAACCGCTTGCGTAGCCCCACAGACCTGGGGGCTGCAGGCTTTTCTGCTGCCTTCAGACTCAAAACCGCCCTTTCCACTTGGCACCGCGCCAGGCACAAAAATGGCCTTACAGCTGGAGATGGGTCCCCCGCACAACGAGCTAGCAGGGTAAAATAGGCCTTGTTCTAAAGCTCTTTGGGAACCGCTTGCGTAGCCCCAAAGACCTGGGGGGTACAGGTATTTCTGCTGCCTTCAGGCTCCACACCACACTTTCCACTTGGCGCCGCGCCAGGCACAAAAATGGCCATATGGCTGGAGATGGTTCCCCCACCCAAGGAGCCAGCAGGGAAAACTATGCCTTGTTCTAAAGCTCTTTGGGAACCGCTTGCGGAACCCCACAGACCTGGGGGCTGCGGGCTGTCCTGCTGCCTTCAGCCTCGACACCACCCTTTCCCACTTGGTGCCACGCCAGGCACAAAAACAGCCATACGGCTGGAGATGGGTCCCCCGCCCAAAGAGCCAGCAGGGAAAACTACGCCTTGTTCTAAAGCTCTTTGGGAACCGCTTGCGTAGCCCCACAGACCTGGGGGCTGCGGTCCTTTCTGCTGCCTTCAGCCTCGAAACCACCCTTTCAAACTTGGCGCCGCGCCAGGCACAAAAATGGCCATACGGCTAGATATGGGTCCCCCGCCCAAGGAGCCAGCAGGGAAAACTATGCCTTCTTCTAAAGCTCTTTGGGAACCGCTTGCGTAGCCCCACAGACCTGGGGGCTGCGGGCTTTTCTGCTGCCTTCAGCCTCCACACCACCCTTTCCCAATTGGCGCCGCGCTAGGCACAAAAACAGCCATACGGCTGGAGATGCGTCCCTCGCCCAAGGAGCCAGCAGGGAAAACTATGCCGTGTTCTGAAGCTCTATGGGAACCGCTTGCGTAGCCCCACAGACCTGGGGGCTGCGGGCTTTCCTGCTGCCTTCAGCCTCAGCATCACCCTTTCCCACTTGGCGCCGCGCCAGGGGCAAAAATGGCCATGCGGCTGGAGATGGGTACCCCGCCCATGGAGCCAGCAGGGAAAACTAGGCCTTGTTCTAAAGCTCTTAGGGAACCGCTTGCGTAGCCCCACAGACCTGGGGGCTGCAGGCTTTTCTGCTGCCTTCAGACTCAAAACCGCCCTTTCCACTTGGCGCCGCGCCAGGCACAAAAATGGCCTTACAGCTGGAGATGGGTCCCCCGCACAACGAGCTAGGAGGGTAAAATAGGCCTTGTTCTAAAGCTCTTTGGGAACTGCTTGCATAGCCCCACAGACCTGGGGGCTGCGGGCTTTCCTGCTGCCTTCAGCTTCCACACCACCCTTTCCCACTTGGTGCCACGCCAGGCACAAAAACAGCCATACGGCTGGAGATGGGTCCCCCGCCCAAGGAGCCAGCAGGGAAAACTATGTCTTGTTCTAAAGCTCTTTGGGAACCGCTTGCGTAGCACCCACAGACCTGGGGGCTGCAGGCTTTCCTGCTGCCTTCAGCCTCAATACTACGCTTTCCCACTAGGTGTTGCTCCAGCCCCAAAAATGGCCATACGGCTGGAGATGGGTCCCCCGCCCAAGGAGCCAGCAGGGAAAACTATGCCTTGTTCTAAAGCTCTTAAGGAACTGCTTGCGTAGCCCCACAGACCTGGGGATGCGAGCTTTCCTGCTGCCTTCAGCCTTGACACCACCCTTTCCCACTTGGCGCCGCGCCAGGCACAAAAATGGCCATACGGCTGGAGATGGGTCCCACGCCCATGGAGCCAGCAGGGAAAACTAGGCCTTGTTCTAAAGCTCTTAGGGAACCTCTTGTGTAGCCCCACAGACCTGGGGGCTGCGGGCTTTCCTGCTGCCTTCAGCCTCAACACCACCCTTTTCAACTTGGCGCCGCACCAGGCACAAAAATGGCCATACGGCTGGAGATGTGTCCCCCGCCCAAAGACCCAGAAGGGAAAACTATGCCTTGTTCTAAAGCTCTTTGGGAACCGCTTGCGTAGCACCCACAGACCTGGGGGCTGCAGGCTTTCCTGCTGCCTTCAGCCTCAATACTACGCTTTCCCATTAGGTTTTGCTCCAGGCCCAAAAATGGCCATACGGCTGGAGATGGGTCCCCCGCCCAAGGAGCCAGCAGGGAAAACTACGCCTTGTTCTAAAGCTCTTAGGGAACCGCTTGCGTAGCCCAACAGACCTGGGGGCTGCGGGCTTTCCTGCTGTCTACAGCCTCGAAATCACCCTTTCCCACTTGGCGCCGCGCCAGGAGCAAAAATGGCCATACGGCTGGAGATGGGTCCCCCACACAAGGAGCCAGAAGGGAAAACTATGCCTTGTTCTAAAGCTCTTTGGGAACCGCTTGCGTAGCCCCACAGACCTGGGGGCTGCGGGCTTTCCTGCTGCCTTCTGCCTTGACATGACCCTTTGACAATTGGCCCCGCGCTAGCTAGAAAAATGGCCATACGGCTGGAGATGGGTCCCCCGCCCAAAGAGCCAGCAGGGAAAACTATGCCTTGTTCTAAAGCTCTTTGGGAACCGCTTGTTTAGCCCCACAGACCTGGGGGCTGCGGGCTTTCCTGCTGCCTTCAACCTCAATATTATGCTTTCCCACTAGGTGTCGCTCCAGGCACAAAAATGGCCATAAGGCTAGATATGGGTCCCCCGCCCAAGGAGCCAGCAGGGAAATCTATGCCTTGTTCTAAAGCTATTTGGGAACCTCTTGCGTAGCCCCACAGACCTGGGGGCTGCGGGCCTTCCTGCTGCCTTCAGCCTCGACACCACCCTTTCCCTCTTGGCGCCGCACCAGGCACAAAAATGGCCATATGGCTGGAGATGGGTCGCCCGCACAAGGAGCCAGCAGGGAAAACTAGGCCTTGATCTAAAACTCTTTGGGAACCGCTTGCGTAGCCCCAAAGACCTGGGGGCTGCAGGTTTTTCTGCTGCCTTCAGCCTCGACACCACCCTTTCCCACTTGGCGCCGCGCCAGGCACAAAAATGGCCATACAGCTGGAGATGGTTCCCCCTCCCAAAGACCCAGCAGGGAAAAATAGGCCTTGTTCTAAAGCTCTTTGGGAACCGCTTGCGTAGCACCCACAGACCTGGGGGCTGCGGGCCTTCCTGCTGCCTTCAGCCTTGACATGACCATTTCCCACTTGGTGCCGCGCCAGGCACAAAAATGGCCATACGGCTGGACAATGGTCCACCGCCCAAGGAGCCAGCAGGGAAAACTAGGCCTTGTTCTAAAGCTCTTTGGGAACCGCTTGCGTAGCCCCACAGAACTGCGGGCTGCGGGCTTTCCTGCTGCCTTCAGCCTCGACATCACCCTTTCCCACTTGGCGCCGCGCCAGCGGCAAAAATGGCAATACGGCTGGAGATGGGTCCCCCGCCCAAGGAGCCAGCAGGGAAAACTAGGCCTTGTTCTAAAGCTCTGTGGGAACCGCTTGCGTAGCCCCACAGACCTGGGGGCTGCGGGCTTTCCTGCTGCCTTCAGCCTCGACACCACCCTTTCCCACTTGGCGCCGCACCAGGCACAAAAATGGCCATACGGCTGGAGATGTGTCCCCCGCCCAAAGACCCAGAAGGGAAAACTAGGCCTTGTTCTAAAGCTCTTAGGGAACCTCTTGCGTAGCCCCACAGACCTGGGGGCTGCGGGCTTTCCTGCTGCCTTCAGCCTCGACACCACCCTTTCCCACTTGGCGCCGCACCAGGCACAAAAATGGCAATACGGCTGGAGATGTGTCCCCCGCCCAAAGACCCAGAAGGGAAAACTAGGCCTTCTTCTAAAGCTCTTTGGGAACCGCTTGCGTAGCACCCACAGACCTGGGGGCTGCAGGCTTTCCTGCTGCCTTCAGCCTCAATACTACGCTTTCCCACTAGGTGTTGCTCCAGGCCCAAAAATGGCCATACGGCTGGAGATGGGTCCCCCGCCCAAGGAGCCAGCAGGGAAAACTATGCCTTGTTCTAAAGCTCTTTGGGAACCGCTTGCGTAGCCCCAAAGACCTGGAGGCTGCAGGCTTTCCTGCTGCATTCAGCCTCAATAGTACGATTTCCCACTAGGTGTTGCTCCAGGCCCAAAAATGGCCATACGGCTGGAGATGGGTCCCCCGCCCAAGGAGCCAGCAGGGAAAACTAGGCCTTGTTCTAAAGCTCTTAGGGAACCTCTTGCGTAGCCCCACAGACCTGGGGGCTGCAGGCTTTCCTGCTGCCTTCAGCCTCGACACCACCCTTTCCCACTTGGTGCCACGCCACGCACAAAAACAGCCATACGGCTGGAGATGGGTCCCCTGCCCAAAGAGCCAGCAGGGAAAACTACGCCTTGTTCTAAAGCTCTTTGGGAACCGCTTGCGTAGCCCCACAGAACTGGGGGCTGCGGGCTTTCCTGCTGCCTTCAGCCTTGACATGACCATTTCCCACTTGGTGCCGCGCCAGGCACAAAAATGGCTATACGGCTGAAGATAGGTCCCCGGCCCAAGGAGCCAGCAGGAAAAACTAGGCCTTGTTCTAAAGCTCTTTGGGAACCGCTTGCGTAGCCCCACAGACCTGGGGGCTGCGGTCCTTTCTGCTGCCTTCAGCCTCGAAACCACCCTTTCAAACTTGGCGCCGCGCCAGGCACAAAAATGGCCATACGGCTAGATATGGGTCCCCCGCCCAAGGAGCCAGCAGGGAAAACTATGACTTCTTCTAAAGCTCTTTGGGAACCGCTTGCGTAGCCCCACAGACCTGGGGGCTGCGGGCTTTTCTGCTGCCTTCAGCCACCACACCACACTTTCCCAATTGGCGCCGCGCCAGGCACAAAAACAGCCATACGGCTGGAGATGCGTCCCTCGCCGAAAGAACCAGCAGGGAAAACTAGGCCTTTTTCAAAGCTCTTAGGGAACCGCTTGCGTAGCCCCACAGACCTGGGGATGCGAGCTTTCCTGCTGCCTTCAGCCTTGACACCACCCTTTCCCACTTGGCGCCGCGCCAGGCACAAAAATGGCCATACGGCTGGAGATGGGTCCCCAGCCCAAAGACCCAGAAGGGAAAACTAGGCCTTGTTCTAAAGCTCTTTGGGAACCGCTTGCGTAGCCCCACAGACCTGGGGGCTGCAGGCTTTTCTGCTGCCTTCAGACTCAAAACCGCCCTTTCCCACTTGGCGCCGCACCAGGCACAAAAATGGCCATACGGCTGGAGATGGGTCCCCAGCCCAAAGACCCAGAAGGGAAAACTAGGCCTTGTTCTAAAGCTCTTTGGGAACCGCTTGCGTAGCACCCACAGACCTGGGGGCTGCAGGCTTTCCTGCTGCCTTCAACCTCAATATTACGCTTTCCCACTAGGTGTCGCGCCAGGCACAAAAATGGCCATAAGGCTAGATATGGGTCCCCCGCCCAAGGAGCGAGCAGGGAAAACTATGTCTTGTTCTAAAGCTATTTGGGAACCTCTTGCGTAGCCCCACAGACCTGCGGGCTGCGGGCCTTCCTGCTGCCTTCAGCCTCGACACCACCCTTTCCCTCTTGGCGCCGCACCAGGCACAAAAATGGCCATACAGCTGGAGATGGTTCCCCCTCCCAAAGACCCAGCAGGCAAAAATAGGCCTTGTTCTAAAGCTCTTTGGGAACCGCTTGCGTAGCCCCACAGACCTGGGGGCTGCGGGCTTTCCTGCTGCCTTCAGCCTCGACACAACCCTTTCCCACTTGGTGCCACGCCAGGCACAAAAATGGCCATACGGCTGGAGATGGGTCCCCCGCCCAAAGAGCCAGCAGGGAAAACTAGGCCTTGTTCTGAAGCTCTAAGGGAACCGCTTGCGTAGCCCCACAGACCTGGGGGCTGCGGGCTTTCCTGCTGCCTTCAGCCTCGACATCACCCTTTCCCACTTGGCGCCGCGCCAGGGGCAAAAATGGCAATACGGCTGGAGATGGGTCCCCCGCCCAAGGAGCCAGCAGGGAAAACTAGGCCTTGTTCTAAAGCTATTAGGGAACCTCTTGCGTAGCCCCACAGACCTGGGGGCTGCGGGCTTTCCTGCTGCCTTCAGCCTCGACATCACCCTTTCCCACTTGGCGCCGCACCAGGCCCAAAAATGCCCATACGGCTGGAGATGGGTCTCCCGTCCAAGGAGCCAGCAGGGAAAACTATGCCTTGTTCTAAAGCTCTTTGGGAACCGCTTGCGTAGCGACAAAGACCTGGGGGCTGCAGGCTTTCCTGCTGCCTTCAGCCTCAATACTACGCTTTCCCACTAGGTGTTGCTCCAGGCCCAAAAATGGCCATACGGCTGGAGATGGGTCCCCCGCCCAAGGAGCCAGCAGGGAAAACTATGCCTTGTTCTAAAGCTCTTAGGGAACCGCTTGCGTAGCCCCACAGACCTGGGGCTGCGAGCTTTCCTGCTGCCTTCAGCCTCAACACCACCCTTTCCCACTTGGCGCCGCGCCAGGCACAAAAATGGCCATACGGCTGGAGATGGGTCCCCCGCCCAAGGAGCCAGCAGGGAAAACTATGCCGTGTTCTAAAGCTCTATGGGAACCGCTTGCGTAGCCCCACAGACCTGGGGGCTGCGGGCTTTCCTGCTGCCTTCAGCCTCGACACCACCCTTTCTCACTTGGCGCCGCGCCAGGCACAAAAATGGCCATACGGCTGGAGATGGGTCCCCCGCCCAAGGAGCCAGCAGGGAAAACTAGGCCTTGTTCTAAAGCTCTTAGGGAACCGCTTGCGTAGCCCCACAGACCTGGGGGCTGCGGGCTTTCCTGCTGCCTTCAGCCTCGACACCACCCTTTCCCACTTGGCGCCGCACCAGGCACAAAAATGGCCATACGGCTGGAGATGTGTCCCCCGCCCAAAGACCCAGAAGGGAAAACTAGGCCTTGTTCTAAAGCTCTTTGGGAACCGCTTGCGTAGCACCCACAGACCTGGGGGCTGCAGGCTTTCCTGCTGCCTTCAGCCTCAATACTACGCTTTCCCACTAGGTGTTGCTCCAGGCCCAAAAATGGCCATACGGCTGGAGATGGGTCCCCCGCCCAAGGAGCCAGCAGGGAAAACTATGCCTTGTTCTAAAGCTCTTAAGGAACCGCTTGCGTAGCCCCACAGACCTGGGGGCTGCAGGCTTTCCTGCTGCCTTCAGCCTCAATACTACGATTTCCCACTAGGTGTTGCTCCAGGCCCAAAAATGGGTATACGGCTGGAGATGGGTCCCCCGCCCAAGGAGCCAGCAGGGAAAACTATGCCTTGTTCTAAAGCTCTTTGGGAACCGCTTGCGTAGCCCAACAGACCTGGGGCTGCGAGCTTTCCTGCTGCCTTCAGCCTCGACATCACCCTTTCCCACTTGGTGCCGCGCCAGGCACAAAAATGGCCATATGGCTGGAGATGGGTCACCCGTCCAAGGAGCCAGCAGGGAAAACTAGGCCTTGTTTTAAAGCTATTTGGGAATCGCTTGCGTAGCCCCACAGACCTGGGGGCTGCAGGCTTTTCTGCTGCCTTCAGCCTCAAAACCGCCCTTTCCACTTGGCGCCGCGCCAGGCACAAAAACGGCCATACGGCTGGAGATGGGTCCCCCGCCCAAAGACCCAGAAGGGAAAACTATGCCTTGTTCTAAAGCTCTTTGGGAACCGCTTGCGTAGCCCCACAGACCTGGGGGCTGCGGGCTTTCCTGCTGCCTTCAGCCTTGACATGACCATTTCCCACTTGGCGCCGCGCCAGGCACAAAAATGGCCATACGGCTAGATATGGGTCCCCCGCCCAAGGAGCCAGCAGGGAAAACTATGACTTCTTCTAAAGCTCTTTGGGAACCTCTTGCGTAGCCCCACAGACCTGGGGGCTGCGGGCTTTTCTGCTGCCTTCAGCCTCCACACCACACTTTCCCAATTGGCGCCGCGCCAGGCACAAAAACAGCCATACGGCTGGAGATGCGTCCCTCGCCGAAAGAACCAGCAGGGAAAACTAGGCCTTCTTCAAAGATCTTTGGGAAACGATTGCGTAGCCCCACAGACCTGGGGGCTGCAGGTATTTCTGCTGCCCTCAGCCTCGACACCACCCTTTCCCCCTTGGCGCCGCGCCAGGCACAAAAATGGCCATACGGCTGGAGATGGGTCCCCCGCCCAAGGAGCCAGCAGGGAAAAATATGCCGTGTTCTAAAGCTCTATGGGAACCGCTTGCGTAGCCCCACAGACCTGGGGGCTGCGGGCTTTCCTGCTGCCTTCAGCCTCGACATCACCCTTTCCCACTTGGCGCCGCGCCAGGGGCAAAAATGGCCATACGTCTGGAGATGGGTCCCCCGCCCAAGGAGCCAGCAGGGAAAACTACGCCTTGTTCTAAAGCTCTTTGGGAATCACTGACGTAGCCCCACAGACCTGGGGGCTGCGGGCTTTCCTGCTGCCTTCAGCCTCGAAATCACCCTTTCCCACTTGGCGCCGCGCCAGGAGCAAAAATGGCCATAAGGCTGGAGATGGGTCCCCCGCACAAGGAGCCAGCAGGGAAAACTAAGCCTTGTTCTAAAGCTCTTTGGGAACCGCTTGCGTAGCCCCACAGACCTGGGGGCTGCGGGCTTTCCTGCTGCCTTCTGCCTTGACATGACCCTTTGACACTTGGCGCCGCGCTAGCTACAAAAATGGCCATACGGCTGGAGATGGGTCCCACGCCCAAAGAGCCAGCAGGGAAAACTATGCCTTGTTCTAAAGCTCTTTTGGAACCGCTTGCGTAGCCCCACAGACCTGGGGGCTGCGGGCTTTCCTGCTGCCTTCAGCCTCCACACCACACTTTCCCAATTGGCGCCGCGCCAGGCACAAAAATGGCCATATGGCTGGAAATGGGTCACCCGCCCAAGGAGCCAGCAGGGAAAACTAGGCCTTGTTTTAAAGCTATTTGGGAATCGCTTGCGTAGCCCCAAAGACCTGGGGACTGCAGGCTTTTCTGCTGCCTTCAGCCTCAAAACCGCCCTTTCCACTTGGCGCCGCGCCAGGCACAAAAATGGCCATACGGCTGGAGATGGGTCCCCAGCCCAAAGACCCAGCAGGGAAAACTATGCCTTGTTATAAAGCTCTTTGGGAACCGCTTGCGTAGCCCCACAGACCTGGGGGCTGCGGGCCTTCCTGCTGCCTTCAGCCTCGACACAACCCTTTCCCACTTGGTGCCGCGCCAGGCACAAAAACAGCCATATGGCTGGAGATGCGTCCCTCGCCGAAAGAACCACCAGGGAAAACTAGGCCTTCTTCGAAGATCTTTGGGAAACGATTGCGTAGCCCTACAGACCTGGGGGCTGCAGGTATTTCTGCTGCCTTCAGCCTCGACACCACCCTTTCCCACTTGGCGCCGCGCTAGGCACAAAAATGGCCATACGGCTGGAGATGGATCCCCAGCCCAAAGACCCAGAAGGGAAAACTATGCCTTGTTCTGAAGCTCTTTGGGAACCGCTTGCGTAGCACCCACAGACCTGGGGGCTGCAGGCTTTCCTGCTGCCTTCAACCTCAATATTACGCTTTCCCACTAGGTGTCGCTCCAGGCACAAAAACGGCCATAAGGCTAGATATGGGTCCCCCGCCCAAGGAGCCAGCAGGGAAAAGTATGCCTTGTTCTAAAGCTATTTGGGAACCTCTTGCGTAGCCTTACAGAACTGGGGGCTGCGGGCCTTCCTGCTGCCTTCAGCCTCGACACCACCCTTTCCCTCTTGGCGCCGCACCAGGCACAAAAATGGCCATACGGCTGGAGATGGGTCCCCAGCCCAAAGACCCAGCAGGGAAAACTATGCCTTGATATAAAGCTCTTTGGGAACCGCTTGCGTAGCCCCACAGACCTGGGGGCTGCGGGCCTTCCTGCTGCCTTCAGCCTCGACACAACCCTTTCCCACTTGGTGCCGCGCCAGGCACAAAAATGGCCATACGTCTGGACAATGGTCCACCGCCCAAGGAGCCAGCAGGGAAAACTAGGCCTTGTTCTAAAGCTCTTTGGGAACCGCTTGCGTAGCCCCACAGACCTGGGGGCTGCAGGCTTTTCTGCTGCCTTCTGCCTTGACATGACCCTTTGCCACTTGGCCCCGCGCTAGCTACAAAAATGGCCATACCGCTGGAGATGGGTCCCACGCCCAAAGAGCCAGCAGGGAAAACTATGCCTTGTTCTAAAGCTCTTTGGGATCCGCTTGCGTAGCACCCACAGACCTGAGGGCTGCAGGCTTTCCTGCTGCCTTCAACCTCAATATTATGCTTTCCCACTAGGTGTCGCTCCAGGCACAAAAATGGCCATAAGGCTAGATATGGGTCCCCCGCCCAAGGAGCCAGCAGGGAAATCTATGCCTTGTTCTAAAGCTACTTGGGAACCTCTTGCGTAGCCCCACAGACCTGGGGGCTGCGGGCCTTCCTGCTGCCTTCAGCCTCGACACCACCCTTTCCCTCTTGGCGCCGCACCAGGCACAAAAATGGCCATATGGCTGGAGATGGGTCGCCCGCAAAAGGAGCCAGCAGGGAAAACTAGGCCTTGATCTAAAACTCTTTGGGAACCGCTTGCGTAGCCCCAAAGACCTGGGGGCTGCAGGTTTTTCTGCTGCCTTCAGCCTCGACACCACCCTTTCCCACTTGGTGCCACGCCAGGCACAAAAACAGCCATACGGCTGGAGATGGGTCCCCAGCCCAAAGAGCCAGCAGGGAAAACTATGCCTTGTTCTAAAGCTCTTTTGGAACCGCTTGCGTAGCCCCACAGACCTGGGGGCTGCGGACTTTCCTGCTGCCTTCAGCCTCGACATCACCCTTTCCCACTTGGCGCCGCGCCAGCGGCAAAAATGGCAATACGGCTGGAGATGGGTCCCCCGCCCAAGGAGCCAGCAGGGAAAACTAGGCCTTGTTCTAAAGCTCTGTGGGAACCGCTTGCGTAGCCCCACAGACCTGGGGGCTGCGGGCTTTCCTGCTGCCTTCAGCCTCGACACCACCCTTTCCCACTTGGCGCCGTGCCAGGCACAAAAATGGCCATACGGCTGGAGATGTGTCCCCCGCCCAAAGACCCAGAGGGGAAAACTAGACCTTGTTCTAAAGCTCTTTGGGAACCGCTTGCGTAGCACCCACAGACCTGGGGGCTGCAGGCTTTCCTGCTGCCTTCAGCCTCAATACTACGCTTTCCCACTAGGTGTTGCTCCAGGCCCAAAAATGGCCATACGGCTGGAGATGGGTCCCCCGCCCAAGGAGCCAGCAGGGAAAACTACGCCTTGTTCTAAAGCTCTTAGGGAACCGCTTGCGTAGCCCCACAGACCTGGGGGCTGCGGGCTTTCCTGCTGCCTTCAGCCTCGAAATCACCCTTTCCCACTTGGCGCCGTGCCAGGCACAAAAATGGCCATACGGCTGGAGATGGGTCCCCCGCCCATGGAGCCAGCAGGGAAAACTAGGCCTTGTTCTAAAGCTCTTTGGGAACCGCTTGCGTAGCCCCACAGACCTGGGGGCTGCAGGCTTTTCTGCTGCCTTCAGACTCAAAACCGCCCTTTCCACTTGGCGCCGCGCCAGGCACAAAAATGGCCTTACAGCTGGAGATGGGTCCCCCGCACAACGAGCTAGCAGGGTAAAATAGGCCTTGTTCTAAAGCTCTTTGGGAACCGCTTGCGTAGCCCCACAGACCTGGGGGCTGCGGGCTTTCCTGCTGCCTTCAGCCTCCACACCACCCTTTCCCACTTGGTGCCACGCCAGACAAAAAAACAGCCATACGGCTGGGGATGGGTCCCCCGCCCAAGGAGCCAGCAGGGAAAACTACGCCTTGTTCTAAAGCTCTTTGGGAACCGCTTGCGTAGCCCCACAGACCTGGGGGCTGCGGGCTTTCTTGCTGCCTTCAGCCTTGACATGACCCTTTGACACTTGGCCCCGTGCTAGCTCCAAAAATGGCCATACGGCTGGAGATGGGTCCCACGCCCAAAGAGACAGCAGGGAAAACTATGCCTTGTTCTAAAGCTCTTTGGGAACCGCTTGTGTAGCCCCACAGACCTGGGGGCTGCGGGCTTTCCTGCTGCCTTCAGCCTCGACACAACCCTTTCCCACTTGGTGACGCGCCAGGCACAAAAATGGCCATATGGCTGGAAATGGGTCACCCGCCCAAGGAGACAGCAGGGAAAACTAGGCCTTGTTCTAAAGCTATTTGGGAATCGCTTGCGTAGCCCCAAAGACCTTGGGGCTGCAGGCTTTTCTGCTGCCTTCAGGCTCAAAACCGCCCTTTCCACTTGGCGCCGCGCCAGGCACAAAAATGGCCATACGGCTGGAGATGGGTCCCCCGCCCAAAGACGCAGAAGGGAAAATTATGCCTTGTTCTAAAGCTCTTTGGGAACCGCTTGCGTAGCACCCACAGACCTGAGGGCTGCAGGCTTTCCTGCTGCCTTCAACCTCAATATTATGCTTTCCCACTAGGTGTCGCTCCAGGCACAAAAATGGCCATAAGGCTAGATATGTGTCCCCCGCCCAAGGAGCCAGCAGGGAAATCTATGCCTTGTTCTAAAGCTATTTGGGAACCTCTTGCGTAGCCCCACAGACCTGGGGGCTGCGGGCCTTCCTGCTGCCTTCAGCCTCGACACCACCCTTTCCCACTTGGCGCCGCACCAGGCACAAAAATGGCCATATGGCTGGAGATGGGTCGCCCGCACAAGGAGCCAGCAGGGAAAACTAGGCCTTGATCTAAAACTCTTTGGGAACCGCTTGCGTAGCCCCACAGACCTGGGGGCTGCAGGTTTTTCTGCTGCCTTCAGCCTCGACACCACCCTTTCCCACTTGGCGCCGCGCCAGGCACAAAAATGGCCATACAGCTGGAGATGGTTCCCCAGCCCAAAGACCCAGCAGGGAAAAATAGGCCTTGTTCTAAAGCTCTTTGGGAACCGCTTGCGTAGCCCCACAGACCTGGGGGCTGCGGGCTTTCCTGCTGCCTTCAGCCTCGACATCACCCTTTCCCACTTGGCGCCGCGCCAGGCACAAAAATGGCCATACGTCTGGACAATGGTCCCCCGCCCAAGGAGCCAGCAGGGAAAACTAGGCCTTGTTCTAAAGCTCTTTGGGAACCGCTTGCGTAGCCCCACAGACCTGGGGGCTGCAGGCTTTCCTGCTGCATTCTGCCTTGACATGACCCTTTGCCACTTGGCGCCGCGCTAGCTACAAAAATGGCCATACGGCTGGAGATGGGTCCCAAGCCCAAAGAGCCAGCAGGGAAAACTATGCCTTGTTCTAATGCTCTTTGGGATCCGCTTGCGTAGCACCCACAGACCTGAGGGCTGCAGGCTTTCCTGCTGCCTTCAACCTCAATATTATGCTTTCCCACTAGGTGTCGCTCCAGGCACAAAAATGGCCATAAGGCTAGATATGGGTCCCCCGCCCAAGGAGCCAGCAGGGAAAACTACGCCTTGTTCTAAAGCTCTTTGGGAACCGCTTGCGTAGCCCCAAAGACCTGGGGGCTGCAGGTTTTTCTGCTGCCTTCAGCCTCGACACCACCCTTTCACACTTGGCGCCGCGCCAGGCACAAAAATGGCCATACGGCTGGAGATGGGTCCCCCGCCCATGGAGCCAGCAGGGAAAACTAGGCCTTGTTCTAAAGCTCTTTGGGAACCGCTTGCGTAGCCCCACAGACCTGGGGGCTGCGGGCTTTCCTGCTGCCTTCAGCCTTAACATGACCATTTCCCACTTGGTGCCGCGCCAGGCACAAAATTGGCTATACGGCTGAAGATAGGTCCCCCGCCCAAGGAGCCAGCAGGAAAAACTATGCCTTCTTCTATAGCTCTTCGGGAACCGCTTGCGTAGCCCCACAGACCTGGGGGCTGCGGGCTTTCCTGCTGCCTTCAGCCTCGACACCACACTTTCCCAATTGGCGCCGCGCCAGGCACAAAAACAGCCATACGGCTGGAGATGCGTCCCTCGCCGAAAGAACCAGCAGGGAAAACTAGGCTTTCTTCAAAGACCTTTGGGAAACGATTGCGTAGCCCTACAGACCTGGGTGCTGCAGGTATTTCTGCTGCCTTCGTCCTCGACACCACCCTTTCCCACTTGGCGCGGCGCTAGGCAGAAAAATGGCCATACGGCTGGAGATGGATCGCCAGCCCAAAGACCCAGTAGGGAAAACTATGCCTTGTTCTGAAGGTCTTTGGGAACCGCTTGCATAGCACCCACAGACCTGGGGGCTGCAGGCTTTCCTGCTGCCTTCAACCTCAATATTACGCTTTCCCACTAGGTGTCGCTCCAGGCACAAAAATGGCCATAAGGCTAGATATGGGTCCCCCGCCCAAGGAGCCAGCAGGGAAAACTATGCCTTGTTCTAAAGCTATTTGGGAACCTCTTGCGTAGCCCCACAGACCTGGGGGCTGCGGGCCTTCCTGCTGCCTTCAGCCTCGACACCACCCTTTCCCTTTTGGCGCCGCACCAGGCACAAAAATGGCCATACGGCTGGAGATGGGTCCCCAGCCCAAAGACCCAGCAGGGAAAACTATGCCTTGTTCTAAAGCTCTTTGGGAACCGCTTGCGTAGCTCCCACAGACCTGGGGGCTGCAGGCTTTCCTGCTGCCTTCTGCCTTGACATGACCCTTTGCCACTTGGCGCCGCGCTAGCTACAAAAATGGCCATACGGCTGGAGATGGGTCCCACGCCCAAAGAGCCAGCAGGGAAAACTATGCCTTGTTCTAATGCTCTTTGGGATCCGCTTGCGTAGCACCCACAGACCTGAGGGCTGCAGGCTTTCCTGCTGCCTTCAACCTCAATATTATGCTTTCCCACTAGGTGTCGCTCCAGGCACAAAAATGGCCATAAGGCTAGATATGGGTCCCCCGCCTAAGGAGCCAGCAGGGAAAACTATGCCTTGTTCTAAAGCTATTTGGGAACCTCTTGCGTAGCCCCACAGACCAGGGGGCTGTGGGCCTTCCTGCTGCCTTCAGCCTCGACACCACCCTTTCCCTCTTGGCGCCGCACCAGGCACAAAAATGGCCATATGGCTAGAGATGGGTCGCCCGCACAAGGAGACAGCAGGGAAAACTAGGCCTTGATCTAAAACTCTTTGGGAACCGCTTGCGTAGCCCCACAGACCTGGGGGCTGCGGGCTTTCCTGCTGCCTTCAGCCTCGACATCACCCTTTCCCACTTGGCGCCGCGCCAGGGGCAAAAATGGCAATACGGCTGGAGATGGGTCCCCCGCCCAAGGAGCCAGCAGGGAAAACTAGGCCTTGTTCTAAAGCTATTAGGGAACCTCTTGCGTAGCCCCACAGACCTGGGGGCTGCGGGCTTTCCTGCTGCCTTCAGCCTCGACACCACCCTTTCCCACTTGGCGCCGCACCAGGCACAAAAATGGCCATACGGCTGGAGATGTGTCCCCCGCCCAAAGACCCAGAAGGGAAAACTAGGCCTTGTTCTAAAGCTCTTTGGGAACCGCTTGCGTAGCACCCACAGACCTGGGGGCTGCAGGCTTTCCTGCTGCCTTCAGCCTCAATACTACGCTTTCCCACTAGGTGTTGCTCCAGGCCCAAAAATGGCCATACGGCTGGAGATGGGTCCCCCGCCCAAGAGGCCAGCAGGGAAAACTATGCCTTGTTCTAAAGCTCTTAGGGAACCGCTTGCGTAGCCCCACAGACCTGGGACTGCGAGCTTTCCTGCTGCCTTCAGCCTCGACACCACCCTTTCCCACTTGGCGCCGCGCCAGGCACAAAAATGGCCATACGGCTGGAGATGGGTCCCCCGCCCAAGGAGCCAGCAGGGAAAACTATGCCTTGTTCTAAAGCTCTTTGGGAACCGCTTGCGTAGCCCCAAAGACCTGGGGACTGCAGGCTTTCCTGCTGCCTTCAGCCTCAGTACTACTATTTCCTACTAGGTGTTGCTCCAGGCCCAAAAATGGCCATACGGCTGGAGATGGGTTCCCCGCCCAAGGAGCCAGCAGGGAAAACTAGGCCTTGTTCTAAAGCTCTTAGGGAACCGCTTGCGTAGCCCCACAGACCTGGGGGCTGCGGTCTTTCCTGCTGCCTTCTGCCTTGACATGACCCTTTGCCACTTGGCGCCGCGCTAGCTCCAAAAATGGCCATACGGCTGGAGATGGGTCCCCAGCCCAAAGAGCCAGCAGGGAAAACTATGCCTTGTTCTAAAGATCTTTGGGAACCGCTTGTGTAGCCCCACAGACCTGGGGGCTGCGGGCTTTCCTGCTGCCTTCAGCCTCGACACAACCCTTTCCCACTTGGTGACGCGCCAGGCACAAAAATGGCCATATGGCTGGAAATGGGTCACCCGCCCAAGGAGACAGCAGGGAAAACTAGGCCTTGTTCTAAAGCTATTTGGGAATCGCTTGCGTAGCCCCAAAGACCTGGGGGCTGCAGGCTTTTCTGCTGCCTTCAGCCTCAAAACCGCCCTTTCCACTTGGCGCCGCGCCAGGCACAAAAATGGCCATACGGCTGGAGATGTGTCCCCCGCCCAAAGACGCAGAAGGGAAAACTATGCCTTGTTCTAAAGCTCTTTGGGAACCGCTTGCGTAGCACCCACAGACCTGAGGGCTGCAGGCTTTCCTGCTGCCTTCTGCCTTGACATGACCCTTTGCCACTTGGCGCCGCGCTAGCTACAAAAATGGCCATACGGCTGGAGATGGGTCCCAAGCCCAAAGAGCCAGCAGGGAAAACTATGCCTTGTTCTAATGCTCTTTGGGATCCGCTTGCGTAGCACCCACAGACCTGAGGGCTGCGGGCTTTCCTGCTGCCTTCAACCTCAATATTACGCTTTCCCACTAGGTGTCGCTCCAGGCACAAAAATGGCCATAAGGCTAGATATGGGTCCCCCGCCCAAGGAGCCAGCAGGGAAAACTAGGCCTTGTTCTAAAGCTCTTTGGGAACCTCTTGCGTAGCCCCACAGACCTGGGGGCTGCGGGCCTTCCTGCTGCCTTCAGCCTCGACACCACACTTTCCCTCTTGGCGCCGCACCAGGCACAAAAATGGCCATATGGCTGGAGATGGGTCGCCCGCACAAGGAGCCAGCAGGGAAAACTAGGCCTTGATCTAAAACTCTTTGGGAACCGCTTGCGTAGCCCCAAAGACCTGGGGGCTGCAGGTTTTTCTGCTACCTTCAGCCTCGACACCACCCTTTCACACTTGGCGCCGCGCCAGGCACAAAAATGGCCATACGGCTGGAGATGGGTCCCCCGCCCATGGAGCCAGCAGGGAAAACTAGGCCTTCTTCTAAAGCTATTTCGGAACAGCTTGCGTAGCCCCACAGACCTGGGGGCTGCAGGCTTTTCTGCTGACCTCAGCCTCAAAACCGCCCTTTCCACTTGGCGCCGCGCCAGGCACAAAAATGGCCTTACAGCTGGAGATGGGTCCGCCGCCCAAAGAGCCAGCAGGGAAAACTAGGCCTTGTTCTAAAGCTCTATGGGAACCGCTTGCGTAGCCCCACAGACCTGGGGGCTGCGGGCTTTCCTGCTGCCTTCAGCCTTAACATGACCATTTCCCACTTGGTGCCGCGCCAGGCACAAAATTGGCTATACGGCTGAAGATAGGTCCCCCGCCCAAGGAGCCAGCAGGAAAAACTATGCCTTCTTCTATAGCTCTTCGGGAACCGCTTGCGTAGCCCCACAGACCTGGGGGCTGCGGGCTTTCCTGCTGCCTTCAGCCTCCACACCACACTTTCCCAATTGGCGCCGCGCCAGGCACAAAAACAGCCATACGGCTGGAGATGCGTCCCTCGCCGAAAGAACCAGCAGGGAAAACTAGGCTTTCTTCAAAGACCTTTGGGAAACGATTGCGTAGCCCTACAGACCTGGGTGCTGCAGGTATTTCTGCTGCCTTCGGCCTCGACACTACCCTTTCCCACTTGGCGCGGCGCTAGGCAGAAAAATGGCCATACGGCTGGAGATGGATCGCCAGCCCAAAGACCCAGCAGGGAAAACTATGCCTTGTTCTGAAGGTCTTTGGGAACCGCTTGCATAGCACCCACAGACCTGGGGGCTGCAGGCTTTCCTGCTGCCTTCAACCTCAATATTACGCTTTCCCACTAGGTGTCGCTCCAGGCACAAAAATGGCCATAAGGCTAGATATGGGTCCCCCGCCCAAGGAGCCAGCAGGGAAAACTATGCCTTGTTCTAAAGCTATTTGGGAACCTCTTGCGTAGCCCCACAGACCTGGGGGCTGCGGGCCTTCCTGCTGCCTTCAGCCTCGACACCACCCTTTCCCTTTTGGCGCCTCACCAGGCACAAAAATGGCCATACGGCTGGAGATGGGTCCCCAGCCCAAAGACCCAGCAGGTAAAACTAGGCCTTGTTCTAATGCTCTTTGGGATCCGCTTGCGTAGCACCCACAGACCTGAGGGCTGCAGGCTTTCCTGCTGCCTTCAACCTCAATATTATGCTTTCCAACTAGGTGTCGCTCCAGGCACAAAAATGGCCATAAGGCTAGATATGGGTCCCCCGCCTAAGGAGCCAGCAGGGAAAACTATGCCTTGTTCTAAAGCTATTTGGGAACCTCTTGCGTAGCCCCACAGACCTGGGGGCTGCGGGCCTTCCTGCTGCCTTCAGCCTCGACACCACCCTTTCCCTCTTGGCGCCGCACCAGGCACAAAAATGGCCATATGGCTAGAGATGGGTCGCCCGCACAAGGAGACAGCAGGGAAAACTAGGCCTTGATCTAAAACTCTTTGGGAACCGCTTGCGTAGCCCCACAGACCTGGGGGCTGCGGGCTTTCCTGCTGCCTTCAGCCTCGACATCACCCTTTCCCACTTGGCGCCGCGCCAGGGGCAAAAATGGCAATACAGCTGGAGATGGGTCCCCCGCCCAAGGAGCCAGCAGGGAAAACTAGGCCTTGTTCTAAAGCTATTAGGGAACCTCTTGCGTAGCCCCACAGACCTGGGGGCTGCGGGCTTTCCTGCTGCCTTCAGCCTCGACACCACCCTTTCCCACTTGGCGCCGCACCAGGCACAAAAATGGCCATACGGCTGGAGATGTGTCCCCCGCCCAAAGACCCAGAAGGGAAAACTAGGCCTTCTTCTAAAGCTCTTTGGGAACCGCTTGCGTAGCACCCACAGACCTGGGGGCTGCAGGCTTTCCTGCTGCCTTCAGCCTCAATACTACGCTTTCCCACTAGGTGTTGCTCCAGGCCCAAAAATGGCCATACGGCTGGAGATGGGTCCCCCGCCCAAGGAGCCAGCAGGGAAAACTATGCCTTGTTCTAAAGCTCTTAGGGAACCGCTTGCGTAGCCCCACAGACCTGGGGCTGCGAGCTTTCCTGCTGCCTTCAGCCTCAACACCACCCTTTCCCACTTGGCGCCGCGCCAGGCACAAAAATGGCCATACGGCTGGAGATGGGTCCCCCGCCCAAGGAGCCAGCAGGGAAAACTACGCCTTGTTCTAAAGCTCTTTGGGATCCGCTTGCGTAGCCCCACAGACCTGGGGGCTGCGGGCTTTCCTGCTGCCTTCAGCCTCGACACCACCCTTTCCCACTTGGCGCCGCACCAGGCACAAAAATGGCCATACGGCTGGAGATGTGTCCCCTGCCCAAAGACCCAGAAGGGAAAACTAGGCCTTGTTCTAAAGCTCTTTGGGAACCGCTTGCGTAGCCCCACAGACCTGGGGGCTGCAGGCTTTCCTGCTGCCTTCAGACTCAATACTACGCTTTCCCACTAGGTGTTGCTCCAGGCCCAAAAATGGCCATACGGCTGGAGATGGGTCCCCCGCCCAAGTAGCCAGCAGGGAAAACTATGCCTTGTTCTAAAGCTCTTTGGGAACCGCTTGCGTAGCCCCACAGACCTGGGGGCTGCAGGCTTTCCTGCTGCCTTCAACCTCAATATTAGTCTTTCCCACTAGGTGTCGCGCCAGGCACAAAAATGGCCATAAGGCTAGATATGGGTCCCCCGCCCAAGGAGCCAGCAGGAAAAACTATGCCTTGTTCTAAAGCTCTTAGGGAACTTCTTGCGTAGCCCCAGAGACCTGGGGGCTGCGGGCCTTCCTGCTGCCTTCAGCCTCGACCCCACCCTTTCCCACTTGGCGCCGCGCCAGGCACAAAAATGGCCATACGTCTGGAAAATGGTCCCCCGCCCAAGGAGCCAGCAGGGAAAACTAGGCCTTGTTCTAAAGCTCTTTGGGAACCGCTTGCGTAGCCCCACAGACCTGGGGGCTGCTGGCTTTCCTGCTGCCTTCTGCCTTGACATGACCCTTTGCCACTTGGCGCCGCGCTAGCTACAAAAATGGCCATATGGCTGGAGATGGGTCCCACGCCCAAAGAGCCAGCAGGGAAAACTATGCCTTGTTCTAATGCTCTTTGGGATCCGCTTGCGTAGCACCCACAGACCTGAGGGCTGCAGGCTTTCCTGCTGCCTTCAACCTCAATATTATGCTTTCCCACTAGGTGTCGCTCCAGGCACAAAAATGGCCATAAGGCTAGATATGGGTCCCCCGCCTAAGGAGCCAGCAGGGAAAACTAGGCCTTGTTCTAAAGCTATTTGGGAACCTCTTGCGTAGCCCCACAGACCTGGGGGCTGCGGGCCTTCCTGCTGCCTTCAGCCTCGACACCACCCTTTCCCTCTTGGCGCCGCACCAGGCACAAAAATGGCCATATGGCTAGAGATGGGTTACCCGCACAAGGAGACAGCAGGGAAAACTATGCCTTGTTCTAAAACTCTTTGGGAACCGCTTGCGTAGCCCCACAGACCTGGGGGCTGCAGGCTTTCCTGCTGCCTTCAGCCTCGACATCACCCTTTCCCACTTGGCGCCGCGCCAGGGGCAAAAATGGCAATACGGCTGGAGATGGGTCCCCCGCCCAAGGAGCCAGCAGGGAAAACTAGGCCGTGTTCTAAAGCTATTAGGGAACCTCTTGCGTAGCCCCACAGACCTGGGGGCTGCGGGCTTTCCTGCTGCCTTCAGCCTCGACATCACCCTTTCCCACTTGGCGCCGCACCAGGCACAAAAATGGCCATACGGCTGGAGATGTGTCCCCCGCCCAAGGAGCCAGCAGGGAAAACTAGGCCTTGTTCTAAAGCTCTTTGGGAACCGCTTGCGTAGCCCCACAGACCTGGGGGCTGCGGGCTTTCCTGCTGCCTTCAGCCTCAATACTACGCTTTCCCACTAGGTGTTGCTCCAGGCCCAAAAATGGCCATACGGCTGGAGATGTGTCCCCTGCCCAAAGACCCAGCAGGGAAAACGATGCCTTGTTCTAAAGCTCTTTGGGAACCGCTTGCGTAGCCCCACAGACCTGGGGGCTGCGGGCTTTCCTGCTGCCTTCAGCCTCGACATCACCCTTTCCCACTTGGCGCCGCGCCAGGCACAAAAATGGCCATACGTCTGGACAATGGTCCCCCGCCCAAGGAGCCAGCAGGGAAAACTAGGCCTTGTTCTAAAGCTCTTTGGGAACCGCTTGCGTAGCCCCACAGACCTGGGGGCTGCAGGCTTTCCTGCTGCCTTCTGCCTTGACATGACCCTTTGCCACTTGGCGCCGCGCTAGCTACAAAAATGGCCATACGGCTGGAGATGGGTCCCAAGCCCAAAGAGCCAGCAGGGAAAACTATGCCTTGTTCTAATGCTCTTTGGGATCCGCTTGCGTAGCACCCACAGACCTGAGGGCTGCAGGCTTTCCTGCTGCCTTCAACCTCAATATTACGCTTTCCCACTAGGTGTCGCTCCAGGCACAAAAATGGCCATAAGGCTAGATATGGGTCCCCCGCCCAAGGAGCCAGCAGGGAAAACTAGGCCTTGTTCTAAAGCTCTTTGGGAACCTCTTGCGTAGCCCCACAGACCTGGGGGCTGCGGGCCTTCCTGCTGCCTTCAGCCTCGACACCACACTTTCCCTCTTGGCGCCGCACCAGGCACAAAAATGGCCATATGGCTGGAGATGGGTCGCCCGCATAAGGAGCCAGCAGGGAAAACTAGGCCTTGATCTAAAACTCTTTGGGAACCGCTTGCGTAGCCCCAAAGACCTGGGGGCTGCAGGTTTTTCTGCTGCCTTCAGCCTCGACACCACCCTTTCACACTTGGCGCCGCGCCAGGCACAAAAATGGCCATACGGCTGGAGATGGGTCCCCCGCCCATGGAGCCAGCAGGGAAAACTAGGCCTTCTTCTAAAGCTATTTCGGAACAGCTTGCGTAGCCCCACAGACCTGGGGGCTGCAGGCTTTTCTGCTGCCCTCAGCCTCAAAACCGCCCTTTCCACTTGGCGCCGCGCCAGGCACAAAAATGGCCTTACAGCTGGAGATGGGTCCGCCGCCCAAGGAGCCAGCAGGGAAAACTAGGCCTTGTTCTAAAGCTCTTTGGGAACCGCTTGCGTAGCCCCACAGACCTGGGGGCTGCGGGCTTTCCTGCTGCCTTCAGCCTTAACATGACCATTTCCCACTTGGTGCCGCGCCAGGCACAAAATTGGCTATACGGCTGAAGATAGGTCCCCCGCCCAAGGAGCCAGCAGGAAAATCTATGCCTTCTTCTATAGCTCTTTGGGAACCTCTTGCGTAGCCCCACAGACCTGGGGGCTGCGGGCCTTCCTGCTGCCTTCAGCCTCGACACCACCCTTTCCCTCTTGGCGCCGCACCAGGCACAAAAATGGCCATATGGCTGGAGATGGGTCGCCCGCACAAGGAGCCAGCAGGGAAAACTAGGCCTTGATCTAAAACTCTTTGGGAACCGCTTGCGTAGCCCCAAAGACCTGGGGGCTGCAGGTTTTTCTGCTGCCTTCAGCCTCGACACCACCCTTTCACACTTGGCGCCGCGCCAGGCACAAAAATGGCCATACGGCTGGAGATGGGTCCCCCGCCCATGGAGCCAGCAGGGAAAACTAGGCCTTGTTCTAAAGCTCTTTGGGAACCGCTTGCGTAGCCCCACAGACCTGGGGGCTGCGGGCTTTCCTGCTGCCTTCAGCCTTAACATGACCATTTCCCACTTGGTGCCGCGCCAGGCACAAAATTGGCTATACGGCTGAAGATAGGTCCCCCGCCCAAGGAGCCAGCAGGAAAAACTATGCCTTCTTCTATAGCTCTTCGGGAACCGCTTGCGTAGCCCCACAGACCTGGGGGCTGCGGGCTTTCCTGCTGCCTTCAGCCTCGACACCACACTTTCCCAATTGGCGCCGCGCCAGGCACAAAAACAGCCATACGGCTGGAGATGCGTCCCTCGCCGAAAGAACCAGCAGGGAAAACTAGGCTTTCTTCAAAGACCTTTGGGAAACGATTGCGTAGCCCTACAGACCTGGGTGCTGCAGGTATTTCTGCTGCCTTCGTCCTCGACACCACCCTTTCCCACTTGGCGCGGCGCTAGGCAGAAAAATGGCCATACGGCTGGAGATGGATCGCCAGCCCAAAGACCCAGTAGGGAAAACTATGCCTTGTTCTGAAGGTCTTTGGGAACCGCTTGCATAGCACCCACAGACCTGGGGGCTGCAGGCTTTCCTGCTGCCTTCAACCTCAATATTACGCTTTCCCACTAGGTGTCGCTCCAGGCACAAAAATGGCCATAAGGCTAGATATGGGTCCCCCGCCCAAGGAGCCAGCAGGGAAAACTATGCCTTGTTCTAAAGCTATTTGGGAACCTCTTGCGTAGCCCCACAGACCTGGGGGCTGCGGGCCTTCCTGCTGCCTTCAGCCTCGACACCACCCTTTCCCTTTTGGCGCCGCACCAGGCACAAAAATGGCCATACGGCTGGAGATGGGTCCCCAGCCCAAAGACCCAGCAGGGAAAACTATGCCTTGTTCTAAAGCTCTTTGGGAACCGCTTGCGTAGCTCCCACAGACCTGGGGGCTGCAGGCTTTCCTGCTGCCTTCTGCCTTGACATGACCCTTTGCCACTTGGCGCCGCGCTAGCTACAAAAATGGCCATACGGCTGGAGATGGGTCCCACGCCCAAAGAGCCAGCAGGGAAAACTATGCCTTGTTCTAATGCTCTTTGGGATCCGCTTGCGTAGCACCCACAGACCTGAGGGCTGCAGGCTTTCCTGCTGCCTTCAACCTCAATATTATGCTTTCCCACTAGGTGTCGCTCCAGGCACAAAAATGGCCATAAGGCTAGATATGGGTCCCCCGCCTAAGGAGCCAGCAGGGAAAACTATGCCTTGTTCTAAAGCTATTTGGGAACCTCTTGCGTAGCCCCACAGACCAGGGGGCTGTGGGCCTTCCTGCTGCCTTCAGCCTCGACACCACCCTTTCCCTCTTGGCGCCGCACCAGGCACAAAAATGGCCATATGGCTAGAGATGGGTCGCCCGCACAAGGAGACAGCAGGGAAAACTAGGTTTTGATCTAAAACTCTTTGGGAACCGCTTGCGTAGCCCCACAGACCTGGGGGCTGCGGGCTTTCCTGCTGCCTTCAGCCTCGACATCACCCTTTCCCACTTGGCGCCGCGCCAGGGGCAAAAATGGCCATACGGCTGGAGATGGGTCCCCCGCCCAAGGAGCCAGCAGGGAAAACTAGGCCTTGTTCTAAAGCTATTAGGGAACCTCTTGCGTAGCCCCACAGACCTGGGGGCTGCGGGCTTTCCTGCTGCCTTCAGCCTCGACACCACCCTTTCCCACTTGGCGCCGCACCAGGCACAAAAATGGCCATACGGCTGGAGATGTGTCCCCCGCCCAAAGACCCAGAAGGGAAAACTAGGCCTTGTTCTAAAGCTCTTTGGGAACCGCTTGCGTAGCACCCACAGACCTGGGGGCTGCAGGCTTTCCTGCTGCCTTCAGCCTCAATACTACGCTTTCCCACTAGGTGTTGCTCCAGGCCCAAAAATGGCCATACGGCTGGAGATGGGTCCCCCGCCCAAGGAGCCAGCAGGGAAAACTATGCCTTGTTCTAAAGCTCTTAGGGAACCGCTTGCGTAGCCCCACAGACCTGGGGCTGCGAGCTTTCCTGCTGCCTTCAGCCTCGACACCACCCTTTCCCACTTGGCGCCGCGCCAGGCACAAAAATGGCCATACGGCTGGAGATGGGTCCCCCGCCCAAGGAGCCAGCAGGGAAAATTATGCCTTGTTCTAAAGCTCTTTGGGAACCGCTTGCGTAGCCCCAAAGACCTGGGGACTGCAGGCTTTCCTGCTGCCTTCAGCCTCAGTACTACTATTTCCTACTAGGTGTTGCTCCAGGCCCAAAAATGGCCATACGGCTGGAGATGGGTTCCCCGCCCAAGGAGCCAGCAGGGAAAACTAGGCCTTGTTCTAAAGCTCTTAGGGAACCGCTTGCGTAGCCCCACAGACCTGGGGGCTGCGGTCTTTCCTGCTGCCTTCTGCCTTGACATGACCCTTTGACACTTGGCCCCGCGCTAGCTCCAAAAATGGCCATACGGCTGGAGATGGGTCCCCAGCCCAAAGAGCCAGCAGGGAAAACTATGCCTTGTTCTAAAGCTCTTTGGGAACCGCTTGTGTAGCCCCACAGACCTGGGGGCTGCGGGCTTTCCTGCTGCCTTCAGCCTCGACACAACCCTTTCCCACTTGGTGACGCGCCAGGCACAAAAATGGCCATATGGCTGGAAATGGGTCACCCGCCCAAGGAGACAGCAGGGAAAACTAGGCCTTGTTCTAAAGCTATTTGGGAATCGCTTGCGTAGCCCCACAGACCTGGGGGCTGCAGGCTTTTCTGCTGCCTTCAGCCTCAAAACCGCCCTTTCCACTTGGCGCCGCGCCAGGCACAAAAATGGCCATACGGCTGGAGATGGGTCCCCCGCCCAAAGACGCAGAAGGGAAAACTATGCCTTGTTCTAAAGCTCTTTGGGAACCGCTTGCGTAGCACCCACAGACCTGAGGGCTGCAGGCTTTCCTGCTGCCTTCTGCCTTGACATGACCCTTTGCCACTTGGCGCCGCGCTAGCTACAAAAATGGCCATACGGCTGGAGATGGGTCCCAAGCCCAAAGAGCCAGCAGGGAAAACTATGCCTTGTTCTAATGCTCTTTGGGATCCGCTTGCGTAGCACCCACAGACCTGAGGGCTGCGGGCTTTCCTGCTGCCTTCAACCTCAATATTACGCTTTCCCACTAGGTGTCGCTCCAGGCACAAAAATGGCCATAAGGCTAGATATGGGTCCCCCGCCCAAGGAGCCAGCAGGGAAAACTAGGCCTTGTTCTAAAGCTCTTTGGGAACCTCTTGCGTAGCCCCACAGACCTGGGGGCTGCGGGCCTTCCTGCTGCCTTCAGCCTCGACACCACACTTTCCCTCTTGGCGCCGCACCAGGCACAAAAATGGCCATATGGCTGGAGATGGGTCGCCCGCACAAGGAGCCAGCAGGGAAAACTAGGCCTTGATCTAAAACTCTTTGGGAACCGCTTGCGTAGCCCCAAAGACCTGGGGGCTGCAGGTTTTTCTGCTACCTTCAGCCTCGACACCACCCTTTCACACTTGGCGCCGCGCCAGGCACAAAAATGGCCATACGGCTGGAGATGGGTCCCCCGCCCATGGAGCCAGCAGGGAAAACTAGGCCTTCTTCTAAAGCTATTTCGGAACAGCTTGCGTAGCCCCACAGACCTGGGGGCTGCAGGCTTTTCTGCTGACCTCAGCCTCAAAACCGCCCTTTCCACTTGGCGCCGCGCCAGGCACAAAAATGGCCTTACAGCTGGAGATGGGTCCGCCGCCCAAAGAGCCAGCAGGGAAAACTAGGCCTTGTTCTAAAGCTCTTTGGGAACCGCTTGCGTAGCCCCACAGACCTGGGGGCTGCGGGCTTTCCTGCTGCCTTCAGACTTAACATGACCATTTCCCACTTGGTGCCGCGCCAGGCACAAAATTGGCTATACGGCTGAAGATAGGTCCCCCGCCCAAGGAGCCAGCAGGAAAAACTATGCCTTCTTCTATAGCTCTTCGGGAACCGCTTGCGTAGCCCCACAGACCTGGGGGCTGCGGGCTTTCCTGCTGCCTTCAGCCTCCACACCACACTTTCCCAATTGGCGCCGCGCCAGGCACAAAAACAGCCATACGGCTGGAGATGCGTCCCTCGCCGAAAGAACCAGCAGGGAAAACTAGGCTTTCTTCAAAGACCTTTGGGAAACGATTGCGTAGCCCTACAGACCTGGGTGCTGCAGGTATTTCTGCTGCCTTCGGCCTCGACACCACCCTTTCCCACTTGGCGCGGCGCTAGGCAGAAAAATGGCCATACGGCTGGAGATGGATCGCCAGCCCAAAGACCCAGCAGGGAAAACTATGCCTTGTTCTGAAGGTCTTTGGGAACCGCTTGCATAGCACCCACAGACCTGGGGGCTGCAGGCTTTCCTGCTGCCTTCAACCTCAATATTACGCTTTCCCACTAGGTGTCGCTCCAGGCACAAAAATGGCCATAAGGCTAGATATGGGTCCCCCGCCCAAGGAGCCAGCAGGGAAAACTATGCCTTGTTCTAAAGCTATTTGGGAACCTCTTGCGTAGCCCCACAGACCTGGGGGCTGCGGGCCTTCCTGCTGCCTTCAGCCTCGACACCACCCTTTCCCTTTTGGCGCCTCACCAGGCACAAAAATGGCCATACGGCTGGAGATGGGTCCCCAGCCCAAAGACCCAGCAGGGAAAACTAGGCCTTGTTCTAATGCTCTTTGGGATCCGCTTGCGTAGCACCCACAGACCTGAGGGCTGCAGGCTTTCCTGCTGCCTTCAACCTCAATATTATGCTTTCCCACTAGGTGTCGCTCCAGGCACAAAAATGGCCATAAGGCTAGATATGGGTCCCCCGCCTAAGGAGCCAGCAGGGAAAACTATGCCTTGTTCTAAAGCTATTTGGGAACCTCTTGCGTAGCCCCACAGACCTGGGGGCTGCGGGCCTTCCTGCTGCCTTCAGCCTCGACACCACCCTTTCCCTCTTGGCGCCGCACCAGGCACAAAAATGGCCATATGGCTAGAGATGGGTCGCCCGCACAAGGAGACAGCAGGGAAAACTAGGCCTTGATCTAAAACTCTTTGGGAACCGCTTGCGTAGCCCCACAGACCTGGGGGCTGCGGGCTTTCCTGCTGCCTTCAGCCTCGACATCACCCTTTCCCACTTGGCGCCGCGCCAGGGGCAAAAATGGCAATACGGCTGGAGATGGGTCCCCCGCCCAAGGAGCCAGCAGGGAAAACTAGGCCTTGTTCTAAAGCTATTAGGGAACCTCTTGCGTAGCCCCACAGACCTGGGGGCTGCGGGCTTTCCTGCTGCCTTCAGCCTCGACACCACCCTTTCCCACTTGGCGCCGCACCAGGCACAAAAATGGCCATACGGCTGGAGATGTGTCCCCCGCCCAAAGACCCAGAAGGGAAAACTAGGCCTTCTTCTAAAGCTCTTTGGGAACCGCTTGCGTAGCACCCACAGACCTGGGGGCTGCAGGCTTTCCTGCTGCCTTCAGCCTCAATACTACGCTTTCCCACTAGGTGTTGCTCCAGGCCCAAAAATGGCCATACGGCTGGAGATGGGTCCCCCGCCCAAGGAGCCAGCAGGGAAAACTATGCCTTGTTCTAAAGCTCTTAGGGAACCGCTTGCGTAGCCCCACAGACCTGGGGCTGCGAGCTTTCCTGCTGCCTTCAGCCTCAACACCACCCTTTCCCACTTGGCGCCGCGCCAGGCACAAAAATGGCCATACGGCTGGAGATGGGTCCCCCGCCCAAGGAGCCAGCAGGGAAAACTACGCCTTGTTCTAAAGCTCTTTGGGATCCGCTTGCGTAGCCCCACAGACCTGGGGGCTGCGGGCTTTCCTGCTGCCTTCAGCCTCGACACCACCCTTTCCCACTTGGCGCCGCACCAGGCACAAAAATGGCCATACGGCTGGAGATGTGTCCCCTGCCCAAAGACCCAGAAGGGAAAACTAGGCCTTGTTCTAAAGCTCTTTGGGAACCGCTTGCGTAGCCCCACAGACCTGGGGGCTGCAGGCTTTCCTGCTGCCTTCAGACTCAATACTACGCTTTCCCACTAGGTGTTGCTCCAGGCCCAAAAATGGCCATACGGCTGGAGATGGGTCCCCCGCCCAAGTAGCCAGCAGGGAAAACTATGCCTTGTTCTAAAGCTCTTTGGGAACCGCTTGCGTAGCCCCACAGACCTGGGGGCTGCAGGCTTTCCTGCTGCCTTCAACCTCAATATTAGTCTTTCCCACTAGGTGTCGCGCCAGGCACAAAAATGGCCATAAGGCTAGATATGGGTCCCCCGCCCAAGGAGCCAGCAGGAAAAACTATGCCTTGTTCTAAAGCTCTTAGGGAACTTCTTGCGTAGCCCCACAGACCTGGGGGCTGCGGGCCTTCCTGCTGCCTTCAGCCTCGACCCCACCCTTTCCCACTTGGCGCCGCGCCAGGCACAAAAATGGCCATACGTCTGGAAAATGGTCCCCCGCCCAAGGAGCCAGCAGGGAAAACTAGGCCTTGTTCTAAAGCTCTTTGGGAACCGCTTGCGTAGCCCCACAGACCTGGGGGCTGCAGGCTTTCCTGCTGCCTTCTGCCTTGACATGACGCTTTGCCACTTGGCGCCGCGCTAGCTACAAAAATGGCCATATGGCTGGAGATGGGTCCCACGCCCAAAGAGCCAGCAGGGAAAACTATGCCTTGTTCTAATGCTCTTTGGGATCCGCTTGCGTAGCACCCACAGACCTGAGGGCTGCAGGCTTTCCTGCTGCCTTCAACCTCAATATTATGCTTTCCCACTAGGTGTCGCTCCAGGCACAAAAATGGCCATAAGGCTAGATATGGGTCCCCCGCCTAAGGAGCCAGCAGGGAAAACTAGGCCTTGTTCTAAAGCTATTTGGGAACCTCTTGCGTAGCCCCACAGACCTGGGGGCTGCGGGCCTTCCTGCTGCCTTCAGCCTCGACACCACCCTTTCCCTCTTGGCGCCGCACCAGGCACAAAAATGGCCATATGGCTAGAGATGGGTTACCCGCACAAGGAGACAGCAGGGAAAACTAGGCCTTGATCTAAAACTCTTTGGGAACCGCTTGCGTAGCCCCACAGACCTGGGGGCTGCGGGCTTTCCTGCTGCCTTCAGCCTCGACATCACCCTTTCCCACTTGGCGCCGCGCCAGGGGCAAAAATGGCAATACGGCTGGAGATGGGTCCCCCGCCCAAGGAGCCAGCAGGGAAAACTAGGCCGTGTTCTAAAGCTATTAGGGAACCTCTTGCGTAGCCCCACAGACCTGGGGGCTGCGGGCTTTCCTGCTGCCTTCAGCCTCGACATCACCCTTTCCCACTTGGCGCCGCACCAGGCACAAAAATGGCCATACGGCTGGAGATGTGTCCCCCGCCCAAGGAGCCAGCAGGGAAAACTAGGCCTTGTTCTAAAGCTCTTTGGGAACCGCTTGCGTAGCCCCACAGACCTGGGGGCTGCGGGCTTTCCTGCTGCCTTCAGCCTCAATACTACGCTTTCCCACTAGGTGTTGCTCCAGGCCCAAAAATGGCCATACGGCTGGAGATGTGTCCCCCGCCCAAAGACCCAGCAGGGAAAACGATGCCTTGTTCTAAAGCTCTTTGGGAACCGCTTGCGTAGCCCCACAGACCTGGGGGCTGCGGGCTTTCCTGCTGCCTTCAGCCTCGACATCACCCTTTCCCACTTGGCGCCGCGCCAGGCACAAAAATGGCCATACGTCTGGACAATGGTCCCCCGCCCAAGGAGCCAGCAGGGAAAACTAGGCCTTGTTCTAAAGCTCTTTGGGAACCGCTTGCGTAGCCCCACAGACCTGGGGGCTGCAGGCTTTCCTGCTGCCTTCTGCCTTGACATGACCCTTTGCCACTTGGCGCCGCGCTAGCTACAAAAATGGCCATACGGCTGGAGATGGGTCCCAAGCCCAAAGAGCCAGCAGGGAAAACTATGCCTTGTTCTAATGCTCTTTGGGATCCGCTTGCGTAGCACCCACAGACCTGAGGGCTGCAGGCTTTCCTGCTGCCTTCAACCTCAATATTACGCTTTCCCACTAGGTGTCGCTCCAGGCACAAAAATGGCCATAAGGCTAGATATGGGTCCCCCGCCCAAGGAGCCAGCAGGGAAAACTAGGCCTTGTTCTAAAGCTATTTGGGAACCTCTTGCGTAGCCCCACAGACCTGGGGGCTGCGGGCCTTCCTGCTGCCTTCAGCCTCGACACCACACTTTCCCTCTTGGCGCCGCACCAGGCACAAAAATGGCCATATGGCTGGAGATGGGTCGCCCGCATAAGGAGCCAGCAGGGAAAACTAGGCCTTGATCTAAAACTCTTTGGGAACCGCTTGCGTAGCCCCAAAGACCTGGGGGCTGCAGGTTTTTCTGCTGCCTTCAGCCTCGACACCACCCTTTCACACTTGGCGCCGCGCCAGGCACAAAAATGGCCATACGGCTGGAGATGGGTCCCCCGCCCATGGAGCCAGCAGGGAAAACTAGGCCTTCTTCTAAAGCTATTTCGGAACAGCTTGCGTAGCCCCACAGACCTGGGGGCTGCAGGCTTTTCTGCTGCCCTCAGCCTCAAAACCGCCCTTTCCACTTGGCGCCGCGCCAGGCACAAAAATGGCCTTACAGCTGGAGATGGGTCCGCCGCCCAAGGAGCCAGCAGGGAAAACTAGGCCTTGTTCTAAAGCTCTTTGGGAACCGCTTGCGTAGCCCCACAGACCTGGGGGCTGCGGGCTTTCCTGCTGCCTTCAGCCTTAACATGACCATTTCCCACTTGGTGCCGCGCCAGGCACAAAATTGGCTATACGGCTGAAGATAGGTCCCCCGCCCAAGGAGCCAGCAGGAAAATCTATGCCTTCTTCTATAGCTCTTCGGGAACCGCTTGCGTAGCCCCACAGACCTGGGGGCTGCGGGCTTTCCTGCTGCCTTCAGCCTCGACACCACCCTTTCCCTCTTGGCGCCGCACCAGGCACAAAAATGGCCATATGGCTAGAGATGGGTCGCCCGCACAAGGAGACAGCAGGGAAAACTAGGCCTTGATCTAAAACTCTTTGGGAACCGCTTGCGTAGCCCCACAGACCTGGGGGCTGCGGGCTTTCCTGCTGCCTTCAGCCTCGACATCACCCTTTCCCACTTGGCGCCGCGCCAGGCACAAAAATGGCCATACGGCTGGAGATGGGTCCCCCGCCCAAGGAGCCAGCAGGGAAAACTAGGCCTTGTTCTAAAGCTCTTAGGGAACCTCTTGCGTAGCCCCACAGACCTGGGGGCTGCGGGCTTTCCTGCTGCCTTCAGCCTCCACACCACACTTTCCCAATTGGCGCCGCGCCAGGCACAAAAACAGCCATACGGCTGGAGATGCGTCCCTCGCCGAAAGAACCAGCAGGGAAAACTAGGCTTTCTTCAAAGACCTTTGGGAAACGATTGCGTAGCCCTACAGACCTGGGTGCTGCAGGTATTTCTGCTGCCTTCGGCCTCGACACCACCCTTTCCCACTTGGCGCGGCGCTAGGCAGAAAAATGGCCATACGGCTGGAGATGGATCGCCAGCCCAAAGACCCAGCAGGGAAAACTATGCCTTGTTCTGAAGGTCTTTGGGAACCGCTTGCATAGCACCCACAGACCTGGGGGCTGCAGGCTTTCCTGCTGCCTTCAACCTCAATATTACGCTTTCCCACTAGGTGTCGCTCCAGGCACAAAAATGGCCATAAGGCTAGATATGGGTCCCCCGCCCAAGGAGCCAGCAGGGAAAACTATGCCTTGTTCTAAAGCTATTTGGGAACCTCTTGCGTAGCCCCACAGACCTGGGGGCTGCGGGCCTTCCTGCTGCCTTCAGCCTCGACACCACCCTTTCCCTTTTGGCGCCTCACCAGGCACAAAAATGGCCATACGGCTGGAGATGGGTCCCCAGCCCAAAGACCCAGCAGGGAAAACTAGGCCTTGTTCTAATGCTCTTTGGGATCCGCTTGCGTAGCACCCACAGACCTGAGGGCTGCAGGCTTTCCTGCTGCCTTCAACCTCAATATTATGCTTTCCCACTAGGTGTCGCTCCAGGCACAAAAATGGCCATAAGGCTAGATATGGGTCCCCCGCCTAAGGAGCCAGCAGGGAAAACTATGCCTTGTTCTAAAGCTATTTGGGAACCTCTTGCGTAGCCCCACAGACCTGGGGGCTGCGGGCCTTCCTGCTGCCTTCAGCCTCGACACCACCCTTTCCCTCTTGGCGCCGCACCAGGCACAAAAATGGCCATATGGCTAGAGATGGGTCGCCCGCACAAGGAGACAGCAGGGAAAACTAGGCCTTGATCTAAAACTCTTTGGGAACCGCTTGCGTAGCCCCACAGACCTGGGGGCTGCGGGCTTTCCTGCTGCCTTCAGCCTCGACATCACCCTTTCCCACTTGGTGCCGCGCCAGGGGCAAAAATGGCAGTACGGCTGGAGATGGGTCCCCCGCCCAAGGAGCCAGCAGGGAAAACTAGGCCTTGTTCTAAAGCTCTTAGGGAACCTCTTGCGTAGCCCCACAGACCTGGGGGCTGCAGGCTTTCCTGCTGCCTTCAGCCTCGACACCACCCTTTCCCACTTGGCGCCGCACCAGGCACAAAAATGGCCATACGGCTGGAGATGGGTCCCCCGCCCAAGGAGCCAGCAGGGAAAAATAGGCCTTGTTCTAAAGGTCTTAGGGAACCTCTTGCGTAGCCCCTCAGACCTGGGGGCTGCGGGCTTTCCTGCTGCCTTCAGCCTCGACACCACCCTTTCCCACTTGGCGCCGCACCAGGCACAAAAATGGCCATACGGCTGGAGATGGGTCCCCCGCCCAAAGACCCAGAAGGGAAAACTAGGCCTTGTTCTAAAGCTCTTTGGGAACCGCTTGCGTAGCACCCACAGACCTGGGGGCTGCAGGCTTTCCTGCTGCCTTCAGCCTCAATACTACGCTTTCCCACTAGGTGTTGCTCCAGGCCCAAAAATGGCCATACGGCTGGAGATGTGTCCCCCGCCCAAAGACCCAGCAGGGAAAACTATGCCTTGTTCTAAAGCTCTTAGGGAACCGCTTGCGTAGCCCCACAGACCTGGGGGCTGCGGGCTTTCCTGCTGCCTTCAGCCTCGACATCACCCTTTCCCACTTGGCGCCGCGCCAGGGGCAAAAATGGCAATACGGCTGGAGATGGGTCCCCCGCCCAAGGAGCCAGCAGGGAAAACTAGGCCTTGTTCTAAAGCTCTTAGGGAACCTTTTGTGTAGCCCCACAGACCTGGGGGCTGCGGGCTTTCCTGCTGCCTTCAGCCTCAACACCACCCTTTCCAACTTGGCGCCGCACCAGGCACAAAAATGGCCATACGGCTGGAGATGGGTCCCCCGCCCAAAGACCCAGAAGGGAAAACTAGGCCTTGTTCTAAAGCTCTTTGGGAACCGCTTGCGTAGCACCCACAGACCTTGGGGCTGCAGGCTTTCCTGCTGCCTTCAGCCTCAAAACTACGCTTTCCCACTAGGTTTTGCTCCAGGCCCAAAAATGGCCATACGGCTGGAGATGGGTCCCCCGCCCAAGGAGCCAGCAGGGAAAACTACGCCTTGTTCTAAAGCTCTTAGGGAACCGCTTGCGTAGCCCAACAGACCTGGGGGCTGCGGGCTTTCCTGCTGCCTTCAGCCTCGAAATCACCCTTTCCCACTTGGCGCCGCGCCAGGAGCAAAAATGGCCATACGGCTGGAGATGGGTCCCCCACACAAGGAGCCAGAAGGGAAAACTATGCCTTGTTCTAAAGCTCTTTGGGAACCGCTTGCGTACCCCACAGACCTGGGGGCTGCGGACTTTCCTGCTGCCTTCTGCCTTGACATGACCCTTTGACACTTGGCCCCGCGCTAGCTCCAAAAATGGCCATACGGCTGGAGATGGGTCCCACGCCCAAAGAGCCAGCAGGGAAAACTATGCCTTGTTCTAAAGCTCTTTGGGAACCGCTTGTGTAGCCCCAAAGACCTGGGGGCTGCAGGCTTTTCTGCTGCCTTCAGCCTCAAAACCGCCCTTTCCACTTGGCGCCGCGCCAGGCACAAAAATGGCCATACGGCTGGAGATGGGTCCCCCGCCCAAAGACGCAGAAGGGAAATCTATGCCTTGTTCTAAAGCTATTTGGGAACCTCTTGCGTAGCCCCACAGACCTGGGGGCTGCGGGCCTTCCTGCTGCCTTCAGCCTCGACACCACCCTTTCCCTCTTGGCGCCGCACCAGGCACAAAAATGGCCATATGGCTGGAGATGGGTCGCCCGCACAAGGAGCCAGCAGGGAAAACTAGGCCTTGATCTAAAACTCTTTGGGAACCGCTTGCGTAGCCCCAAAGACCTGGGGGCTGCAGGTTTTTCTGCTGCCTTCAGCCTCGACACCACCCTTTCCCACTTGGCGCCGCGCCAGGCACAAAAATGGCCATACAGCTGGAGATGGTTCCCCAGCCCAAAGACCCAGCAGGGAAAAATAGGCCTTGTTCTAAAGCTCTTTGGGAACCGCTTGTGTAGCCCCAAAGACCTGGGGGCTGCGGGCTTTCCTGCTGCCTTCAGCCTCGACACAACCCTTTCCCACTTGGTGCCACGCCAGGCACAAAAACAGCCATACGGCTGGAGATGGGTCCCCAGCCCAAAGACCCAGCAGGGAAAACTATGCCTTGTTCTAAAGCTCTTTGGGAACCGCTTGCGTAGCCCCAAAGACCTGGGGGCTGCAGGCTTTCCTGCTGCCTTCAGCCTCAATACTACGATTTCCCACTAGGTGTTGCCCCAGGCCCAAAAATGGCCATATGGCTGGAGATGGGTCCCCCGCCCAAGGAGCCAGCAGGGAAAACTATGCCTTGTTCTAAAGCTCTTTGGGAACCGCTTGCGTAGCCCCACAGACCTGGGGGCTGCAGGCTTTCCTGCTGCCTTCAGCCTCAATACTACGCTTTCCCACTAGGTGTTGCTCCAGGCCCAAAAATGGCCATATGGCTGGAGATGGGTCCCCCGCCCAAGGAGCCAGCAGGGAAAACTATGCCTTGTTCTAAAGCTCTTAGGGAACCGCTTGCGTAGCCCCACAGACCTGGGGCTGCGAGCTTTCCTGCTGCCTTCAGCCTCGACACCACCCTTTCCCACTTGGCGCCGCGCCAGGCACAAAAATGGCCATACGGCTGGAGATGGGTCCCCCGCCCAAGCAGCCAGCAGGGAAAACTATGCCGTGTTCTAAAGCTCTATGGGAACCGCTTGCGTAGCCCCACAGACCTGGGGGCTGCGGGCTTTCCTGCTGCCTTCAGCCTCGACATCACCCTTTCCCACTTGGCGCCGCGCCAGGGGCAAAAATGGCAGTACGGCTGGAGATGGGTCCCCCGCCCAAGGAGCCAGCAGGGAAAACTAGGCCTTGTTCTAAAGCTCTTAGGGAACCTCTTGCGTAGCCCCACAGACCTGGGGGCTGCGGGCTTTCCTGCTGCCTTCAGCCTCGACACCACCCTTTCCCACTTGGCGCCGCACCAGGCACAAAAATGGCCATACGGCTGGAGATGGGTCCCCCGCCCAAGGAGCCAGCAGGGAAAAATAGGCCTTGTTCTAAAGGTCTTAGGGAACCTCTTGCGTAGCCCCTCAGACCTGGGGGCTGCGGGCTTTCCTGCTGCCTTCAGCCTCGACACCACCCTTTCCCACTTGGCGCCGCACCAGGCACAAAAATGGCCATACGGCTGGAGATGTGTCCCCCGCCCAAAGACCCAGAAGGGAAAACTAGGCCTTGTTCTAAAGCTCTTTGGGAACCGCTTGCGTAGCACCCACAGACCTGGGGGCTGCAGGCTTTCCTGCTGCCTTCAGCCTCAATACTACGCTTTCCCACTAGGTGTTGCTCCAGGCCCAAAAATGGCCATACGGCTGGAGATGTGTCCCCCGCCCAAAGACCCAGCAGGGAAAACTATGCCTTGTTCTAAAGCTCTTAGGGAACCGCTTGCGTAGCCCCACAGACCTGGGGGCTGCGGGCTTTCCTGCTGCCTTCAGCCTCGACATCACCCTTTCCCACTTGGCGCCGCGCCAGGGGCAAAAATGGCAATACGGCTGGAGATGGGTCCCCCGCCCAAGGAGCCAGCAGGGAAAACTAGGCCTTGTTCTAAAGCTCTTAGGGAACCTCTTGCGTAGCCCCACAGACCTGGGGGCTGCGGGCTTTCCTGCTGCCTTCAGCCTCAACACCACCCTTTCCAACTTGGCGCCGCACCAGGCACAAAAATGGCCATACAGCTGGAGATGTGTTCCCCGCCCAAAGACCCAGAAGGGAAAACTATGCCTTGTTCTAAAGCTCTTTGGGAACCGCTTGCGTAGCACCCACAGACCTTGGGGCTGCAGGCTTTCCTGCTGCCTTCAGCCTCAAAACTACGCTTTCCCACTAGGTTTTGCTCCAGGCCCAAAAATGGCCATACGGCTGGAGATGGGTCCCCCGCCCAAGGAGCCAGCAGGGAAAACTACGCCTTGTTCTAAAGCTCTTAGGGAACCGCTTGCGTAGCCCAACAGACCTGGGGGCTGCGGGCTTTCCTGCTGCCTTCAGCCTCGAAATCACCCTTTCCCACTTGGCGCCGCGCCAGGAGCAAAAATGGCCATACGGCTGGAGATGGGTCCCCCGCCCAAGCAGCCAGCAGGGAAAACTATGCCGTGTTCTAAAGCTCTATGGGAACCGCTTGCGTAGCCCCACAGACCTGGGGGCTGCGGGCTTTCCTGCTGCCTTCAGCCTCGACATCACCCTTTCCCACTTGGCGCCGCGCCAGGGGCAAAAATGGCAGTACGGCTGGAGATGGGTCCCCCGCCCAAGGAGCCAGCAGGGAAAACTAGGCCTTGTTCTAAAGCTCTTAGGGAACCTCTTGCGTAGCCCCACAGACCTGGGGGCTGCGGGCTTTCCTGCTGCCTTCAGCCTCGACACCACCCTTTCCCACTTGGCGCCGCACCAGGCACAAAAATGGCCATACGGCTGGAGATGGGTCCCCCGCCCAAGGAGCCAGCAGGGAAAAATAGGCCTTGTTCTAAAGGTCTTAGGGAACCTCTTGCGTAGCCCCTCAGACCTGGGGGCTGCGGGCTTTCCTGCTGCCTTCAGCCTCGACACCACCCTTTCCCACTTGGCGCCGCACCAGGCACAAAAATGGCCATACGGCTGGAGATGTGTCCCCCGCCCAAAGACCCAGAAGGGAAAACTAGGCCTTGTTCTAAAGCTCTTTGGGAACCGCTTGCGTAGCACCCACAGACCTGGGGGCTGCAGGCTTTCCTGCTGCCTTCAGCCTCAATACTACGCTTTCCCACTAGGTGTTGCTCCAGGCCCAAAAATGGCCATACGGCTGGAGATGTGTCCCCCGCCCAAAGACCCAGCAGGGAAAACTATGCCTTGTTCTAAAGCTCTTAGGGAACCGCTTGCGTAGCCCCACAGACCTGGGGGCTGCGGGCTTTCCTGCTGCCTTCAGCCTCGACATCACCCTTTCCCACTTGGCGCCGCGCCAGGGGCAAAAATGGCAATACGGCTGGAGATGGGTCCCCCGCCCAAGGAGCCAGCAGGGAAAACTAGGCCTTGTTCTAAAGCTCTTAGGGAACCTCTTGTGTAGCCCCACAGACCTGGGGGCTGCGGGCTTTCCTGCTGCCTTCAGCCTCAACACCACCCTTTCCAACTTGGCGCCGCACCAGGCACAAAAATGGCCATACAGCTGGAGATGTGTTCCCCGCCCAAAGACCCAGAAGGGAAAACTATGCCTTGTTCTAAAGCTCTTTGGGAACCGCTTGCGTAGCACCCACAGACCTTGGGGCTGCAGGCTTTCCTGCTGCCTTCAGCCTCAAAACTACGCTTTCCCACTAGGTTTTGCTCCAGGCCCAAAAATGGCCATACGGCTGGAGATGGGTCCCCCGCCCAAGGAGCCAGCAGGGAAAACTACGCCTTGTTCTAAAGCTCTTAGGGAACCGCTTGCGTAGCCCAACAGACCTGGGGGCTGCGGGCTTTCCTGCTGCCTTCAGCCTCGAAATCACCCTTTCCCACTTGGCGCCGCGCCAGGAGCAAAAATGGCCATACGGCTGGAGATGGGTCCCCCACACAAGGAGCCAGAAGGGAAAACTATGCCTTGTTCTAAAGCTCTTTGGGAACCGCTTGCGTACCCCACAGACCTGGGGGCTGCGGACTTTCCTGCTGCCTTCTGCCTTGACATGACCCTTTGACACTTGGCCCCGCGCTAGCTCCAAAAATGGCCATACGGCTGGAGATGGGTCCCACGCCCAAAGAGCCAGCAGGGAAAACTATGCCTTGTTCTAAAGCTCTTTGGGAACCTCTTGCGTAGCCCCACAGACCTGGGGGCTGCGGGCTTTCCTGCTGCCTTCAGCCTCGACACAACCCTTTCCCACTTGGTGACGCGCCAGGCACAAAAATGGCCATATGGCTGGAAATGGGTCACCCGCCCAAGGAGCCAGCAGGGAAAACTAGGCCTTGTTCTAAAGCTATTTGGGAATCGCTTGCGTAGCCCCAAAGACCTGGGGGCTGCAGGCTTTTCTGCTGCCTTCAGCCTCAAAACCGCCCTTTCCACTTGGCGCCGCGCCAGGCACAAAAATGGCCATACGGCTGGAGATGGGTCCCCCGCCCAAAGACGCAGAAGGGAAAACTATGCCTTGTTCTAAAGCTCTTTGGGAACCGCTTGCGTAGCACCCACAGACCTGAGGGCTGCAGGCTTTCCTGCTGCCTTCAACCTCAATATTATGCTTTCCCACTAGGTGTCGCTCCAGGCACAAAAATGGCCATAAGGCTAGATATGGGTCCCCCGCCCAAGGAGCCAGCAGGAAAATCTATGCCTTGTTCTAAAGCTATTTGGGAACCTCTTGCGTAGCCCCACAGACCTGGGGGCTGCGGGCCTTCCTGCTGCCTTCAGCCTCGACACCACCCTTTCCCTCTTGGCGCCGCACCAGGCACAAAAATGGCCATATGGCTGGAGATGGGTCGCCCGCACAAGGAGCCAGCAGGGAAAACTAGGCCTTGATCTAAAACTCTTTGGGAACCGCTTGCGTAGCCCCAAAGACCTGGGGGCTGCAGGTTTTTCTGCTGCCTTCAGCCTCGACACCACCCTTTCCCACTTGGCGCCGCGCCAGGCACAAAAATGGCCATACAGCTGGAGATGGTACCCCAGCCCAAAGACCCAGCAGGGAAAAATAGGCCTTGTTCTAAAGCTCTTTGGGAACCGCTTGCGTAGCCCCACAGACCTGGGGGCTGCGGGCTGTCCTGCTGCCTTCAGCCTCGACACAACCCTTTCCCACTTGGTGCCACGCCAGGCACAAAAACAGCCATACGGCTGGAGATGGGTCCCCAGCCCAAAGACCCAGCAGGGAAAACTATGCCTTGTTCTAAAGCTCTTTGGGAACCGCTTGCGTAGCCCCACAGACCTGGGGGCTGCAGGCTTTCCTGCTGCCTTCAGCCTCAATACTACGATTTCCCACTAGGTGTTGCTCCAGGCCCAAAAATGGCCATATGGCTGGAGATGGGTCCCCCGCCCAAGGAGCCAGCAGGGAAAACTATGCCTTGTTCTAAAGCTCTTAGGGAACCGCTTGCGTAGCCTTACAGACCTGGGGCTGCGAGCTTTCCTGCTGCCTTCAGCCTCGACACCACCCTTTCCCACTTGGCGCCGCGCCAGGCACAAAAATGGCCATACGGCTGGAGATGGGTCCCCCGCACAAGGAGCCAGCAGGGAAAACTATGCCGTGTTCTAAAGCTCTATGGGAACCGCTTGCGTAGCCCCACAGACCTGGGGGCTGCGGGCTTTCCTGCTGCCTTCAGCCTCGACATCACCCTTTCCCACTTGGCGCCGCGCCAGGGGCAAAAATGGCAATACGGCTGGAGATGGGTCCCCCGCCCAAGGAGCCAGCAGGGAAAACTAGGCCTTGTTCTAAAGCTCTTAGGGAACCTCTTGCGTAGCCCCACAGACCTGGGGGCTGCGGGCTTTCCTGCTGCCTTCAGCCTCGACACCACCCTTTCCCACTTGGCGCCGCACCAGGCACAAAAATGGCCATACGGCTGGAGATGGGTCCCCCGCCCAAGGAGCCAGCAGGGAAAACTAGGCCTTGTTCTAAAGCTCTTAGGGAACCTCTTGCGTAGCCCCACAGACCTGGGGGCTGCAGGCTTTCCTGCTGCCTTCAGCCTCGACACCACCCTTTCCCACTTGGCGCGGCGCTAGGCACAAAAATGGCCATACGGTTGGAGATGGATCCCCAGCCCAAAGACCCAGCAGGGAAAACTATGCCTTGTTCTGAAGCTCTTTGGGAACCGCTTGCATAGCACCCACAGACCTGGGGGCTGCAGGCTTTCCTGCTGCCTTCAACCTCAATATTACGCTTTCCCACTAGGTGTCGCTCCAGGCACAAAAATGGCCATAAGGCTAGATATGGGTCCCCCGCCCAAGGAGCCAGCAGGGAAAACTATGCCTTGTTCTAAAGCTATTTGGGAACCTCTTGCGTAGCCCCACAGACCTGGGGGCTGAGGGCCTTCCTGCTGCCTTCAGCCTCGACACCACCCTTTCCCTTTTGGCGCCGCACCAGGCACAAAAATGGCCATACGGCTGGAGATGGGTCCCCAGCCCAAAGACCCAGCAGGGAAAACTATGCCTTGTTCTAAAGCTCTTTGGGAACCGCTTGCGTAGCACCCACAGACCTGGGGGCTGCAGGCTTTCCTGCTGCCTTCAACCTCAATATTACTCTTTCCCACTAGGTGTCGCGCCAGGCACAAAAATGGCCATAAGGCTAGATATGGGTCCCCCGCCCAAGGAGCCAGCAGGGAAAACTAAGCCTTGTTCTAAAGCTCTTAGGGAACCTCTTGCGTAGCCCCACAGACCTGGGGGCTGCGGGCCTTCCTGCTGCCTTCAGCCTCGACACCACCCTTTCCCACTTGGCGCCGCGCCAGGCACAAAAATGGCCATACGTCTGGAGAATGGTCCCCCGCCCAAGGAGCCAGCAGGGAAAACTAGGCCTTGTTCTAAAACTCTTTGGGAACCGCTTGCGTAGCCCCACAGACCTGGGGGCTGCGGGCTTTCCTGCTGCCTTCAGCCTCGACATCACCCTTTCCCACTTGGCGCCGCGCCAGGGGCAAAAATGGCAATACGGCTGGAGATGGGTCCCCCGCCCAAGTAGCCAGCAGGGAAAACTAGGCCTTGTTCTAAAGCTATTAGGGAACCTCTTGCGTAGCCCCACAGACCTGGGGGCTGCGGGCCTTCCTGCTGCCTTCAGCCTCGACACCACCCTTTCCCACTTGGCGCCGCGCCAGGCACAAAAATGGCCATACGGCTGGAGATGTGTCCCCCGCCCAAAGACCCAGAAGGGAAAACTAGGCCTTGTTCTAAAGCTCTTTGGGAACCGCTTGCGTAGCACCCACAGACCTGGGGGCTGCAGGCTTTCCTGCTGCCTTCAGCCCCAATACTACGCTTTCCCACTAGGTGTTGCTCCAGGCCCAAAAATGGCCATACGGCTGGAGATGGGTCCCCCGCCCAAGGAGCCAGCAGGGAAAACTATGCCTTGTTCTAAAGCTCTTAGGGAACCGCTTGCGTAGCCCCACAGACCTGGGGCTGCGAGCTTTCCTGCTGCCTTCAGCCTCGACACCACCCTTTCCCACTTGGCGCCGCGCAAGGCACAAAAATGGCCATACGGCTGGAGATGGGTCCCCCGCCCAAGGAGCCAGCAGGGAAAAATAGGCCTTGTTCTAAAGCTCTATGGGAACCGCTTGCGTAGCCCCACAGACCTGGGGGCTGCGGGCTTTCCTGCTGCCTTCAGCCTCGACACCACCCTTTCCCACTTGGCGCCGCACCAGGCACAAAAATGGCCATACGGCTGGAGATGTGTCCCCTGCCCAAAGACCCAGAAGGGAAAACTAGGCCTTGTTCTAAAGCTCTTTGGGAACCGCTTGCGTAGCACCCACAGACCTGGGGGCTGCAGGCTTTCCTGCTGCCTTCAGACTCAATACTACGCTTTCCCACTAGGTGTTGCTCCAGGCCCAAAAATGGCCATACGGCTGGAGATGGGTCCCCCGCCCAAGTAGCCAGCAGGGAAAACTATGCCTTGTTCTAAAGCTCTTTGGGAACCGCTTGCATAGCCCTAAAGACATGGGGGCTGCAGGCTTTCCTGCTGCCTTCAGACTCAATACTACGATTTCCCACTAGGTGTTGCTCCAGGCCCAAAAATGGACATATGGCTGGAGATGGGTCCCCCGCCCAAGGAGCCAGCAGGGAAAACTAGGCCTTGTTCTAAAGCTCTTAGGGAACCGCTTGCGTAGCCCCACAGACCTGGGGCTGCGAGCTTTCCTGCTGCCTTCAGCCTCGACACCACCCTTTCCCACTTGGCGCCGTGCCAGGCACAAAAATGGCCATACGGCTGGAGATGGGTCCCCCGCCCAAGGAGCCAGCAGGGAAAACTATGCCGTGTTCTAAAGCTCTATGGGAACCGCTTGCGTAGCCCCACAGACCTGGGGGCTGCGGGCTTTCCTGCTGCCTTCAGCCTCGACATCACCCTTTCCCACTTGGCGCCGCGCCAGGGGCAAAAATGGCAATACGGCTGGAGATGGGTCCCCCGCCCAAGGAGCCAGCAGGGAAAACTAGGCCTTGTTCTAAAGCTCTTAGGGAACCTCTTGCGTAGCCCCACAGACCTGGGGGCTGCGGGCTTTCCTGCTGCCTTCAGCCTCGACACCACCCTTTCCCACTTGGCGCCGCACCAGGCACAAAAATGGCCATATGGCTGGAGATGGGTCCCCCGCCCAAGGAGCCAGCAGGGAAAACTAGGCCTTGTTCTAAAGCTCTTAGGGAACCTCTTGCGTAGCCCCACAGAGCTGGGGGCTGCGGGCTTTCCTGCTGCCTTCAGCCTCGACACCACCCTTTCCCACTTGGCGCGGCGCTAGGCACAAAAATGGCCATACGGCTGGAGATGGATCCCCAGCCCAAAGACCCAGCAGGGAAAACTATGCCTTGTTCTGAAGCTCTTTGGGAACCGCTTGCATAGCACCCACAGACCTGGGGGCTGCAGGCTTTCCTGCTGCCTTCAACCTCAATATTACGCTTTCCCACTAGGTGTCGCTCCAGGCACAAAAATGGCCATAAGGCTAGATATGGGTCCCCCGCCCAAGGAGCCAGCAGGGAAAACTATGCCTTGTTCTAAAGCTATTTGGGAACTTCTTGCGTAGCCCCACAGACCTGGGGGCTGCGGGCCTTCCTGCTGCCTTCAGCCTCGACACCACCCTTTCCCTCTTGGCGCCGCACCAGGCACAAAAATGGCCATACGGCTGGAGATGGGTCCCCAGCCCAAAGACCCAGCAGGGAAAACTATGCCTTGTTCTAAAGCTCTTTGGGAACCGCTTGCGTAGCACCCACAGACCTGGGGGCTGCAGGCTTTCCTGCTGCCTTCAACCTCAATATTACTCTTTCCCACTAGGTGTCGCGCCAGGCACAAAAATGGCCATAAGGCTAGATATGGGTCCCCCGCCCAAGGAGCCAGCAGGGAAAACTAAGCCTTGTTCTAAAGCTCTTAGGGAACTTCTTGCGTAGCCCCACAGACCTGGGGGCTGCGGGCCTTCCTGCTGCCTTCAGCCTCGACACCACCCTTTCCCACTTGGCGCCGCGCCAGGCACAAAAATGGCCATACGTCTGGAAAATGGTCCCCGCCCAAGGAGCCAGCAGGGAAAACTAGGCCTTGTTCTAAAGCTCTTTGGGAACCGCTTGCGTAGCCCCACAGACCTGGGGGCTGCAGGCTTTCCTGCTGCCTTCTGCCTTGACATGACCCTTTGCCACTTGGCGCCGCGCTAGCTACAAAAATGGCCATACGGCTGGAGATGGGTCCCACGCCCAAAGACCCAGAAGGGAAAACTATGCCTTGTTCTAATGCTCTTTGGGATCCGCTTGCGTAGCACCCACAGACCTGAGGGCTGCAGGCTTTCCTGCTGCCTTCAACCTCAATATTATGCTTTCCCACTAGGTGTCGCTCCAGGCACAAAAATGGCCATAAGGCTAGAGATGGGTCGCCCGCCTAAGGAGCCAGCAGGGAAAACTAGGCCTTGATCTAAAACTCTTTGGGAACCGCTTGCGTAGCCCCACAGACCTGGGGGCTGCGGGCTTTCCTGCTGCCTTCAGCCTCGACATCACCCTTTCCCACTTGGCGCCGCGCCAGGGGCAAAAATGGCAATACGGCTGGAGATGGGTCCCCCGCCCAAGGAGCCAGCAGGGAAAACTAGGCCTTGTTCTAAAGCTATTAGGGAACCTCTTGCGTAGCCCCACAGACCTGGGGGCTGCGGGCTTTCCTGCTGCCTTCAGCCTCGACATCACCCTTTCCCACTTGGCGCCGCACCAGGCACAAAAATGGCCATACGGCTGGAGATGTGTCCCCCGCCCAAAGACCCAGAAGGGAAAACTAGGCCTTGTTCTAAAGCTCTTTGGGAACCGCTTGCGTAGCACCCACAGACCTGGGGGCTGCAGGCTTTCCTGCTGCCTTCAGCCTCAATACTACGCTTTCCCACTAGGTGTTGCTCCAGGCCCAAAAATGGCCATACGGCTGGAGATGGGTCCCCCGCCCAAGTAGCCAGCAGGGAAAACTATGCCTTGTTCTAAAGCTCTTAGGGAACCGCTTGCGTAGCCCTAAAGACCTGGGGGCTGCAGGCTTTCCTGCTGCCTTCAGCCTCAATACTACGATTTCCCACTAGGTGTTGCTCCAGGCCCAAAAATGGCCATACGGCTGGAGATGGGTCCCCCGCCCAAGGAGCCAGCAGGGAAAACTATGCCTTGTTCTAAAGCTCTTAGGGAACCGCTTGCGTAGCCCCACAGACCTGGGGCTGCGAGCTTTCCTGCTGCCTTCAGCCTCAACACCACCCTTTCCCACTTGGCGCCGCGCCAGGCACAAAAATGGCCATACGGCTGGAGATGGGTCCCCCGCCCAAGGAGCCAGCAGGGAAAACTACGCCTTGTTCTAAAGCTCTTAGGGAACCGCTTGCGTAGCCCCACAGACCTGGGGCTGCGGGCTTTCCTGCTGCCTTCAGCCTCGACACCACCCTTTCCCACTTGGGGCCGCACCAGGCACAAAAATGGCCATACGGCTGGAGATGTGTCCCCTGCCCAAAGACCCAGAAGGGAAAACTAGGCCTTGTTCTAAAGCTCTTTGGGAACCGCTTGCGTAGCACCCACAGACCTGGGGGCTGCAGGCTTTCCTGCTGCCTTCAGACTCAATACTACGCTTTCCCACTAGGTGTTGCTCCAGGCACAAAAATGGCCATACGGCTGGAGATGGGTCCCCCGCCCAAGTAGCCAGCAGGGAAAACTATTCCTTGTTCTAAAGCTCTTTGGGAACCGCTTGCGTAGCCCCAAAGACCTGGGGGCTGCAGGCTTTCCTGCTGCCTTCAGCCTCAATACTACGCTTTCCCACTAGGTGTTGCTCCAGGCCCAAAAATGGCCATATGGCTGGAGATGGGTCCCCCGCCCAAGGAGCCAGCAGGGAAAACTATGCCTTGTTCTAAAGCTCTTAGGGAACCGCTTGCGTAGCCCCACAGACCTGGGGCTGCGAGCTTTCCTGCTGCCTTCAGCCTCGACACCACCCTTTCCCACTTGGCGCCGCGCCAGGCACAAAAATGGCCATACGGCTGGAGATGGGTCCCCCGCCCAAGGAGCCAGCAGGGAAAACTATGCCGTGTTCTAAAGCTCTATGGGAACCGCTTGCGTAGCCCCACAGACCTGGGGGCTGCGGGCTTTCCTGCTGCCTTCAGCCTCGACATCACCCTTTCCCACTTGGCGCCGCGCCAGGGGCAAAAATGGCAATACGGCTGGAGATGGGTCCCCCGCCCAAGGAGCCAGCAGGGAAAACTAGGCCTTGTTCTAAAGCTCTTAGGGAACCTCTTGCGTAGCCCCACAGACCTGGGGGCTGCGGGCTTTCCTGCTGCCTTCAGCCTCGACACCACCCTTTCCCACTTGGCGCCGCACCAGGCACAAAAATGGCCATACGGCTGGAGATGTGTCCCCCGCCCAAAGACCCAGAAGGGAAAACTAGGCCTTGTTCTAAAGCTCTTTGGGAACCGCTTGCGTAGCACCCACAGACCTGGGGGCTGCAGGCTTTCCTGCTGCCTTCAGCCTCAATACTACGCTTTCCCACTAGGTGTTGCTCCAGGCCCAAAAATGGCCATATGGCTGGAGATGGGTCCCCCGCCCAAGGAGCCAGCAGGGAAAACTATGCCTTGTTCTAAAGCTCTTAGGGAACCGCTTGCGTAGCCCCACAGACCTGGGGCTGCGAGCTTTCCTGCTGCCTTCAGCCTCGACACCACCCTTTCCCACTTGGCGCCGCGCCAGGCACAAAAATGGCCATACGGCTGGAGATGGGTCCCCCGCCCAAGGAGCCAGCAGGGAAAACTAGGCCTTGTTCTAAAGCTCTTAGGGAACCTCTTGCGTAGCCCCACAGACCTGGGGGCTGCGGGCTTTCCTGCTGCCTTCAGCCTCGACACCACCCTTTCCCACTTGGCGCCGCACCAGGCACAAAAATGGCCATACGGCTGGAGATGGGTCCCCCGCCCAAGGAGCCAGCAGGGAAAACTAGGCCTTGTTCTAAAGCTCTTAGGGAACCTCTTGCGTAGCCCCACAGACCTGGGGGCTGCGGGCTTTCCTGCTGCCTTCAGCCTCGACACCACCCTTTCCCACTTGGCGCCGCACCAGGCACAAAAATGGCCATACGGCTGGAGATGGGTCCCCCGCCCAAAGACCCAGAAGGGAAAACTAGGCCTTGTTCTAAAGCTCTTTGGGAACCGCTTGCGTAGCACCCACAGACCTGGGGGCTGCAGGCTTTCCTGCTGCCTTCAGCCTCAATACTACGCTTTCCCACTAGGTGTTGCTCCAGGCCCAATAATGGCCATACGGCTGGAGATGTGTCCCCCGCCCAAAGACCCAGCAGGGAAAACTACGCCTTGTTCTAAAGCTCTTAGGGAACCGCTTGCGTAGCCCCACAGACCTGGGGGCTGCGGGCTTTCCTGCTGCCTTCAGCCTCGAAATCACCCTTTCCCACTTGGCGCCGCGCCAGGAGCAAAAATGGCCATACGGCTGGAGATGGGTCCCACGCCCAAGGAGCCAGCAGGGAAAACTAGGCCTTGTTCTAAAGCTCTTAGGGAACCTCTTGCGTAGCCCCACAGACCTGGGGGCTGCGGGCTTTTCTGCTGCCTTCAGCCTCCACACCACACTTTCCCAATTGGCGCCGCACCAGGCACAAAAACAGCCATACGGCTGGAGATGCGTCCCTCGCCGAAAGAACCAGCAGGGAAAAGTAGGCCTTCTTCAAAGCTCTTAGGGAACCGCTTGCGTAGCACCCACAGACCTGGGGGCTGCAGGCTTTCCTGCTGCCTTCAGCCTCAATACTACGCTTTCCCACTAGGTGTTGCTCCAGGCACAAAAATGGCCATACGGCTGGAGATGGGTCCCCCGCCCAAGGAGCCAGCAGGGAAAACTATGCCTTGTTCTAAAGCTCTTAGGGAACCTCTTGCGTAGCCCCACAGACCTGGGGGCTGCGGGCTTTCCTGCTGCCTTCAGCCTCGACACCACCCTTTCCCACTTGGCGCCGCACCAGGCACAAAAATGGCCATACGGCTGGAGATGTGTCCCCCGCCCAAAGACCCAGAAGGGAAAACTAGGCCTTGTTCTAAAGCTCTTTGGGAACCGCTTGCGTAGCACCCACAGACCTGGGGGCTGCAGGCTTTCCTGCTGCCTTCAGCCTCAATACTACGCTTTCCCACTAGGTGTTGCTCCAGGCCCAAAAATGGCCATATGGCTGGAGATGGGTCCCCCGCCCAAGGAGCCAGCAGGAAAAACTATGCCTTGTTCTAAAGCTCTTTGGGAACCGCTTGCGTAGCCCCACAGACCTGGGGCTGCGAGCTTTCCTGCTGCCTTCAGCCTCGACACCACCCTTTCCCACTTGGCGCCGCGCCAGGCACAAAAATGGCCATACGGCTGGAGATGGGTCCCCCGCCCAAGGAGCCAGCAGGGAAAACTATGCCGTGTTCTAAAGCTCTATGGGAACCGCTTGCGTAGCCCCCCAGACCTGGGGGCTGCGGGCTTTCCTGCTGCCTTCAGCCTCGACATCACCCTTTCCCACTTGGCGCCGCGCCAGGGGCAAAAATGGCAATACGGCTGTAGATGGGTCCCCCGCCCAAGGAGCCAGCAGGGAAAACTACGCCTTGTTCTAAAGCTCTTAGGGAACCTCTTGCGTAGCCCCACAGACCTGGGGGCTGCGGGCTTTCCTGCTGCCTTCAGCCTCGACACCACCCTTTCCCACTTGGCGCCGCACCAGGCACAAAAATGGCCATACGGCTGGAGATGGGTCCCCCGCCCAAGGAGCCAGCAGGGAAAACTAGGCCTTGTTCTAAAGCTCTTAGGGAACCTCTTGCGTAGCCCCACAGACCTGGGGGCTGCGGGCTTTCCTGCTGCCTTCAGCCTCGACACCACCCTTTCCCACTTGGCGCCGCACCAGGCACAAAAATGGCCATACGGCTGGAGATGGGTCCCCCGCCCAAAGACCCAGAAGGGAAAACTAGGCCTTGTTCTAAAGCTCTTTGGGAACCGCTTGCGTAGCACCCACAGACCTGGGGGCTGCAGGCTTTCCTGCTGCCTTCAGCCTCAATACTACGCTTTCCCACTAGGTGTTGCTCCAGGCCCAAAAATGGCCATACGGCTGGAGATGTGTCCCCCGCCCAAAGACCCAGCAGGGAAAACTACGCCTTGTTCTAAAGCTCTTAGGGAACCGCTTGCGTAGCCCCACAGACCTGGGGGCTGCGAGCTTTCCTGCTGCCTTCAGCCTCGACATCACCCTTTCCCACTTGGCGCCGCGCCAGGAGCAAAAATGGCCATACGGCTGGAGATGGGTCCCCCGCACAAGGAGCCAGCAGGGAAAACTAAGCCTTGTTCTAAAGCTCTTTGGGAATCGCTTGCGTAGCCCCACAGACCTGGGGGCTGCGGGCTTTCCTGCTGCCTTCTGCCTTGACATGACCCTTTGACACTTGGCGCCGCGCTAGATACAAAAATGGCCATACGGCTGGAGATGGGTCCCACGCCCAAGGAGCCAGCAGGGAAAACTAGGCCTTGTTCTAAAGCTCTTAGGGAACCTCTTGCGTAGCCCCACAGACCTGGGGGCTGCGGGCTTTTCTGCTGCCTTCAGCCTCGACACCACACTTTCCCAATTGGCGCCGCGCCAGGCACAAAAACAGCCATACGGCTGGAGATGCGTCCCTCGCCGAAAGAACCAGCAGGGAAAACTAGGCCTTCTTCAAAGCTCTTAGGGAACCGCTTGCGTAGCCCCAAAGACCTGGGGGCTGCGAGCTTTCCTGCTGCCTTCAGCCTCAACACCACCCTTTCCCACTTGGCGCCGTGCCAGGCACAAAAATGGCCATACGGCTGGAGATGGGTCCCCCGCCCAAGGAGCCAGCAGGGAAAACTACGCCTTGTTCTAAAGCTCTTAGGGAACCGCTTGCGTAGCCCCACAGACCTGGGGCTGCGGGCTTTCCTGCTGCCTTCAGCCTCGACACCACCCTTTCCCACTTGGCGCCGCACCAGGCACAAAAATGGCCATACGGCTGGAGATGTGCCCCCTGCCCAAAGACCCAGAAGGGAAAACTAGGCCTTGTTCTAAAGCTCTTTGGGAACCGCTTGCGTAGCCCCAAAGACCTGGGGGCTGCAGGCTTTCCTGCTGCCTTCAGCCTCAATACTATGATTTCCCACTAGGTGTTGCTCCAGGCCCAAAAATGGACATATGGCTGGAGATGGGTCCCCCGCCCAAGGAGCCAGCAGGGAAAACTATGCCTTGTTCTAAAGCTCTTAGGGAACCGCTTGCGTAGCCCCACAGACCTGGGGCTGCGAGCTTTCCTGCTGCCTTCAGCCTCGACACCACCCTTTCCCACTTGGCGCCGCGCAAGGCACAAAAATGGCCATACGGCTGGAGATGGGTCCCCCGCCCAAGGAGCCAGCAGGGAAAACTATGCCGTGTTCTAAAGCTCTATGGGAACCGCTTGCGTAGCCCCCCAGACCTGGGGGCTGCGGGCTTTCCTGCTGCCTTCAGCCTCGACATCACCCTTTCCCACTTGGCGCCGCGCCAGGGGCAAAAATGGCAATACGGCTGGAGATGGGTCCCCCGCCCAAGGAGCCAGCAGGGAAAACTAGGCCTTGTTCTAAAGCTCTTAGGGAACCTCTTGCGTAGCCCCACAGACCTGGGGGCTACGGGCTTTCCTGCTGCCTTCAGCCTCGACACCACCCTTTCCCACTTGGCGCCGCACCAGGCACAAAAATGGCCATACGGCTGGAGATGGGTCCCCCGCCCAAGGAGCCAGCAGGGAAAATTAGGCCTTGTTCTAAAGCTCTTAGGGAACCTCTTGCGTAGCCCCACAGACCTGGGGGCTGCGGGCTTTCCTGCTGCCTTCAGCCTCGACACCACCCTTTCCCACTTGGCGCCGCACCAGGCACAAAAATGGCCATACGGCTGGAGATGGGTCCCCCGCCCAAAGACCCAGAAGGGAAAACTAGGCCTTGTTCTAAAGCTCTTTGGGAACCGCTTGCGTAGCACCCACAGACCTGGGGGCTGCAGGCTTTCCTGCTGCCTTCAGCCTCAATACTACGCTTTCCCACTAGGTGTTGCTCCAGGCCCAAAAATGGCCATACGGCTGGAGATGTGTCCCCCGCCCAAAGACCCAGCAGGGAAAACTACGCCTTGTTCTAAAGCTCTTAGGGAACCGCTTGTGTAGCCCCACAGACCTGGGGGCTGCGGGCTTTCCTGCTGCCTTCAGCCTCGAAATCACCCTTTCCCACTTGGCGCCGCGCCAGGAGCAAAAATGGCCATACGGCTGGAGATGGGTCCCCCGCACAAGGAGCCAGCAGGGAAAACTAAGCCTTGTTCTAAAGCTCTTTGGGAACCGCTTGCGTAGCCCCACAGACCTGGGGGCTGCGGGCTTTCCTGCTGCCTTCTGCCTTGACATGACCCTTTGACACTTGGCGCCGCGCTAGCTACAAAAATGGCCATACGGCTGGAGATGGGTCCCACGCCCAAGGAGCCAGCAGGGAAAACTATGCCGTGTTCTGAAGCTCTATGGGAACCGCTTGCATAGCCCCACAGACCTGGGGGCTGCGGGCTTTCCTGCTGCCTTCAGCCTCGACATCACCCTTTCCCACTTGGCGCCGCGCCAGGGGCAAAAATGGCAATACGGCTGGAGATGGGTCCCCCGCCCAGGAGCCAGCAGGGAAAACTAGGCCTTGTTCTAAAGCTCTTAGGGAACCTCTTGTGTAGCCCCACAGACCTGGGGGCTGCGGGCTTTCCTGCTGCCTTCAGCCTCAACACCACCCTTTCCCACTTGGCGCCGCACCAGGCACAAAAATGGCCATACGGCTGGAGATGTGTCCCCCGCCCAAAGACCCAGAAGGGAAAACTATGCCTTGTTCTAAAGCTCTTTGGGAACCGCTTGCGTAGCACCCACAGACCTGGGGGCTGCAGGCTTTCCTGCTGCCTTCAGCCTCAATACTACGCTTTCCCACTAGGTTTTGCTCCAGGCCCAAAAATGGCCATACGGCTGGAGATGGGTCCCCCGCCCAAGGAGCCAGCAGGGAAAACTATGCCTTGTTCTAAAGCTCTTAGGGAACCGCTTGCGTAGCCCAACAGACCTGGGGGCTGCGGGCTTTCCTGCTGTCTTCAGCCTCGAAATCACCCTTTCCCACTTGGCGCCGCGCCAGGAGCAAAAATGGCCATACGGCTGGAGATGGGTCCCCCGCCCAAGGAGCCAGCAGGAAAAACTATGCCTTGTTCTAAAGCTCTTTGGGAACCGCTTGCGTAGCCCCACAGACCTGGGGGCTGCGGGCTTTCCTGCTGCCTTCTGCCTTGACATGACCCTTTGACACTTGGCCCCGCTCTAGATCCAAAAATGGCCATACGGCTGGAGATGGGTCCCACGCCCAAAGAGCCAGCAGGGAAAACTATGCCTTGTTCTAAAGCTCTTTGGGAACCGCTTGTGTAGCCCCACAGACCTGGGGGCTGCGGGCTTTCCTGCTGCCTTCAGCCTCGACACAACCCTTTCCCACTTGGTGACGCGCCAGGTACAAAAATGGCCATATGGCTGGAAATGGGTCACCCGCCCAAGGAGCCAGCAGGGAAAACTAGGCCTTGTTCTAAAGCTATTTGGGAATCGCTTGCGTAGCCCCAAAGACCTGGGGGCTGCAGGCTTTTCTGCTGCCTTCAGCCTCAAAACCGCCCTTTCCACTTGGCGCCGCGCCAGGCACAAAAATGGCCATATGGCTGGAGATGGGTCCCCCGCCCAAAGATGCAGAAGGGAAAACTATGCCTTGTTCTAAAGCTCTTTGGGAACCGCTTGCGTCGCACCCACAGACCTGAGGGCTGCAGGCTTTCCTGCTGCCTTCAACCTCAATATTATGCTTTCCCACTAGGTGTCGCTCCAGGCACAAAAATGGCCATAAGGCTAGATATGGGTCCCCCGCCCAAGGAGCCAGCAGGGAAATCTATGCCTTGTTCTAAAGCTATTTGGGAACCTCTTGCGTAGCCCCACAGACCTGGGGGCTGCGGGCCTTCCTGCTGCCTTCAGCCTCGACACCACCCTTTCCCTCTTGGCGCCGCACCAGGCACAAAAATGGCCATATGGCTGGAGATGGGTCGCCCGCACAAGGAGCCAGCAGGGAAAACTAGGCCTTGATCTAAAACTCTTTGGGAACCGCTTGTGTAGCCCCAAAGACCTGGGGGCTGCAGGTTTTTCTGCTGCCTTCAGCCTCGACACCACCCTTTCCCACTTGGCGCCGCGCCAGGCACAAAAATGGCCATACAGCTGGAGATGGTTCCCCAGCCCAAAGACCCAGCAGGGAAAAATAGGCCTTGTTCTAAAGCTCTTTGGGAACCGCTTGCGTAGCCCCGCAGACCTGGGGTCTGCGGGCTTTCTTGCTGCCTTCAGCCTCGACAGAACCCTTTCCCACTTGGTGCCACGCCAGGCACAAAAACAGCCATACGGCTGGAGATGGGTCCCCAGCCCAAAGAGCCAGCAGGGAAAACTATGCCTTGTTCTAAAGCTCTTTGGGAACCGCTTGCGTAGCCCCACAGACCTGGGGGCTGCGGGCTTTCCTGCTGCCTTCAGCCTCGACACCACCCTTTCCCACTTGGCGCCGCACCAGGCACAAAAATGGCCATATGGCTGGAGATGTGTCCCCCGCCCAAAGACCCAGAGGGGAAAACTAGACCTTGTTCTAAAGCTCTTTGGGAACCGCTTGCGTAGCACCCACAGACCTGGGGGCTGCAGGCTTTCCTGCTGCCTTCAGCCTCAATACTACGCTTTCCCACTAGGTGTTGCTCCAGGCCCAAAAATGGCCATACGGCTGGAGATGGGTCCCCCGCCCAAGGAGCCAGCAGGGAAAACTATGCCTTGTTCTAAAGCTCTTAAGGAACCTCTTGCGTAGCCCCACAGACCTGGGGATGCGAGCTTTCCTGCTGCCTTCAGCCTTGACACCACCCTTTCCCACTTGGCGCCGCGCCAGGCACAAAAATGGCCATACGGCTGGAGATGGGTCCCCCGCCCATGGAGCCAGCAGGGAAAACTAGGCCTTCTTCTAAAGCTATTTCGGAACCGCTTGCGTAGCCCCACAGACCTGGGGGCTGCAGGCTTTTCTGCTGCCTTCAGCCTCAAAACCGCCCTTTCCACTTGGCGCCGCGCCAGGCACAAAAATGGCCTTACAGCTGGAGATGGGTCCGCCGCCCAAAGAGCCAGCAGGGAAAACTAGGCCTTGTTCTAAAGCTCTTTGGGAACCGCTTGCGTAGCCCCACAGACCTGGGGGCTGCGGGCTTTCCTGCTGCCTTCAGCCTTAACATGACCATTTCCCATTTGGTGCCGCGCCAGGCACAAAATTGCCTATACGGCTGAAGATAGGTCCCCCGCCCAAGGAGCCAGCAGGAAAAACTATGCCTTCTTCTATAGCTCTTCGGGAACCGCTTGCGTAGCCCCACAGACCTGGGGGCTGCGGGCTTTTCTGCTGCCTTCAGCCTCCACACCACACTTTCCCAATTGGCGCCGGGCCAGGCACAAAAACAGCCATACGGCTGGAGATATGTCCCTCGCCGAAAGAACCAGCAGGGAAAACTAGGCCTTCTTCAAAGACCTTTGGGAAACGATTGCGTAGCCCTACAGACCTGGGTGCTGCAGGTATTTCTGCTGCCTTCGGCCTCGACACCACCCTTTCCCACTTGGCGCGGCGCTAGGCAGAAAAATGGCCATACGGCTGGAGATGGATCGCCAGCCCAAAGACCCAGCAGGGAAAACTATGCCTTGTTCTGAAGCTCTTTGGGAACCGCTTGCATAGCACCCACAGACCTGGGGGCTGCAGGCTTTCCTGCTGCCTTCAACCTCAATATTACGCTTTCCCACTAGGTGTCGCTCCAGGCACAAAAATGGCCATAAGGCTAGATATGGGTCCCCCGCCCAAGGAGCCAGCAGGGAAAACTATGCCTTGTTCTAAAGCTATTTGGGAACCTCTTGCGTAGCCCCACAGACCTGGGGGCTGCGGGCCTTCCTGCTGCCTTCAGCCTCGACACCACCCTTTCCCTTTTGGAGCCGCACCAGGCACAAAAATGGCCATACGGCTGGAGATGGGTCCCCAGCCCAAAGACCCAGCAGGGAAAACTAGGCCTTGTTCTAAAGCTCTTTGGGAACCGCTTGCGTAGCACCCACAGACCTGGGGGCTGCAGGCTTTCCTGCTGCCTTCAGCCTCAATACTACGATTTCCCACTAGGTGTTGCTCCAGGCCCAAAAATGGCCATAAGGCTGGAGATGGGTCCCCCGCCCAAGGAGCCAGCAGGGAAAACTATGCCTTGTTCTAAAGCTCTTAGGGAACCGCTTGCGTAGCCCCACAGACCTGGGGCTGTGAGCTTTCCTCCTGCCTTCAGCCACGACACCACCCTTTCCCACTTGGCGCCGCGCCAGGCACAAAAATGGCCATACGGCTGGAGATGGGTCCCCCGCCCAAGGAGCCAGCAGGGAAAACTATGCCTTGTTCTAAAGCTATTTGGGAACCGCTTGCGTAGCCCCGAAGACCTGGGGGCTGCAGGCTTTCCTGCTGCCTTCAGCCTCAATACTACTATTTCCCACTAGGTGTTGCTCCAGGCCCAAAAATGGCCATACGGCTGGAGATGGGTTCCCCGCCCAAGGAGCCAGCAGGGAAAACTATGCCTTGTTCTAAAGCTCTTAGGGAACCGCTTGCGTAGCCCCACAGACCTGGGGCTGCGAGCTTTCCTGCTGCCTTCAGCCTCAACACCACCCTTTCCCACTTGGCGCCGCGCCAGGCACAAAAATGGCCATACGGCTGGAGATGGGTCCCCCGCCCAAGGAGCCAGCAGGGAAAACTACGCCTTGTTCTAAAGCTCTTACGGAACCGCTTGCGTAGCCCCACAGACCTGAGGGCTGCAGGCTTTCCTGCTGCCTTCAACCTCAATATTATGCTTTCCCACTAGGTGTCGCTCCAGGCACAAAAATGGCCATAAGGCTAGATATGGGTCCCCCGCCTAAGGAGCCAGCAGGGAAAACTATGCCTTGTTCTAAAGCTATTTGGGAACCTCTTGCGTAGCCCCACAGACCTGGGGGCTGCGGGCCTTCCTGCTGCGTTCAGCCTCGACACCACCCTTTCCCTCTTGGCGCCGCACCAGGCACAAAAATGGCCATATGGCTAGAGATGGGTCGCCCGCACAAGGAGACAGCAGGGAAAACTATGCCTTGTTCTAAAGCTCTATGGGAACCGCTTGCGTAGCCCCCCAGGCCTGGGGGCTGCGGGCTTTCCTGCTGCCTTCAGCCTCGACATCACCCTTTCCCACTTGGCGCCGCGCCAGGGGCAAAAATGTCAATACGGCTGGAGATGGGTCCCCCGCCCAAGGAGCCAGCAGGGAAAACTAGGCCTTGTTCTAAAGCTCTTAGGGAACCTCTTGCGTAGCCCCACAGACCTGGGGGCTGCGGGCTTTCCTGCTGCCTTCAGCCTCGACACCACCCTTTCCCACTTGGCGCCGCACCAGGCACAAAAATGGCCATACGGCTGGAGATGGGTCCCCCGCCCAAGGAGCCAGCAGGGAAAACTAGGCCTTGTTCTAAAGCTCTATGGGAACCGCTTGCGTAGCCCAACAGACCTGGGGGCTGCGGGCTTTCCTGCTGCCTTCAGCCTCGACACCACCCTTTCCCACTTGGCGCCGCACCAGGCACAAAAATGGCCATACGGCTGGAGATGGGTCCCCCGCCCAAAGACCCAGAAGGGAAAACTACGCCTTGTTCTAAAGCTCTTTGGGAACCGCTTGCGTAGCACCCACAGACCTGGGGGCTGCAGGCTTTCCTGCTGCCTTCAGCCTCAATACTACGCTTTCCCACTAGGTGTTGCTCCAGGCCCAAAAATGGCCATACGGCTGGAGATGTGTCCCCCGCCCAAAGACCCAGCAGGGAAAACTACGCCTTGTTCTAAAGCTCTTAGGGAACCGCTTGCGTAGCCCCACAGACCTGGGGGCTGCGGGCTTTCCTGCTGCCTTCAGCCTCGAAATCACCCTTTCCCACTTGGCGCCGCGCCAGGAGCAAAAATGGCCATACGGCTGGAGATGGGTCCCCCGCACAAGGAGCCAGCAGGGAAAACTATGCCTTGTTCTAAAGCTCTTTGGGAACCGCTTGCGTAGCCCCACAGACCTGGGGGCTGCGGGCTTTCCTGCTGCCTTCTGCCTTGACATGACCCTTTGACACTTGGCGCCGCGCTAGCTACAAAAATGGCCATACGACTGGAGATGGGTCCCACGCCCAAGGAGCCAGCAGGGAAAACTAGGCCTTGTTCTAAAGCTCTTAGGGAACCTCTTGCGTAGCCCCACAGACCTGGGGGCTGCGGGCTTTTCTGCTGCCTTCAGCCTCCACACCACACTTTCCCAATTGGCGCCGCGCCAGGCACAAAAACAGCCATACGGCTGGAGATGCGTCCCTCGCCGAAAGAACCAGCAGGGAAAACTAGGCCTTCTTCAAAGCTCTTAGGGAACCGCTTGCGTAGCCCCACAGACCTGGGGCTGCGAGCTTTCCTGCTGCCTTCAGCCTCGACACCACCCTTTCCCACTTGGCGCCGCGCCAGGCACAAAAATGGCTATACGGCTGGAGATGGGTCCCCCGCCCAAGGAGCCAGCAGGGAAAACTATGCCGTGTTCTGAAGCTCTATGGGAACCGCTTGCATAGCCCCACAGACCTGGGGGCTGCGGGCTTTCCTGCTGCCTTCAGCCTCGACATCACCCTTTCCCACTTGGCGCCGCGCCAGGGGCAAAAATGGCAATACGGCTGGAGATGGGTCCCCCGCCCAGGAGCCAGCAGGGAAAACTAGGCCTTGTTCTAAAGCTCTTAGGGAACCTCTTGTGTAGCCCCACAGACCTGGGGGCTGCGGGCTTTCCTGCTGCCTTCAGCCTCAACACCACCCTTTCCCACTTGGCGCCGCACCAGGCACAAAAATGGCCATACGGCTGGAGATGTGTCCCCCGCCCAAAGACCCAGAAGGGAAAACTAGGCCTTGTTCTAAAGCTCTTTGGGAACCGCTTGCGTAGCACCCACAGACCTGGGGGCTGCAGGCTTTCCTACTGCCTTCAGCCTCAATACTACGCTTTCCCACTAGGTTTTGCTCCAGGCCCAAAAATGGCCATACGGCTGGAGATGGGTCCCCCGCCCAAGGAGCCAGCAGGGAAAACTACGCCTTGTTCTAAAGCTCTTAGGGAACCGCTTGCGTAGCCCAACAGACCTGGGGGCTGCGGGCTTTCCTGCTGTCTTCAGCCTCGAAATCACCCTTTCCCACTTGGCGCCGCGCCAGGAGCAAAAATGGCCATACGGCTGGAGATGGGTCCCCCGCACAAGGAGCCAGAAGGGAAAACTAGGCCTTGTTCTAAAGCTCTTTGGGAACCGCTTGCGTAGCCCCACAGACCTGGGGGCTGCGGGCTTTCCTGCTGCCTTCTGCCTTGACATGACCCTTTGACACTTGGCCCCGCGCTAGCTCCAAAAATGGCCATACGGCTGGAGATGGGTCCCCCTCCCAAAGACCCAGCAGGCAAAAATAGGCCTTGTTCTAAAGCTCTTTGGGAACCGCTTGTGTAGCCCCACAGACCTGGGGGCTGCGGGCTTTCCTGCTGCCTTCAGCCTCGACACAACCCTTTCCCACTTGGTGACGCGCCAGGCACAAAAATGGCCATATGGCTGGAAATGGGTCACCCGCCCAAGGAGCCAGCAGGGAAAAATAGGCCTTGTTCTAAAGCTATTTGGGAATCGCTTGCGTAGCCCCAAAGACCTGGGGGCTGCAGGCTTTTCTGCTGCCTTCAGCCTCAAAACCGCCCTTTCCACTTGGCGCCGCGCCAGGCACAAAAATGGCCATATGGCTGGAGATGGGTCCCCCGCCCAAAGACGCAGAAGGGAAAACTATGCCTTGTTCTAAAGCTCTTTGGGAACCGCTTGCGTCGCACCCACAGACCTGAGGGCTGCAGGCTTTCCTGCTGCCTTCAACCTCAATATTATGCTTTCCCACTAGGTGTCGCTCCAGGCACAAAAATGGCCATAAGGCTAGATATGGGTCCCCCGCCCAAGGAGCCAGCAGGGAAATCTATGCCTTGTTCTAAAGCTATTTGGGAACCTCTTGCGTAGCCCCACAGACCTGGGGGCTGCGGGCCTTCCTGCTGCCTTCAGCCTCGACACCACCCTTTCCCTCTTGGCGCCGCACCAGGCACAAAAATGGCCATATGGCTGGAGATGGGTCGCCTGCACAAGGAGCCAGCAGGGAAAACTAGGCCTTGATCTAAAACTCTTTGGGAACCGCTTGCGTAGCCCCAAAGACCTGGGGGCTGCAGGTTTTTCTGCTGCCTTCAGCCTCGACACCACCCTTTCCCACTTGGCGCCGCGCCAGGCACAAAAATGGCCATACAGCTGGAGATGGTTCCCCAGCCCAAAGACCCAGCAGGGAAAAATAGGCCTTGATCTAAAGCTCTTTGGGAACCGCTTGCGTAGCCCCACAGACCTGGGGTCTGCGGGCTTTCTTGCTGCCTTCAGCCTCGACACAACCCTTTCCCACTTGGTGCCACGCCAGGCACAAAAACAGCCATACGGCTGGAGATGGGTCCCCAGCCCAAAGAGCCAGCAGGGAAAACTATGCCTTGTTCTAAAGCTCTTTGGGAACCGCTTGCGTAGCCCCACAGACCTGGGGGCTGCGGGCTTTCCTGCTGCCTTCAGCCTCGACACCACCCTTTCCCACTTGGCGCCGCACCAGGCACAAAAATGGCCATATGGCTGGAGATGTGTCCCCCGCCCAAAGACCCAGAGGGGAAAACTAGACCTTGTTCTAAAGCTCTTTGGGAACCGCTTGCGTAGCACCCACAGACCTGGGGGCTGCAGGCTTTCCTGCTGCCTTCAGCCTCAATACTACGCTTTCCCACTAGGTGTTGCTCCAGGCCCAAAAATGGCCATACGGCTGGAGATGGGTCCCCCGCCCAAGGAGCCAGCAGGGAAAACTATGCCTTGTTCTAAAGCTCTTAAGAAACCTCTTGCGTAGCCCCACAGACCTGGGGATGCGAGCTTTCCTGCTGCCTTCAGCCTTGACACCACCCTTTCCCACTTGGCGCCGCGCCAGGCACAAAAATGGCCATACGGCTGGAGATGGGTCCCCCGCCCAAGGAGCCAGCAGGGAAAACTAGGCCTTCTTCTAAAGCTATTTCGGAACCGCTTGCGTAGCCCCACAGACCTGGGGGCTGCAGGCTTTTCTGCTGCCTTCAGCCTCAAAACCGCCCTTTCCACTTGGCGCCGCGCCAGGCACAAAAATGGCCTTACAGCTGGAGATGGGTCCGCCGCCCAAAGAGCCAGCAGGGAAAACTAGGCCTTGTTCTAAAGCTCTTTGGGAACCGCTTGCGTAGCCCCACAGACCTGGGGGCTGCGGGCTTTCCTGCTGCCTTCAGCCTTAACATGACCATTTCCCACTTGGTGCCGCGCCAGGCACAAAATTGGCTATACGGCTGAAGATAGGTCCCCCGCCCAAGGAGCCAGCAGGAAAAACTATGCCTTCTTCTATAGCTCTTCGGGAACCGCTTGCGTAGCCCCACAGACCTGGGGGTTGCGGGCTTTTCTGCTGCCTTCAGCCTCCACACCACACTTTCCCAATTGGCGCCGGGCCAGGCACAAAAACAGCCATACGGCTGGAGATATGTCCCTCGCCGAAAGAACCAGCAGGGAAAAATAGGCCTTCTTCAAAGACCTTTGGGAAACGATTGCGTAGCCCTACAGACCTGGGTGCTGCAGGTATTTCTGCTGCCTTCGGCCTCGACACCACCCTTTCCCACTTGGCGCGGCGCTAGGCAGAAAAATGGCCATACGGCTGGAGATGGATCGCCAGCCCAATGACCCAGAAGGGAAAACTATGCCTTGTTCTGAAGCTCTTTGGGAACCGCTTGCATAGCACCCACAGACCTGGGGGCTGCAGGCTTTCCTGCTGCCTTCAACCTCAATATTACGCTTTCCCACTAGGTGTCGCTCCAGGCACAAAAATGGCCATAAGGCTAGATATGGGTCCCCCGCCCAAGGAGCCAGCAGGGAAAACTATGCCTTGTTCTAAAGCTATTTGGGAACCTCTTGCGTAGCCCCACAGACCTGGGGGCTGCGGGCCTTCCTGCTGCCTTCAGCCTCGACACCACCCTTTCCCTTTTGGCGCCGCACCAGGCACAAAAATGGCCATACGGCTGGAGATGGGTCCCCAGCCCAAAGACCCAGCAGGGAAAACTATGCCTTGTTCTAAAGCTCTTTGGGAACCGCTTGCGTAGCACCCACAGACCTGGGGGCTGCAGGCTTTCCTGCTGCCTTCAACCTCAATATTACTCTTTCCCACTAGGTGTCGCGCCAGGCACAAAAATGGCCATAAGGCTAGATATGGGTCCCCCGCCCAAGGAGCCAGCAGGGAAAACTAAGCCTTGTTCTAAAGCTCTTAGGGAACCGCTTGCGTAGCCCAACAGACCTGGGGGCTGCGGGCCTTCCTGCTGCCTTCAGCCTCGACACCACCCTTTCCCACTTGGCGCCGCGCCAGGCACAAAAATGGCCATACGTCTGGAAAATGGTCCCCCGCCCAAGGAGCCAGCAGGGAAAACTAGGCCTTGTTCTAAAGCTCTATGGGAACCGCTTGCGTAGCCCCACAGACCTGGGGGCTGCAGGCTTTCCTGCTGCCTTCTGCCTTGACATGACCCTTTGCCACTTGGCGCCGCGCTAGCTACAAAAATGGCCATACGGCTGGAGATGGGTCCCACGCCCAAAGAGCCAGCAGGGAAAACTATGCCTTGTTCTAATGCTCTTTGGGATCCGCTTGCGTAGCACCCACAGACCTGAGGGCTGCAGGCTTTCCTGCTGCCTTCAACCTCAATATTATGCTTTCCCACTAGGTGTCGCTCCAGGCACAAAAATGGCCATAAGGCTAGATATGGGTCCCCCGCCTAAGGAGCCAGCAGGGAAAACTATGCCTTGTTCTAAAGCTATTTGGGAACCTCTTGCGTAGCCCCACAGACCTGGGGGCTGCGGGCCTTCCTGCTGGCTTCAGCCTGGACACCACCCTTTCCCTCTTGGTGCCGCACCAGGCACAAAAATGGCCATATTGCTAGAGATGGGTCGCCCGCACAAGGAGACAGCAGGGAAAACTATGCCTTGTTCTAAAACTATTTGAGAACCGCTTGCGTAGCCCCACAGACCTGGGGGCTGCGGGCTTTCCTGCTGCCTTCAGCCTCGACATCACCCTTTCCCACTTGGCGCCGCGCCAGGGGCGCAAATGGCAATACGGCTGGAGATGGGTCCCCCGCCCAAGGAGCCAGCAGGGAAAACTAGGCCTTGTTCTAAAGCTATTAGGGAACCTCTTGCGTAGCCCCACACACCTGGGGGCTGCGGGCTTTCCTGCTGCCTTCAGCCTCGACACCACCCTTTCCCACTTGGCGCCGCACCAGGCACAAAAATGGCCATACGGCTGGAGATGTGTCCCCCGCCCAAAGACCCAGAAGGGAAAACTAGGCCTTGTTCTAAAGCTCTTTGGGAACCGCTTGCGTAGCACCCACAGACCTGGGGGCTGCAGGCTTTCCTGCTGCCTTCAGCCTCAATACTACGATTTCCCACTAGGTGTTGCTCCAGGCCCAAAAATGGCCATAAGGCTGGAGATGGGTCCCCCGCCCAAGGAGCCAGCAGGGAAAACTATGCCTTGTTCTAAAGCTCTTAGGGAACCGCTTGCGTAGCCCCACAGACCTGGGGCTGCGAGCTTTCCTCCTGCCTTCAGCCACGACACCACACTTTCCCACTTGGCGCCGCGCCAGGCACAAAAATGGCCATACGGCTGGAGATGGGTCCCCCGCCCAAGGAGCCAGCAGGGAAAATTATGCCTTGTTCTAAAGCTCTTTGGGAACCGCTTGCGTAGCCCCGAAGACCTGGGGGCTGCAGGCTTTCCTGCTGCCTTCAGCCTCAATACTACTATTTCCCACTAGGTGTTGCTCCAGGCCCAAAAATGGCCATACGGCTGGAGATGGGTTCCCCGCCCAAGGAGCCAGCAGGGAAAACTATGCCTTGTTCTAAAGCTCTTAGGGAACCGCTTGCGTAGCCCCACAGACCTGGGGCTGCGAGCTTTCCTGCTGCCTTCAGCCTCAACACCACCCTTTCCCACTTGGCGCCGCGCCAGGCACAAAAATGGCCATACGGCTGGAGATGGGTCCCCCGCCCAAGGAGCCAACAGGGAAAACTACGCCTTGTTCTAAAGCTCTTAGGGAACCTCTTGCGTAGCCCCACAGACCTGGGGGCTGCGGGCTTTCCTGCTGCCTTCAGCCTCAATATTATGCTTTCCCACTAGGTGTCGCTCCAGGCACAAAAATGGCCATAAGGCTAGATATGGGTTTCCCGCCTAAGGAGCCAGCAGGGAAAACTATGCCTTGTTCTAAAGCTATTTGGGAACCTCTTGCGTAGCCCCACAGACCTGGGGGCTGCGGGCCTTCCTGCTGCGTTCAGCCTCGAAACCACCCTTTCCCTCTTGGCGCCACACCAGACACAAAAATGGCCATATGGCTAGAGATGGGTCGCCCGCACAAGGAGACAGCAGGGAAAACTAGGTCTTGATCTAAAACTATTTGGGAACCGCTTGCGTAGCCCCACAGACCTGGGGGCTGCGGGCTTTCCTGCTGCCTTCAGCCTCGACATCACCCTTTCCCACTTGGCGCCGCGCCAGGGGCAAAAATGGCAATACGGCTGGAGATGGGTCCCCCGCCCAAGGAGCCAGCAGGGAAAACTAGGCCTTGTTCTAAAGCTCTTAGGGAACCTCTTGCGTAGCCCCACAGACCTGGGGGCTGCGGGCTTTCCTGCTGCCTTCAGCCTCGACACCACCCTTTCCCACTTGGCGCCGCACCAGGCACAAAAATGGCCATACGGCTGGAGATGTGTCCCCCGCCCAAAGACCCAGAAGGGAAAACTAGGCCTTGTTCTAAAGCTCTTTGGGAACCGCTTGCGTAGCACCCACAGACCTGGGGGCTGCAGGCTTTCCTGCTGCCTTCAGCCTCAATACTACGCTTTCCCACTAGGTGTTGCTCCAGGCCCAAAAATGGCCATACGGCTGGAGATGGGTCCCCCGCCCAAGGAGCCAGCAGGGAAAAATATGCCTTGTTCTAAAGCTCTTAGGGAACCACTTGCGTAGCCCCACAGACCTGGGGCTGCGAGCTTTCCTGCTGCCTTCAGCCTCGACACCACCCTTTCCCACTTGGCGCCGCGCCAGGCACAAAAATGGCCATACGGCTGGAGATGGGTCCCCCGCCCAAGGAGCCAGCAGGGAAAACTATGCCTTGTTCTAAAGCTCTTTGGGAACCGCTTGCGTAGCCCCGAAGACCTGGGGGCTGCAGGCTTTCCTGCTGCCTTCAGCCTCAATACTACTATTTCCCACTAGGTGTTGCTCCAGGCCCAAAAATGGCCATACGGCTGGAGATGGGTTCCCCGCCCAAGGAGCCAGCAGGGAAAACTATGCCTTGTTCTAAAGCTCTTAGGGAACCGCTTGCGTAGCCCCACAGACCTGGGGCTGCGAGCTTTCCTGCTGCCTTCAGCCTCAACACCACCCTTTCCCACTTGGCGCCGCACCAGGCACAAAAATGGCCATACGGCTGGAGATGTGTCTCCTGCCCAAAGACCCAGAAGGGAAAACTAGGCCTTGTTCTAAAGCTCTTTGGGAACCGCTTGCGTAGCCCCACAGACCTGGGGGCTGCAGGCTTTCCTGCTGCCTTCAGACTCAATACTACGCTTTCCCACTAGGTGTTGCTCCAGGCCCAAAAATGGCCATACGGCTGCAGATGGGTCCCCCGCCCAAGTAGCCAGCAGGGAAAACTATGCCTTGTTCTAAAGCTCTTTGGGAACCGCTTGCGTAGCCCCACAGACCTGGGGGCTGCAGGCTTTCCTGCTGCCTTCAACCTCAATATTACTCTTTCCCACTAGGTGTCGCGCCAGGCACAAAAATGGCCATAAGGCTAGATATGGGTCCCCCGCCCAAGGAGCCAGCAGGAAAAACTAAGCCTTGTTCTAAAGCTCTTAGGGAACTTCTTGCGTAGCCCCACAGACCTGGGGGCTGCGGGCCTTCCTGCTGCCTTCAGCCTCGACACCACCCTTTCCCCCTTGGCGCCGCGCCAGGCACAAAAATGGCCATACGTCTGGAAAATGGTCCCCCGCCCAAGGAGCCAGCAGGGAAAACTAGGCCTTGTTCTAAAGCTCTTTGGGAACCGCTTGCGTAGCCCCACAGACCTGGGGGCTGCAGGCTTTCCTGCTGCCTTCAGCCTCAATACTACGATTTCCCACTAGGTGTTGCTCCAGGCCCAAAAATGGCCATATGGCTGGAGATGGGTCCCCCGCCCAAGGAGCCAGCAGGGAAAACTATGCCTTGTTCTAAAGCTCTTAGGGAACCGCTTGCGTAGCCCCACAGACCTGGGGCTGCGAGCTTTCCTGCTGCCTTCAGCCTCGACACCACCCTTTCCCACTTGGCGCCGCGCAAGGCACAAAAATGGCCATACGGCTGGAGATGGGTCCCCCGCCCAAGGAGCCAGCAGGGAAAACTATGCCTTGTTCTAAAGCTCTTTGGGAACCGCTTGCGTAGCCCCAAAGACCTGGGGGCTGCAGGCTTTCCTGCTGCCTTCAGCCTCAATACTACTATTTCCCACTAGGTGTTGCTCCAGGCCCAAAAATGGCCATACGGCTGGAGATGGGTCCCCCGCCCAAGGAGCCAGCAGGGAAAACTATGCCTTGTTCTAAAGCTCTTAGGGAACCGCTTGCGTAGCCCCACAGACCTGGGGCTGCGAGCTTTCCTGCTGCCTTCAGCCTCAACACCACCCTTTCCCACTTGGCGCCGCGCCAGGCACAAAAATGGCCATACGGCTGGAGATGGGTCCCCCGCCCAAGGAGCCAGCAGGGAAAACTATGCCGTGTTCTAAAGCTCTATGGGAACCGCTTGCGTAGCCCCACAGACCTGGGGGCTGCAGGCTTTCCTGCTGCCTTCAGCCTCGACAACACCCTTTCCCACTTGGCGCCGCGCCAGGGGCAAAAATGGCAATACGGCTGGAGATGGGTCCCCCGCCCAAGGAGCCAGCAGGGAAAACTAGGCCTTGTTCTAAAGCTCTTAGGGAACCTCTTGCGTAGCCCCACAGACCTGGGGGCTGCGGGCTTTCCTGCTGCCTTCAGCCTCGACACCACCCTTTCCCACTTGGCGCCGCACCAGGCACAAAAATAGCCATAGGGCTGCAGATGGGTCCCCCGCCCAAGGAGCCAGCAGGGAAAACTAGGCCTTGTTCTAAAGCTCTTAGGGAACCTCTTGCGTAGCCCCACAGACCTGGGGGCTGCGGGCTCTCCTGCTGCCTTCAGCCTCGACACCACCCTTTCCCACTTGGCGCCGCACCAGGCACAAAAATGGCCATACGGCTGGAGATGTGTCCCCCGCCCAAAGACCCAGAAGGGAAAACTAGGCCTTGTTCTAAAGCTCTTTGGGAACCGCTTGCGTAGCCCCACAGACCTGGGGCTGCGAGCTTTCCTGCTGCCTTCAGCCTCGACACCACCCTTTCCCACTTGGCGCCGCGCCAGGCACAAAAATGGCCATATGGCTGGAGATGGGTCCCCCGCCCAAGGAGCCAGGAGGGAAAACTATGCCGTGTTCTAAAGCTCTATGGGAACCGCTTGCGTAGCCCCACAGACCTGGGGGCTGCGGGCTTTCCTGCTGCCTTCAGCCTCGACATCACCCTTTCCCACTTGGCGCCGCGCCAGGAGCAAAAATGGCCATACGGCTGGAGATGGGTCCCCCGCCCAAGGAGCCAGAAGGGAAAACTAGGCCTTGTTCTAAAGCTCTTAGGGAACCTCTTGCGTAGCCCCAAAGACCTGGGGGCTGCGGGCTTTCCTGCTGCCTTCAGCCTCGACACCACCCTTTCCCACTTGGCGCCGCACCAGGCACAAAAATGGCCATACGGCTGGAGATGGGTCCCCCGCCCAAAGACCCAGAAGGGAAAACTAGGCCTTGTTCTAAAGCTCTTTGGGAACCGCTTGCGTAGCACCCACAGACCTGGGGGCTGCAGGCTTTCCTGCTGACTTCAGCCTCAATACTACGCTTTCCCACTAGGTGTTGCTCCAGGCCCAAAAATGGCCATACGGCTGGAGATGTGTCCCCCGCCCAAAGACCCAGCAGGGAAAACTACGCCTTGTTCTAAAACTCTTAGGGAACTTCTTGCGTAGCCCCACAGACCTGGGGGCTGCGGGCTTTCCTGCTGCCTTCAGCCTCGAAATCACCCTTTCCCACTTGGCGCCGCGCCAGGAGCAAAAATGGCCATACGGCTGGAGATGGGTCCCCCGCACAAGGAGCCAGCAGGGAAAACTAAGCCTTGTTCTAAAGCTCTTTGGGAACCGCTTGCGTAGCCCCACAGACCTGGGGGCTGCGGGCTTTCCTGCTGCCTTCTGCCTTGACATGACCCTTTGACACTTGGCGCCGCGCTAGCTACAAAAATGGCCATAAGGCTGGAGATGGGTCCCACGCCAAAAGAGCCAGCAGGGAAAACTATGCCTTGTTCTAAAGCTCTTTGGGAACCGCTTGCGTAGCCCCACAGACCTGGGGGCTGCGGGCTTTCCTGCTGCCTTCAGCCTCAAAACCGCCCTTTCCACTTGGCGCCGCGCCAGGCACAAAAATGGCCATACGGCTGGAGATGGGTCCCCCGCCCAAAGACCCAGAAGGGAAAACTATGCCTTGTTCTAAAGCTCTTTGGGAACCGCTTGCGTAGCCCCACAGACCTGGGGGCTGCGGGCTTTCCTGCTGCCTTCAGCCTTGACATGACCATTTCCCACTTGGTGCCGCGCCAGGCACAAAAATGGCTATACGGCTGAAGATAGGTCCCCCGCCCAAGGAGCCAGCAGGAAAAACTAGGCCTTGTTCTAAAGCTCTTTGGGAACCGCTTGCGTAGCCCCACAGACCTGGGGGCTGCGGTCCTTTCTGCTGCCTTCAGCCTCGAAACCACCCTTTCAAACTTGGCGCCGCGCCAGGCACAAAAATGGCCATACGGCTAGATATGGGTCCCCCGCCCAAGGAGCCAGCAGGGAAAACTATGCCTTCTTCTAAAGCTCTTTGGGAACCGCTTGCGTAGCCCCACAGACCTGGGGGCTGCGGGCTTTTCTGCTGCCTTCAGCCTCCACACCACACTTTCCCAATTGGCGCCGCGCCAGGCACAAAAATGGCCATACGGCTGGAGATGGGTCCCTCGCCGAAAGAACCAGCAGGGAAAACTAGGCCTTCTTCAAAGATCTTTGGGAAACGATTGCGTAGCCCTACAGACCTGGGGGCTGCGGGCCTTCCTGCTGCGTTCAGCCTCGACACCACCCTTTCCCTCTTGGCGCCGCACCAGACACAAAAATGGCCATATGGCTAGAGATGGGTCGCCCGCACAAGGAGACAGCAGGGAAAACTAGGCCTTGATCTAAAACTATTTGGGAACCGCTTGCGTAGCCCCATAGACCTGGGGGCTGCGGGCTTTCCTGCTGCCTTCAGCCTCGACATCACCCTTTCCCACTTGGCGCCGCGCCAGGGGCAAAAATGGCAATACGGCTGGAGATGGGTCCCCCGCCCAAGGAGCCAGCAGGGAAAACTAGGCCTTGTTCTAAAGCTCTTAGGGAACCGCTTGCGTAGCCCCACAGACCTGGGGGCTGCGGGCCTTCCTGCTGCCTTCAGCCTCGACACCACCCTTTCCCCCTTGGCGCCGCGCCAGGCACAAAAATGGCCATACGTCTGGAAAATGGTCCCCCGCCCAAGGAGCCAGCAGGGAAAACTAGGCCTTGTTCTAAAGCTCTTTGGGAACCGCTTGCGTAGCCCCACAGACCTGGGGGCTGCAGGCTTTCCTGCTGCCTTCAGCCTCAATACTACGATTTCCCACTAGGTGTTGCTCCAGGCCCAAAAATGGCCATATGGCTGGAGATGGGTCCCCCGCCCAAGGAGCCAGCAGGGAAAACTATGCCTTGTTCTAAAGCTCTTAGGGAACCGCTTGCGTAGCCCCACAGACCTGGGGCTGCGAGCTTTCCTGCTGCCTTCAGCCTCGACACCACCCTTTCCCACTTGGCGCCGCGCAAGGCACAAAAATGGCCATACGGCTGGAGATGGGTCCCCCGCCCAAGGAGCCAGCAGGGAAAACTATGCCTTGTTCTAAAGCTCTTTGGGAACCGCTTGCGTAGCCCCAAAGACCTGGGGGCTGCAGGCTTTCCTGCTGCCTTCAGCCTCAATACTACTATTTCCCACTAGGTGTTGCTCCAGGCCCAAAAATGGCCATACGGCTGGAGATGGGTCCCCCGCCCAAGGAGCCAGCAGGGAAAACTATGCCTTGTTCTAAAGCTCTTAGGGAACCGCTTGCGTAGCCCCACAGACCTGGGGCTGCGAGCTTTCCTGCTGCCTTCAGCCTCAACACCACCCTTTCCCACTTGGCTCCGCGCCAGGCACAAAAATGGCCATACGGCTGGAGATGGGTCCCCCGCCCAAGGAGCCAGCAGGGAAAACTACGCCTTGTTCTAAAGCTCTTAGGGAACCGCTTGCGTAGCCCCACAGACCTGGGGCTGCGGGCTTTCCTGCTGCCTTCAGCCTCGACACCACCCTTTCCCACTTGGCGCCGCAGCAGGCACAAAAATGGCCATACGGCTGGAGATGTGTCCCCTGCCCAAAGACCCAGAAGGGAAAACTAGGCCTTGTTCTAAAGCTCTTTGGGAACCGCTTGCGTAGCACCCACAGACCTGGGGGCTGCAGGCTTTCCTGCTGCCTTCAGCCTCAATACTACTATTTCCCACTAGGTGTTGCTCCAGGCCCAAAAATGGCCATATGGCTGGAGATGGGTCCCCCGCCCAAGTAGCCAGCAGGGAAAACTATTCCTTGTTCTAAAGCTCTTTGGGAACCGCTTGCGTAGCCACAAAGACCTGGGGGCTGCAGGCTTTCCTGCTGCCTTCAGCCTCAATACTACGATTTCCCACTAGGTGTTGCTCCAGGCCCAAAAATGGCCATATGGCTGGAGATGGGTCCCCCGCCCAAGGAACCAGCAGGGAAAACTATGCCTTGTTCTAAAGCTCTTAGGGAACCGCTTGCGTAGCCCCACAGACCTAGGGCTGCGAGCTTTCCTGCTGCCTTCAGCCTCGACACCACCCTTTCCCACTTGGCGCCGCGCCAGGCACAAAAATGGCCATACGGCTGGAGATGGGTCCCCCGCCCAAGGAGCCAGCAGGGAAAACTATGCCGTGTTCTAAAGCTCTATGGGAACCGCTTGCGTAGCCCCACAGACCTGGGGGCTGCGGGCTTTCCTGCTGCCTTCAGCCTCGACATCACCCTTTCCCACTTGGCGCCGCGCCAGGGGCAAAAATGGCCATACGGCTGGAGATGGGTCCCCCGCCCAAGGAGCCAGAAGGGAAAACTAGGCCTTGTTCTAAAGCTCTTAGGGAACCTCTTGCGTAGCCCCACAGACCTGGGGGCTGCGGGCTTTCCTGCTGCCTTCAGCCTCGACACCACCCTTTCCCACTTGGCGCCGCACCAGGCACAAAAATGGCCATACGGCTGGAGATGGGTCCCCCGCCCAAAGACCCAGAAGGGAAAACTAGGCCTTGTTCTAAAGCTCTTTGGGAACCGCTTGCGTAGCACCCACAGACCTGGGGGCTGCAGGCTTTCCTGCTGACTTCAGCCTCAATACTACGCTTTCCCACTAGGTGTTGCTCCAGGCCCAAAAATGGCCATACGGCTGGAGATGGGTCCCCCGCCCAAAGACCCAGCAGGGAAAACTATGCCTTGTTCTAAAACTCTTAGGGAACCGCTTGCGTAGCCCCACAGACCTGGGGGCTGCGGGCTTTCCTGCTGCCTTCAGCCTCGAAATCACCCTTTCCCACTTGGCGCCGCGCCAGGAGCAAAAATGGCCATACGGCTGGAGATGGGTCCCCCGCCCAAGGAGCCAGCAGGGAAAACTAAGCCTTGTTCTAAAGCTCTTAGGGAACCGCTTGCGTAGCCCCACAGACCTGGGGGCTGCGGGCTTTCCTGCTGCCTTCTGCCTTGACATGACCCTTTGACACTTGGCGCCGCGCTAGCTACAAAAATGGCCATAAGGCTGGAGATGGGTCCCCCGCCCAAAGACCCAGAAGGGAAAACTATGCCTTGTTCTAAAGCTCTTTGGGAACCGCTTGCGTAGCCCCACAGACCTGGGGGCTGCGGGCTTTCCTGCTGCCTTCAGCCTCAAAACCGCCCTTTCCACTTGGCGCCGCGCCAGGCACAAAAATGGCCATACGGCTGGAGATGGGTCCCCCGCCCAAAGACCCAGAAGGGAAAACTATGCCTTGTTCTAAAGCTCTTTGGGAACCGCTTGCGTAGCCCCACAGACCTGGGGGCTGCGGGCTTTCCTGCTGCCTTCAGCCTCAAAACCGCCCTTTCCACTTGGCGCCGCGCCAGGCACAAAAATGGCCATACGGCTGGAGATGGGTCCCCCGCCCAAAGACCCAGAAGGGAAAACTATGCCTTGTTCTAAAGCTCTTTGGGAACCGCTTGCGTAGCCCCACAGACCTGGGGGCTGCGGGCTTTCCTGCTGCCTTCAGCCTTGACATGACCATTTCCCACTTGGTGCCGCGCCAGGCACAAAAATGGCTATACGGCTGAAGATAGGTCCCCCGCCCAAGGAGCCAGCAGGAAAAACTAGGCCTTGTTCTAAAGCTCTTTGGGAACCGCTTGCGTAGCCCCACAGACCTGGGGGCTGCGGTCCTTTCTGCTGCCTTCAGCCTCGAAACCACCCTTTCAAACTTGGCGCCGCGCCAGGCACAAAAATGGCCATACGGCTAGATATGGGTCCCCCGCCCAAGGAGCCAGCAGGGAAAACTATGCCTTCTTCTAAAGCTCTTTGGGAACCGCTTGCGTAGCCCCACAGACCTGGGGATGCGAGCTTTCCTGCTGCCTTCAGCCTTGACACCACCCTTTCCCACTTGGCGCCGCGCCAGGCACAAAAATGGCCATACGGCTGGAGATGGGTCCCCCGCACAACGAGCTAGCAGGGTAAAATAGGCCTTGTTCTAAAGCTCTTTGGGAACCGCTTGCATAGCCCCACAGACCTGGGGGCTGCGGGCTTTCCTGCTGCCTTCAGCCTCCACACCACCCTTTCCCACTTGGTGCCACGCCAGGCACAAAAACAGCCATACGGCTGGGGATGGGCCCCCGCCCAAGGAGCCAGCAGGGAAAACTATGTCTTGTTCTAAAGCTCTTTGGGAACCGCTTGCGTAGCCCCACAGACCTGGGGGCTGCGGGCTTTCCTGCTGCCTTCAGCCTCGACAACACCCTTTCCCACTTGGCGTCGCGCCAGGCACAAAAATGGCCATATGGCTGGAGATGGGTCGCCCACACAAGGAGCCAGCAGGGAAAACAATGCCTTGTTCTAAAGCTCTTTGGGAACCGCTTGCGTAGCCCAACAGACCTGGGGGCTGTGGGCTTTCCTGCTGCCTTCAGCCTCCACACCACTCTTTCCCACTTGGCGTCGCGCCAGGCACAATAATGGCTATACGGCTGGAGATGGGTCCCCCGCCCAAGGAGCCAACAGGGAAAACTAGGCCTTCTTCTAAAGCTCTTTGGGAACCGCTTGCGTAGCCCCAAAGACCTGGGGGCTACAGGTATTTCTGCTGCCTTCAGCCTCGACACCACCCTTTCCACTTGGCGTCGCGCCAGGCACAAAAACAGCCATACGGCTGGAGATGGGTCCCCCGCCCAAAGAGCCAGCAGGGTAAAATAGGCCTTGTTCTAAAGCTCTTTGGGAACCGCTTGCGTAGCCCAACAGACCTGGGGGCTGCGGGCTTTCCTGCTGCCTTCAGCCTTGACATGACCATTTCCCACTTGGTGCCGCGCCAGGCACAAAATTGGCTATACGGCTGGAGATGGGTCCCCCGCCCAAAGAGCCAGCAGGAAAAACTAGGCCTTGTTCTAAAGCTCTTTGGGAACCGCTTGCGTAGCCCCACAGACCTGGGGGCTGCGGGCTTTTCTGCTGCCTTCAGCCTCCACACCACACTTTCCCAATTGGCGCCGGGCCAGGCACAAAAACAGCCATACGGCTGGAGATGCGTCCCTCGCCGAAAGAACCAGCAGGGAAAACTAGGCCTTCTTCAAACATCTTTGGGAAACGATTGCGTAGCCCTACAGACCTGGGGGCTGCGGGCTTTTCTGCTGCCTTCAGCCTCCACACCACCCTTTCCCACTTGGCGCGGCGCTAGGCACAAAAATGGCCATACGGCTGGAGATGGATCCCCAGCCCAAAGACCCAGCAGGGAAAACTATGCCTTGTTCTGAAGCTCTTTGGGAACCGCTTGCATAGCACCCACAGACCTGGGGGCTGCAGGCTTTCCTGCTGCCTTGTGCCTTGACATGACCCTTTGCCACTTGGCGCCGCGCTAGCTACAAAAATGGCCATACGGCTGGAGATGGGTCCCACGCCCAAAGAGCCAGCAGGGAAAACTATGCCTTGTTCTAAAGCTATTTGGGAACCTCTTGCGTAGCCCCACAGACCTGCGGGCTGCGGGCCTTCCTCCTGCCTTCAGCCTCGACACCACCCTTTCCCTCTTGGCGCCGCACCAGGCACAAAAATGGCCATACAACTGGAGATGGTTCCCCCTCCCAAAGACCCAGCAGGCAAAAATAGGCCTTGTTCTAAAGCTCTTTGGGAACCGCTTGCGTAGCCCCACAGACATGGGGGCTGCGGGCTTTCCTGCTGCCTTCAGCCTCGACACAACCCTTTCCCACTTGGTGCCACGCCAGGCACAAAAACAGCCATACGGCTGGAGATGGGTCCCCAGCCCAAAGAGCCAGCAGGGAAAACTATGCCTTGTTCTGAAGCTCTATGGGAACCGCTTGCGTAGCCCCACAGACCTGGGGGCTGCGGGCTTTCCTGCTGCCTTCAGCCTCGACATCACCCTTTCCCACTTGGCGCCGCGCCAGGGGCAAAAATCGCAATACGGCTGGAGATGGGTCCCCCGCCCAAGGAGCCAGCAGGGAAAACTAGGCCTTGTTCTAAAGCTATTAGGGAACCTCTTGCGTAGCCCCACAGACCTGGGGGCTGCGGGCTTTCCTGCTGCCTTCAGCCTCGACATCACCCTTTCCCACTTGGCGCCGCACCAGGCCCAAAAATGCCCATACGGCTGGAGATGGGTCCCCCGCACAAGGAGCCAGCAGGGAAAACTATGCCTTGTTCTAAAGCTCTTAGGGAACCGCTTGCGTAGCCCCACAGACCTGGGGCTGCGAGCTTTCCTGCTGCCTTCAGCCTCGACACCACCCTTTCCCACTTGGCGCCGCGCCAGGCAGAAAAATGGCCATACGGCTGGAGATGGGTCCCCCGCCCAAGGAGCCAGCAGGGAAAACTGTGCCTTGTTCTAAAGCTCTTTGGGAACCGCTTGCGTAGCCACAAAGACCTTGGGGCTGCAGGCTTTCCTGCTGCCTTCAGCCTCAATAGTACGATTTCCCACTAGGTGTTGCTCCAGGCCCAAAAATGGCCATACGGCTGGAGATGGGTCCCCTGCCCAAGGAGCCAGCAGGGAAAACTATGCCTTGTTCTAAAGCTCTTAGGGAACCGCTTGCGTAGCCCCACAGACTTGGGGCTGCGAGCTTTCCTGCTGCCTTCAGACTCAACACCACCCTTTCCCACTTGGCGCCGCGCCAGGCACAAAAATGGCCATACGGCTGGAGATGGGTCCCCCGCCCAAGGAGCCAGCAGGGAAAACTATGCCGTGTTCTAAAGCTCTATGGGAACCGCTTGCGTAGCACCCACAGACCTGGGGGCTGCAGGCTTTCCTGCTGCCTTCAGCCTCAATACTACGCTTTCCCACTAGGTGTTGCTCCAGGCCCAAAAATGGCCATACGGCTGGAGATGGGTCCCCTGCCCAAGGAGCCAGCAGGGAAAACTATGCCTTGTTCTAAAGCTCTTTGGGAACCGCTTGCGTAGCCCCAAAGAGCTGGGGGCTGCAGGCTTTCCTGCTGCCTTCAGCCTCAATACTACGATTTCCCACTAGGTGTTGCTCCAGGCCCAAAAATGGCTATACGGCTGGAGATGGGTCCCCCGCCCAAGGAGCCAGCAGGGAAAACTATGCCTTGTTCTAAAGCTCTTTGGCAACCGCTTGCGTAGCCCCTCAGACCTGGGGCTGCGAGCTTTCCTGCTGCCCTCAGCCTCGACACCACCCTTTCCCACTTGGCGCCGCGCCAGGCACAAAAATGGCCATACGGCTGGAGATGGGTCCCCCGCCCAAGGAGCCAGCAGGAAAAACTATGCCGTGTTCTAAAGCTCTATGGGAACCGCTTGCGTAGCCCCACAGACCTGGGGGCTGCGGGCTTTCCTGCTGCCTTCAGCCTCGACATCACCCTTTCCCACTTGGCGCCGCGCCAGGGGCAAAAATGGCAATACGGCTGGAGATGGATCCCCCGCCCAAGGAGACAGCAGGGAAAACTATGCCTTGTTCTAAAGTTATTAGGGAACCTCTTGCGTAACCCCACAGACCTGGGGGCTGCGGGCTTTCCTGCTGCCTTCAGCCTCGACATCACCCTTTCCCACTTGGCGCCGCACCAGGCACAAAAATGGCCATACGGCTGGAGATGTGTCCCCCGCCCAAAGACCCAGAAGGGAAAACTAGGCCTTGTTCTAAAGTTCTTTGGGAACCGCTTGCGTAGCACCCACAGACCTGGGGGCTGCAGGCTTTCCTGCTGCCTTCAGCCTCAATACTACGATTTCCCACTAGGTGTTGCTCCAGGCCCAAAAATGGCCATACGGCTGGAGATGGGTCCCCCGCCCAAGGAGCCAGCAGGGAAAACTATGCCGTGTTCTAAAGCTCTTAAGGAACCGCTTGCGTAGCCCCAGAGACCTGGGGGCTGCGGGCTTTCCTGCTGCCTTCAGCCTCGACACCACCCTGTCCCACTTGGCGCCGCACCAGGCACAAAAATGGCCATACGGCTGGAGATGTGTCCCCCGCCCAAAGACCCAGAAGGGAAAACTAGGCCTTGTTCTAAAGCTCTTTGGGAACCGCTTGCGTAGCACCCACAGACCTGGGGGATGCAGGCTTTCCTGCTGCCTTCAGCCTCAATACTACGCTTTCCCACTAGGTGTTGCTCCAGGCCCAAAAATGGCCATACGGCTGGAGATGGGTCCCCCGCCCAAGGAGCCAGCAGGGAAAACTATGCCTTGTTCTAAAGCTCTTTGGGAACCGCTTGCGTAGCCCCAAAGACCTGGGGGCTGCAGGCTTTCCTGCTGCCTTCAGCCTCAATACTACGATTTCCCACTAGGTGTTGCTCCAGGCCCAAAAATGGCTATACGGCTGGAGATGGGTCCCCCGCCCAAGGAGCCAGCAGGGAAAACTATGCCTTGTTCTAAAGCTCTTAGGGAACCGCTTGCGTAGCCCAACAGACCTGGGGCTGCGAGCTTTCCTGCTGCCTTCAGCCTCGACATCACCCTTTCCCACTTGGTGCCACGCCAGGCACAAAAATGGCCATATGGCTGGAAATGGGTCCCCCGCCCAAGGAGCCAGCAGGGAAAACTATGCCTTGTTTTAAAGCTATTTGGGAATCGCTTGCGTAGCCCCAAAGACCTGGGGGCTGCAGGCTTTTCTGCTGCCTTCAGCCTCAAAACCGCCCTTTCCACTTGGCGCCGCGCCAGGCACAAAAACGGCCATACGGCTGGAGATGGGTCCCCCGCCCAAAGACCCAGAAGGGAAAACTATGCCTTGTTCTAAAGCTCTTTGGGAACCGCTTGCGTAGCCCCACAGACCTGGGGGCTGCGGGCTTTCCTGCTGCCTTCAGCCTTGACATGACCATTTCCCACTTGGTGCCGCGCCAGCCACAAAAATGGCTATACGGCTGAAGATAGGTCCCCCGCCCAAGGAGCCAGCAAGAAAAACTAGGCCTTGTTCTAAAGCTCTTTGGGAACCGCTTACGTAGCCCCACAGACCTGGGGGCTGTGGTCCTTTCTGCTGCCTTCAGCCTCGAAACCACCCTTTCAAACTTGGCGCCGCGCCAGGCACAAAAATGGCCATACGGCTAGATATGGGTCCCCCGCCCAAGGAGCCAGCAGGGAAAACTATGACTTCTTCTAAAGCTCTTTCGGAACCTCTTGCGTAGCCCCACAGAACTGGGGGCTGCGGGCTTTTCTGCTGCCTTCAGCCTCCACACCACACTTTCCCAATTGGCGCCGCGCCAGGCACAAAAACAGCCATACGGCTGGAGATGCTTCCCTCGCCGAAAGAACCAGCAGGGAAAACTCGGCCTTCTTCAAAGATCTTTGGGAAACTATTGCGTAGCCCTACAGACCTGGGGGCTGCAGGTATTTCTGCTGCCCTCAGCCTCGACACCACCCTTTCCCACTTGGCGCCGCGCCAGGCACAAAAATGGCCATACGGCTGGAGATGGGTCCCCCGCCCAAGGAGCCAGCAGGGAAAACTATGCCGTGTTCTAAAGCTCTATGGGAACCGCTTGCGTAGCCCCACAGACCTGGGGGCTGCAGGCTTTCCTGCTGCCTTCAGCCTCGACATCACCCTTTCCCACTTGGCGCCGCGCCAGGGGCAAATATGGCCATACGGCTGGAGATGGGTCCCCCGCCCAAGGAGACAGCAGGGAAAACTATGCCTTGTTCTAAAGCTCTTAGGGAACCGCTTGCGTAGCCCCACAGACCTGGGGCTGCGAGCTTTCCTGCTGCCTTCAGCCTCAACACCACCCTTTCCCACTTGGCGCCGCGCCAGGCCCAAAAATGGCCATACGGCTGGAGATGGGTCCCCCGCCCAAGGAGCCAGCAGGGAAAACTATGCCGTGTTCTAAAGCTCTTTGGGAACCGCTTGCGTAGCCCCAAAGACCTGGGGGCTGCAGGCTTTCCTGCTGCCTTCAGCCTCAATACTACGCTTTCCCACTAGGTGTTGCTCCAGGCCCAAAAATGGCTATACGGCTGGAGATGGGTCCCCTGCCCAAGGAGCCAGCAGGGAAAACTATGCCTTGTTCTAAAGCTCTTTGGGAACCTCTTGCGTAGCCCAACAGACCTGGGGCTGCGAGCTTTCCTGCTGCCTTCAGCCTCGACACCACCCTTTCCCACTTTGCGCCGCGCCAGGCACAAAAATGGCCATATGGCTGGAGATGGGTCCCCCGCCCAAGGAGCCAGCAGGGAAAATTATGCCGTGTTCTGAAGCTCTATGGGAACCGCTTGCGTAGCCCCACAGACCTGGGGGCTGCGGGCTTTCCTGCTGCCTTCAGCCTCGACACCACCCTTTCCCTCTTGGCGCCGCGCCAGGGGCAAAAATGGCAATACGGCTGGAGATGGGTCCCCCGCCCAAGGAGCCAGCAGGGAAAACTAGGCCTTGTTCTAAAGCTCTTAGGGAACCTCTTGCGTAGCCCCACAGACCTGGGGGCTGCGGGCTTTCCTGCTGCCTTCAGCCTCGACATCACCCTTTCCCACTTGGCGCCGCACCAGGCACAAAAATGGCCATACGGCTGGAGATGGGTCCCCCGCCCAAGGAGCCAGCAGGGAAAACTATGCCGTGTTCTAAAGCTCTTTGGGAACCGCTTGCATAGCACCCACAGACCTGGGGGCTGCAGGCTTTCCTGCTGCCTTTAGCCTCAATACTACGCTTTCCCACTAGGTGTTGCTCCAGGCCCAAAAATGGCCATACGGCTGGAGATGGGTCCCCCGCCCAAGGAGCCAGCAGGGAAAACTAGGCCTTGTTCTAAAGCTCTTAGGGAACCTCTTGTGTAGCCCCACAGACCTGGGGGCTGCGGGCTTTCCTGCTGCCTTCAGCCTCAACACCACCCTTTCCAACTTGGCGCCGCACCAGGCACAAAAATGGCCATACGGCTGGAGATGGGTCCCCCGCCCAAGGAGCCAGCAGGGAAAACTAGACCTTGTTCTAAAGCTCTTAGGGAACCGCTTGCGTAGCCCAACAGACCTGGGGGCTGCAGGCTTTCCTGCTGTCTTCAGCCTTGAAATCACCCTTTCCCACTTGGCGCCGCGCCAGGAGCAAAAATGGCCATACGGCTGGAGATGGGTCCCCCACACAAGGAGCCAGAAGGGAAAACTATGCCTTGTTCTAAAGCTCTTTGGGAACCGCTTGCGTAGCCCCACAGACCTGGGGGCTGCGGGCTTTCCTGCTGCCTTCTGCCTTGACATGACCCTTTGACACTTGGCCCCGCGCTAGCTCCAAAAATGGCCATACGGCTGGAGATGGGTCACACGCCCAAAGAGCCAGCAGGGAAAACTATGCCTTGTTCTAAAGCTCTTTGGGAACCGCTTGCGTAGCACCCACAGACCTGGGGGCTGCGGGCTTTCCTGCTGCCTTCAGCCTCGACACAACCCTTTCCCACTTGGTGACGCGCCAGGCACAAAAATGGCCATATGGCTGGAAATGGGTCACCCGCCCAAGGAGCCAGCAGGGAAAACTATGCCTTGTTCTAAAGCTCTTTGGGAATCGCTTGCGTAGCCCCAAAGACCTGGGGGCTACAGGTATTTCTGCTGCCTTCAGCCTCCACAGCACCCTTTCCACTTGGAGCTGCGCCAGGCACAAAAATGGCCATATGGCTGGAGATGGTTCCCCCACCCAAGGAGCCAGCAGGGAAAACTAGGCCTTGTTCTAAAGCTCTTTGGGAACCGCTTGCGTAACCCCACAGACCTGGGTGCTGCGGGCTGTCCTGCTGCCTTCAGCCTCGACACCACCCTTTCCCTCTTGGTGCCACGCCAGGCACAAAAACAGCCATACGGCTGGAGATGGGTCCCCCGCCCAAAGAGCCAGCAGGGAAAACTACGCCTTGTTCTAAAGCTCTTTGGGAACCGCTTGCGTAGCCCCACAGACCTGGGGGCTGCGGGCTTTCCTGCTGCCTTCAGCCTTGACATGACCATTTCCCACTTGGTGCCGCGCCAGGCACAAAAATGGCTATACGGCTGAAGATAGGTCCCCGGCCCAAGGAGCCAGCAGGAAAAACTAGGCCTTGTTCTAAAGCTCTTTGGGAACCGCTTGCGTAGCCCCACAGACCTGGGGGCTGCGGTCCTTTCTGCTGCCTTCAGCCTCGAAACCACCCTTTCAAACTTGGCGCCGCGCCAGGCACAAAAATGGCCATACGGCTAGATATGGGTCCCCCGCCCAAGGAGCCAGCAGGGAAAACTATGCCTTCTTCTAAAGCTCTTTGGGAACCTCTTGCGTAGCCCCACAGACCTGGGGGCTGCGGGCTTTTCTGCTGCCTTCAGCCACCACACCACACTTTCCCAATTGGCGCCGCGCCAGGCACAAAAACAGCCATACGGCTGGAGATGCGTCCCTCGCCGAAAGAACCAGCAGGGAAAACTAGGCCTTCTTCAAAGCTCTTAGGGAACCGCTTGCGTAGCCCCACAGACCTGGGGCTGCGAGCTTTCCTGCTGCCTTCAGCCTCGACACCACCCTTTCCCACTTGGCGCCGCGCCAGGCACAAAAATGGCCATACGGCTGGAGATGGGTCCCCCGCCCAAGGAGCCAGCAGGGAAAACTATGCCGTGTTCTGAAGCTCTATGGGAACCGCGTGCGTAGCCCCACAGACCTGGGGGCTGCGGGCTTTCCTGCTGCCTTCAGCCTCGACATCTCCCTTTCCCACTTGCCGCCGCGCCAGGGGCAAAAATGGCAATACGGCTGGAGATGGGTCCCCCGCCCAAGGAGCCAGCAGGGAAAACTAAGCCTTGTTCTAAAGCTCTTTGGGAACCGCTTGCGTAGCCCCACAGACCTGGGGATGCGAGCTTTCCTGCTGCCTTCAGCCTTGACACCACCCTTTCCCACTTGGCGCCGCGCCAGGCACAAAAATGGCCATACGGCTGGAGATGGGTCCCCCGCCCATGGAGCCAGCAGGGAAAACTAGGCCTTGTTCTAAAGCTATTTGGGAACCGCTTGCGTAGCCCCACAGACCTGGGGGCTGCAGGCTTTTCTGCTGCCTTCAGACTCAAAACCGCCCTTTCCACTTGGCGCCGCGCAAGGCACAAAAATGGCCTTACAGCTGGAGATGGGTCCCCCGCACAACGAGCTAGCAGGTTAAAATAGGCCTTGTTCTAAAGCTCTTTGGGAACCGCTTGCGTAGCCCCACAGACCTGGGGGCTGCGGGCTTTCCTGCTGCCTTCAGCCTCGACACCACCCTTTCCCACTTGGCGCCGCACCAGGCACAAAAATGGCCATACGGCTGGAGATGTGTCCCCCGCCCAAAGACCCAGAAGGGAAAACTAGGCCTTGTTCTAAAGCTCTTTGGGAACCGCTTGCGTAGCACCCACAGACCTGGGGGCTGCAGGCTTTCCTGCTGCCTTCAGCCTCAATACTACGCTTTCCCACTAGGTATTGCTCCAGGCCCAAAAATGGCCATACGGCTGGAGATGGGTCCCCCGCCCAAGGAGCCAGCAGGGAAAACTATGCCTTGTTCTAAAGCTCTTTGGGAACCGCTTGCGTAGCCCCAAAGACCTGGGGGCTGCAGGCTTTCCTGCTGCCTTCAGCCTCAATAGTACGATTTCCCACTAGGTGTTGCTCCAGGCCCAAAAATGGCCATACGGCTGGAGATGGGTCCCCCGCCCAAGGAGCCAGCAGGGAAAACTAGGCCTTGTTCTAAAGCTCTTAGGGAACCGCTTGCGTAGCCCCACAGACCTGGGGGCTGCAGGCTTTCCTGCTGCCTTCAGCCTCGACACCACCCTTTCCCACTTGGCATCACGCCAGGCACAAAAATGGCCATACGGCTGGAGATGTGTCCCCCGCGCAAAGACCCAGAAGGGAAAACTAGGCCTTGTTCTAAAGCTCTTTGGGAACCGCTTGCGTAGCACCCACAGACCTGGGGGCTGCAGGCTTTCCTGCTGCCTTCAGCCTCAATACTACGCTTTCCCACTAGGTGTTGCTCCAGGCCCAAAAATGGCCATACGGCTGGAGATGGGTCCCCCGCCCAAGGAGCCAGCAGGGAAAATTACGCCTTGTTCTAAAGCTCTTAGGGAACCACTTGCGTAGCCCCACAGACTTGGGGGCTGCGGGCTTTCCTGCTGCCTTCATCCTCCACACCACCCTTTCCCACTTGGTGTCGCGCCAGGCACAAAAATGGCCATATGGCTGGAGATGGGGCCCCCGCCCGAGGAGCCAGCAGGGAAAACTATGTCTTGTTCTAAAGCTCTTTGGGAACCGCTTGCGTAGCCCCACAGACCTGGGGGCTGCGGGCTTTTCTGCTGCCTTCAGCCTCCACACCACACTTTCCCAATTGGCGCCGCGCCAGGCACATAAACAGCCATACGGCTGGAGATGCGTCCCACGCCAAAACAACCAGCAGGGAAAACTAGGCCTTCTTCAAAGATTTTTGGGAAACGATTGCGTAGCCCTACAGACCTGGGTGCTGCAGGTATTTCTGCTGCCTTCAGCCTCGACACCACCCTTTCCACTTGGCGCCGCGCTAGGCACAAAAATGGCCATACGGCTGGAGATGGTTCCCCAGCCCAAAGACCCAGCAGGGAAAACTATGCCTTGTTCTAAAGCTCTTTGGGAACCGCTTGCTTAGCACCCACAGACGTGGGGGCTGCAGGCTTTCCTGCTGCCTTCAACCTCAATATTATGCTTTCCCACTAGGTGTCGCTCCAGGCACAAAAACAGCCATACGGCTGGAGATGGGTCCCCCGCCCAAGGAGCCAGCAGGGAAAACTAGGCCTTGTTCTAAAGCTATTTGGGAACCGCTTGCGTAGCCCCACAGACCTGGGGGCTGCGGGCCTTCCTGCTGCCTTCAGCCTCGACACCACCCTTTCCCTCCTGTCGCCGCACCAGGCACAAAAATGGCCATATGGCTGGAGATGGGACGCCCGCACAAAGAGCCAGCAGGGAAAACTAGGCCTTGATCTAAAACTCTTTGGGAACCGCTTGCGTAGCCCCAAAGACCTGGGGGCTGCAGGTTTTTCTGCTGCCTTCAGCCTCAACACCACCCTTTCCCACTTGGCGCCGCGCCAGGCACAAAAATGGCCATACAGCTGGAGATGGTTCCCCCTCCCAAAGACCCAGCAGGGAAAAATAGGCCTTGTTCTAAAGCTCTTTGGGAACCGCTTGCGTAGCCCCACAGACCTGGGGGCTGCGGGCTTTCCTGCTGCCTTCAGCCTCGACATCACCCTTTCCCACTTGGCGCCGCGCCAGGCACAAAAATGGCCATACGGCTGGAGATGGGTCCCCCGCACAACGAGCTAGCAGGGTAAAATAGCCCTTGTTCTAAAGCTCTTTGGGAACCGCTTGCATAGCCCCACAGACCTGGGGGCTGCGGGCTTTCCTGCTGCCTTCAGCCTCCACACCACCCTTTCCCACTTGGTGCCACGCCAGGCACAAAAACAGCCATACGGCTGGGGATGGGTCCCCCGCCCAAGGAGCCAGCAGGGAAAACTATGTCTTGTTCTAAAGCTCTTTGGGAACCCCTTGCGTAGCCCCTCAGACCTGGGGGCTGCGGGCTTTCCTGCTGCCTTCAGCCTCGACAACACCCTTTCCCACTTGACGTCGCGCCAGGCACAAAAATGGCCATATAGCTGGAGATGGGTCGCCCACACAAGGAGCCAGCAGGGAAAACAATGCCTTCTTCTAAAGCTCTTTGGGAACCGCTTGCGTAGCCCAACAGACCTGGGGGCTGCGGGCTTTCCTGCTGCCTTCAGCCTCCACACCACTCTTTCCCGCTTGGCGTCGCGCCAGGCACAAAAATGGCTATACGGCTGGAGATGGGTCCCCCGCCCAAGGAGCCAACAGGGAAAACTAGTCCTTGTTCTAAAGCTCTTTGGGAACCGCTTGCGTAGCCCCAAAGACCTGGGGGCTACAGGTATTTCTGCTGCCTTCAGCCTCCACAGCACCCTTTCCACTTGGAGCCGCGCCAGGCACAAAAATGGCCATATGGCTGGAGATGGTTCCCCCACCCAAGGAGCCAGCAGGGAAAACTAGGCCTTGTTCTAAAGCTCTTTGGGAACCGCTTGCGTAGCCCCACAGACCTGGGGGCTGCGGGCTTTCCTGCTGCCTTCAGCCTTGACATGACCATTTCCCACTTGGTGCCGCGCCAGGCACAAAAATGGCTATACGGCTGAAGATAGGTCCCCGGCCCAAGGAGCCAGCAGGAAAAACTAGGCCTTGTTCTAAAGCTCTTTGGGAACCGCTTGCGTAGCCCCACAGACCTGGGGGCTGCGGTCGTTTCTGCTGCCTTCAGCCTCGAAACCACCCTTTCAAACTTGGCGCCGCGCCAGGCACAAAAATGGCCATACGGCTAGATATGGGTCCCCCGCCCAAGGAGCCAGCAGGGAAAACTATGCCTTCTTCTAAAGCTCTTTGGGAACCTCTTGCGTAGCCCCACAGACCTGGGGGCTGCGGGCTTTTCACCTGCCTTCAGCCACCACACCACACTTTCCCAATTGGCGCCGCGCCAGGCACAAAAACAGCCATACGGCTGGAGATGCGTCCCTCGCCGAAAGAACCAGCAGGGAAAACTAGGCCTTCTTCAAAGCTCTTAGGGAACCGCTTGCGTAGCCCCACAGACCTGGGGCTGCGAGCTTTCCTGCTGCCTTCAGCCTCGACACCACCCTTTCCCACTTGGCGCCGCGCCAGGCACAAAAATGGCCATACGGCTGGAGATGGGTCCCCCGCCCAAGGAGCCAGCAGGGAAAACTATGCCGTGTTCTGAAGCTCTATGGGAACCGCGTGCGTAGCCCCACAGACCTGGGGGCTGCGGGCTTTCCTGCTGCCTTCAGCCTCGACATCTCCCTTTCCCACTTGCCGCCGCGCCAGGGGCAAAAATGGCAATATGGCTGGAGATGGGTCCCCCGCCCAAGGACCCAGCAGGGAAAACTAGGCCTTGTTCTAAAGCTCTTAGGGAACCTCTTGCGTAGCCCCACAGACCTGGGGGCTGCGGGCTTTCCTGCTGCCTTCAGCCTCGACACCACCCTTTCCCACTTGGCGCCGCACCAGGCACAAAAATGGCCATACGGCTGGAGATGTGTCCCCCGCCCAAAGACCCAGAGGGGAAAACTAGACCTTGTTCTAAAGCTCTTTGGGAACCGCTTGCGTATCACCCACAGACCTGGGGGCTGCATGCTTTCCTGCTGCCTTCAGCCTCAATACTACGCTTTCCCACTAGGTGTTGCTCCAGGCCCAAAAATGGCCATACGGCTGGAGAAGGGTCCCCCGCCCAAGGAGCCAGCAGGGAAAACTAAGCCTTCTTCTAAAGCTCTTTGGGAACCGCTTGCGTAGCCCCACAGACCTGGGGATGCGAGCTTTCCTGCTGCCTTCAGCCTTGACACCACCCTTTCCCACTTGGCGCCGCGCCAGGCACAAAAATGGCCATACGGCTGGAGATGGGTCCCCCGCCCATGGAGCCAGCAGGGAAAACTAGGCCTTGTTCTAAAGCTATTTGGGAACCGCTTGCGTAGCCCCACAGACCTGGGGGCTGCAGGCTTTTCTGCTGCCTTCAGACTCAAAACCGCCCTTTCGACTTGGCGCCGCGCCAGGCACAAAAATGGCCTTACAGCTGGAGATGGGTCCCCCGCACAACGAGCTAGCAGGTTAAAATAGGCCTTGTTCTAAAGCTCTTTGGGAACCGCTTGCGTAGCCCCACAGACCTGGGGGCTGCGGGCTTTCCTGCTGCCTTCAGCCTCGACAACACCCTTTCCCACTTGACGTCGCGCCAGGCACAAAAATGGCCATATAGCTGGAGATGGGTCGCCCACACAAGGAGCCAGCAGGGAAAACAATGCCTTGTTCTAAAGCTCTTTGGGAACCGCTTGCGTAACCCCACAGACCTGGGTGCTGCGGGCTGTCCTGCTGCCTTCAGCCTCGACACCACCCTTTCCCTCTTGGTGCCACGCCAGGCACAAAAACGGCCATACGGCTGGAGATGGGTCCCCCGCCCAAAGAGCCAGCAGGGAAAACTACGCCTTGTTCTAAAGCTCTTTGGGAACCGCTTGCGTAGGCCCACAGACCTGAGGGCTGCGGGCTTTCCTGCTGCCTTCAGCCTTGACATGACCATTTCCCACTTGGTGCCGTGCCAGGCACAAAAATGGCTATACGGCTGAAGATAGGTCCCCGGCCCAAGGAGCCAGCAGGAAAAACTAGGCCTTGTTCTAAAGCTCTTTGGGAACCGCTTGCGTAGCCCCACAGACCTGGGGGCTGCGGTCCTTTCTGCTGCCTTCAGCCTCGAAACCACCCTTTCAAACTTGGCGCCGCGCCAGGCACAAAAATGGCCATACGGCTAGATATGGGTCCCCCGCCCAAGGAGCCAGCAGGGAAAACTATGCCTTCTTCTAAAGCTCTTTGGGAACCTCTTGCGTAGCCCCACAGACCTGGGGGCTGCGGGCTTTTCTGCTGCCTTCAGCCACCACACCACACTTTCCCAATTGGCGCCGCGCCAGGCACAAAAACAGCCATACGGCTGGAGATGCGTCCCTCGCCGAAAGAACCAGCAGGGAAAACTAGGCCTTCTTCAAAGCTCTTAGGGAACCGCTTGCGTAGCCCCACAGACCTGGGGCTGCGAGCTTTCCTGCTGCCTTCAGCCTCGACACCACCCTTTCCCACTTGGCGCCGCGCCAGGCACAAAAATGGCCATACGGCTGGAGATGGGTCCCCCGCCCAAGGAGCCAGCAGGGAAAACTATGCCGTGTTCTGAAGCTCTATGGGAACCGCGTGCGTAGCCCCACAGACCTGGGGGCTGCGGGCTTTCCTGCTGCCTTCAGCCTCGACATCTCCCTTTCCCACTTGCCGCCGCGCCAGGGGCAAAAATGGCAATACGGCTGGAGATGGGTCTCCCACCCAAGGAGCCAGCAGGGAAAACTAGGCCTTGTTCTAAAGCTCTTAGGGAACCTCTTGCGTAGCCCCACAGACCCGGGGGCTGCGGGCTTTCCTGCTGCCTTCAGCCTCGACACCACCCTTTCCCACTTGGCGCCGCACCAGGCACAAAAATGGCCATACGGCTGGAGATGTGTCCCCCGCCCAAAGACCCAGAGGGGAAAACTAGACCTTGTTCTAAAGCTCTTTGGGAACCGCTTGCGTAGCACCCACAGACCTGGGGGCTGCATGCTTTCCTGCTGCCTTCAGCCTCAATACTACGCTTTCCCACTAGGTGTTGCTCCAGGCCCAAAAATGGCCATACGGCTGGAGAAGGGTCCCCCGCCCAAGGAGCCAGCAGGGAAAACTAAGCCTTGTTCTAAAGCTCTTTGGGAACCGCTTGCGTAGCCCCACAGACCTGGGGATGCGAGCTTTCCTGCTGCCTTCAGCCTTGACACCACCCTTTCCCACTTGGCGCCGCGCCAGGCACAAAAATGGCCATACGGCTGGAGATGGGTCCCCCGCCCATGGAGCCAGCAGGGAAAACTAGGCCTTGTTCTAAAGCTATTTGGGAACCGCTTGCGTAGCCCCACAGACCTGGGGGCTGCAGGCTTTTCTGCTGCCTTCAGACTCAAAACCGCCCTTTCCACTTGGCGCCGCGCCAGGCACAAAAATGGCCTTACAGCTGGAGATGGGTCCCCCGCACAACGAGCTAGCAGGTTAAAATAGGCCTTGTTCTAAAGCTCTTTGGGAACCGCTTGCGTAGCCCCACAGACCTGGGGGCTGCGGGCTTTCCTGCTGCCTTCAGCCTCGACAACACCCTTTCCCACTTGGCGTCGCGCCAGGCACAAAAATGGCCATATGGCTGGAGATGGGTCGCCCACACAAGGAGCCAGCAGGGAAAACAATGCCTTCTTCTAAAGCTCTTTGGGAACCGCTTGCGTAGCCCCACAGACCTGGGGGCTACGGGCTTTCCTGCTGCCTTCAGCCTCGACATCACCCTTTCCCACTTGGCGCCGCGCCAGGGGCAAAGATGGCAATACGGCTGGAGATGTTTCCCCCGCCCAAGGAGCCAGCAGGGAAAACTAGGCCTTGTTCTAAAGCTCTTAGGGAACCGCTTGCGTAGCCCCACAGACCTGGGGGCTGCAGGCTTTCCTGCTGCCTTCAGCCTCGACACCACCCTTTCCCACTTGGCGCCGCACCAGGCACAAAAATGGCCATACGGCTGGAGATGTGTCCCCCGCGCAAAGACCCAGCAGGGAAAAGTATGCCTTGTTCTAAAGCTCTTTGGGAACCGCTTGCGTAGCACCCACAGACCTGGGGGCTGCAGGCTTTCCTGCTGCCTTCAGCCTCAATACTACGCTTTCCCACTAGGTGTTGCTCCAGGCCCAAAAATGGCCATACGGCTGCAAATGGGTCCCCCGCCCAAGGAGCCAGCAGGGAAAATTACGCCTTGTTCTAAAGCTCTTAGGGAACCACTTGCGTAGCCCCACAGACTTGGGGGCTGCGGGCTTTCCTGCTGCCTTCATCCTCCACACCACCCTTTCCCACTTGGTGTCGCGCCAGGCACAAAAATGGCCATATGGCTGGAGATGGGGCCCCCGCCCGAGGAGCCAGCAGGGAAAATTATGTCTTGTTCTAAAGCTCTTTGGGAACCGCTTGCGTAGCCCCACAGACCTGGGGGCTGCGGGCTTTTCTGCTGCCTTCAGCCTCCACACCACACTTTCCCAATTGGCGCCGCGCCAGGCACATAAACAGCCATACGGCTGGAGATGCGTCCCACGCCAAAACAACCAGCAGGGAAAACTAGGCCTTCTTCAAAGATTTTTGGAAAACGATTGCGTAGCCCTACAGACCTGGGTGCTGCAGGTATTTCTGCTGCCTTCAGCCTCGACACCACCCTTTCCACTTGGCGCCGTGCTAGGCACAAAAATGGCCATACGGCTGGAGATGGTTCCCCAGCCCAAAGACCCAGCAGGGAAAACTATGCCTTGTTCTAAAGCTCTTTGGGAACCGCTTGCTTAGCACCCACAGACGTGGGGGCTGCAGGCTTTCCTGCTGCCTTCAACCTCAATATTACGCTTTCCCACTAGGTGTCGCTCCAGGCACAAAAACAGCCATACGGCTGGAGATGGGTCCCCCGCCCAAGGAGCCAGCAGGGAAAACTAGGCCTTGTTCTAAAGCTATTTGGGAACCGCTTGCGTAGCCCCACAGACCTGGGGGCTGCGGGCCTTCCTGCTGCCTTCAGCCTCGACACCACCCTTTCCCTCCTGTCGCCGCACCAGGCACAAAAATGGCCATATGGCTGGAGATGGGACGCCCGCACAAAGAGCCAGCAGGGAAAACTAGGCCTTGATCTAAAACTCTTTGGGAACCGCTTGCGTAGCCCCAAAGACCTGGGGGCTGCAGGTTTTTCTGCTGCCTTCAGCCTCAACACCACCCTTTCCCACTTGGCGCCGCGCCAGGCACAAAAATGGCCATACAGCTGGAGATGGTTCCCCCTCCCAAAGACCCAGCAGGGAAAAATAGGCCTTGTTCTAAAGCTCTTTGGGAACCGCTTGCGTAGCCCCACAGACCTGGGGGCTGCGGGCTTTCCTGCTGCCTTCAGCCTCGACATCACCCTTTCCCACTTGGCGCCGCGCCAGCGGCAAAAATGGCAATACGGCTGGAGATGGGTCCCCCGCCCAAGGAGCCAGCAGGGAAAACTATGCCTTGTTCTAAAGCTCTTAAGGAACTGCTTGCGTAGCCCCACAGACCTGGGGATGCGAGCTTTCCTGCTGCCTTCAGCCTTGACACCACCCTTTCCCACTTGGCGCCGCGCCAGGCACAAAAATGGCCATACGGCTGGAGATGGGTCCCCCGCACAACGAGCTAGCAGGGTAAAATAGCCCTTGTTCTAAAGCTCTTTGGGAACCGCTTGCATAGCCCCACAGACCTGGGGGCTGCGGGCTTTCCTGCTGCCTTCAGCCTCCACACCACCCTTTCCCACTTGGTGCCACGCCAGGCACAAAAACAGCCATACGGCTGGGGATGGGTCCCCCGCCCAAGGAGCCAGCAGGGAAAACTATGTCTTGTTCTAAAGCTCTTTGGGAACCACTTGCGTAGCCCCACAGACCTGGGGGCTGCGGGCTTTCCTGCTGCCTTCAGCCTCCACACCACTCTTTCCCGCTTGGCGTCGCGCCAGGCACAAAAATGGCTATACGGCTGGAGATGGGTCCCCCGCCCAAGGAGCCAACAGGGAAAACTAGGCCTTCTTCTAAAGCTCTTTGGGAACCGCTTGCGTAGCCCAACAGACCTGGGGGCTGCGGGCTTTCCTGCTGCCTTCAGCCTCCACACCACTCTTTCCCGCTTGGCGTCGCGCCAGGCACAAAAATGGCTATACAGCTGGAGATGGGTCCCCCGCCCAAGGAGCCAACAGGGAAAACTAGGCCTTGTTCTAAAGCTCTTTGGGAACCGCTTGCGTAGCCCCAAAGACCTGGGGGCTACAGGTATTTCTGCTGCCTTCAGCCTCCACAGCACCCTTTCCACTTGGAGCCGCGCCAGGCACAAAAATGGCCATATGGCTGGAGATGGTTCCCCCACCCAAGGAGCCAGCAGGGAAAACTATGCCTTGTTCTAAAGCTCTTTGGGAACCGCTTGCGTAACCCCACAGACCTGGGTGCTGCGGGCTGTCCTGCTGCCTTCAGCCTCGACACCACCCTTTCCCTCTTGGTGCCACGCCAGGCACAAAAACAGCCATACGGCTGGAGATGGGTCCCCCGCCCAAAGAGCCAGCAGGGAAAACTACGCCTTGTTCTAAAGCTCTTTGGGAACCGCTTGCGTAGCCCCACAGACCTGGGGGCTGCGGGCCTTCCTGCTGCCTTCAGCCTCGACACCACCCTTTCCCTCCTGTCGCCGCACCAGGCACAAAAATAGCCATATGGCTGGAGATGGGACGCCCGCACAAAGAGCCAGCAGGGAAAACTAGGCCTTGATCTAAAACTCTTTGGGAACCGCTTGCGTAGCCCCAAAGACCTGGGGGCTGCAGGTTTTTCTGCTGCCTTCACCCTCAACACCACCCTTTCCCACTTGGCGCCGCGCCAGGCACAAAAATGGCCATACAGCTGGAGATGGTTCCCCCTCCCAAAGACCCAGCAGGGAAAAATAGGCCTTGTTCTAAAGCTCTTTGGGAACCGCTTGAGTAGCCCCAAAGACCTGGGGGCTGCGGGCTTTCCTGCTGCCTTCAGCCTCGACATCACCCTTTCCCACTTGGCGCCGCGCCAGCGGCAAAAATGGCAATACGGCTGGAGATGGGTCCCCCGCCCAAGGAGCCAGCAGGGAAAACTATGCCTTGTTCTAAAGCTCTTAAGGAACTGCTTGCGTAGCCCCACAGACCTGGGGATGCGAGCTTTCCTGCTGCCTTCAGCCTTGACACCACCCTTTCCCACTTGGCGCCGCGCCAGGCACAAAAATGGCCATACGGCTGGAGATGGGTCCCCCGCACAACGAGCTAGCAGGGTAAAATAGCCCTTGTTCTAAAGCTCTTTGGGAACCGCTTGCATAGCCCCACAGACCTGGGGGCTGCGGGCTTTCCTGCTGCCTTCAGCCTCCACACCACCCTTTCCCACTTGGTGCCACGCCAGGCACAAAAACAGCCATACGGCTGGGGATGGGTCCCCCGCCCAAGGAGCCAGCAGGGAAAACTATGTCTTGTTCTAAAGCTCTTTGGGAACCACTTGCGTAGCCCCACAGACCTGGGGGCTGCGGGCTTTCCTGCTGCCTTCAGCCTCCACACCACTCTTTCCCGCTTGGCGTCGCGCCAGGCACAAAAATGGCTATACGGCTGGAGATGGGTCCCCCGCCCAAGGAGCCAACAGGGAAAACTAGGCCTTCTTCTAAAGCTCTTTGGGAACCGCTTGCGTAGCCCAACAGACCTGGGGGCTGCGGGCTTTCCTGCTGCCTTCAGCCTCCACACCACTCTTTCCCGCTTGGCGTCGCGCCAGGCACAAAAATAGCTATACGGCTGGAGATGGGTCCCCCGCCCAAGGAGCCAACAGGGAAAACTAGGCCTTGTTCTAAAGCTCTTTGGGAACCGCTTGTGTAGCCCCAAAGACCTGGGGGCTACAGGTATTTCTGCTGACTTCAGCCTCCACAGCACCCTTTCCACTTGGAGCCGCGCCAGGCACAAAAATGGCCATATGGCTGGAGATGGTTCCCCCACCCAAGGAGCCAGCAGGGAAAACTATGCCTTGTTCTAAAGCTCTTTGGGAACCGCTTGCGTAACCCCACAGACCTGGGTGCTGCGGGCTGTCCTGCTGCCTTCAGCCTCGAAACCACCCTTTCCCTCTTGGTGCCACGCCAGGCACAAAAACAGCCATACGGCTGGAGATGGGTCCCCCGCCCAAAGAGCCAGCAGGGAAAACTACGCCTTGTTCTAAAGCTCTTTGGGAACCGCTTGCGTAGCCCCACAGACCTGGGGGCTGCGGGCTTTCCTGCTGCCTTCAGCCTTGACATGACCATTTCCCACTTGGTGCCGCGCCAGGCACAAAAATGGCTATACGGCTGAAGATAGGTCCCCGGCCCAAGGAGCCAGCAGGAAAAACTAGGCCTTGTTCTAAAGCTCTTTGGGAACCGCTTGCGTAGCCCCACAGACCTGGGGGCTGCGGTCCTTTCTGCTGCCTTCAGCCTCGAAACCACCCTTTCAAACTTGGCGCCGCGCCAGGCACAAAAATGGCCATACGACTAGATATGGGTCCCCCGCCCAAGGAGCCAGCAGGGAAAACTATGCCTTCTTCTAAAGCTCTTTGGGAACCTCTTGCGTAGCCCCACAGACCTGGGGGCTGCGGGCTTTTCTGCTGCCTTCAGCCACCACACCACACTTTCCCAATTGGCGCCGCGCCAGGCACAAAAATGGCCATATGGCTGGAGATGGTTCCCCCACGCAAGGAGCCAGCAGGGAAAACTATGCCTTGTTCTAAAGCTCTTTGGGAACCGCTTGCGTAACCCCACAGACCTGGGTGCTGCGGGCTGTCCTGCTGCCTTCAGCCTCGACACCACCCTTTCCCTCTTGGTGCCACGCCAGGCACAAAAACAGCCATACGGCTGGAGATGGGTCCCCCGCCCAAAGAGCCAGCAGGGAAAACTACGCCTTGTTCTAAAGCTCTTTGGGAACCGCTTGCGTAGCCCCACAGACCTGGGGGCTGCGGGCCTTCCTGCTGCCTTCAGCCTCGACACCACCCTTTCCCTCCTGTCGCCGCACCAGGCACAAAAATGGCCATATGGCTGGAGATGGGACGCCCGCACAAAGAGCCAGCAGGGAAAACTAGGCCTTGATCTAAAACTCTTTGGGAACCGCTTGCGTAGCCCCAAAGACCTGGGGGCTGCAGGTTTTTCTGCTGCCTTCAGCCTCAACACCACCCTTCCCACTTGGCGCCGCGCCAGGCACAAAAATGGCCATACAGCTGGAGATGGTTCCCCCTCCCAAAGACCCAGCAGGGAAAAATAGGCCTTGTTCTAAAGCTCTTTGGGAACCGCTTGCGTAGCCCCACAGACCTGGGGGCTGCGGGCTTTCCTGCTGCCTTCAGCCTCGACATCACCCTTTCCCACTTGGCGCCGCGCCAGCGGCAAAAACGGCAATACGGCTGGAGATGGGTCCCCCGCCCAAGGAGCCAGCAGGGAAAACTATGCCTTGTTCTAAAGCTCTTAAGGAACTGCTTGCGTAGCCCCACAGACCTGGGGATGCGAGCTTTCCTGCTGCCTTCAGCCTTGACACCACCCTTTCCCACTTGGCGCCGCGCCAGGCACAAAAATGGCCATACGGCTGGAGATGGGTCCCCCGCACAACGAGCTAGCAGGGTAAAATAGCCCTTGTTCTAAAGCTCTTTGGGAACCGCTTGCATAGCCCCACAGACCTGGGGGCTGCGGGCTTTCCTGCTGCCTTCAGCCTCCACACCACCCTTTCCCACTTGGTGCCACGCCAGGCACAAAAACAGCCATACGGCTGGGGATGGGTCCCCCGCCCAAGGAGCCAGCAGGGAAAACTATGTCTTGTTCTAAAGCTCTTTGGGAACCACTTGCGTAGCCCCACAGACCTGGGGCTGCGGGCTTTCCTGCTGCCTTCAGCCTCCACACCACTCTTTCCCGCTTGGCGTCGCGCCAGGCAAAAAAATGGCTATACGGCTGGAGATGGGTCCCCCGCCCAAGGAGCCAACAGGGAAAACTAGGCCTTCTTCTAAAGCTCTTAGGGAATCTCTTGCGTAGCCCCACAGACCTGGGGGCTGCGGGCTTTCCTGCTGCCTTCAGCCTCGACACCACCCTTTCCCACTTGGCGCCGCACCAGGCACAAAAATGGCCATACGGCTGGAGATGGGTCCCCCGCCCAAGGAGCCAGCAGGGAAAACTAGGCCTTGTTCTAAAGCTCTTAGGGAACCTCTTGCGTAGCCCCACAGACCTGGGGGCTGCGGGCTTTCCTGCTGCCTTCAGCCTCGACACCACCCTTTCCCACTTGGCGCCGCACCAGGCACAAAAATGGCCATACGGCTGGAGATGTGTCCCCCGCCCAAAGACCCAGAAGGGAAAACTAGGCCTTCTTCTAAAGCTCTTTGGGAACCGCTTGCGTAGCACCCACAGACCTGGGGGCTGCAGGCTTTCCTGCTGCCTTCAGCCTCAATACTACGCTTTCCCACTAGGTGTTGCTCCAGGCCCAAAAATGGCCATACGGCTGGAGATGTGTCCCCCGCCCAAAGACCCAGCAGGGAAAACTACGCCTTGTTCTAAAGCTCTTAGGGAACCGCTTGCGTAGCCCCACAGACCTGGGGGCTGCGGGCTTTCCTGCTGCCTTCAGCCTCGAAATCACCCTTTCCCACTTGGCGCCGCGCCAGGAGCAAAAATGGCCATACGGCTGGAGATGGGTCCCCCGCACAAGGAGCCAGCAGGGAAAACTAAGCCTTGTTCTAAAGCTCTTTGGGAACCGCTTGCGTAGCCCCACAGACCTGGGGGCTGCGGGCTTTCCTGCTGCCTTCTGCCTTGACATGACCCTTTGACACTTGGCGCCGCGCTAGCTACAAAAATGTCCATACGGCTGGAGATGTGTCCCACGCCCAAAGAGCCAGCAGGGAAAACTATGCCTTGTTCTAAAGCTCTTTGGGAACCGCTTGCGTAGCCCACAGACCTGGGGGCTGCGGGCTTTCCTGCTGCCTTCAGCCTCGACACAACCCTTTCCCACTTGGTGCCGCGCCAGGCACAAAAATGGCCATATGGCTGGAAATGGGTCACCCGCCCAAGGATCCAGCAGGGAAAACTAGGCCTTGTTCTAAAGCTATTTGGAAATCGCTTGCGTAGCCCCAAAGACCTGGGGGCTGCAGGCTTTTCTGCTGCCTTCAGCCTCAAAACCGCCCTTTCCACTTGGCGCCGCGCCAGGCACAAAAATGGCCATACGGCTGGAGATGGGTCCCCCGCCCAAAGACCCAGAAGGGAAAACTATGCCTTGTTCTAAAGCTCTTTGGGAACCGCTTGCGTAGACCCACAGACCTGGGGGCTGCGGGCTTTCCTGCTGCCTTCAGCCTTGACATGACCATTTCCCACTTGGTGCCGCGCCAGGCACAAAAATGGCTATACGGCTGAAGATAGGTCCCCCGCCCAAGGAGCCAGCAGGAAAAACTAGGCCTTGTTCTAAAGCTCTTTGGGAACCGCTTGCGTAGCCCCACAGACCTGGGGGCTGCGGTCCTTTCTGCTGCCTTCAGCCTCGAAACCACCCTTTCCCACTTGGCGTCGCGCCAGGCACAAAAATGGCCATACGGCTAGATATGGCTCCCCCGCCCAAGGAGCCAGCAGGGAAAACTATGCCTTCTTCTAAAGCTCTTTGGGAACCGCTTGCGTAGCCCCACAGACCTGGGGGCTGCGGGCTTTTCTGCTGCCTTCAGCCTCCACACCACACTTTCCCAATTGGCGCCGCGCCAGGCAAAAAAACAGCCATACGGCTGGAGATGCGTCCCTCGCCGAAAGGACCAGCAGGGAAAACTAGGCCTTCTTCAAAGATCTTTGGGAAACGATTGCGTAGCCCTACAGACCTGGGTGCTGCAGGTATTTCTGCTGCCTTCAGCCTCGACACCACCCTTTCCCACTTTGCGCCGCGCTAGGCACAAAAATGGCCATACGGCTGGAGATGGATCCCCAGCCCAGAGACCCAGCAGGGAAAACTATGCCTTGTTCTGAAGCTCTTTGGGAACCGCTTGCGTAGCACCCACAGCCCTGGGGGCTGCAGGCTTTCCTGCTGCCTTCAACCTCAATATTACGCTTTCCCACTAGGTGTCGCTCCAGGCACAAAAATGGCCATAAGGCTAGATATGGGTCCCCCGCCCAAGGAGCCAGCAGGGAAAACTATGCCTTGTTCTAAAGCTATTTGGGAACCTCTTGCGTAGCCCCACAGAACTGGGGGCTGCGGGCCTTCCTGCTGCCTTCAGCCTCGACACCACCCTTTCCCTCTTGGCGCCGCACCAGGCACAAAAATGGCCATACGGCTGGAGATGGGTCCCCAGCCCAAAGACCCAGCAGGGAAAACTAGGCCTTGTTCTAAAGCTCTTTGGGAACCGCTTGCGTAGCACCCACAGACCTGGGGGCTGCAGGCTTTCCTGCTGCCTTCAACCTCAATATTACGCTTTCCCACTAGGTGTCGCTCCAGGCACAAAAATGGCCATAAGGCTAGACATGGGTCCCCCGCCCAAGGAGCCAGCAGGGAAAACTAAGCCTTGTTCTAAAGCTCTTAGGGAACTTCTTGCGTAGCCCCACAGACCTGGGGGCTGCGGGCCTTCCTGCTGCCTTCAGCCTCGACACCACCCTTTCCCACTTGGCGCCGCGCCAGTCACAAAAATGGCCATACGTCTGGACAATGGTCCCCCGCCCAAGGAGCCAGCAGGGAAAACTAGGCCTTGTTCTAAAGCTCTTTGGGAACCGCTTGCGTAGCCCCACAGACCTGGGGGCTGCGGGCTTTCCTGCTGCCTTCAGCCTCGACACAACCCTTTCCCACTTGGTGCCACGCCAGGCACAAAAACAGCCATACGGCTGGAGATGGGTCCCCAGCCCAAAGAGCCAGCAGGGAAAACTATGCCTTGTTCTAAAGCTCTTTGGGAACCGCTTGCGTAGCCCCACAGACCTGGGGGCTGCGGGCTTTCCTGCTGCCTTCAGCCTCGACATCACCCTTTCCCACTTGGCGCCGCGCCAGGGGCAAAAATGGCAATACGGCTGGAGATGGGTCCCCCGCCCAAGGAGCCAGCAGGGAAAACTAGGCCTTGTTCTAAAGCTCTTAGGGAACCGCTTGCGTAGCCCCACAGACCTGGGGGCTGCGGGCTTTCCTGCTGCCTTCAGCCTCGACACCACCCTTTCCCACTTGGCGCCGCACCAGGCACAAAAATGGCCATACGGCTGCAGATGTGTCCCCCGCCCAAAGACCCAGAAGGGAAAACTATGCCTTGTTCTGAAGCTCTTTGGGAACCGCTTGCGTAGCACCCACAGACCTGGGGGCTGCAGGCTTTCCTGCTGCCTTCAGCCTCAATAATACGCTTTCCCACTAGGTGTTGCTCCAGGCCCAAAAATGGCCATACGGCTGGAGATGGGTCCCCCGCCCAAGGAGCCAGCAGGGAAAACTAGGCCTTGTTCTAAAGCTCTTAAGGAACCGCTTGCGTAGCCCCACAGACCTGGGGATGCGAGCTTTCCTGCTGCCTTCAGCGTTGACACCACCCTTTCCCACTTGGCGCCGCGCCAGGCACAAAAATGGCCATACGGCTGGAGATGGGTCCCCCGCACAACGAGCTAGCAGGGTAAAATAGGCCTTGTTCTAAAGCTCTTTGGGAACCGCTTGCATAGACCCACAGACCTGGGGGCTGCGGGCTTTCCTGCTGCCTTCAGCCTCCACAACACCCTTTCCCACTTGGTGCCACGCCAGGCACAAAAACAGCCATACGGCTGGGGATGGGTCCCCCGCCCAAGGAGCCAGCAGGGAAAACTATGTCTTGTTCTAAAGCTCTTTGGGAACCTCTTGCGTAGCCCCACAGACCTGGGGGCTGCGGGCTTTCCTGCTGCCTTCAGCCTCGACAACACCCTTTCCCACTTGGCGTCGCGCCAGGCACAAAAATGGCCATATGGCTGGAGATGGGTCGCCCACACAAGGAGCCAGCAGGGAAAACAATGCCTTCTTCTAAAGCTCTTTGGGAACCGCTTGCGTAGCCCAACAGACCTGGGGGCTGCAGGCTTTCCTGCTGCCTTCAGCCTCCACACCACTCTTTCCCACTTGGCGTCGCGCCAGGCACAAAAATGGCTATACGGCTGGAGATGGGTCCCCCGCCCAAGGAGCCAGCAGGGAAAACTAGGCCTTCTTCTAAAGCTCTTTGGGAACCGCTTCCGTAGCCCCAAAGACCTGGGGGCTACAGGTATTTCTGCTGCCTTCAGCCTCGACACCACCCTTTCCACTTGGCGTCGCGCCAGGCACAAAAACAGCCATACGGCTGGAGATGGGTCCCCCGCCCAAAGAGCCAGCAGGGAAAACTACGCCTTGTTCTAAAGCTCTTTGGGAACCGCTTGCCTAGCCCCACAGACCTTGGGGCTGCGGGCTTTCCTGCTGCCTTCAGCCTTGACATGACCATTTCCCACTTGGTGCCGCGCCAGGCACAAAATTGGCTATACGGCTGGAGATGGGTCCCCCGCCCAAAGAGCCAGCAGGAAAAACTAGGCCTTGTTCTAAAGCTCTTTGGGAACCGCTTGCGTAGCCCCACAGACCTGGGGGCTGCGGGCTTTTCTGCTGCCTTCAGCCTCCACACCACACTTTCCCAATTGGCGCCGGGCCAGGCACAAAAACAGCCATACGGCTGGAGATGCGTCCCTTGCCGAAAGAACCAGCAGGGAAAACTAGGCCTTCTTCAAAGATCTTTGGGAAACGATTGCGTAGCCCTACAGACCTGGGTGCTGCAGGTATTTCTGCTGCCGTCAGCCTCGACACCACCCTTTCCCACTTGGCGCGGCGCTAGGCACAAAAATGGCCATACGGCTGGAGATGGATCCCCAGCCCAAAGACCCAGCAGGGAAAACTATGCCTTGTTCTGAAGCTCTTTGGGAACCGCTTGCATAGCACCCACAGACCTGGGGGCTGCAGGCTTTCCTGCTGCCTTCAACCTCAATATTACGCGTTCCCACTAGGTGTCGCTCCAGGCCCAAAAATGGCCATAAGGCTAGATAAGGGTCCCCCGCCCAAGGAGCCAGCAGGGAAAACTATGCCTTGTTCTAAAGCTATTTGGGAACCTCTTGCGTAGCCCCACAGACCTGGGGGCTGCGGGCCTTCCTGCTGCCTTCAGCCTCGACAACACCCTTTCCCTTTTGGCGCCGCACCAGGCACAAAAATGGCCATACGGCTGGAGATGGGTCCCCCGCCCAAAGAGCCAGCACGGAAAACTATGCCTTGTTCTAAAGCTCTTTGGGAACCGCTTGCGTAGCCCCACAGACCTGGGGGCTGCAGGCTTTCCTGCTGCCTTCTGCCTTGACATGACCCTTTGCCACTTGGCGCCGCGCTAGCTACAAAAATGGCCATACGGCTGGAGATGGGTCCCACGCCCAAAGAGCCAGCAGGGAAAACTATGCCTTGTTCTAATGCTCTTTGGGATCCGCTTGCGTAGCACCCACAGACCTGAGGGCTGCAGGGTTTCCTGCTGCCTTCAACCACAATATTATGCTTTCCCACTAGGTGTCGCTCCAGGCACAAAAATGGCCATAAGGGTAGATATGGGTCCCCCGCCTAAGGAGCCAGCAGGGAAAAATATGCCTTGTTTTAAAGCTATTTGGGAACCTCTTGCGTAGCCCCACAGACCTGGGGGCTGCGGGCCTTCCTGCTGCCTTCAGCCTCGACACCACCCTTTCCCACTTGGCGCCGCACCAGGCACAAAAATGGCCATATGGCTGGAGATGGGTCGCCCGCACAAGGAGCCAGCAGGGAAAAATAGGCCTTGATCTAAATCTCTTTGGGAACCGCTTGCGTAGCCCCAAAGACCTGGGGGCTGCAGGTTTTTCTGCTGCCTTCAGCCTCGACACCACCCTTTCCCACTTGGCGCCACGCCAGGCACAAAAATGGCCATACAGCTGGAGATGGTTCCCCCTCCCAAAGACCCAGCAGGCAAAAATAGGCCTTGTTCTAAAGCTCTTTGGGAACCTCTTGCGTAGCCCCACAGACCTGGGGGCTGCGGGCTTTCCTGCTGCCTTCAGCCTCGACACAACCCTTTCCCACTTGGTGCCACGCCAGGCACAAAAACAGCCATACGGCTGGAGATGGGTCCCCAGCCCAAAGAGCCAGCAGTAAAAACTAGGCCTTGTTCTAAAGCTCTTTGGGAACCGCTTGCGTAGCCCAACAGACCTGGGGGCTGCGGGCTTTCCTGCTGCCTTCAGCCTCGACACCACCCTTTCCCACTTGGCGCCGCGCCAGGCACAAAAATGGCCATACGGCTGGAGATGTGTCCCCCGCCCAAAGACCCAGGAGGGAAAACTAGGCCTTGTTCTAAAGCTCTTTGGGAACCGCTTGCGTAGCACCCACAGACCTGGGGGCTGCAGGCTTTCCTGCTGCCTTCAGCCTCAATACTACGCTTTCCCACTAGGTGTTGCTCCAGGCCCAAAAATGGCCATACGGCTGGAGATGGGTCCCCCGCCCAAAGACCCAGAAGGGAAAACTATGCCTTGTTCTAAAGCTCTTAGGGAACCGCTTGCGTAGCCCCACAGACCTGGGGCTGCGAGCTTTCCTGCTGCCTTCAGCCTCGACACCACCCTTTCCCACTTGGCGCCGCGCCAGGCACAAAAATGGCCATACGGCTGGAGATGGGTCCCCCGCCCAAGGAGCCAGCAGGGAAAACTAAGCCTTGTTCTAAAGCTCTTAGGGAACCGCTTGCGTAGCCCCAAAGACCTGGGGGCTGTGGGCCTTCCTGCTGCCTTCAGCCTTGACACCACCCTTTCCCACTTGGCGCCGCGCCAGTCACAAAAATGGCCATACGTCTGGACAATGGTCCCCCGCCAAAGGAGCCAGCAGGGAAAACTAGGCCTTGTTCTAAAGCTCTTTGGGAACCGCTTGCGTAGCCCCACAGACCTGGGGGCTGCAGGCTTTCCTGCTGCCTTCTGCCTTGACATGACCCTTTGCCACTTGGCGCCGCGCTAGCTACAAAAATGGCCATACGGCTGGAGATGGGACCCACGCCCAAAGAGCCAGCAGGGAAAACTATGCCTTGTTCTAAAGCTCTTTGGCAACCGCTTGCGTAGCACCCACAGACCTGAGGGCTGCAGGCTTTCCTGCTGCCTTCAACCTCAATATTATGCTTTCCCACTAGGTGTCGCTCCAGGCACAAAAATGGCCATAAGGCTAGATATGGGTCCCCCGCCCAAGGAGCCAGCAGGGAAAACTATGCCTTGTTCTAAAGCTCTTTGGGAACCGCTTGCGTAGCCCAACAGACCTGGGGGCTGCGGGCTTTCCTGCTGCCTTCAGCCTCGACACCATCCTTTCCCACTTGGCGCCGCACCAGGCACAAAAATGGCCATACGGCTGGAGATGGGTCCCCCGCCCAAAGACCCAGAAGGGAAAACTATGCCTTGTTCTAAAGCTCTTTGGGAACCGCTTGCGTAGCCCAACAGACCTGGGGGCTGCGGGCTTTCCTGCTGCCTTCAGCCTCGACACCACCCTTTCTCACTTGGCGCCGCGCCAGGCACAAATATGGCCATACGGCTGGAGATGGGTCCCCCGCCCAAGGAGCCAGCAGGGAAAACTAAGCCTTGTTCTAAAGCTCTTTGGGAACCGCTTGCGTAGCCCCAAAGACCTGGGGGCTGTGGGCCTTCCTGCTGCCTTCAGCCTTGACACCACCCTTTCCCACTTGGCGCCGCGCCAGTCACAAAAATGGCCATACGTCTGGACAATGGTCCCCCGCCAAAGGAGCCAGCAGGGAAAACTAGGCCTTGTTCTAAAGCTCTTTGGGAACCGCTTGCGTAGCCCCACAGACCTGGGGGCTGCAGGCTTTCCTGCTGCCTTCTGCCTTGACATGACCCTTTGCCACTTGGCGCCGCGCTAGCTACAAAAATGGCCATACGGCTGGAGATGGGTCCCACGCCCAAAGAGCCAGCAGGGAAAACTATGCCTTGTTCTAAAGCTCTTTGGGATCCGCTTGCGTAGCACCCACAGACCTGAGGGCTGCAGGCTTTCCTGCTGCCTTCAACCTCAATATTATGCTTTCCCACTAGGTGTCGCTCCAGGCACAAAAATGGCCATAAGGCTAGATATGGGTCCCCCGCCCAAGGATCCAGCAGGGAAAACTATGCCTTGTTCTAAAGCTCTTTGGGAACCGCTTGCGTAGCCCAACAGACCTGGGGGCTGCGGACTTTCCTGCTGCCTTCAGCCTCGACACCACCCTTTCCCACTTGGCGCCGCACCAGGCACAAATTGGCCATACGGCTGGAGATGTGTCCCCCGCCCAAAGACCCAGAAGGGAAAAATAGGCCTTGTTCTAAAGCTCTTTGGGAACCGCTTGCGTAGCCCCACAGACCTGGGGCTGCGAGCTTTCCTGCTGCCTTCAGCCTCGACACCACCCTTTCCCACTTGGCGCCGCACCAGGCACAAAAATGGCCATACGGCTGGAGATGGGTCCCCCGCCCAAGGAGCCAGCAGGGAAAACTATGCCTTGTTCTAAAGCTCTTTGGGAACCGCTTGCGTAGCCCCAAAGACCTGGGGGCTGCAGGCTTTCCTGCTGCCTTCAGCCTCAATACTACGATTTCCCACTAGGTGTTGCTCCAGGCCCAAAAATGGCCATACGGCTGGAGATGGGTCCCCCGCCCAAGGAGCCAGCAGGGAAAACTATGCCGTGTTCTAAAGCTCTATGGGAACCGCTTGCGTAGCCCCACAGACCTGGGGGCTGCGGGCTTTCCTGCTGCCTTCAGCCTCGACATCACCCTTTCCCACTTGGCGCCGCGCCAGGGGCAAAAATGGCCATACGGCTGGAGATGGGTCCCCCGGCCATGGAGCCAGCAGGGAAAACTAGGCCTTGTTCTAAAGCTCTTAGGGAACCTCTTGCGTAGCCCCACAGACCTGGGGGCTGCGGGCTTTCCTGCTGCCTTCAGCCTCGACACCACCCTTTCCCACTTGGCGCCGCACCAGGCACAAAAATGGCCATACGGCTGGAGATGTGTCCCCCGCCCAAAGACCCAGAAGGGAAAACTAGGCCTTGTTCTAAAGCTCTTTGGGAACCGCTTGCGTAGCACCCACAGACCTGGGGGCTGCAGGCTTTCCTGCTGCCTTCAGCCTCAATACTACGCTTTCCCACTAGGTGTTGCTCCAGGCCCAAAAATGGCCATACGGCTGGAGATGGGTCCCCCGCCCAAGGAGCCAGCAGGGAAAACTATGCTTTGTTCTAAAGCTCTTTGGGAACCGCTTGCGTAGCCCCAAAGACCTGGGGGCTGCAGGCTTTCCTGCTGCCTTCAGCCTCAATACTACGATTTCCCACTAGGTGTTGCTCCAGGCCCAAAAATGGCTATACGGATGGAGATGGGTCCCCCGCCCAAGGAGCCAGCAGGGAAAACTATGCCTTGTTCTAAAGCTCTTAGGGAACCGCTTGCGTAGCCCCACAGACCTGGGGCTGCGAGCTTTCCTGCTGCCCTCAGCCGCGACACCACCCTTTCCCACTTGGCGCCGCGCCAGGCACAAAAATGGCCATACGGCTGGAGATGGGTCCCCCGCCCAAGGAGCCAGCAGGAAAAACTATGCCGTGTTCTAAAGCTCTATGGGAACCGCTTGCGTAGCCCCACAGACCTGGGGGCTGCGGGCTTTCCTGCTGCCTTCAGCCTCGACATCACCCTTTCCCACTTGGCGCCGCGCCAGGGGCAAAAATGGCAATACGGCTGGAGATGGGTCCCCCGCCCAAGGATACAGCAGGGAAAACTATGCCTTGTTCTAAAGTTATTAGGGAACCTCTTGCGTAGCCCCACAGACCTGGGGGCTGCGGGCTTTCCTGCTGCCTTCAGCCTCGACATCACCCTTTCCCACTTGGCGCCGCACCAGGCACAAAAATGGCCATACGGCTGGAGATGTGTCCCCCGCCCAAAGACCCAGAAGGGAAAACTAGGCCTTGTTCTAAAGTTCTTTGGGAACCGCTTGCGTAGCACCCACAGACCTGGGGGCTGCAGGCTTTCCTGCTGCCTTCAGCCTCAATACTACGCTTTCCCACTAGGTGTTGCTCCAGGCCCAAAAATGGCCATACGGCTGGAGATGGGTCCCCCGCCCAAGGAGCCAGCAGGGAAAACTAGGCCTTGTTCTAAAGCTCTTTGGGAACCTCTTGCGTAGCCCCACAGACCTGGGGGCTGCGGGCTTTCCTGCTGCCTTCAGCCTCGACACCACCCTTTCCCACTTGGCGCCGCACCAGGCACAAAAATGGCCATACGGCTGGAGATGTGTCCCCCGCCCAAAGACCCAGAAGGGAAAACTAGGCCTTGTTCTAAAGCTCTTTGGGAACCGCTTGCGTAGCACCCACAGACCTGGGGGCTGCAGGCTTTCCTGCTGCCTTCAGCCTCAATACTACGCTTTCCCACTAGGTGTTGCACCAGGCCCAAAAATGGCCATACGGCTGGAGATGGGTCCCCCGCCCAAGGAGCCAGCAGGGAAAACTATGCCTTGTTCTAAAGCTCTTTGGGAACCGCTTGCGTAGCCCCAAAGACCTGGGGGCTGCAGGCTTTCCTGCTGCCTTCAGCCTCAATACTACGATTTCCCACTAGGTGTTGCTCCAGGCCCAAAAATGGCTATACGGCTGGAGATGGGTCCCCCGCCCAAGGAGCCAGCAGGGAAAACTAAGCCTTGTTCTAAAGCTCTTAGGGAACCGCTTGCGTAGCCCAACAGACCTGGGGCTGCGAGCTTTCCTGCTGCCTTCAGCCTCGACATCACCCTTTCCCACTTGGTGCCGCGCCAGGCACAAAAATGGCCATATGGCTGGAAATGGGTCACCCGCCCAAGGAGCCAGCAGGGAAAACTAGGCCTTGTTTTAAAGCTATTTGGGAATCGCTTGCGTAGCCCCAAAGACCTGGGGGCTGCAGGCTTTTCTGCTGCCTTCAGCCTCAAAACCGCCCTTTCCACTTGGCGCCGCGCCAGGCACAAAAACGGCCATACGGCTGGAGATGGGTCCCCCGCCCAAAGACCCAGAAAGTAAAACTATGCCTTGTTCTAAAGCTCTTTGGGAACCGCTTGCGTAGCCCCACAGACCTGGGGGCTGCGGGCTTTCCTGCTGCCTTCAGCCTTGACATGACCATTTCCCACTTGGCGCCGCGCCAGGCACAAAAATGGCCATACGGCTAGATATGGGTCCCCCGCCCAAGGAGCCAGCAGGGAAAACTATGACTTCTTCTAAAGCTCTTTGGGAACCTCTTGCGTAGCCCCACAGAACTGGGGGCTGCGGGCTTTTCTGCTGCCTTCAGCCTCCACACAACACTTTCCCAATTGGCGCCGCACCAGGCACAAAAACAGCCATACGGCTGGAGATGCGTCCCGCGCCGAAAGAACCAGCAGGGAAAACTAGGCCTTCTTCAAAGATCTTTGGGAAACGATTGCGTAGCCCTACAGACCTGGGTGCTGCAGGTATTTCTGCTGCCCTCAGCCTCGACACCACCCTTTCCCACTTGGCGCCGCGCCAGGCACAAAAATGGCCATACGGCTGGAGATGGGTCCCCCGCCCAAGGAGCCAGCAGGAAAAACAATGCCGTGTTCTAAAGCTCTATGGGAACCGCTTGCGTAGCCCCACAGACCTGGGGGCTGCGGGCTTTCCTGCTGCCTTCAGCCTCGACATCACCCTTTCCCACTTGGCGCCGCGCCAGCGGCAAAAATGGCAATACGGCTGGAGATGGGTCCCCCGCCCAAGGAGCCAGCAGGGAAAACTAGGCCTTGTTCTAAAGTTATTAGGGAACCTCTTGCGTAGCCCCACAGACCTGGGGGCTGCGGGCTTTCCTGCTGCCTTCAGCCTCGACATCACCCTTTCCCACTTGGCGCCGCACCAGGCACAAAAATGGCCATACGGCTGGAGATGTGTCCCCCGCCCAAAGACCCAGAAGGGAAAACTAGGCCTTGTTCTAAAGCTCTTAGGGAACCGCTTGCATAGCCCCACAGACCTGGGGCTGCGAGCTTTCCTGCTGCCTTCAGCCTCGACACCACCCTTTCCCACTTGGTGCCGCGCCAGGCACAAAAATGGCCATACGGCTGGAGATGGGTCCCCCGCCCAAGGAGCCAGCAGGGAAAACTATGCCTTGTTCTAAAGCTCTTTGGGAACCGCTTGCGTAGCCTCAAAGACCTGGGGGCTGCAGGCTTTACTGCTGCCTTCAGCCTCAATACTACGATTTCCCACTAGGTGTTGCTCCAGGCCCAAAAATGGCCATACGGCTGGAGATGGGTCCCCCGCCCAAGGAGCCAGCAGGGAAAACTATGCCGTGTTCTAAAGCTCTATGGGAACCGCTTGCGTAGCCCCACAGACCTGGGGGCTGCGGGCTTTCCTGCTGCCTTCAGCCTCGACATCACCCTTTCCCACTTGGCGCCGCGCCAGGCACAAAAATGGCCATACGGCTGGAGATGGGTCCCCCGGCCATGGAGCCAGCAGGGAAAACTAGGCCTTGTTCTAAAGCTCTTAGGGAACCTCTTGCGTAGCCCCACAGACCTGGGGGCTGCGGGCTTTCCTGCTGCCTTCAGCCTCGACACCACCCTTTCCCACTTGGCGCCGCACCAGGCACAAAAATGGCCATACGGCTGGAGATGTGTCCCCCGCCCAAAGACCCAGAAGGGAAAACTAGGCCTTGTTCTAAAGCTCTTTGGGAACCGCTTGCGTAGCACCCACAGACCTGGGGGCTGCAGGCTTTCCTGCTGCCTTCAGCCTCAATACTACGCTTTCCCACTAGGTGTTGCTCCAGGCCCAAAAATGGCCATACGGCTGGAGATGGGTCCCCCGCCCAAGGAGCCAGCAGGGAAAACTATGCTTTGTTCTAAAGCTCTTTGGGAACCGCTTGCGTAGCCCCAAAGACCTGGGGGCTGCAGGCTTTCCTGCTGCCTTCAGCCTCAATACTACGATTTCCCACTAGGTGTTGCTCCAGGCCCAAAAATGGCTATACGGATGGAGATGGGTCCCCCGCCCAAGGAGCCAGCAGGGAAAACTATGCCTTGTTCTAAAGTTATTAGGGAACCGCTTGCGTAGCTCCACAGACCTGGGGCTGCGAGCTTTCCTGCTGCCCTCAGCCGCGACACCACCCTTTCCCACTTGGCGCCGCGCCAGGCACAAAAATGGCCATACGGCTGGAGATGGGTCCCCCGCCCAAGGAGCCAGCAGGAAAAACTATGCCGTGTTCTAAAGCTCTATGGGAACCGCTTGCGTAGCCCCACAGACCTGGGGGCTGCGGGCTTTCCTGCTGCCTTCAGCCTCGACATCACCCTTTCCCACTTGGCGCCGCGCCAGGGGCAAAAATGGCAATACGGCTGGAGATGGGTCCCCCGCCCAAGGATACAGCAGGGAAAACTATGCCTTGTTCTAAAGTTATTAGGGAACCTCTTGCGTAGCCCCACAGACCTGGGGGCTGCGGGCTCTCCTGCTGCCTTCAGCCTCGACACCACCCTTTCCCACTTGGCGCCGCACCAGGCACAAAAATGGCCATACGGCTGGAGATGTGTCCCCCGCCCAAAGACCCAGAAGGGAAAACTAGGCCTTGTTCTAAAGTTCTTTGGGAACCGCTTGCGTAGCACCCACAGACCTGGGGGCTGCAGGCTTTCCTGCTGCCTTCAGCCTCAATACTACGCTTTCCCACTAGGTGTTGCTCCAGGCCCAAAAATGGCCATACGGCTGGAGATGGGTCCCCCGCCCAAGGAGCCAGCAGGGAAAACTAGGCCTTGTTCTAAAGCTCTTTGGGAACCTCTTGCGTAGCCCCACAGACCTGGGGGCTGCGGGCTTTTCTGCTGCCTTCAGCCTCCACACAACACTTTCCCAATTGGCGCCGCACCAGGCACAAAAACAGCCATACGGCTGGAGATGCGTCCCTTGCCGAAAGAACCAGCAGGGAAAACTAGGCCTTCTTCAAAGATCTTTGGGAAACGATTGCGTAGCCCTACAGACCTGGGTGCTGCAGGTATTTCTGCTGCCCTCAGCCTCGACACCACCCTTTCCCACTTGGCGCCGCGCCAGGCACAAAAATGGCCATACGGCTGGAGATGGGTCCCCCGCCCAAGGAGCCAGCAGGAAAAACTATGCCGTGTTCTAAAGCTCTATGGGAACCGCTTGCGTAGCCCCACAGACCTGGGGGCTGCGGGCTTTCCTGCTGCCTTCAGCCTCGACATCACCCTTTCCCACTTGGCGCCGCGCCAGCGGCAAAAATGGCAATACGGCTGGAGATGGGTCCCCCGCCCAAGGAGCCAGCAGGGAAAACTATGCCTTGTTCTAAAGTTATTAGGGAACCTCTTGCGTAGCCCCACAGACCTGGGGGCTGCGGGCTTTCCTGCTGCCTTCAGCCTCGACATCACCCTTTCCCACTTGGCGCCGCACCAGGCACAAAAATGGCCATACGGCTGGAGATGTGTCCCCCGCCCAAAGACCCAGAAGGGAAAACTAGGCCTTGTTCTAAAGCTCTTAGGGAACCGCTTGCATAGCCCCACAGACCTGGGGCTGCGAGCTTTCCTGCTGCCTTCAGCCTCGACACCACCCTTTCCCACTTGGCGCCGCGCCAGGCACAAAAATGGCCATACGGCTGGAGATGGGTCCCCCGCCCAAGGAGCCAGCAGGGAAAACTATGCCTTGTTCTAAAGCTCTTTGGGAACCGCTTGCGTAGCCCCAAAGACCTGGGGGCTGCAGGCTTTACTGCTGCCTTCAGCCTCAATACTACGATTTCCCACTAGGTGTTGCTCCAGGCCCAAAAATGGCCATACGGCTGGAGATGGGTCCCCCGCCCAAGGAGCCAGCAGGGAAAACTATGCCGTGTTCTAAAGCTCTATGGGAACCGCTTGCGTAGCCCCACAGACCTGGGGGCTGCGGGCTTTCCTGCTGCCTTCAGCCTCGACATCACCCTTTCCCACTTGGCGCCGCGCCAGGCACAAAAATGGCCATATGGCTGGAAATGGGTCACCCGCCCAAGGAGCCAGCAGGGAAAACTAGGCCTTGTTTTAAAGCTATTTGGGAATCGCTTGCGTAGCCCCAAAGACCTGGGGGCTGCAGGCTTTTCTGCTGCCTTCAGCCTCAAAACCGCCCTTTCCACTTGGCGCCGCGCCAGGCACAAAAACGGCCATACGGCTGGAGATGGGTCCCCCGCCCAAAGACCCAGAAAGTAAAACTATGCCTTGTTCTAAAGCTCTTTGGGAACCGCTTGCGTAGCCCCACAGACCTGGGGGCTGCGGGCTTTCCTGCTGCCTTCAGCCTTGACATGACCATTTCCCACTTGGCGCCGCGCCAGGCACAAAAATGGCCATACGGCTAGATATGGGTCCCCCGCCCAAGGAGCCAGCAGGGAAAACTATGACTTCTTCTAAAGCTCTTTGGGAACCTCTTGCGTAGCCCCACAGAACTGGGGGCTGCGGGCTTTTCTGCTGCCTTCAGCCTCCACACAACACTTTCCCAATTGGCGCCGCACCAGGCACAAAAACAGCCATACGGCTGGAGATGCGTCCCGCGCCGAAAGAACCAGCAGGGAAAACTAGGCCTTCTTCAAAGATCTTTGGGAAACGATTGCGTAGCCCTACAGACCTGGGTGCTGCAGGTATTTCTGCTGCCCTCAGCCTCGACACCACCCTTTCCCACTTGGCGCCGCGCCAGGCACAAAAATGGCCATACGGCTGGAGATGGGTCCCCCGCCCAAGGAGCCAGCAGGAAAAACTATGCCGTGTTCTAAAGCTCTATGGGAACCGCTTGCGTAGCCCCACAGACCTGGGGGCTGCGGGCTTTCCTGCTGCTTCAGCCTCGACATCACCCTTTCCCACTTGGCGCCGCGCCAGCGGCAAAAATGGCAATACGGCTGGAGATGGGTCCCCCGCCCAAGGAGCCAGCAGGGAAAACTAGGCCTTGTTCTAAAGTTATTAGGGAACCTCTTGCGTAGCCCCACAGACCTGGGGGCTGCGGGCTTTCCTGCTGCCTTCAGCCTCGACATCACCCTTTCCCACTTGGCGCCGCACCAGGCACAAAAATGGCCATACGGCTGGAGATGGGTCCCCCGCCCAAAGACCCAGAAGGGAAAACTAGGCCTTGTTCTAAAGCTCTTTGGGAACCGCTTGCGTAGCACCCACAGACTTGGGGGCTGCAGGCTTTCCTGCTGCCTTCAGCCTCAATACTACGCTTTCCCACTAGGTGTTGCTCCAGGCCCAAAAATGGCCATACGGCTGGAGATGGGTCCCCCGCCCAAGGAGCCAGCAGGGAAAACTATGCCTTGTTCTAAAGCTCTTTGGGAACCGCTTGCATAGCCCCACAGACCTGGGGCTGCGAGCTTTCCTGCTGCCTTCAGCCTCGACACCACCCTTTCCCACTTGGCGCCGCGCCAGGCACAAAAATGGCCATACGGCTGGAGATGGGTCCCCCGCCCAAGGAGCCAGCAGGGAAAACTATGCCTTGTTCTAAAGCTCTTTGGGAACCGCTTGCGTAGCCCCAAAGACCTGGGGGCTGCAGGCTTTACTGCTGCCTTCAGCCTCAATACTACGATTTCCCACTAGGTGTTGCTCCAGGCCCAAAAATGCCCATACGGCTGGAGATGGGTCCCCCGCCCAAGGAGCCAGCAGGGAAAACTATGCCGTGTTCTAAAGCTCTATGGGAACCGCTTGCGTAGCCCCACAGACCTGGGGGCTGCGGGCTTTCCTGCTGCCTTCAGCCTCGACATCACCCTTTCCCACTTGGCGCCGCGCCAGGCACAAAAATGGCCATACGGCTGGAGATGGGTCCCCCGCCCAAGGAGCCAGCAGGGAAAACTAGGCCTTGTTCTAAAGCTCTTTGGGAACCTCTTGCGTAGCCCCACAGACCTGGGGGCTGCGGGCTTTCCTGCTGCCTTCAGCCTCGACACCACCCTTTCCCACTTGGCGCCGCACCAGGCACAAAAATGGCCATACGGCTGGAGATGTGTCCCCCGCCCAAAGACCCAGAAGGGAAAACTAGGCCTTGTTCTAAAGCTCTTTGGGAACCGCTTGCGTAGCACCCACAGACCTGGGGGCTGCAGGCTTTCCTGCTGCCTTCAGCCTCAATACTACGCTTTCCCACTAGGTGTTGCTCCAGGCCCAAAAATGGCCATACGGCTGGAGATGGGTCCCCCGCCCAAGGAACCAGCAGGGAAAATTATGCCTTGTTCTAAAGCTCTTTGGGAACCGCTTGCGTAGCCCCAGAGACCTGGGGGCTGCAGGCTTTCCTGCTGCCTTCAGCCTCAATACTACGATTTCCCACTAGGTGTTGCTCCAGGCCCAAAAATGGCTATACGGCTGGAGATGGGTCCCCCGCCCAAGGAGCCAGCAGGGAAAACTATGCCTTGTTCTAAAGCTCTTAGGGAACCGCTTGCGTAGCCCAACAGACCTGGGGCTGCGAGCTTTCCTGCTGCCTTCAGCCTCGACACCACCCTTTCCCACTTTGCGCCGCGCCAGGCACAAAAATGGCCATACGGCTGGAGATGGGTCCCCCGCCCAAGGAGCCAACAGGGAAAACTATGCCATGTTCTAAAGCTCTATGGGAACCGCTTGCGTAGCCCCACAGACCTGGGGGCTGCGGGCTTTCCTGCTGCCTTCAGCCTCGACATCACCCTTTCCCACTTGGCGCCGCGCCAGGGGCAAAAATGGCAATACGGCTGGAGATGGGTCCCCCGCCCAAGGAGCCAGCAGGGAAAACTAGGCCTTGTTCTAAAGCTCTTAGGGAACCTCTTGCGTAGCCCCACAGACCTGGGAGCTGCGGGCTTTCCTGCTGCCTTCAGCCTCGACATCACCCTTTCCCACTTGGCGCCGCACCAGGCACAAAAATGGCCATACGGCTGCAGATGTGTCCCCCGTCCAAAGACCCAGAAGGGAAAACTAGGCCTTGTTCTAAAGCTCTTTGGGAACCGCTTGCGTAGCCCCAAAGACCTGGGGGCTGCAGGCTTTACTGCTGCCTTCAGCCTCAATACTACGATTTCCCACTAGGTGTTGCTCCAGGCCCAAAAATGCCCATACGGCTGGAGATGGGTCCCCCGCCCAAGGAGCCAGCAGGGAAAACTATGCCGTGTTCTAAAGCTCTATGGGAACCGCTTGCGTAGCCCCACAGACCTGGGGGCTGCGGGCTTTCCTGCTGCCTTCAGCCTCGACATCACCCTTTCCCACTTGGCGCCGCACCAGGCACAAAAATGGCCATACGGCTGGAGATGGGCCCCCGCCCAAGGAGCCAGCAGGGAAAACTAGGCCTTCTTCTAAAGCTCTTTGGGAAACTCTTGCGTAGCCCCACAGACCTGGGGGCTGCGGGCTTTCCTGCTGCCTTCAGCCTCGACACCACCCTTTCCCACTTGGCGCCGCACCAGGCACAAAAATGGCCATACGGCTGGAGATGTGTCCCCCGCCCAAAGACCCAGAAGGGAAAACTAGGCCTTGTTCTAAAGCTCTTTGGGAACCGCTTGCGTAGCACCCACAGACCTGGGGGCTGCAGGCTTTCCTGCTGCCTTCAGCCTCAATACTACGCTTTCCCACTAGGTGTTGCTCCAGGCCCAAAAATGGCCATACGGCTGGAGATGGGTCCCCCGCCCAAGGAGCCAGCAGGGAAAACTATGCCTTGTTCTAAAGCTCTTTGGGAAACGCTTGCGTAGCCCCAAAGACCTGGGGGCTGCAGGCTTTCCTGCTGCCTTCAGCCTCAATACTACGATTTCCCACTAGGTGTTGCTCCAGGCCCAAAAATGGCTATACGGCTGGAGATGGGTCCCCCGCCCAAGGAGCCAGCAGGGAAAACTATGCCTTGTTCTAAAGCTCTTAGGGAACCGCTTGCGTAGCCCAACAGACCTGGGGCTGCGAGCTTTCCTGCTGCCTTCAGCCGCGACACCACCCTTTCCCACTTTGCGCCGCGCCAGGCACAAATATGGCCATACGGCTGGAGATGGGTCCCCCGCCCAAGGAGCCAGCAGGGAAAACTATGCCGTGTTCTAAAGCTCTATGGGAACCGCTTGCGTAGCCCCACAGACCTGGGGGCTGCGGGCTTTCCTGCTGCCTTCAGCCTCGACATCACCCTTTCCCACTTGGCGCCGCACCAGGCACAAAAATGGCCATACGGCTGGAGATGTGTCCCCCGCCCAAAGACCCAGAAGGGAAAACTAGGCCTTGTTCTAAAGCTCTTTGGGAACCGCTTGCGTAGCACCCACAGACCTGGGGGCTGCAGGCTTTCCTGCTGCCTTCAGCCTCAATACTACGCTTTCCCACTAGGTGTTGCTCCAGGCATAAAAATGGCCATACGGCTGGAGATGGGTCCCCCGCCCAAGGAGCCAGCAGGGAAAACTATGCCTTGTTCTAAAGCTCTTTGGGAACCGCTTGCGTAGCCCCACAGACCTGGGGGCTGCAGGCTTTCCTGCTGCCTTCAGCCTCAATACTACGATTTCCCACTAGGTGTTGCTCCAGGCCCAAAAATGGCTATACGGCTGGAGATGGGTCCCCCGCCCAAGGAGCCAGCAGGGAAAACTATGCCTTGTTCTAAAGCTCTTAGGGAACCGCTTGCGTAGCCCAACAGACCTGGGGCTGCGAGCTTTCCTGCTGCCTTCAGCCTCGACACCACCCTTTCCCACTTTGCGCCGCGCCAGGCACAAAAATGGCCATACGGCTGGAGATGGGTCCCCCGCCCAAGGAGCCAGCAGGGAAAACTATGCCTTGTTCTAAAGCTCTATGGGAACCGCTTGCGTAGCCCCACAGACCTGGGGGCTGCGGGCTTTCCTGCTGCCTTCAGCCTCGACATCACCCTTTCCCACTTGGCGCCGCGCCAGGGGCAAAAATGGCAATACGGCTGGAGATGGGTCCCCCGCCCAAGGAGCCAGCAGGGAAAACTAGGCCTTGTTCTAAAGCTCTTAGGGAACCTCTTGCGTAGCCCCACAGACCTGGGGGCTGCGGGCTTTCCTGCTGCCTTCAGCCTCGACATCACCCTTTCCCACTTGGCGCCGCACCAGGCACAAAAATGGCCATACGGCTGGAGATGGGTCCCCCGTCCAAAGACCCAGAAGGGAAAACTAGGCCTTGTTCTAAAGCTCTTTGGGAACCGCTTGCGTAGCACCCACAGACCTGGGGGCTGCGGGCTTTCCTGCTGCCTTCAGCCTCGAAATCACCCTTTCCCACTTGGCGCCGCGCCAGGAGCAGAAATGGCCATACGGCTGGAGATGGGTCCCCCGCACAAGGAGCCAGCAGTGAAAACTAAGCCTTGTTCTAAAGCTCTTTGGGAACCTCTTGCGTAGCCCCAGAGAACTGGGGGCTGCGGGCTTTTCTGCTGCCTTCAGCCTCCACACCACACTTTCCCAATTGGCGCCGCGCCAGGCACAAAAACAGCCATACGGCTGGAGATGCGTCCCTCGCCGAAAGAACCAGCAGGGAAAACTAGGCCTTCTTCAAAGATCTTTGGGAAACGATTGCGTAGCCCTACAGACCTGGGGGCTGCAGGTATTTCTGCTGCCTTCAGCCTCGACACCACCCTTTCCCACTTGGCGCCGTGCTAGGCACAAAAATGGCCATACGGCTGGAGATGGATCCCCAGCCCAAAGACCCAGAAGGGAAAACTATGCCTTGTTCTGAAGCTCTTTGGGAACCGCTTGCGTAGCACCCACAGACCTGGGGGCTGCAGGCTTTCCTGCTGCCTTCAACCTCAATATTACGCTTTCCCACTAGGTGTCGCTCCAGGCACAAAAATGGCCATAAGGCTAGATATGGGTCCCCCGCCTAAGGAGCCAGCAGGGAAAACTATGCCTTGTTCTAAAGTTATTTGGGAACCTCTTGCGTAGCCCCACAGAACTGGGGGCTGCGGGCCTTCCTGCTGCCTTCAGCCTCGACACCACCCTTTCCCTCTTGGCGCCGCACCAGGCACAAAAATGGCCATACGGCTGGAGATGGGTCCCCAGCCCAAAGACCCAGCAGGGAAAACTATGCCTTGTTCTAAAGCTCTTTGGGAACCGCTTGCGTAGCCCCAAAGACCTGGGGGCTGCGGGCCTTCCTGCTGCCTTCAGCCTTCACAAGACCATTTCCCACTTGGTGCCGCGCCAGGCACAAAAATGGCCATACGTCTGGACAATGGTCCACCGCCCAAGGAGCCAGCAGGGAAAACTATGCCTTGTTCTAAAGCTCTTTGGGAACCGCTTGCGTAGCCCCACAGACCTGGGGGCTGCGGGCCTTCCTGCTGCCTTCAGCCTTCACATGACCATTTCCCACTTGGTGCCGCGCCAGGCACAAAAATGGCCATACGTCTGGACAATGGTCCACCGCCCAAGGAGCCAGCAGGGAAAACTAGGCCTTGTTCTAAAGCTCTTTGGGAACCGCTTGCGTAGCCCCACAGACCTGGGGGCTGCAGGCTTTCCTGCTGCCTTCTGCCTTGACATGACCCTTTGCCACTTGGCGCCGCGCTAGCTACAAAAATGGCCATACCGCTGGAGATGGGTCCCACGCCCAAAGAGCCAGCAGGGAAAACTATGCCTTGTTCTAATGCTCTTTGGGATCCGCTTGCGTAGCACCCACAGACCTGAGGGCTGCAGGCTTTCCTGCTGCCTTCAACCTCAATATTATGCTTTCCCACTAGGTGTCGCTCCAGGCACAAAAATGGCCATAAGGCTAGATATGGGTCCCCCGCCCAAGGAGCCAGCAGGGAAATCTATGCCTTGTTCTAAAGCTACTTGGGAACCTCTTGCGTAGCCCCACAGACCTGGGGGCTGCGGGCCTTCCTGCTGCCTTCAGCCTCGACACCACCCTTTCCCTCTTGGCGCCGCACCAGTCACAAAAATGGCCATATGGCTGGAGATGGGTCGCCCGCAAAAGGCGCCAGCAGGGAAAACTAGGCCTTGATCTAAAACTCTTTGGGAACCGCTTGCGTAGCCCCAAAGACCTGGGGGCTGCAGGTTTTTCTGCTGCCTTCAGCCTCGACACCACCCTTTCCCACTTGGTGCCACGCCAGGCAGAAAAACAGCCATACGGCTGGAGATGGGTCCCACGCCCAAAGAGCCAGCAGGGAAAACTATGCCTTGTTCTAAAGCTCTTTGGGAACCGCTTGCGTAGCCCCACAGACCTGGGGGCTGCGGGCTTTCCTGCTGCCTTCAGCCTCGACATCACCCTTTCCCACTTGGCGCCGCGCCAGCGGCAAAAATGGCAATACGGCTGGAGATGGGTCCCCCGCCCAAGGAGCCAGCAGGGAAAACTAGGCCTTGTTCTAAAGCTCTGTGGGAACCGCTTGCGTAGCACCCACAGACCTGGGGTCTGCGGGCTTTCCTGCTGCCTTCAGCCTCAATACTACGCTTTCCCACTAGGTGTTGCTCCAGGCCCAAAAATGGCCATACGGCTGGAGATGGGTCCCCCGCCCAAGGAGCCAGCAGGGAAAACTACGCCTTGTTCTAAAGCTCTTAGGGAACCGCTTGCGTAGCCCCACAGACCTGGGGGCTGCAGGCTTTTCTGCTGCCTTCAGACTCAAAACCGCCCTTTCCACTTGGCGCCGCTCCAGGCACAAAAATGGCCTTACAGCTGGAGATGGGTCCCCCGCACAACGAGCTAGCAGGGTAAAATAGGCCTTGTTCTAAAGCTCTTTGGGAACCGCTTGCGTAGCCCCACAGACCTGGGGGCTGCGGGCTTTCCTGGTGCCTTCAGCCTCCACACCACCCTTTCCCACTTGGTGCCACGCCAGGCACAAAAACAGCCATACGGCTGGGGATGGGTCCCCCGCCCAAGGAGCCAGCAGGGAAAACTATGTCTTGTTCTAAAGCTCTTTGGGAACCACTTGCGTAGCCCCACAGACCTGGGGGCTGCGGGCTGTCCTGCTGCCTTCAGCCTCGACACCACCCTTTCCCACTTGGTGCCACGCCAGACACAAAAACAGCCATACGGCTGGAGATGGGTCCCCCGACCAAAGAGCCAGCAGGGAAAACTACGCCTTGTTCTAAAGCTCTTTGGGAACCGCTTGCGTAGCCCCACAGACCTGGGGGCTGCGGTCCTTTCTGCTGCCTTCAGACTCGAAACCACCCTTTCAAACTTGGCGCCGCGCCAGGCACAAAAATGGCCATACGGCTAGATATGGGTCCCCCGCCCAAGGAGCCAGCAGGGAAAACTATGTCTTGTTCTAAAGCTCTTTGGGAACCGCTTGCGTAGCCCCACAGACCTGGGGGCTGCGGGCTTTTCTGCTGCCTTCAGCCTCCACACCACACTTTCCCAATTGGCGCCGCGCCAGGCACAAAAACAGCCATACGGCTGGAGATGCGTCCCTCGCCGAAAGAACCAGAAGGGAAAACTAGGCCTTCTTCAAAGCTCTTAGGGAACCGCTTGTGTAGCCCCACAGACCTGGGGGCTGCGGGCTTTCCTGCTGCCTTCAGCCTCGACACAACCCTTTCCCACTTGGTGACGCGCCAGGCACAAAAATGGCCATATGGCTGGAAATGGGTCACCCGCCCAAGGAGCCAGCAGGGAAAACAATGCCTTGTTCTAAAGCTATTTGGGAATCGCTTGCGTAGCCCCAAAGACCTGGGGGCTGCAGGCTTTCCTGCTGCCTTCAGCCTCAATACTACGCTTTCCCACTAGGTGTTGCTCCAGGCCCAAAAATGGCCATACGGCTGGAGATGGGTCCCCCGCCCAAGGAGCCAGCAGGGAAAACTATGCCTTGTTCTAAAGCTCTTAAGGAACTCCTTGCGTAGCCCCACAGACCTGGGGATGCGAGCTTTCCTGCTGCCTTCAGCCTTGACACCACCCTTTCCCACTTGGCGCCGCGCCAGGCACAAAAATGGCCATACGGCTGGAGATGGGTCCCCCGGCCATGGAGCCAGCAGGGAAAACTAGGCCTTGTTCTAAAGCTATTTGGGAACCGCTTGCGTAGCACCACAGACCTGGGGGCTGCAGGCTTTTCTGCTGCCTTCAGACTCAAAACCGCCCTTTCCACTTGGCGCCGCGCCAGGCACAAAAATGGCCTTACAGCTGGAGATGGGTCCCCCGCACAACGAGCTAGCAGGGTAAAATAGCCCTTGTTCTAAAGCTCTTTGGGAACCGCTTGCGTAGGCCCACAGACCTGGGGGCTGCGGGCTTTCCTGCTGCCTTCAGCCTCCACACCACCCTTTCCCACTTGGTGCCACGCCAGGCACAAAAACAGCCATACGGCTGGGGATGGGTCCCCGCCCAAGGAGCCAGCAGGGAAAACTATGTCTTGTTCTAAAGCTCTTTGGGAACCACTTGCGTAGCCCCACAGACCTGGGGGCTGCGGGCTTTTCTGCTGCCTTCAGCCACCACACCACACTTTCCCAATTGGCGCCGCGCCAGGCACAAAAACAGCCATACGGCTGGAGATGCGTCCCTTGCCGAAAGAACCAGCAGGGAAAACTAGGCCTTCTTCAAAGCTCTTAGGGAACCGCTTGCGTAGCCCCACAGACCTGGGGCTGCGAGCTTTCCTGCTGCCTTCAGCCTCGACACCACCCTTTCCCACTTGGTGCCACGCCAGGCACAAAAACAGCCATACGGCTGGAGATGGGTCCCCCGCCCAAAGAGCCAGCAGGGAAAACTATGCCTTGTTCTAAAGCTCTTTGGGAACCGCTTGAGTAGCCCCAAAGACCTGGGGGCTGCGGGCTTTCCTGCTGCCTTCAGCCTCAATAGTACGATTTCCCACTAGGTGTTGCTCCAGGCCCAAAAATGGCCATACGGCTGGAGATGGGTTCCCCGCCCAAGGAGCCAGCAGGGAAAACTAGGCCTTGTTCTAAAGCTCTTAGGGAACCTCTTGCGTAGCCCCACAGACCTGGGGGCTGCAGGCTTTCCTGCTGCCTTCAGCCTCGACACCACCCTTTCCCACTTGGCGCCGCACCAGGCAAAAAAATGGCCATACGGCTGGAGATGTGTCCCCCGCCCAAAGACACAGAAGGGAAAACTATGTCTTGTTCTAAAGCTCTTTGGGAACCGCTTGCGTAGACCCACAGACCTGGGGGCTGCGGGCTTTTCTGCTGCCTTCAGCCTCCACACCACACTTTCCCAATTGGCGCCGCGCCAGGCACATAAACAGCCATACGGCTGGAGATGCGTCCCACGCCAAAACAACCAGCAGGGAAAACTAGGCCTTCTTCAAAGATTTTTGGGAAACGATTGCGTAGCCCTACAGACCTGGGTGCTGCAGGTATTTCTGCTGCCTTCAGCCTCGACACCACCCTTTCCACTTGCCGCCGCGCTAGGCACAAAAATGGCCATACGGCTGGAGATGGTTCCCCAGCCCAAAGACCCAGAAGGGAAAACTATGCCTTGTTCTAAAGCTCTTTGGGAACCGCTTGCTTAGCACCCACAGACGTGGGGGCTGCAGGCTTTCCTGCTGCCTTCAACCTCAATATTACGCTTTCCTACTAGGTGTCGCTCCAGGCACAAAAACAGCCATACGGCTGGAGATGGGTCCCCCGCCCAAGGAGCCAGCAGGGAAAACTAGGCCTTGTTCTAAAGCTATTTGGGAACCGCTTGCGTAGCCCCACAGACCTGGGGGCTGCGGGCCTTCCTGCTGCCTTCAGCCTCGACACCACCCTTTCCCACTTGGCGCCGCGCCAGGCACAAAAATGGCCATATGGCTGGAGATGGGACGCCCGCACAAAGAGCCAGCAGGGAAAACTAGGCCTTGTTCTAAAGCTCTTTGGGAACCGCTTGCGTAGCCCCAAAGAACTGGGGGCTGCAGGTTTTTCTGCTGCCTTCAGCCTCGACACCACCCTTTCCCACTTGGCGCCGCGCCAGGCAGAAAAATGGCCATACAGCTGGAGATGGTTCCCCCTCCCAAAGACCCAGCAGGCAAAAATAGGCCTTGTTCTAAAGCTCTTTGGGAACCGCTTGCGTAGCCCCACAGACCTGGGGGCTGCGGGCTTTCCTGCTGCCTTCAGCCTCGACACCACCCTTTCCCACTTGGTGCCACGCCAGACACAAAAACAGCCATACGGCTGGAGATGGGTCCCCCGCCCAAGGAGCCAGCAGGGAAAAATATGCCTTGTTCTAAAGCTCTTTGGGAACCGCTTGCGTAGACCCACAGACCTGGGGGCTGCGGGCTTTCCTGCTGCCTTCAGCCTTGACATGACCAATTCCCACTTGGTGCCACACCAGGCACAAAAATGCCTATACGGCTGAAGATAGGTACCCCGCCCAAGGAGCCAGCAGGGAAAACTAGGCCTTGTTCTAAAGCTATTTGGGAACCTCTTGCGTAGCCCCACAGACCTGGGGGCTGCGGGCTTTCCTCCTGCCTTCAGCCTCGACACCACCGTTTCCCACTTGGTGCCGCACCAGGCACAAAAATGGCCATATGGCTTGAGATGGGTCGCCCGCACAAGGAGCCAGAAGGGAAAACTATGCCTTGTTCTAAAGCTCTTTGGGAACCGCTTTCGTAGCCCCACAGACCTGGGGGCTGCAGGTTTTTCTGCTGCCTTCAGCCTCGACACCACCCTTTCCCACTTGGCGCCGCACCAGGCACAAAAATGGTCATACAGCTGGAGATGGTTCCCCCGCCCAAAGACAGAGCAGGGAAAATTAGGCCTTATTCTAAAGCTCTTTGGGAACCGCTTGCATAGCCCCACAGACCTGGGGGCTGCGGGCTTTCCGGCTGCCTTCAGCCTCAAAACCACCCTTTCACACTTGGTGCCACGCCAGGCACAAAAACAGCCATACGGCTGGAGATGGGTCCCCCGCCCAAAATACCCAGTAGGGAAAACTATGCCTTGTTCTAAAGCTCTTTGGGAACCGCTTGCGTAGCCCCACAGACCTGGGGGCTGCGGGCTTTCCTGCTGCCTTCAGCCTTGACACCACCCTTTCCCACTTGGCGTCGCACCAGGCACAAAAATGGCCATATGGCTGGAAATGGGTCGCCCGCACAAGGAGCCAGCAGGGAAAACAATGCCTTCTTCTAAAGCTCTTTGGGAACCGCTTGCGTAGCCCCACAGACCTGGGGGCTGAGGGCTTTCCTGCTGCCTTCAGCCTCGACACCACCCTTTCCCACTTGGCGTCGCGCCAGGCACAAAAATGGCTATACGGCTGGAGATGGGTCCCCCGCCCGAGGAGCCAGCACGGAAAACTATGTCTTGTTCTAAAGCTCTTTGGGAACCGCTTGCGTAGCCCCACAGACCTGGGGGCTGCGGGCTTTCCTGCTGCCTTCAGCCTCGACAACACCCTTTCCCACTTGGCGTCGCGCCAGGCACAAAAATGGCCATATGGCTGGAGATGGGTCGCCCGCACAAGGAGCCAGCAGGGAACACAATGCCTTCTTCTAAAGCTCTTTGGGAACCGCTTCCGTAGCCCCACAGAGCTGGGGGCTGCGGGCTTTCCTGCTGCCTTCAGCCTCCACACCACTCTTTCCCACTTGGCGTCGCGCCAGGCACAAAAATGCCTATACGGCTGGAGATGGGTCCCCCGCCCAAGGAGCCAACAGGGAAAACTAGGCCTTATTCTAAAGTTCTTTGGGAACCGCTTGCGTAGCCCCACAGACCTGGGGGCTGCGGGCTTTTCTGCTGCCTTCAGCCTCCACACCACACTTTCCCAATTGGCGCCGCGCCAGGCACAAAAACAGCCATACGGCTGGAGCTGCGTCCCACGCCGAAACAACCAGCAGGGAAAACTAGGCCTTCTTCAAAGCTCTTAGGGAACCGCTTGTGTAGCCCCACAGACCTGGGGGCTGCGGGCTTTCCTGCTGCCTTCAGCCTCGACACAACCCTTTCCCACTTGGTGACGCGCCAGGCACAAAAATGGCCATATGGCTGGAAATGGGTCACCCGCCCAAGGAGCCAGCAGGGAAAACAATGCCTTGTTCTAAAGCTATTTGGGAATCGCTTGCGTAGCCCCAAAGACCTGGGGGCTGCAGGCTTTCCTGCTGCCTTCAGCCTCAATACTACGCTTTCCCACTAGGTGTTGCTCCAGGCCCAAAAATGGCCATACGGCTGGAGATGGGTCCCCCGCCCAAGGAGCCAGCAGGGAAAACTAGGCCTTGTTCTAAAGCTCTTAAGGAACTGCTTGCGTAGCCCCACAGACCTGGGGGCTGCGGGCTTTCCTTCTGCCTTCAGCCTCCACACCACCCTTTCCCACTTGGCGCCGCGCCAGGCACAAAAATGGCCATACGGCTGGAGATGGGTCCCCCGGCCATGGAGCCAGCAGGGAAAACTAGGCCTTGTTCTAAAGCTATTTGGGAACCGCTTGCGTAGCACCACAGACCTGGGGGCTGCAGGCTTTTCTGCTGCCTTCAGACTCAAAACCGCCCTTTCCACTTGGTGCCGCGCCAGGCACAAAAATGGCCTTACAGCTGGAGATGGGTCCCCCGCACAACGAGCTAGCAGGGTAAAATAGCCCTTGTTCTAAAGCTCTTTGGGAACCGCTTGCGTAGGCCCACAGACCTGGGGGCTGCGGGCTTTCCTGCTGCCTTCAGCCTCCACACCACCCTTTCCCACTTGGTGCCACGCCAGGCACAAAAACAGCCATACGGCTGGGGATGGGTCCCCCGCCCAAGGAGCCAGCAGGGAAAACTATGTCTTGTTCTAAAGCTCTTTGGGAACCACTTGCGTAGCCCCACAGACCTGGGGGCTGCGGGCTTTTCTGCTGCCTTCAGCCACCACACCACACTTTCCCAATTGGCGCCGCGCCAGGCACAAAAACAGCCATACGGCTGGAGATGCGTCCCTTGCCGAAAGAACCAGCAGGGAAAACTAGGCCTTCTTCAAAGCTCTTACGGAACCGCTTGCGTAGCCCCACAGACCTGGGGCTGCGAGCTTTCCTGCTGCCTTCAGCCTCGACACCACCCTTTCCCACTTGGTGCCACGCCAGACACAAAAACAGCCATACGGCTGGAGATGGGTCCCCCGCCCAAAGAGCCAGCAGGGAAAACTATGCCTTGTTCTAAAGCTCTTTGGGAACCGCTTGAGTAGCCCCAAAGACCTGGGGGCTGCGGGCTTTCCTGCTGCCTTCAGCCTCAATAGTACGATTTCCCACTAGGTGTTGCTCCAGGCCCAAAAATGGCCATACGGCTGGAGATGGGTTCCCCGCCCAAGGAGCCAGCAGGGAAAACTAGGCCTTGTTCTAAAGCTCTTAGGGAACCGCTTGCGTAGCCCCACAGACCTGGGGGCTGCAGGCTTTCCTGCTGCCTTCAGCCTCGACACCACCCTTTCCCACTTGGCGCCGCACCAGGCAAAAAAATGGCCATACGGCTGGAGATGTGTCCCCCGCCCAAAGACCCAGAAGGGAAAACTATGTCTTGTTCTAAAGCTCTTTGGGAACCGCTTGCGTAGCCCCACAGACCTGGGGGCTGCGGGCTTTTCTGCTGCCTTCAGCCTCCACACCACACTTTCCCAATTGGCGCCGCGCCAGGCACATAAACAGCCATACGGCTGGAGATGCGTCCCACGCCAAAACAACCAGCAGGGAAAACTAGGCCTTCTTCAAAGATTTTTGGGAAACGATTGCGTAGCCATACAGACCTGGGTGCTGCAGGTATTTCTGCTGCCTTCAGCCTCGACACCACACTTTCCACTTGCCGCAGCGCTAGGCACAAAAATGGCCATACGGCTGGAGATGGTTCCCCAGCCCAAAGACCCAGAAGGGAAAACTATGCCTTGTTCTAAAGCTCTTTGGGAACCGCTTGCTTAGCACCCACAGACCTGGGGGCTGCAGGCTTTCCTGCTGCCTTCAACCTCAATATTACGCTTTCCCACTAGGTGTCGCTCCAGGCACAAAAACAGCCATACGGCTGGAGATGGGTCCCCCGCCCAAGGAGCCAGCAGGGAAAACTAGGCCTTGTTCTAAAGCTATTTGGGAACCGCTTGCGTAGCCCCACAGACCTGGGGGCTGCGGGCCTTCCTGCTGCCTTCAGCCTCGACACCACCCTTTCCCACTTGGCGCCGCGCCAGGCACAAAAATGGCCATATGGCTGGAGATGGGACGCCCGCACAAAGAGCCAGCAGGGAAAACTAGGCCTTGTTCTAAAGCTCTTTGGGAACCGCTTGCGTAGCCCCACAGACCTGGGGGCTGCGGGCTTTCCTGCTGCCTTCAGCCTCGACACCACCCTTTCCCACTTGGCGCCGCGCCAGGCACAAAAATGGCCATACAGCTGGAGATGGTTCCCCCTCCCAAAGACCCAGCAGGCAAAAATAGGCCTTGTTCTAAAGCTCTTTGGGAACCGCTTGCGTAGCCCCACAGACCTGGGGGCTGCGGGCTTTCCTGCTGCCTTCAGCCTCGACACCACCCTTTCCCACTTGGTGCCACGCCAGACACAAAAACAGCCATACGGCTGGAGATGGGTCCCCCGCCCAAGGAGCCAGCAGGGAAAACTATGCCTTGTTCTAAAGCTCTTTGGGAACCGCTTGCGTAGCCCCACAGACCTGGGGGCTGCGGGCTTTCCTGCTGCCTTCAGCCTCGACACCACCCTTTCCCACTTGGCGTCGCACCAGGCACAAAAATGGCCATATGGCTGGAGATGGGTCGCCCGCACAAGGAGCCAGCAGGGAAAACAATGCCGTGTTCTAAAGCTCTTTGGGAACCGCTTGCGTAGCCCCACAGACCTGGGGGCTGAGGGCTTTCCTGCTGCCTTCAGCCTCGACACCACCCTTTCCCACTTGGCGTCGCGCCAGGCACAAAAATGGCTATACGGCTGGAGATGGGTCCCCCGCCCGAGGAGCCAGCACGGAAAACTATGTCTTGTTCTAAAGCTCTTTGGGAACCGCTTGCGTAGCCCCACAGACCTGGGGGCTGCGGGCTTTCCTGCTGCCTTCAGCCTCGACAACACCCTTTCCCACTTGGCGTCGCGCCAGGCACAAAAATGGCCATATGGCTGGAGATGGGTCGCCCGCACAAATAGCCAGCAGGGAACACAATGCCTTCTTCTAAAGCTCTTTGGGAACCGCTTCCGTAGCCCCACAGACCTGGGGGCTGCGGGCTTTCCTGCTGCCTTCAGCCTCCACACCACTCTTTCCCACTTGGCGTCGCGCCAGGCACAAAAATGCCTATACGGCTGGAGATGGGTCCCCCGCCCAAGGAGCCAACAGGGAAAACTAGGCCTTATTCTAAAGTTCTTTGGGAACCGCTTGCGTAGCCCCACAGACCTGGGGGCTGCGGGCTTTTCTGCTGCCTTCAGCCTCCACACCACACTTTCCCAATTGGCGCCGCGCCAGGCACAAAAACAGCCATACGGCTGGAGCTGCGTCCCACGCCGAAACAACCAGCAGGGAAAACTAGGCCTTCTTCAAAGATTTTTGGGAAACGATTGCGTAGCCCTACAGACCTGGGTGCTGCAGGTATTTCTGCTGCCTTCAGCCTCGACACCACCCTTTCCCACTTGGCGCCGCGCTAGGCACAAAAATGGCCATATGGCTGGAGATGGGTCCCCAGCCCAAAGAGCCAGCAGGGAAAACTATGCCTTGTTCTAAAGCTCTTTGGGAACCGCTTGCGTAGCACCCACAGACCTGGGGGCTGCAGGCTTTCCTGCTGCCTTCAACCTCAATATTACGCTTTCCCACTAGGTGTCGCTCCAGGCACAAAAACAGCCATACGGCTGGAGATGGGTCCCCCGCCCAACGAGCCAGCAGGGAAAACTATGCCTTGTTCTAAAGCTATTTGGGAACCGCTTGCGTAGCCCCACAGACCTGGGGGCTGCGGGCCTTCCTGCTGCCTTCAGCCTCGCCACCACCCTTTCCCTCCTGTCGCCGCACCAGGCACTAAAATGGCCATATGGCTGGAGATGGTTCCCCCTCCCAAAGACCCAGCAGGCAAAAATAGGCCTTGTTCTAAAGCTCTTTGAGAACCGCTTGCGTAGCCCCACAGACCTGGGGGCTGCGGGCTTTCCTGCTGCCTTCAGCCTCGACACCACCCTTTCCCACTTGGTGCCACGCCAGGCACAAAAACAGCCATACGGCTGGAGATGGGTCCCCCGCCCAAAGAGCCAGCAGGGAAAACTATGCCTTGTTCTAAAGCTCTTTGGGAACCGCTTGCGTAGCCCCACAGAACTGGGGGCTGCAAGCTTTCCTGCTGCCTTCAGCCTCCACACCACCCTTTCCCACTTGGCGTCGCGCCAGGCACAAAAATGGCCATATGGCTGGAGATGGTTTCCCCGCACAAGGAGCCAGCAGGGAAAACTAGGCCTTGTTATAAAGCTATTTGGGAACCGCTTGCGTAGGCCCACAGACCTGAGGGCTGCGGGCTTTCCTGCTGCCTTCACCCTCCACACCACCCTATCCCACTTGGTGCCACGCCAGGTACAAAAACAGCCATACGGCTGGAGATGCGTCCCACGCCGAAAGAACCAGCAGGGAAAACTAGGCTTTCTTCAAAGCTCTTTGGGAACCGCTTGCGTAGCCCCACAGACGTGGGGGCTACGGGCTTTCCTGCTGCCTTCAGCCTCAAAAACACCGTTTCCCACTTGGCGCCGCACCAGGCACAAAAATGGCCATACGGGTGGAGATGGGTCCCCCACCCAAGGAGCCAGCAGGGAAAACTATGCCTTGTTCTAAAGCTCTTTGGGAACCGCTTGCGTAGACCCACAGACCTGGGGGCTGCGGGCTTTCCTGCTGCCTTCAGCCTCGACACCACCCTTTCCCACTTGGCGCCGCTCCAGGCAACAAAAATGGCCATACGGCTGGAGATGGGTCCCCTGCCCAAAGACCCAGAAGGGAAAACTATGCCTTGTTCTAAAGCTCTTAGGGAACCTCTTGCGGAGCCCCACAGACCTGGGGGCTGCGGGCTTTCCTGCTGCCTTCAGCCTCCACACCACCCTTTCCCACTTGGCGCCGCGCCAGGCACAAAAACAGCCATACGGCTGGGGATGGGTCCCCCGCCAAAGGAGCCAGCAGGGAAAACTATGCCTTGTTCTAAAGCTCTTTGGGAATCACTTGCGTAGCCCCACAGACCTGGGGGCTGCGGGCTTTCCTGCTGCCTTTAGCCTTGACATGACCATTTCCCACTTGGTGCCGCACCAGGCACAAAAATGCCTATACGGCTGAAGATAGGTCCCCCGCCCAAGGAGCCAGCAGGGAAAACTAGGCCTTGTTCTAAAGCTCTTTGGGAACCGCTTGCGTAGCCTTAAAGACCTGGGGGCTACAGGTATTTCTGCTGCCTTCAGCCTCCACACCACCCTTTCCCACTTGGCGCCGCGCCAGGCACAAAAATGGCCATATGGCTGGAGATGGTTCCCCCGCCCAAGGAGCCAGCAGGGAAAACTAGGCCTTGTTCTAAAGCTCTTTGGGAACCGCTTGCGTAGCCCCACAGACCTGGGGGCTGCGGGCTTTCCTGCTGCCTTCATCTTGACATGACCATTTCCCACTTGGTGCCGCACCAGGCACAAAAATGCCTATACGGCTGAAGATAGGTCCCCCGCCCAAGGAGCCAGCAGGAAAAACTAGGCCTTGTTCTAAAGCTATTTGGGAAACTCTTGCGTAGACCCACAGACCTGGGGGCTGCGGGCTTTCCTACTGCCTTAAGCCTCAAAAACACCACTTCCCACTTGGCGCCGCACCAGGCACAAAAATGGCCATATGGCTGGAGATGGGTCGCCCGCACAAGGAGCCAGCAGGGAAAACTAGGCCTTGTTCTAAAGCTCTATGGGAACCGCTTGCGTAGCCCCAAAGATCTGGGGGCTGCAGGTTTTTCTGCTGCCTTCAGCCTTGACACCACCCTTTCCCACTTGGCGCCGGGCCAGGCACAAAAATGGCCATACAGCTGGAGATGGTTCCCCCGCCCAAAGACCCAGCAGGGAAAACTATGCCTTGTTCTAAAGCTCTTTGGGAACCGCTTGCGTAGATCCACACACCTGGGGGCTGCGGGCTTTCCTGCTGCCTTCAGCCTCCACACCACCCTTTCCCACTTGGTGCCACGCCAGGCACAAAAACAGCCATACGGCTGGAGATGGGTCCCCCGCCCAAAGAGCCAGCAGGGAAAACTATGCCTTGTTCTAAAGCCCTTTGGGAACCGCTTGCGTAGCCCCACAGACCTGGGGGCTGCGGGCTTTCCTGCTGCCTTCAGCCTCGACATCACCCTTTCCCACTTGGCGCCTCGCCAGGAGCAAAAATGGCCATACGGCTGGAGATGGGTCGCCCGCCCAAGGAGCCAGCAGGGAAAACTAAGCCTTGTTCTAAAGCTGTTTGGGAACCTCTTGCGTAGCCCCACAGACCTGGGGGCTGCGGGCCTTCCTGCTGCCTTCAGCCTCGACACCATCCTTTCCCACTTGGCGCCGCGCTAGGCACAAAAATGGCCATACGGCTGGAGATGGATCCCCAGCCCAAAGACCCAGCAGGGAAAACTATGCCTTGTTCTGAAGCTCTTTGGGATCCGCTTGCGTAGCACCCACAGACCTGGGGGCTGCAGGCTTTCCTGCTGCCTTCAGCCTCAATACTACGCTTTCCCACTAGGTGTCGCTCCAGGCCCAAAAATGGCCATACGGCTGGAGATGGGTCCCCCGCCCAAGGAACCAGCAAGGAAAACTACGCCTTGTTCTAAAGCTCTTAGGGAACTGCTTGCGTAGCCCCACAGGCCTGGGGGCTGCGGGCTTTCCTGCTGCCTTCAGCCTCGACATCACCCTTTCCCACTTGGCGCCGCGCTAGCTACAAAAATGGCCATACGGCTGGAGATGGGTCCCACGCCCAAAGAGCCAGCAGGGAAAACTATGCCTTGTTCTAAAGCTCTTTGGGATCCGCTTGCGTAGCACCCACAGACCTGAGGGCTGCAGGCTTTCCTGCTGCCTTCAACCTCAATATTATGCTTTCCCACTAGGTGTCGCTCCAGGCACAAAAATGGCCTTAAGGCTAGATATGGGTCCCCCGCCCAAGGAGCCAGCAGGGAAAAATATGCCTTGCTCTAAAGCTATTTGGGAACCTCTTGCGTAGCCCCACAGACCTGGGTTGCTGCGGGCCTTCCTGCTGCCTTCAGCCTCGACACCACCCTTTCCCACTTGGCGCCGCACCAGGCACAAAAATGGCCATATGGCTGGAGATGGGTCGCCCGCACAAGGAGCCAGCAGGTAAAACTAGGCCTTGATCTAAAACTCTTTGGGAACCGCTTGCGTAGCCCCAAAGACCTGGGGGCTGCAGGTTTTTCTGCTGCCTTCAGCCTCGACACCACCCTTTCCCACTTGGCGCCGCACCAGGCACAAAAATGGCCATACGGCTGGAGATGTGTCCCCCGCCCAAAGACCCAGAAGGGAAAACTAGGCCTTGTTCTAAAGCTCTTTGGGAACCGCTTGCGTAGCACCCACAGACCTGGGGGCTGCAGGCTTTCCTGCTGCCTTCAGCCTCAATACTACGCTTTCCCACTAGGTGTTGCTCCAGGCCCAAAAATGGCCATACGGCTGGAGATGGGTCCCCCGCCCAAGGAGCCAGCAGGGAAAACTAGGCCTTGTTCTAAAGCTCTTAAGGAACCGCTTGCGTAGCCCCACAGACCTGGGGATGCGAGCTTTCCTGCTGCCTTCAGCCTTGACACCACCCTTTCCCACTTGGCTCCGCGCCAGGCACAAAAATGGCCATACGGCTGGAGATGGGTCCCCCGGCCATGGAGCCAGCAGGGAAAACTAGGCCTTGTGTCTAAAGCTATTTGGGAACCGCTTGCGTAGCGCCACAGACCTGGGGGCTGCAGGCTTTTCTGCTGCCTTCAGACTCAAAACCGCCCTTTCCACTTGGCGCCGGGCCAGGCACAAAAATGGCCTTACAGCTGGAGATGGGTCCCCCGCACAACGAGCTAGCAGGGTAAAATAGGCCTTGTTCTAAAGCTCTTTGGGAACCGCTTGCATAGCCCCACAGACCTGGGGGCTGCGGGCCTTCCTGCTGCCTTCAGCCTCCACACCACCCTTTCCCAATTGGTGCCACGCCAGGCACAAAAACAGCCATACGGCTGGGGATGGGTCCCCCGCCCAAGGAGCCAGCAGGGAAAACTATGTCTTGTTCTAAAGCTCTTTGGGAACCGCTTGCGTAGCCCCACAGACCTGGGGGCTGCGGGCTTTCCTGCTGCCTTCAGCCTCCACACCACTCTTGCCCACTTGGCGTCGCGCCAGGCACAAAAATGGCTATACGGCTGGAGATGGGTCCCCCGCCCAAGGAGCCAAAGGGAAAAATAGGCCTTGTTCTAAAGCTCTTTGGGAACCGCTTGCGTAGCCCCACAGACCTGGGGGCTACAGGTATTTCTGCTGCCTTCAGCCTCCACACCACCCTTTCCCACTTGGTGCCACGCCAGGCACAAAAACAGCCATACGGCTGGAGATGGGTCCCCCGCACAACGAGCTAGCAGGGTAAAATAGCCCTTGTTCTAAAGCTCTTTGGGAACCGCTTGCGTAGCCCCACAGACCTGGGGGCTGCGGGCTTTCCTTCTGCCTTCAGCCTTCACATGACCATTTCCCACTTGGTGCCGCGCTAGCTACAAAAATGGCTATACGGCTGAAGATAGGTCCCCCGCCCAAGGAGCCAGCAGGAAAAACTAGGCCTTGTTCTAAAGCTCTTTGGGAACCGCTTGCGTAGCCCCACAGACCTGGGGGCTGCGGTCCTTTCTGCTGCCTTCAGCCTCGAAACCACCCTTTCCCACTAGGTGTCGCTCCAGGCACAAAAATGGCCATACGGCTAGTTATGGGTCCCCCGCCCAAGGAGACAGCAGGGAAAACTATGCCTTCTTCTAAAGCTCTTTGGGAACCGCTTGCGTAGCCCCACAGACCTGGGGGCTGCGGGCTTTTCTGCTGCCTTCAGCCTCCACACCACACTTTCCCAATTGGCGCCGCGCCAGGCACAAAAACAGCCATACGGCTGGAGATGCGTCCCTCGCCGAAAGAACCAGCAGGGAAAACTAGGCCTTCTTCAAAGATCTTTGGGAAACGATTGCGTAGCCCTACAGACCTGGGTGCTGCAGGTATTTCTGCTGCCTTCAGCCTCGACACCACCCCTTCCCACTTGGCGCCGCACCAGGCACAAAAATGGCCATACGGCTGGAGATGGATCCCCCTCCCAAAGACCCAGAAGGGAAAACTATGTCTTGTTCTAAAGCTCTTTGGGAACCGCTTGCGTAGCCCCACAGACCTGGGGGCTGCGGGCTTTTCTGCTGCCTTCAGCCTCCACACCACACTTTCCCAATTGGCGCCGCGCCAGGCACATAAACAGCCATACGGCTGGAGATGCGTCCCACGCCAAAACAACCAGCAGGGAAAACTAGGCCTTCTTCAAAGATTTTTGGGAAACGATTGCGTAGCCATACAGACCTGGGTGCTGCAGGTATTTCTGCTGCCTTCAGCCTCGACACCACACTTTCCACTTGCCGCAGCGCTAGGCACAAAAATGGCCATACGGCTGGAGATGGTTCCCCAGCCCAAAGACCCAGAAGGGAAAACTATGCCTTGTTCTAAAGCTCTTTGGGAACCGCTTGCTTAGCACCCACAGACCTGGGGGCTGCAGGCTTTCCTGCTGCCTTCAACCTCAATATTACGCTTTCCCACTAGGTGTCGCTCCAGGCACAAAAACAGCCATACGGCTGGAGATGGGTCCCCCGCCCAAGGAGCCAGCAGGGAAAACTAGGCCTTGTTCTAAAGCTATTTGGGAACCGCTTGCGTAGCCCCACAGACCTGGGGGCTGCGGGCCTTCCTGCTGCCTTCAGCCTCGACACCACCCTTTCCCACTTGGCGCCGCGCCAGGCACAAAAATGGCCATATGGCTGGAGATGGGACGCCCGCACAAAGAGCCAGCAGGGAAAACTAGGCCTTGTTCTAAAGCTCTTTGGGAACCGCTTGCGTAGCCCCACAGACCTGGGGGCTGCGGGCTTTCCTGCTGCCTTCAGCCTCGACACCACCCTTTCCCACTTGGCGCCGCGCCAGGCACAAAAATGGCCATACAGCTGGAGATGGTTCCCCCTCCCAAAGACCCAGCAGGCAAAAATAGGCCTTGTTCTAAAGCTCTTTGGGAACCGCTTGCGTAGCCCCACAGACCTGGGGGCTGCGGGCTTTCCTGCTGCCTTCAGCCTCGACACCACCCTTTCCCACTTGGTGCCACGCCAGACACAAAAACAGCCATACGGCTGGAGATGGGTCCCCCGCCCAAGGAGCCAGCAGGGAAAACTATGCCTTGTTCTAAAGCTCTTTGGGAACCGCTTGCGTAGCCCCACAGACCTGGGGGCTGCGGGCTTTCCTGCTGCCTTCAGCCTCGACACCACCCTTTCCCACTTGGCGTCGCACCAGGCACAAAAATGGCCATATGGCTGGAGATGGGTCGCCCGCACAAGGAGCCAGCAGGGAAAACAATGCCGTGTTCTAAAGCTCTTTGGGAACCGCTTGCGTAGCCCCACAGACCTGGGGGCTGAGGGCTTTCCTGCTGCCTTCAGCCTCGACACCACCCTTTCCCACTTGGCGTCGCGCCAGGCACAAAAATGGCTATACGGCTGGAGATGGGTCCCCCGCCCGAGGAGCCAGCACGGAAAACTATGTCTTGTTCTAAAGCTCTTTGGGAACCGCTTGCGTAGCCCCACAGACCTGGGGGCTGCGGGCTTTCCTGCTGCCTTCAGCCTCGACAACACCCTTTCCCACTTGGCGTCGCGCCAGGCACAAAAATGGCCATATGGCTGGAGATGGGTCGCCCGCACAAATAGCCAGCAGGGAACACAATGCCTTCTTCTAAAGCTCTTTGGGAACCGCTTCCGTAGCCCCACAGACCTGGGGGCTGCGGGCTTTCCTGCTGCCTTCAGCCTCCACACCACTCTTTCCCACTTGGCGTCGCGCCAGGCACAAAAATGCCTATACGGCTGGAGATGGGTCCCCCGCCCAAGGAGCCAACAGGGAAAACTAGGCCTTATTCTAAAGTTCTTTGGGAACCGCTTGCGTAGCCCCACAGACCTGGGGGCTGCGGGCTTTTCTGCTGCCTTCAGCCTCCACACCACACTTTCCCAATTGGCGCCGCGCCAGGCACAAAAACAGCCATACGGCTGGAGCTGCGTCCCACGCCGAAACAACCAGCAGGGAAAACTAGGCCTTCTTCAAAGATTTTTGGGAAACGATTGCGTAGCCCTACAGACCTGGGTGCTGCAGGTATTTCTGCTGCCTTCAGCCTCGACACCACCCTTTCCCACTTGGCGCCGCGCTAGGCACAAAAATGGCCATATGGCTGGAGATGGGTCCCCAGCCCAAAGAGCCAGCAGGGAAAACTATGCCTTGTTCTAAAGCTCTTTGGGAACCGCTTGCGTAGCACCCACAGACCTGGGGGCTGCAGGCTTTCCTGCTGCCTTCAACCTCAATATTACGCTTTCCCACTAGGTGTCGCTCCAGGCACAAAAACAGCCATACGGCTGGAGATGGGTCCCCCGCCCAACGAGCCAGCAGGGAAAACTATGCCTTGTTCTAAAGCTATTTGGGAACCGCTTGCGTAGCCCCACAGACCTGGGGGCTGCGGGCCTTCCTGCTGCCTTCAGCCTCGCCACCACCCTTTCCCTCCTGTCGCCGCACCAGGCACTAAAATGGCCATATGGCTGGAGATGGTTCCCCCTCCCAAAGACCCAGCAGGCAAAAATAGGCCTTGTTCTAAAGCTCTTTGAGAACCGCTTGCGTAGCCCCACAGACCTGGGGGCTGCGGGCTTTCCTGCTGCCTTCAGCCTCGACACCACCCTTTCCCACTTGGTGCCACGCCAGGCACAAAAACAGCCATACGGCTGGAGATGGGTCCCCCGCCCAAAGAGCCAGCAGGGAAAACTATGCCTTGTTCTAAAGCTCTTTGGGAACCGCTTGCGTAGCCCCACAGAACTGGGGGCTGCAAGCTTTCCTGCTGCCTTCAGCCTCCACACCACCCTTTCCCACTTGGCGTCGCGCCAGGCACAAAAATGGCCATATGGCTGGAGATGGTTTCCCCGCACAAGGAGCCAGCAGGGAAAACTAGGCCTTGTTATAAAGCTATTTGGGAACCGCTTGCGTAGGCCCACAGACCTGAGGGCTGCGGGCTTTCCTGCTGCCTTCACCCTCCACACCACCCTATCCCACTTGGTGCCACGCCAGGTACAAAAACAGCCATACGGCTGGAGATGCGTCCCACGCCGAAAGAACCAGCAGGGAAAACTAGGCTTTCTTCAAAGCTCTTTGGGAACCGCTTGCGTAGCCCCACAGACGTGGGGGCTACGGGCTTTCCTGCTGCCTTCAGCCTCAAAAACACCGTTTCCCACTTGGCGCCGCACCAGGCACAAAAATGGCCATACGGGTGGAGATGGGTCCCCCACCCAAGGAGCCAGCAGGGAAAACTATGCCTTGTTCTAAAGCTCTTTGGGAACCGCTTGCGTAGACCCACAGACCTGGGGGCTGCGGGCTTTCCTGCTGCCTTCAGCCTCGACACCACCCTTTCCCACTTGGCGCCGCTCCAGGCAACAAAAATGGCCATACGGCTGGAGATGGGTCCCCTGCCCAAAGACCCAGAAGGGAAAACTATGCCTTGTTCTAAAGCTCTTAGGGAACCTCTTGCGGAGCCCCACAGACCTGGGGGCTGCGGGCTTTCCTGCTGCCTTCAGCCTCCACACCACCCTTTCCCACTTGGCGCCGCGCCAGGCACAAAAACAGCCATACGGCTGGGGATGGGTCCCCCGCCAAAGGAGCCAGCAGGGAAAACTATGCCTTGTTCTAAAGCTCTTTGGGAATCACTTGCGTAGCCCCACAGACCTGGGGGCTGCGGGCTTTCCTGCTGCCTTTAGCCTTGACATGACCATTTCCCACTTGGTGCCGCACCAGGCACAAAAATGCCTATACGGCTGAAGATAGGTCCCCCGCCCAAGGAGCCAGCAGGGAAAACTAGGCCTTGTTCTAAAGCTCTTTGGGAACCGCTTGCGTAGCCTTAAAGACCTGGGGGCTACAGGTATTTCTGCTGCCTTCAGCCTCCACACCACCCTTTCCCACTTGGCGCCGCGCCAGGCACAAAAATGGCCATATGGCTGGAGATGGTTCCCCCGCCCAAGGAGCCAGCAGGGAAAACTAGGCCTTGTTCTAAAGCTCTTTGGGAACCGCTTGCGTAGCCCCACAGACCTGGGGGCTGCGGGCTTTCCTGCTGCCTTCATCTTGACATGACCATTTCCCACTTGGTGCCGCACCAGGCACAAAAATGCCTATACGGCTGAAGATAGGTCCCCCGCCCAAGGAGCCAGCAGGAAAAACTAGGCCTTGTTCTAAAGCTATTTGGGAAACTCTTGCGTAGACCCACAGACCTGGGGGCTGCGGGCTTTCCTACTGCCTTAAGCCTCAAAAACACCACTTCCCACTTGGCGCCGCACCAGGCACAAAAATGGCCATATGGCTGGAGATGGGTCGCCCGCACAAGGAGCCAGCAGGGAAAACTAGGCCTTGTTCTAAAGCTCTATGGGAACCGCTTGCGTAGCCCCAAAGATCTGGGGGCTGCAGGTTTTTCTGCTGCCTTCAGCCTTGACACCACCCTTTCCCACTTGGCGCCGGGCCAGGCACAAAAATGGCCATACAGCTGGAGATGGTTCCCCCGCCCAAAGACCCAGCAGGGAAAACTATGCCTTGTTCTAAAGCTCTTTGGGAACCGCTTGCGTAGATCCACACACCTGGGGGCTGCGGGCTTTCCTGCTGCCTTCAGCCTCCACACCACCCTTTCCCACTTGGTGCCACGCCAGGCACAAAAACAGCCATACGGCTGGAGATGGGTCCCCCGCCCAAAGAGCCAGCAGGGAAAACTATGCCTTGTTCTAAAGCCCTTTGGGAACCGCTTGCGTAGCCCCACAGACCTGGGGGCTGCGGGCTTTCCTGCTGCCTTCAGCCTCGACATCACCCTTTCCCACTTGGCGCCTCGCCAGGAGCAAAAATGGCCATACGGCTGGAGATGGGTCGCCCGCCCAAGGAGCCAGCAGGGAAAACTAAGCCTTGTTCTAAAGCTGTTTGGGAACCTCTTGCGTAGCCCCACAGACCTGGGGGCTGCGGGCCTTCCTGCTGCCTTCAGCCTCGACACCATCCTTTCCCACTTGGCGCCGCGCTAGGCACAAAAATGGCCATACGGCTGGAGATGGATCCCCAGCCCAAAGACCCAGCAGGGAAAACTATGCCTTGTTCTGAAGCTCTTTGGGATCCGCTTGCGTAGCACCCACAGACCTGGGGGCTGCAGGCTTTCCTGCTGCCTTCAGCCTCAATACTACGCTTTCCCACTAGGTGTCGCTCCAGGCCCAAAAATGGCCATACGGCTGGAGATGGGTCCCCCGCCCAAGGAACCAGCAAGGAAAACTACGCCTTGTTCTAAAGCTCTTAGGGAACTGCTTGCGTAGCCCCACAGGCCTGGGGGCTGCGGGCTTTCCTGCTGCCTTCAGCCTCGACATCACCCTTTCCCACTTGGCGCCGCGCTAGCTACAAAAATGGCCATACGGCTGGAGATGGGTCCCACGCCCAAAGAGCCAGCAGGGAAAACTATGCCTTGTTCTAAAGCTCTTTGGGATCCGCTTGCGTAGCACCCACAGACCTGAGGGCTGCAGGCTTTCCTGCTGCCTTCAACCTCAATATTATGCTTTCCCACTAGGTGTCGCTCCAGGCACAAAAATGGCCTTAAGGCTAGATATGGGTCCCCCGCCCAAGGAGCCAGCAGGGAAAAATATGCCTTGCTCTAAAGCTATTTGGGAACCTCTTGCGTAGCCCCACAGACCTGGGTTGCTGCGGGCCTTCCTGCTGCCTTCAGCCTCGACACCACCCTTTCCCACTTGGCGCCGCACCAGGCACAAAAATGGCCATATGGCTGGAGATGGGTCGCCCGCACAAGGAGCCAGCAGGTAAAACTAGGCCTTGATCTAAAACTCTTTGGGAACCGCTTGCGTAGCCCCAAAGACCTGGGGGCTGCAGGTTTTTCTGCTGCCTTCAGCCTCGACACCACCCTTTCCCACTTGGCGCCGCACCAGGCACAAAAATGGCCATACGGCTGGAGATGTGTCCCCCGCCCAAAGACCCAGAAGGGAAAACTAGGCCTTGTTCTAAAGCTCTTTGGGAACCGCTTGCGTAGCACCCACAGACCTGGGGGCTGCAGGCTTTCCTGCTGCCTTCAGCCTCAATACTACGCTTTCCCACTAGGTGTTGCTCCAGGCCCAAAAATGGCCATACGGCTGGAGATGGGTCCCCCGCCCAAGGAGCCAGCAGGGAAAACTAGGCCTTGTTCTAAAGCTCTTAAGGAACCGCTTGCGTAGCCCCACAGACCTGGGGATGCGAGCTTTCCTGCTGCCTTCAGCCTTGACACCACCCTTTCCCACTTGGCTCCGCGCCAGGCACAAAAATGGCCATACGGCTGGAGATGGGTCCCCCGGCCATGGAGCCAGCAGGGAAAACTAGGCCTTGTGTCTAAAGCTATTTGGGAACCGCTTGCGTAGCGCCACAGACCTGGGGGCTGCAGGCTTTTCTGCTGCCTTCAGACTCAAAACCGCCCTTTCCACTTGGCGCCGGGCCAGGCACAAAAATGGCCTTACAGCTGGAGATGGGTCCCCCGCACAACGAGCTAGCAGGGTAAAATAGGCCTTGTTCTAAAGCTCTTTGGGAACCGCTTGCATAGCCCCACAGACCTGGGGGCTGCGGGCCTTCCTGCTGCCTTCAGCCTCCACACCACCCTTTCCCAATTGGTGCCACGCCAGGCACAAAAACAGCCATACGGCTGGGGATGGGTCCCCCGCCCAAGGAGCCAGCAGGGAAAACTATGTCTTGTTCTAAAGCTCTTTGGGAACCGCTTGCGTAGCCCCACAGACCTGGGGGCTGCGGGCTTTCCTGCTGCCTTCAGCCTCCACACCACTCTTGCCCACTTGGCGTCGCGCCAGGCACAAAAATGGCTATACGGCTGGAGATGGGTCCCCCGCCCAAGGAGCCAAAGGGAAAAATAGGCCTTGTTCTAAAGCTCTTTGGGAACCGCTTGCGTAGCCCCACAGACCTGGGGGCTACAGGTATTTCTGCTGCCTTCAGCCTCCACACCACCCTTTCCCACTTGGTGCCACGCCAGGCACAAAAACAGCCATACGGCTGGAGATGGGTCCCCCGCACAACGAGCTAGCAGGGTAAAATAGCCCTTGTTCTAAAGCTCTTTGGGAACCGCTTGCGTAGCCCCACAGACCTGGGGGCTGCGGGCTTTCCTTCTGCCTTCAGCCTTCACATGACCATTTCCCACTTGGTGCCGCGCTAGCTACAAAAATGGCTATACGGCTGAAGATAGGTCCCCCGCCCAAGGAGCCAGCAGGAAAAACTAGGCCTTGTTCTAAAGCTCTTTGGGAACCGCTTGCGTAGCCCCACAGACCTGGGGGCTGCGGTCCTTTCTGCTGCCTTCAGCCTCGAAACCACCCTTTCCCACTAGGTGTCGCTCCAGGCACAAAAATGGCCATACGGCTAGTTATGGGTCCCCCGCCCAAGGAGACAGCAGGGAAAACTATGCCTTCTTCTAAAGCTCTTTGGGAACCGCTTGCGTAGCCCCACAGACCTGGGGGCTGCGGGCTTTTCTGCTGCCTTCAGCCTCCACACCACACTTTCCCAATTGGCGCCGCGCCAGGCACAAAAACAGCCATACGGCTGGAGATGCGTCCCTCGCCGAAAGAACCAGCAGGGAAAACTAGGCCTTCTTCAAAGATCTTTGGGAAACGATTGCGTAGCCCTACAGACCTGGGTGCTGCAGGTATTTCTGCTGCCTTCAGCCTCGACACCACCCCTTCCCACTTGGCGCCGCACCAGGCACAAAAATGGCCATACGGCTGGAGATGGATCCCCCTCCCAAAGACCCAGCAGGGAAAACTATGCCTTGTTCTGAAGCTCTTTGGGAACCGCTTGCGTAGCACCCACAGACCTGGGGGCTGCAGGCTTTCCTGCTGCCTTCAACCTCAATATTACGCTTTCCCACTAGGTGTCGCTCCAGGCACAAAAATGGTCATAAGGCTAGATATGGGTCCCCCGCCCAAGGAGCCAGCAGGGAAAATTATGCCTTGTTCTAAAGCTATTTGGGAACCTCTTGCGTAGCCCCACAGAACTGGGGGCTGCGGGCCTTCCTGCTGCCTTCAGCCTCGACACCACCCTTTCCCTCTTGGCGCCGCACCAGGCACAAAAATGGCCATACGGCTGGAGATGGATCCCCAGCCCAAAGAGCCAGCAGGGAAAACTATGCCTTGTTCTAAAGCTCTTTGGGAACCGCTTGCGTAGCACCCACAGACCTGGGGGCTGCAGGCTTTCCTGCTGCCTTCAACCACAATATTACACTTTCCCACTAGGTGTCGCTCCAGGCACAAAAATGGCCATAAGGCTAGATATGGGTCCCCCGCCCAAGGAGCCAGCAGGGAAAACTAAGCCTTGTTCTAAAGCTCTTAGGGAACCTCTTGCGTAGCCCCACAGACCTGGGGGCTGCGGGCCTTCCTGCTGCCTTCAGCCTCGACACCACCCTTTCCCACTTGGCGCCGCGCCAGGCACAAAAATGGCCATACGTCTGGACAATGGTCCCCTGCCCATGGAGCCAGCAGGGAAAACTAGGCCTTGTTCTAAAGCTCTTTGGGAACCGCTTGCGTAGCCCCACAGACCTGGGGGCTGCGGGCTTTCCTGCTGCCTTCTGCCTTGACATGACCCTTTGCCACTTGGCGCCGCGCTAGCTACAAAAATGGCCATACGGCTGGAGATGGGTCCCAAGCCCAAAGAGCCAGCAGGGAAAACTATGCCTTGTTCTAATGCTCTTTGGGATCCGCTTGCGTAGCACCCACAGACCTGAGGGCTGCAGGCTTTCCTACTGCTTTCAACCTCAATATTATGCTTTCCCACTAGGTGTCGCTCCAGGCACAAAACTGGCCATATGGCTGGAGATGGGTCCCCCACACAAGGAGCCAGCAGGGAAAACTAGGCCTTGATCTAAAACTCTTTGGGTACCGCTTGCGTAGCCCCAAAGACCTGGGGGCTGCAGGTTTTTCTGCTGCCTTCAGCCTCGACACCACCCTTTCCAACTTGGCGCCGCGCCAGGCACAAAAATGGCCATACGGCTGGAGATGGGTCCCCCGCCCAAAGACCCAGAGGGGAAAACTAGACCTTGTTCTAAAGCTCTTTGGGAACCGCTTGCGTAGCACCCACAGACCTGGGGGCTGCAGGCTTTCCTGCTGCCTTCAGCCTCAATACTAAGCTTTCCCACTAGGTGTTGCTCCAGGCCCAAAAATGGCCATACGGCTGGAGATGGGTCCCCCGCCCAATGAGCCAGCAGGGAAAACTATGCCTTGTTCTAAAGCTCTTTGGGAACCGCTTGCGTAGCCCCAAAGACCTGGGGGCTACAGGTATTTCTGCTGCCTTCAGCCTCCACACCACCCTTTCCACTTGGCGCCGCACCAGGCACAAAAATGGCCATATGGCTGGAGATGGTTCCCCCACCCAAGGAGCCAGCAGGGAAAACTAGGCCTTGTTCTAAAGCTCTTTGGGAACCGCTTGCGTAACCCCACAGACCTGGGTGCTGCGGGCTGTCCTGCTGCCTTCAGCCTCCACACCACCCTTTCCCAATTGGTGCCACGCCAGGCACAAAAACAGCCATACGGCTGGGGATGGGTCCCCCGCCCAAGGAGCCAGCAGGGAAAACTATGTCTTGTTCTAAAGCTCTTTGGGAACCGCTTGCGTAGCCCCACAGACCTGGGGGCTGCGGGCTTTCCTGCTGCCTTCAGCCTCCACACCACTCTTGCCCACTTGGCGTCGCGCCAGGCACAAAAATGGCTATACGGCTGGAGATGGGTCCCCTGCCCAAGGAGCCAAAGGGAAAAATAGGCCTTGTTCTAAAGCTCTTTGGGAACCGCTTGCGTAGCCCCACAGACCTGGGGGCTGCGGGCTTTCCTTCTGCCTTCAGCCTTCACATGACCATTTCCCACTTGGTGCCGCGCTAGCTACAAAAATGGCTATACGGCTGAAGATAGGTCCCCCGCCCAAGGAGCCAGCAGGAAAAACTAGGCCTTGTTCTAAAGCTCTTTGGGAACCGCTTGCGTAGCCCCACAGACCTGGGGGCTGCGGGCTTTTCTGCTGCCTTCAGCCTCCACACCACACTTTCCCAATTGGCGCCGCGCCAGGCACAAAAACAGCCATACGGCTGGAGATGCGTCCCTCGCCGAAAGAACCAGCAGGGAAAACTAGGCCTTCTTCAAAGATCTTTGGGAAACGATTGCGTAGCCCTACAGACCTGGGTGCTGCAGGTATTTCTGCTGCCTTCAGCCTCGACACCACCCTTTCCCACTTGGCGCCGCACCAGGCACAAAAATGGCCATACGGCTGGAGATGGGTCCCCAGCCCAAAGAGCCAGCAGGGAAAACTATGCCTTGTTCTAAAGCTCTTTGGGAACCGCTTGCGTAGCACCCACAGACCTGGGGGCTGCAGGCTTTCCTGCTGCCTTCAACCTCAATATTACGCTTTCTCACTAGGTGTCGCTCCAGGCACAAAAATGGCCATAAGGCTAGATATGGGTCCCCCGCCCAAGGAGCCAGCAGGGAAAACTAAGCCTTGTTCTAAAGCTCTTAGGGAACCTCTTGCGTAGCCCCACAGACCTGGGGGCTGCGGGCCTTCCTGCTGCCTTCAGCCTCGACACCACCCTTTCCCACTTGGCGCCGCTCCAGGCACAAAAATGGCCATACGTCTGGACAATGGTCCCCTGCCCATGGAGCCAGCAGGGAAAACTAGGCCTTGTTCTAAAGCTCTTTGGGAACCGCTTGCGTAGCCCCACAGACCTGGGGGCTGCAGGCTTTCCTGCTGCCTTCTGCCTTGACATGACCCTTTGCCACTTGGCGCCGCGCTAGCTACAAAAATGGCCATACGGCTGGAGATGGGTCCCAAGCCCAAAGAGCCAGTTGGGAAAACTATGCCTTGTTCTAATGCTCTTTGGGATCCGCTTGCGTAGCACCCACAGACCTGAGGGCTGCAGGCTTTCCTGCTGCTTTCAACCTCAATATTATGCTTTCCCACTAGGTGTCGCTCCAGGTACAAAAATGGCCATATGGCTGGAGATGGGTCGCCCGCACAAGGAGCCAGCAGGGAAAACTAGGCCTTGATCTAAAACTCTTTGGGAACCGCTTGCGTAGCCCCAAAGACCTGGGGGCTGCAGGTTTTTCTGCTGCCTTCAGCCTCGACACCACCCTTTCCAACTTGGCGCCGCGCCAGGCACAAAAATGGCCATACGGCTGGAGATGTGTCCCCCGCCCAAAGACCCAGAGGGGAAAACTAGACCTTCTTCTAAAGCTCTTTGGGAACCGCTTGCGTAGCACCCACAGACCTGGGGGCTGCAGGCTTTCCTGCTGCCTTCAGCCTCAATACTACGCTTTCCCACTAGGTGTTGCTCCAGGACCAAAAATGGCCATACGGCTGGAGATGGGCCCCCGCCCAAGGAGCCAGCAGGGAAAACTATGCCTTGTTCTAAAGCTCTTTGGGAACTGCTTGCGTAGCCCCACAGACCTGGGGGCTGCAGGCTTTCCTGCTGCCTTCTGCCTTGACATGACCCTTTGCCACTTGGCGCCGCGCTAGCTACAAAAATGGCCATACGGCTGGAGATGGGTCCCAAGCCCAAAGAGCCAGCAGGGAAAACTATGCCTTGTTCTAATGCTCTTTGGGATCCGCTTGCGTAGCACCCACAGACCTGAGGGCTGCAGGCTTTCCTGCTGCTTTCAACCTCAATATTATGCTTTCCCACTAGGTGTCGCTCCAGGCACAAAAATGGCCATATGGCTGGAGATGGGTCGCCCGCACAAGGAGCCAGCAGGGAAAACTAGGCCTTGATCTAAAACTCTTTGGGAACCGCTTGAGTAGCCCCAAAGACCTGGGGGCTGCAGGTTTTTCTGCTGCCTTCAGCCTCGACACCACCCTTTCCAACTTGGCGCCGCACCAGGCACAAAAATGGCCATACGGCTGGAGATGTGTCCCCCGCCCAAAGACCCAGAGGGGAAAACTAGACCTTGTTCTAAAGCTCTTTGGGAACCGCTTGCGTAGCACCCACAGACCTGGGGGCTGCAGGCTTTCCTGCTGCCTTCAGCCTCAATACTACGCTTTCCCACTAGGTGTTGCTCCAGGCCCAAAAATGGCCATACGGCTGGAGATGGGTCCCCCGCCCAAGGAGCCAGCAGGGAAAACTAGGCCTTGTTCTAAAGCTTTTAAGGAACCGCTTGCGTAGCCCCACAGACCTGGGGATGCGAGCTTTCCTGCTGCCTTCAGCCTTGACACCACCCTTTCCCACTTGGCGCCGCGCCAGGCACAAAAATGGCCATACGGCTGGAGATGGGTCCCCCGCCCATGGAGCCAGCAGGGAAAACTAGGCCTTGTTCTAAAGCTATTTCGGAACCGCTTGCGTAGCCCCACAGACCTGGGGGCTGCAGGCTTTTCTGCTGCCTTCAGACTCAAAACCGCCCTTTCCACTTTGCGCCGCGCCAGGCACAAAAATGGCCTTACAGCTGGAGATGGGTCCCCCGCACAACGAGCTAGCAGGGTAAAATAGGCCTTGTTCTAAAGCTCTTTGGGAACCGCTTGCATAGCCCCACAGACCTGGGGGCTGCGGGCTTTCCTGCTGCCTTCAGCCTCCACACCACCCTTTCCCACTTGGTGCCACGCCAGGCACAAAAACAGCCATACGGCTGGGGATGGGTCCCCCGCCCAAGGAGCCAGCAGGGAAAACTATGTCTTGTTCTAAAGCTCTTTGGGAACCGCTTGCGTAGCCCCACAGACCTGGGGGCTGCGGGCTTTCCTGCTGCCTTCAGCCTCGACATCACCCTTTCCCACTTGGCGCCGCGCCAGGCACAAAAATGGCCATACGGCTGGAGATGGGTCCCCCGCCCATGGAGCCAGCAGGGAAAAATAGGCCTTGTGTCTAAAGCTCTTTGGGAACCGCTTGCGTAGCCCCACAGACCTGGGGGCTGCAGGCTTTTCTGCTGCCTTCAGACTCAAAACCGCCCTTTCCACTTGGCGCCGGGCCAGGCACAAAAATGGCCTTACAGCTGGAGATGGGTCCCCCGCACAACGAGCTAGCAGGGTAAAATAGGCCTTGTTCTAAAGCTCTTTGGGAACCGCTTGCATAGCCCCACAGACCTGGGGGCTGCGGGCCTTCCTGCTGCCTTCAGCCTCCACACCACTCTTGCCCACTTGGCGTCGCGCCAGGCACAAAAATGGCTATACGGCTGGAGATGGGTCCCCCACCCAAGGAGCCAAATGGAAAACTAGGCCTTGTTCTAAAGCTCTTTGGGAACCGCTTGCGTAGCCCCAAAGACCTGGGTGCTGCAGGTATTTCCGCTGCCTTCAGCCTCCACACCACCCTTTCCACTTGGCGCCGCACCAGGCACAAAAATGCCATATGGCTGGAGATGGTTCCCCCACCCAAGGAGCCAGCAGGGAAAACTAGGCCTTGTTCTACAGCTCTTTGGGAACCGCTTGCGTAACCCCACAGACCTGGGTGCTGCGGGCTGTCCTGCTGCCTTCAGCCTCCACACCACCCTTTCCCACTTGGTGCCACGCCAGGCACAAAAACAGCCATACGGCTGGAGATGGGTCCCCCGCCCAAGGAGCCAACAGGGAAAACTACGCCTTGTTCTAAAGCTCTTTGGGAACCGCTTGCGTAGCCCCACAGACCTGGGGGCTGCGGGCTTTCCTTCTGCCTTCAGCCTTGACATGACCATTTCCCACTTGGTGCCGCGCCAGGCACAAAAATGGCTATACGGCTTAAGATAGGTCCCCCGCCTAAAGACCCAGAAGGGAAAACTAGGCCTTCTTCAAAGATCTTTGGGAAGCGATTGCGTAGCCCTACAGACCTGGGTGCTGCAGGTATTTCTGCTGCCTTCAGCCTCGACACCACCCTTTCCCACTTGGCGCCGCGCTAGGCGCAAAAATGGCCATACGGCTGGAGATGGATCCCCAGCCCAATGACCCAGCAGGGAAAACTATGCCTTGTTCTGAAGCTCTTTGGGAACCGCTTGCGTAGCACCCACAGACCTGGGGGCTGCAGGCTTTCCTGCTACCTTCAACCTCAATATTACGCTTTCCCACTAGGTGTCGCTCCAGGCACAAAAATGGCCATAAGGCTGGATATGGGTCCCCCGCCCAAGGAGCCAGCAGGGAAAACTATGCCTTGTTCTAAAGCTCTTTGGGAACCTCTTGCGTAGCCCCACAGAACTGGGGGCTGCGGGCTTTCCTGCTGCCTTCAGCCTCGACACCACCCTTTCCCTCTTGGCGCCGCACCAGGCACAAAAATGGCCATACGGCTGGAGATGGGTCCCCAGACAAAGACCCAGCAGGGAAAACTATGCCTTGTTCTAAAGCTCTTTGGGAACCGCTTGCGTAGCACCCACAGACCTGGGGGCTGCAGGCTTTCCTGCTGCCTTCAACCTCAATATTACGCTTTCCCACTAGGTGTCGCTCCAGGCACAAAAATGGCCATAAGGCTAGATATGGGTCCCCCGCCCAAGGAGCCAGCAGGGAAAACTAAGCCTTGTTCTAAAGCTCTTAGGGAACCTCTTGCGTAGCCCCACAGACCTGGGGGCTGCGGGCCTTCCTGCTGCCTTCAGCCTCGACACCACCCTTTCCCACTTGGCGCCGCGCCAGGCACAAAAATGGCCATACGTCTGGACAATGGTCCCCCGCCCATGGAGCCAGCAGGGAAAACTAGGCCTTGTTCTAAAGCTCTTTGGGAACCGCTTGCGTAGCCCCACAGACCTGGGGGCTGCAGGCTTTCCTGCTGCCTTCTGCCTTGACATGACCCTTTGCCACTTGGCGCCGCGCTAGCTACAAAAATGGCCATACGGCTGGAGATGGGTCCCAAGCCCAAAGAGCCAGCAGGGAAAACTATGCCTTGTTCTAATGCTCTTTGGGGTCCGCTTCCGTAGCACCCACAGACCTGAGGGCTGCAGGCTTTCCTGCTGCTTTCAACCTCAATATTATGCTTTCCCACTAGGTGTCGCTCCAGGCACAAAAATGGCCATATGGCTGGAGATGGGTCGCCCGCACAAGGAGCCAGCAGGGAAAACTAGGCCTTGATCTAAAACTCTTTGGGAACCGCTTGCGTAGCCCCAAAGACCTGGGGGCTGCAGGTTTTTCTGCTGCCTTCAGCCTCGACACCACCCTTTCCAACTTGGCGCCGCGCCAGGCACAAAAATGGCCATACGGCTGGAGATGTGTCCCCCGCCCAAAGACCCAGAGGGGAAAACTAGACCTTGTTCTAAAGCTCTTTGGGAACCGCTTGCGTAGCACCCACAGACCTGGGGGCTGCAGGCTTTCCTGCTGCCTTCAGCCTCAATACTACGCTTTCCCACTAGGTGTTGCTCCAGGCCCAAAAATGGCCATACGGCTGGAGATGGGTCCCCCGCCCAAGGAGCCAGCAGGGAAAACTAGGCCTTGTTCTAAAGCTTTTAAGGAACCGCTTGCGTAGCCCCACAGACCTGGGGGCTGCAGGCTTTTCTGCTGCCTTCAGACTCAAAACCGCCCTTTCCACTTGGCGCCGCGCCAGGCACAAAAATGGCCTTACAGCTGGAGATGGGTCCCCCGCACAACGAGCTAGCAGGGTAAAATAGGCCTTGTTCTAAAGCTCTTTGGGAACCGCTTGCATAGCCCCACAGACCTGGGGGCTGCGGGCTTTCCTGCTGCCTTCAGCCTCCACACCACCCTTTCCCACTTGGTGCCACGCCAGGCACAAAAACAGCCATACGGCTGGGGATGGGTCCCCCGCCCAAGGAGCCAGCAGGGAAAACTATGTCTTGTTCTAAAGCTCTTTGGGAACCGCTTGCGTAGCCCCACAGACCTGGGGGCTGCGGGTTTTCCTGCTGCCTTCAGCCTCGACAACACCCTTTCCCACTTGGCGTCGCGCCAGGCACAAAAATGGCCATATGGCTGGAGATGGGTCGCCCACACAAGGAGCCAGCAGGGAAAACAATGCCTTCTTCTAAAGCTCTTTGGGAACCGCTTGCGTAGCCCAACAGACCTGGGGGCTGCGGGCTTTCCTGCTGCCTTCAGCCTCCACACCACTCTTTCCCACTTGGCGTCGCGCCAGGCACAAAAATGGGTATACGGCTGGAGATGGGTCCCCCGCCCAAGGAGCCAACAGGGAAAACTAGGCCTTGTTCTAAAGCTCTTTGGGAACCGCTTGCGTAGCCCCACAGACCTGGGGGCTGCGGGCTTTCCTTCTGCCTTCAGCCTTCACATGACCATTTCCCACTTGGTGCCGCGCTAGCTACAAAAATGGCTATACGGCTGAAGATAGGTCCCCCGCCCAAGGAGCCAGCAGGAAAAACTAGGCCTTGTTCTAAAGCTCTTTGGGAACCGCTTGCGTAGCCCCACAGACCTGGGGGCTGTGGTCCTTTCTGCTGCCTTCAGCCTCGAAACCACCCTTTCCCACTAGGTGTCGCTCCAGGCACAAAAATGGCCATACGGCTAGATATGGGTCCCCCGCCCAAGGAGCCAGCAGGGAAAACTATGCCTTCTTCTAAAGCTCTTTGGGAACCGCTTGCGTAGCCCCACAGACCTGGGGGCTGCGGGCTTTTCTGCTGCCTTCAGCCTCCACACCACACTTTCCCAATTGGCGCCGCGCCAGGCACAAAAACAGCCATACGGCTGGAGATGCGTCCCTCGCCGAAAGAACCAGCAGGGAAAACTAGGCCTTCTTCAAAGATCTTTGGGAAACGATTGCGTAGCCCTACAGACCTGGGTGCTGCAGGTATTTCTGCTGCCTTCAGCCTCGACACCACCCTTTCCCACTTGGCGCCGCACCAGGCACAAAAATGGCCATACGGCTGGAGATGGGTCCCCCGCCCAAGGAGCCAGCAGGGAAAACTATGCCTTGTTCTAAAGCTCTTTGGGAACCGCTTGCGTAGCACCCACAGACCTGGGGGCTGCAGGCTTTCCTGCTGCCTTCAACCTCAATATTACGCTTTCCCACTAGGTGTCGCTCCAGGCACAAAAATGGCCATAAGGCTAGATATGGGTCCCCCGCCCAAGGAGCCAGCAGGGAAAACTAGGCCTTGTTCTAAAGCTCTTTGGGAACCGCTTGCGTAGCCCCACAGACCTGGGGGCTGCAGGCTTTCCTGCTGCCTTCTGCCTTGACATGACCCTTTGGCACTTGGCGCCGCGCTAGCTACAAAAATGGCCATACCGCTGGAGATGGATCCCCAGCCCAAAGAGCCAGCAGGGAAAACTATGGCTTGTTCTAATGCTCTTTGGGATCCGCTTGCGTAGCACCCACAGACCTGAGGGCTGCAGGCTTTCCTGCTACCTTCAACCTCAATATTATGCTTTCCCACTAGGTGTCGCTCCAGGCACAAAAATGGCCATAAGGCTACATATGGGTCCCCTGCCCAAGGAGCCAGCAGGGAAAACTATGCCTTGTTCTAAAGCTATTTGGGAACCTCTTGCGTAGCCCCACAGACCTGGGGGCTGCGGGCCTTCCTGCTGCCTTCAGCCTCGACACCACCCTTTCCCTCTTGGCTCCGCACCAGGCACAAATATGGCCATATGGTAGGAGATGGGTCGCCCGCACAAGGAGCCAGCAGGGAAAACTAGGCCTTGATCTAAAACTCTTTGGGAACCGCTTGCGTAGCCCCAAAGACCTGGAGGCTGCAGGTTTTTCTGCTGCCTTCAGCCTCGACACCACCCTTTCCCACTTGGCGCCGCGCCAGGCACAAAAAATGGCCATACATCTGGAGATGGTTCCCCCTCCCAAAGACCCAGCAGGCAAAAATAGGCCTTCTTCTAAAGCTCTTTGGGAACCGCTTGCGTAGCCCCACAGACCTGGGGGCTGCGGGCTTTCCTGCTGCCTTCAGCCTCGACACCACCCTTTCCCACTTGGTGCCATGCCAGGCACAAAACCAGCCATACGGCTGGAGATGGGTCCCCAGCCCAAAGAGCCAGCAGGGAAAACTATGCCTTCTTCTAAAGCTCTTTGGGAACCGCTTGCGTAGCCCCTCAGACCTGGGGGCTGCGGTCCTTTCTGCTGCCTTCAGCCTCGAAACCACCCTTTCAAACTTGGCGCCGCGCCAGGCACAAAAATGGCCATACGGCTAGATATGGGTCCCCCGCCCAAGGAGCCAGCAGGGAAAACTATGCCTTCTTCTAAAGCTCTTTGGGAACCGCTTGCGTAGCCCCACAGACCTGGGGGCTGCGGGCTTTTCTGCTGCCTTCAGCGTCCACACCACACTTTCCCAATTGGCGCCGCGCCAGGCACAATAACAGCCATATGGCTGGAGATGCGTCCCTCGCCGAAAGAACCAGCAGGGAAAACTAGGCCTTCTTCAAAGATCTTTGGGAAACGATTGCGTAGCCCTACAGACCTGGGTGCTGCAGGTATTTCTGCTGCCTTCAGCCTCGACACCACCCTTTCCCACTTGGCGCCGTGCTAGGCACAAAAATGGCCATACGGCTGGAGATGGATCCCCAGCCCAAAGACCCAGCAGGGAAAACTATGCCTTGTTCTGAAGCTCTTTGGGAACCGCTTTCGTAGCACCCACAGACCTGGGGGCTGCAGGCTTTCCTGCTGCCTTCAACCTCAATATTACGCTTTCCCACTAGGTGTCGCTCCAGGCACAAAAATGGCCATAAGGCTAGATATGGGTCCCCCGCCCAAGGAGCCAGCAGGGAAAACTATGCCTTGTTCTAAAGCTATTTGGTAACCTCTTGCGTAGACCCACAGACCTCGGGGCTGCGGGCCTTCCTGCTGCCTTCAGCCTCGACACCACCCTTTCCCACTTGGCGCCGCGCCAGGCACAAAAATGGCCATACGTCTGGACAACGGTCCCCCGCCCAAGGAGCCAGCAGGGAAAACTAGGCCTTGTTCTAAAGCTCTTTGGGAACCGCTTGCGTAGCCCCACAGACGTGGGGGCTGCAGGCTGTCCTGCTGCCTTCTGCCTTGACATGACCCTTTGCCACTTGGCGCTGCGCTAGCTACAAAAATGGCCATACCGCTGGAGATGGGTCCCACGCCCAAAGAGCCAGCAGGGAAAACTATGGCTTGTTCTAATGCTCTTTGGGATCCGCTTGCGTAACACCCGCAGACATGAGGGCTGCAGGCTTTCCTGCTGCCTTCAACCTCAATATTATGCTTTCCCACTAGGTGTCGCTCCAGGCACAAAAATGGCCATAAGGCTAGATATGGGTCCCCCGCCCAAGGAGCCAGCAGGGAAATCTATGCCTTGTTCTAAAGCTATTTGGGAACCTCTTGCGTAGCCCCACAGACCTGGGGGCTGCGGGCCTTCCTGCTGCCTTCAGCCTCGACACCACCCTTTCCCTCTTGGCGCCGCACCAGGCACAAAAATGGCCATATGGCTGGAGATGGGTCGCCCGCACAAGGAGCCAGCAGGGAAAACTATGCCTTGTTCTAAAACTCTTTGGGAACCGCTTGCGTAGCCCCACAGACCTGGGGGCTGCGGGCTTTCCTGCTGCCTTCAGCCTCGACATCACACTTTCCCACTTGGCGCCGCGCCAGGGGCAAAAATGGCCATACGGCTGGAGATGGGTCCCCCGCCCAAAGAGCCAGCAGGGAAAACTAGGCCTTGTTCTAAAGCTCTTAGGGAACCGCTTGCGTAGCCCCACAGACCTGGGGGCTGCAGGCTTTCCTGCTGCCTTCAGCCTCGACACCACCCTTTCCCACTTGGCGCCGCACCAGGCACAAAAATGGCCATACGGCTGGAGATGTGTCCCCCGCCCAAAGACCCAGAGGGGAAAACTAGACCTTGTTCTGAAGCTCTTTGGGAACCGCTTGCGTAGCACCCACAGACCTGGGGGCTGCAGGCTTTCCTGCTGCCTTCAGCCTCAATACTACGCTTTCCCACTAGGTGTTGCTCCAGGCCCAAAAATGGCCATACGGCTGGAGATGGGTCCCCCGCCCAAGGAGCCAGCAGGGAAAACTATGCCTTGTTCTAAAGCTCTTAAGGAACCGCTTGCGTAGCCCCACAGACCTGGGGATGCGAGCTTTCCTGCTGCCTTCAGCCTTGACACCACCCTTTCCCACTTGGCGCCGCGCCAGGCACAAAAATGGCCATACGGCTGGAGATGGTTACCCCGCCCATGGAGCCAGCAGGGAAAACTAGGCCTTGTTCTAAAGCTATTTGGGAACCGCATGCGTAGCCCCACAGACCTGGGGGCTGCAGGCTTTCCTGCTGCCTTCAGCCTCCACACCACTCTTTCCCACTTGGCGCCGCGCCAGGCACAAAAATGGCTATACGGCTGGAGATGGGTCCCCCGCCCAAGGAGCCAGCAGGGAAAACTATGTCTTGTTCTAAAGCTCTTTGGGAACCGCTTGCGTAGCCCCACAGACCTGGGGGCTGCGGGCTTTCCTGCTGCCTTCAGCCTCGACAACACCCTTTCCCACTTGGTGCCACGCCAGGCACAAAAACAGCCATACGGCTGGGGATGGGTCCCCCGCCCAAGGAGCCAGCAGGGAAAACTATGTCTTGTTCTAAAGCTCTTTGGGAACCGCTTGCGTAGCCCCACAGACCTGGGGGCTGCGGGCTTTCCTGCTGCCTTCAGCCTCGACAACACCCTTTCCCACTTGGCGTCGCGCCAGGCACAAAAATGGCCATATGGCTGGAGATGGGTCGCCCACACAAGGAGCCAGCAGGGAAAACTAGGCCTTCTTCTAAAGCTCTTTGGGAACCGCTTGCGTAGCCCCAAAGACCTGGGGGCTACAGGTATTTCTGCTGCCTTCAGCCTCGACACCACCCTTTCCCACTTGGCGCCGCGCCAGGCACAAAAATGGCCATATGGCTGGAGATGGTTCCCACACCCAAGGAGCCAGCAGGGAAAACTATTCCTTGTTCTAAAGCTCTTTGGGAACCTCTTGCGTAACCCCACAGACGTGGGTGCTGCGGGCTATCCTGCTGCCTTCAGCCTCGACACCACCCTTTCCCACTTGGTGCCACGCCAGGCACAAAAACAGCCATACGGCTGGAGATGGGTCCCCCGCCCAAAGAGCCAGCAGGGAAAACTAGGCCTTGTTCTAAAGCTCTTTGGGAACCGCCTGCGTAGCCCCACAGACCTGGGGGCTGCGGGCTTTCCTGCTGCCTTCAGCCTCGACACAACCCTTTCCCACTTGGTGCCGCGCCAGGCACAAAAATGGCTATACGGCTGAAGATAGGTCCCCCGCCCAAGGAGCCAGCAGGAAAAACTAGGCCTTGTTCTAAAGCTCTTTGGGAACCGCTTGCGTAGCCCCACAGACCTGGGGGCTGCGGTCCTTTCTGCTGCCTTCAGCCTCGAAACCACCCTTTCAAACTTGGCGCCGCGCCAGGCACAAAAATGGCCATACGTCTAGATATGGGTCCCCCGCCCAAGGAGCCAGCAGGTAAAACTATGCCTTCTTCTAAAGCTCTTTGGGAACCGCTTGCGTAGCCCCACAGACCTGGGGGCTGCGGGCTTTTCTGCTTCCTTCAGCCTCCACACCACACTTTCCCAATTGGCGCCGCGCCAGGCACAAAAACAGCCATACGGCTGGAGATGCGTCCCTCGCCGAAAGAACCAGCAGGGAAAACTAGGCCTTCTTCAAAGATCTTTGGGAAACGATTGCGTAGCCCTGCAGACCTGGGTGCTGCAGGTATTTCTGCTGCCTTCAGCCTCGACACCATTCTTTCCCACTTGGCGCCGCGCTAGGCACAAAAATGGCCATACGGCTGGAGATGGATCCCCAGCCCAAAGACCCAGCAGGGTAAACTATGCCTTGTTCTGAAGCTCTTTGGGAACCGCTTGCGTAGCACCCACAGACCTGGGGGCTGCAGGCTTTCCTGCTGCCTTCAACCTCAATATTACGCTTTCCCACTAGGTGTCGCTCCAGGCACAAAAATGGCCATAAGGCTAGATATGGGTCCCCCGCCCAAGGAGCCAGCAGGGAAATCTATGCCTTGTTCTAAAGCTCTATGGGAACCTCTTGCGTAGCCCCACAGACCTGGGGGCTGCGGGCCTTCCTGCTGCCTTCAGCCTCGACACCACCCTTTCCCTCTTGGCGCCGCACCAGGCACAAAAATGGCCATACGGCTGGAGATGGGTCCCCAGCCCAAAGACCCAGCAGGGAAAACTATGCCTTGTTCTAAAGCTCTTTGGGAACCGCTTGCGTAGCCCCAAAGACCTGGGGGCTGCGGGCTTTCCTGCTGCCTTCAGCCTCGACACCACCCTTTCCCACTTGGGGCCGCGCAAGGGGCAAAAATGGCCATACAGCTGGAGATGGTTCCCCCTCCCAAAGACCCAGCAGGCAAAAATAGGCCTTGTTCTAAAGCTCTTTGGAAATCGCTTGCGTAGCCCCACAGACCTGGGGGCTGCGGGCTTTCCTGCTGCCTTCAGCCTCGACACAACCCTTTCCCACTTGGTGCCATGCCAGGCAGAAAAACAGCCATACGGCTGGAGATGGGTCCCCCGCCCAAAGAGCCAGCAGGGAAAACTATGCCTTGTTCTAAAGCTCTTTGGGAACCGCTTGCGTAGCCCCACAGACCTGGGGGCTGCGGGCTTTCCTGCTGCCTTCAGCCTCGACATCACCCTTTCCCACTTGGCGCCGCGCCAGGCACAAAAATGGCCATACGGCTGGAGATGGGTCCCCAGCCCAAAGACCCAGCAGGGAAAACTATGCCTTCTTCTAAAGCTCTTTGGGAACGGCTTGCGTAGCCCCACAGACCTGGGGGCTGCAGGCTTTCCTGCTGCCTTCAGCTTCGACACCACCCTTTCCCACTTGGCGCCGCACCAGGCACAAAAATGGCCATACGGCTGGAGATGTGTCCCCCGCCCAAAGACCCAGAGGGGAAAACTAGACCTTGTTCTAAAGCTCTTTGGGAACCGCTTGCGTAGCCCCACAGACCTGGGGGCTGCAGGCTTTCCTGCTGCCTTCAGCCTCAATACTACGCTTTCCCACTAGGTGTTGCTCCAGGCCCAAAAATGGCCATACGGCTGGAGATAGGTCCCCCGCCCAAGGACCCAGCAGGGAAAACTATGCCTTGTTCTAAAGCTCTTAAGGAACCGCTTGCGTAGCCCCACAGACCTGGGGATGCGAGCTTTCCTGCTGCCTTCAGCCTTGACACCACCCTTTCCCACTTGGCCCCGCGCCAGGCACAAAAATGGCCATACGGCTGGAGATGGGTCCCCCGCCCATGGAGCCAGCAGGGAAAACTAGGCCTTGTTCTAAAGCTATTTGGGAACCGCTTGCGTAGCCCCACAGACCTGGGGGCTGCAGGCTTTCCTGCTGCCTTCAGCCTCAATATTACGCTTTCCCACTAGGTGTTGCTCCAGGCCCAAAAATGGCCATACGGCTGGAGATGGGTCCCCCGCCCAAGGAGCCAGCAGGGAAAACTATGCCTTGTTCTAAAGCTCTTTGGGAACCGCTTGCGTAGCACCCACAGACCTGGGGGCTGCAGGCTTTCCTGCTGCCTTCAGCCTCAATACTACGCTTTCCCACTAGGTGTTGCTCCAGGCCCAAAAATGGCCATACGGCTGGAGATGGGTCGCCCGCACAAGGAGCCAGCAGGGAAAACTATGCCTTGTTCTAATGCTCTTAGGGAACCGCTTGCGTAGCCCCACAGACCTGGGGCTGCGAGCTTTCCTGCTGCCTTCAGCATCGACACCACCCTTTCCCACTTGGCGCCGCGCCAGGCACAAAAATGGCCATACGGCTGGAGATGGGTCCGCCGCCCAAGGAGCCAGCAGGGAAAACTATCCCGTGTTCTAAAGCTCTATGGGAACCGCTTGCGTAGCCCCACAGACCTCGGGGCTGCGGTCTTTCCTGCTGCCTTCAGCCTCGACATCACCCTTTCCCACTTGGCGCCGCGCCAGGGGCAAAAATGGCAATACGGCTGGAGATGGGTCCCCCGCCCAAGGAGCCAGCAGGGAAAACTAGGCCTTGTTCTAAAGCTCTTAGGGAACCTCTTGCGTAGCCCCACAGACCTGGGGGCTGCGGGCTTTACTGCTGCCTTCTGCCTCGACATCACCCTTTCCAACCTGGCGCCGCACCAGGCAAAAAAATGGCCATACGGCTGGAGATGTGTCCCCCGCCCAAAGACCCAGAAGGGAAAACTAGGCCTTGTTCTAAAGCTCTTAAGGAACCGCTTGCGTAGCACCCACAGACCTGGGGGCTGCAGGCTTTCCTGCTTCCTTCAGCCTCAATACTACGCTTTCCCACTAGGTGTTGCTTCAGGCCCAAAAATGGCTATACGGCTGGAGATGGGTCCCCCGCCCAAGGAGCCAGCAGGGAAAACTACGCCTTGTTCTAAAGCTCTTAGGGAACCGCTTGCGTAGCCCCACAGACCTGGGGGCTGCGGGCTTTCCTGCTGTCTTCAGCCTCGAAATCACCCTTTCCCACTTGGCGCCGCGCCAGGAGCAAAAATGGCCATACAGCTGGAGATGGGTCCCCCGCCCAAGGAGCCAGCAGGGAAAACTAAGCCTTGTTCTAAAGCTCTTTGGGAACCGCTTGCGTAGCCCCACAGACCTGGGGGCTGCGGGCTTTTCTGCTGCCTTCAGCCTCCACACCACACTTTCCCAATTGGCGCCGCGCCAGGCACAAAAACAGCCATACGGCTGGAGATGCGTCCCTCGCCGAAAGAACCAGCAGGGAAAACTAGGCCTTCTTCAAAGATCTTTCGGAAACGATTGCGTAGCCCTACAGACCTGGGTGCTGCAGGTATTTCTGCTGCCTTCAGCCTCGACACCACCCTTTCCCAGTTGGCGCCGCGCTAGGCACAAAAATGGCCATACGGCTGGAGATGGATCCCCAGCCCAAAGACCCAGAAGGGAAAACTAGGCCTTGTTCTAAAGCTATTAGGGAACCGCTTGCGTAGCACCCACAGACCTGGGGGCTGCAGGCTTTCCTGCTGCCGTCTGCCTTGACATGACCCTTTGCCACTTGGCGCCGCGCTAGCTACAAAAATGGCCATACCGCTGGAGATGGGTCCCACGCCCAAAGAGCCAGCAGGGAAAACTATGCCTTGTTCTAATGCTCTTTGGGATCCGCTTGCGTAGCACCCACAGACCTGAGGGCTGCAGGCTTTCCTGCTGCCTTCAACCTCAATATTATGCTTTCCCACTAGGTGTCGCTCCAGGCACAAAAATGGCCATAAGGCTAGAAATGGGTCCCCCGCCCAAGGAGCCAGCAGGGAAATCTATGCCTTGTTCTAAAGCTCTATGGGAACCTCTTGCGTAGCCCCACAGACCTGGGGGCTGCGGGCCTTCCTGCTGCCTTCAGCCTCGACACCACACTTTCCCTCTTGGCGCCGCACCACGCACAAAAATGGCCATATGGCTGGAGATGGGTCGCCCGCACAAGGAGCCAGCAGGGAAAACTAGGCCTTGATCTAAAACTCTTTGGGAACCGCTTGCGTAGCCCCAAAGACCTGGGGGCTGCAGGTTTTTCTGCTGCCTTCAGCCTCGACACCACCCTTTCCCACTTGGCGCCGCACCAGGCACAAAAATGGCCATACAGCTGGAGATGGTTCCCCCTCCCAAAGACCCAGCAGGCAAAAATAGGCCTTGTTCTAAAGCTCTTTGGGAACCGCTTGCGTAGCCCCACAGACCTGGGGGCTGCGGGCTTTCCTGCTGCCTTCAGCCTCGACATCACCCTTTCCCACTTGGCGCCGCGCCAGGGGCAAAAATGGCAATACGGCTGGAGATGGGTCCCCCGCCCAAGGAGCCAGCAGGGAAAACTAGGCCTTGTTCTAAAGCTCTTTGGGAACCGCTTGCGTAGCCCCACAGACCTGGGGGCTGCAGGCTTTCCTGCTGCCTTCAGCCTCAATACTACGCTTTCCCACTAGGTGTTGCTCCAGGCCCAAAAATGGCCATACGGCTGGAGATGGGTCCCCCGCCCAAGGAGCCAGCAGGGAAAACTAAGCCTTGTTCTAAAGCTCTTAGGGAACCGCTTGCGTAGCCCCACAGACCTGGGGATGCGAGCTTTCCTGCTGCCTTCAGCCTCCACACCACCCTTTCCCACTTGGCGCCGCGCCAGGCATAAAAGTGGCCATACGGCTGGAGATGGGTCCCCCGCCCATGGAGCCAGCAGGGAAAACTAGGCCTTGTTCTAAAGCTCTTTGGGAATCACTTGCGTAGCCCCACAGACCTGGGGGCTGCGGGCTTTCCTGCTGCCTTCAGCCTCCACACCACCCTTTCCCACTTGGTGCCGCACCAGGCACAAAAATGCCTATACGGCTGAAGATAGGTCCCCCGCCCAAGGAGCCAGCAGGGAAAACTATGCCTTGTTCTAAAGCTATTTGGGAACTGCTTGCGTAGACCCACAGACCTGGGGGCTGCGGGCCTTCCTGCTGCCTTCAGCCTCGACACCACCCTTTCCCTGCTGTCGCCGCACCAGGCACAAAAATGGCCATATGGCTGGAGATGGGTCGCCCGCACAAGGAGCCAGCAGGGAAAACTAGGCCTTGATCTAAAACTCTTTGGGAACCGCTTGCGTAGCCCCAAAGAACTGGGGGCTGCAGGTTTTTCTGCTGCCTTCAGCCTCGACACCACCCTTTCCCACTTGGCGCCGCGCCAGGCACAAAAATGGCCATACAGCTGGAGATGGTTCCCCCTCCCAAAGACCCAGCAGGCAAAAATAGGACTTGTTCTAAAGCTCTTTGAGAACCGCTTGCGTAGCCCCACAGACCTGGGGGCTGCGGGCTTTCCTGCTGCCTTCAGCCTCGACACCACCCTTTCCCACTTGGTGCCACGCCAGGCAAAAAAACAGCCATACGGCTGGAGATGGGCCCCCCGCCCAAAGAGCCAGCAGGGAAAACTATGCCTTGTTCTAAAGCTCTTTGGGAACCACTTGCGTAGCCCCCCAGAACTGGGGGCTGCAAGCTTTCCTGCTGCCTTCAGCCTCCACACCACCCTTTCCCACTTGGCGTCGCGCCAGGCACAAAAATGGCCATATGGCTGGAGATGGGTTCCCCGCACAAGGAGCCAGCAGGGAAAACTAGGCCTTGTTATAAAGCTATTTGGGAACCGCTTGCGTAGGCCCACAGACCTGAGGGCTGCGGGCTTTCCTGCTGCCTTCACCCTCCACACCACCCTATCCCACTTGGTGCCACGCCAGGTACAAAAAGAGCCATACGGCTGGAGATGCGTCCCACGCCGAAAGAACCAGCAGGGAAAACTAGGCTTTCTTCAAAGCTCTTTGGGAACCGCTTGCGTAGCCCCACAGACGTGGGGGCTGCGGGCTTTCCTGCTGCCTTCAGCCTCAAAAACACCATTTCCCACTTGGCACCGCGCCAGGCACAAAAATGGCCATACGGCTGGAGATGGGTCCCCCACCCAAGGAGCCAGCAGGGAAAAATATGCCTTGTTCTAAAGCTCTTTGGGAACCGCTTGCGTAGCCCCACAGACCTGGGGGCTGCGGGCTTTCCTGCTGCCTTCAGCCTCCACACCACCCTTTCCCACTTGGCGCCGCGCCAGGAGCAAAAATGGCCATACGGCTGGAGATGGGTCCCCCGCCAAAGGAGCCAGCAGGGAAAACTATGCCTTATTCTAAAGCTCTTTGGGAATCACTTGCGTAGCCCCACAGACCTGAGAGCTGCGGGCTTTCCTGCTGCCTTCAGCCTCGAAACCACCCTTTCCCACTTGGTGACGCACCAGGCACAAAAATGCCTATACGGCTGAAGATAGGTCCCCCGCCCAAGGAGCCAGCAGGGAAAACTAGGCCTTGTTCTAAAGCTCTTTGGGAACCGCTTGCGTAGCCTTTAAGACGTGGGGGGTACAGGTATTTCTGCTGCCTTCAGCCTCCACACCACCCTTTCCCACTTGGCGCCGCGCCAGGCACAAAAATGGCCATATGGTTGGAGATGGTTCCCCCGTCCAAGGAGCCAGCAGGGAAAACTATGCCGTGTTCTAAAGCTCTTTGGGAACCGCTTGCGTAGCCCCACAGACCTGGGGGCTGCGGGCTTTCCTGCTGCCTTCAGCCTCAAAACCACCCTTTCCCACTTGGTGCCACGCCAGGCACAAAAACAGCCATACGGCTGGAGATGGGTCCCCAGCCCAAAGAGCCAGAAGGGAAAACTATGCCTTGTTCTAAATCTCTTAGGGAACCGCTTGCGTAGCCCCACAGACCTGGGGGCTGCGGGACTTCCTGCTGCCTTCAGCCTCGACACCATCCTTTCCCACTTAGCATCACGCCAGGCACAAAAATGGCCATATGGCTGGAGATGGTTCCCCCACCCAAGGAGCCAGCAGGGAAAACAATTCCTTGTTCTAAAGCTCTTTGGGAACCGCTTGCGTAGCCCCACAGACCTGAGGGCTGCGGGCTTTCCTCCTGCCTTCACCCTCCACACCACCCTTTCCCACTTGGCGCCGCACCAGGCACAAAAATGGCCATACGGCTGGAGATGGGTCCCCCACCCAAGGAGCCAGCAGGGTAAACTAGGCCTTATTCTAAAGCTCTTTGGGAACCGCTTGCATAGCCCCACAGACCTGGGGGCTGCGGGCCTTCCTGCTGCCTTCAGCCTCGACACCACCCTTTCCCACTTGTCGTCGCACCAGGCACAAAAACGGCCATATGGCTGGAGATGCGTCCCACGCCGAAACAACCAGCAGGGAAAACTAGGCCTTCTTCAAAGATTTTTGGGAAACGATTGCGTAGCCCTACAGACCTGGGTGCTGCAGGTATTTCTGCTGCCTTCAGCCTCGACACCACCCTTTCCCACTTGGCGCCGCGCTAGGCACAAAAATGGCCATACGGCTGGAGATGGTTCCCCAGCCCAAAGACCCAGCAGGGAAAACTATGCCTTGTTCTAAAGCTCTTTGGGAACCGCTTGCGTAGCACCCACAGACCTGGGGGCTGCAGGCTTTCCTGCTGCCTTCAACCTCAATATTACGCTTTCCCACTAGGTGTCGCTCCAGGCACAAAAACAGCCATACGGCTGGAGATGGGTCCCCCGCCCAACGAGCCAGCAGGGAAAACTATGCCTTCTTCTAAAGCTCTTTGGGAAACGCTTGCGTAGCCCCACAGACCTGGGGGCTGCGGGCCTTCCTGCTGCCTTCAGCCTCGACACCACCCTTTCCCACTAGGTGCCACGCCAGGCACAAAAACAGCCATACGGCTGGAGATGGGTCCCCAGCCCAAAGAGCCAGCAGGGAAAACTATGCCTTGTTCTAAAGCTCTTTGGGAACCGCTTGCGTAGGCCCACAGACCTGAGGGCTGCGGGCTTTCCTGCTGCCTTCACCCTCCACACCACCCTATCCCACTTGGTGCCACGCCAGGTACAAAAACAGCCATACGGCTGGAGATGCGTCCCACGCCGAAAGAACCAGCAGGGAAAACTAGGCGTTCTTCAAAGCTCTTTGGGAACCGCTTTCGTAGCCCCACAGAGGTGGGGGCTGCGGGCTTTCCTGCTGCCTTCAGCCTCAAAAACACCATTTCCCACTTGGCGCCGCACCAGGCACAAAAATGGCCATACGGCTGGAGATGGGTCCCCCACCCAAGGAGCCAGCAGGGAAAAATATGCCTTGTTCTAAAGCTCTTTGGGAACCGCTTGCGTAGACCCACAGACCTGGGGGCTGCGGGCTTTCCTGCTGCCTTCAGCCTCGACACCACCCTTTCCCACTTGGCGCCGCGCCAGGCACAAAAATGGCCATACGGCTGGAGATGGGTCCCCCGCCAAAAGACCCAGAAGGGAAAACTATGCCTTGTTCTAAAGCTCTTTGGGAACCGCTTGCGTAGACCCACAGACCTGGGGGCTGCGAGCTTTCCTGCTGCCTTCAGCCTCGACAACACCCTTTCCCACTTGGTGTCGCGCCAGGCACAAAAAGGCCATATGGCTGGAGATGGGTCGCCCGCACAAGGAGCCAGCAGAGAACACAATGCCTTCTTCTAAAGCTCTTTGGGAACCGCTTCCGTAGCCCCACAGAGCTGGGGGCTGCGGGCTTTCCTGCTGCCTTCAGCCTCCACACCACTCTTTCCCACTTGGCGTCGCGCCAGGCACAAAATTGCCTATATGGCTGGAGATGGGTCCCCCGCCCAAGGAGCCAACAGGGAAAACGAGGCCTTGTTCTGAAGTTCTTTGGGAACCGCTTGCGTAGCCCCACAGACCTGGGGGCTGCGGGCTTTTCTGCTGCCTTCAGCCTCCACACCACACTTTCCCAATTGGCGCCGCGCCAGGCACAAAAACAGCCATAAGGCTGGAGATGCGTCCCACGCCGAAACAACCAGCAGGGAAAACTAGGCCTTCTTCAAAGATTTTTGGGAAACGATTGCGTAGCCCTACAGACCTGGGTGCTGCAGGTATTTCTGCTGCCTTCAGTCTCGACACCACCCTTTCCCACTTGGCGCCGCGCTAGGCACAAAAATGGCCATACGGCTGGAGATGGTTCCCCAGCCCAAAGACCCAGCAGGGAAATCTATGCCTTGTTCTAAAGCTCTTTGGGAACCGCTTGCGTAGCACCCACAGACCTGGGGGCTGCAGGCTTTCCTGCTGCCTTCAACCTCAATATTACGCTTTCCCACTAGGTGTCGCTCCAGGCACAAAAACAGCCATACGGCTGGAGTTGGGTCCCCCGCCCAAGGAGCCAGCAGGGAAAACTATGCCTTGTTCTAAAGCTATTTGGGAACCTCTTGCGTAGCCCCACAGACCTGGGGGCTGCGGGCCTTCCTGCTGCCTTCAGCCTCGACACCACCCTTTCCCTCCTGTCACCGCACCAGGCACAAAAATGGCCATATGGCTGGAGATGGGTCGCCCGCACAAGGAGCCAGCAGGGAAAACTAGGCCTTGATCTAAAACTCTTTGGGAACCGCTTGCGTAGCCCCAAATACCTGGGGGCTGCAGGTTTTTCTGCTGCCTTCAGCCTCGACACCACCCTTTCCCACTTGGCGCCGCGCCAGGCACAAAAATGGCCATACAGCTGGAGATGGGTCCCCCTCCCAAAGACCCAGCAGGCAAAAATAGGCCTTGTTCTAAAGCTCTTTGAGAACCGCTTGCGTAGCCCCACAGACCTGGGGGCTGTGGGCTTTCCTGCTGCCTTCAGCCTCGACACCACCCTTTCCCACTTGGTGCCACGCCAGGCACAATAACAGAAATACGGCTGGAGATGCGTCCCACGCCCAAAGAGCCAGCAGGGAAAACTAGGCTTTCTTCAAAGCTCTTTGGGAACCGCTTGCGTAGCCCCACAGACCTGGGGGCTGCGGGCTTTCCTGCTGCCTTCAGCCTCAAAAACACCATTTCCCACTTGGCGCCGCACCAGGCACAAAAATGGCCATACGGCTGGAGATGGGTCCCCCATCCAAGGAGCCAGCAGGGAAAAATATGCCTTGTTCTAAAGCTCTTTGGGAACCGCTTGCGTAGACCCACAGACCTGGGGGCTGCAAGCTTTCCTGCTGCCTTCAGCCTCGACACCACCCTTTCCCACTTGGCGCCGCGCCAGGCACAAAAATGGCCATACGGCTGGAGATGGGTCCCCCGCCCAAGGGGCCAGCAGGGAAAACTATGCCTTGTTCTAAAGCTCTTTGGGAACCGCTTGCGTAGCCCCACAGACGTGGGGGCTGCGGGCTTTCCTGCTGCCTTCAGCCTCCACACCACCCTTTCCCAATTGGCGCCGCGCCAGGCACAAAAATGGCCATACGGCTGGAGATGGGTCCCCCGCCAAAGGAGCAAGCAGGGAAAAATATGCCTTGTTCTAAAGCTCTTTGGGAATCACTTGCGTAGCCCCACAGACCTGGGGGCTGCGGGCTTTCCTGCTGCCTTTAGCCTTCACATGACCATTTCCCACTTCGTGCCGCACCAGGCAAATAAATGCCTATACGGCTGAAGATAGGTCCCCCGCCCAAGGAGCCAGCAGGGAAAACTAGGCCTTGTTCTAAAGCTCTTTGGGAACCTCTTGCGTAGCCCCACAGACCTGGGTCTGCGGGCCTTCCTGCTGCCTTCAGCCTCGACACCATCCTTTCCCACTTGGCGCCGCGCCAGGCACAAAAATGGCCATATGGCTGGAGATGGTTCCCCCGTCCAAGGAGCCAGCAGGGAAAACTAGGCCTTGTTCTAAGGCTCTTTGGGAACCGCTTGCGTAGGCCCACAGACCTGGGGGCTGCGGGCTTTTCTGCTGCCTTCAGCCTCCACACCACACTTTCCCAATTGGCGCCGCGCCAGGCACAAAAACAGCCATACGGCTGGAGATGCGTCCCACGCCGAAACAACCAGCAGGGAAAACTAGGCCTTCTTCAAAGATTTTTGGGAAACGATTGCGTAGCCCTACAGACCTGGGTGCTGCAGGTATTTCTGCTGCCTTCAGCCTCGACACCACCCTTTCCCACTTGGCGCCGCGCTAGGCACAAAAATGGCCATACGGCTGGAGATGGTTCCCCAGCCCAAAGACCCAGCAGGGAAAACTATGCCTTGTTCTAAAGCTCTTTGGGAACCGCTTGCGTAGCACCCACAGACCTGGGGGCTGCAGGCTTTCCTGCTGCCTTCAACCTCAATATTACGCTTTCCCACTAGGTGTCGCTCCAGGCACAAAAACAGCCATACGGCTGGAGATGGGTCCCCCGCCCAACGAGCCAGCAGGGAAAACTATGCCTTGTTCTAAAGCTCTTTGGGAAACGCTTGCGTAGCCCCACAGACCTGGGGGCTGCGGGCCTTCCTGCTGCCTTCAGCCTCGAAACCATCCTTTCCCACTTGGCGCCGCGCCAGGCACAAAAATGGCCATACGGCTGGAGATGGTTCCCCCTCCCAAAGACCCAGCAGGCAAAAATAGGCCTTGTTCTAAAGCTCTTTGAGAACCGCTTGCGTAGCACCCACAGACCTGGGGGCTGCGGGCTTTCCTGCTGCCTTCAGCCTCGACACCACCCTTTCCCACTAGGTGCCACGCCAGGCACAAAAACAGCCATACGGCTGGAGATGGGTCCCCAGCCCAAAGAGCCAGCAGGGAAAACTATGCCTTGTTCTAAAGCTCTTTGGGAACCGCTTGCGTAGGCCCACAGACCTGGGGGCTGCGGGCTTTCCTGCTGCCTTCACCCTCCACACCACCCTATCCCACTTGGTGCCACGCCAGGTACAAAAACAGCCATACGGCTGGAGATGCGTCCCACGCCGAAAGAACCAGCAGGGAAAACTAGGCGTTCTTCAAAGCTCTTTGGGAACCGCTTTCGTAGCCCCACAGACGTGGGGGCTGCGGGCTTTCCTGCTGCCTTCAGCCTCAAAAACACCATTTCCCACTTGGCGCCGCACCAGGCACAAAAATGGCCATACAGCTGGAGATGGGTCCCCCACCCAAGGAGCCAGCAGGGAAAAATATGCCTTGTTCTAAAGCTCTTTGGGAACCGCTTGCGTAGACCCACAGACCTGGGGGCTGCGGGCTTTCCTGCTGCCTTCAGCCTCGACACCACCCTTTCCCACTTGGCGCCGCGCCAGGCACAAAAATGGCCATACGGCTGGAGATGGGTCCCCCGCCCAAAGACCCAGCAGGCAAAACTAGGCCTTGTTCTAAAGCTCTTTGGGAACCGCTTACGTAGATCCACAGACCTGGGGGCTGCGGGCTTTCCTGCTGCCTTCAGCCTCTAATACCACGCTTTCCCACTAGGTGTCGCTCCAGGCACAAAAACAGCCATACGGCTGGAGATGGGTCCCCCACCCAAAGAGCCAGCAAGGAAAAATATGCCTTGTTCTAAAGCTCTTTGGGAACCGCTTGCGTAGCCCCACAGACCTGGGGGCTGCGGGCTTTCCTGCTGCCTTCAGCCTCCACACCACCCTTTCCCACTTGGCGCCGCGCCAGGAGCAAAAATGGCGATACGGCTGGAGATGGGTCCCCCGCCAATGGAGCCAGCAGGGAAAACTATGCCTTGTTCTAAAGATCTTTGGGAACCGCTTGCGTAGCCCCACAGACCTGGGGGCTGCGGGCTTTCCTGCTGCCTTCAGCCTCCACACCACCCATTCCCACTTGGCGCCGCACCAGGCACAAAAATGGCCATATGGCTGGAGATGGGTCGCCCGCACAAGGAGCCAGCAGGGAAAACTAGGCCTTGTTCTAAAGCTCTATGGGAACCGCTTGCGTAGCCCCAAAGACCTGGGGGCTGCAGGTTTTTCTGCTGCCTTCAGCCTTGACACCACCCTTTCCCACTTGGCGCCGCGCCAGGCACAAAAATGGCCATACAGCTGGAGATGGTTCCCCCGCCCAAAGACCCAGCAGGCAAAACTAGGCCTTGTTCTAAAGCTCTTTGGGAACCGCTTACGTAGATCCACAGACCTGGGGGCTGCGGGCTTTCCTGCTGCCTTCAGCCTCCACACCACCCTTTCCCACTTGGTGCCACGCCAGGCACAAAAACAGCCATACGGCTGGAGATGGGTCCCCAGCCCAAAGAGCCAGCAGGGAAAACTATGCCTTGTTCTAAAGCCCTTTGGGAACCGCTTGCGTAGCCCCACAGACCTGGGGGCTGCGGGCTTTCCTGCTGCCTTCAGCCTCGACATCACCCTTTCCCACTTGGCGCCTCGCCAGGAGCAAAAATGGCCATACGGCTGGAGATGGGTCCCCCGCCCAAGGAGCCAGCAGGGAAAACTAAGCCTTGTTCTAAAGCTCTTAGGGAACCTCTTGCGTAGCCCCACAGACCTGAGAGCTGCGGGCTTTCCTGCTGCCTTCAGCCTCGAAACCATCCTTTCCCACTTGGCGCCGCGCCAGGCACAAAAATGGCTATACGGCTGGAGATGGGTCCACCGCCCAAAGACCCTGAAGGGAAAACTATGCCTTGTTCTAAAGCTCTTTGGGAACCGCTTGCGTAGCACCCACAGACCTGGGGGCTGCAGGCATTCCTGCTGCCTTCAACTTCAATACTACGCTTTCCCACTAGGTGTCGCTCCAGGCCCCAAAATGGCCATACGGCTGGAGATGGGTCTCCCGCCCAAGGAGCCAGCAAGGAAAACTAGGCCTTGTTCTAAAGCTCTTTGGGAACCGCTTGCGTAGCCCCAAAGACCTGGGGGCTGCAGGCTTTTCTGCTGCCTTCAGCCTCAAAACCGCCCTTTCCACTTGGCGCAGCGCAAGGCACAAAAATGGCCATACGGCTGGAGATGGGTCCCCAGCCCAAGGAGCCAGCAGGGAAAACCATGCCTTGTTCTAAAGATCTTTGGGAACCGCTTGCGTAGCCCCACAGACCTGGGGGCTGCGGGCTTTCCTGCTGCCTTCAGCCTCAATACCACCCTTTCCCACTTGGTGTCGCGCCAGGCACAAAAATGGCCATATGGCTGGAGATGGGTCGCCCGCACAAGGAGCAAACAGGGTAAACAATGCCTTGTTCTAAAGCTCTTTGGGAACGGCTTGCGTAGCCCCAAAGACCTGGGGGCTGCGGGCTTGCCTGGTGCCTTCAGCCTCGACACCACCCTTTCCCACTTGACGCCGCGCCAGGCACAAAAATGGCCATACAGCTGGAGATGGTTCCCCCTCCCAAAGACCCAGCAGGCAAAAATAGGCCTTGTTCTAAAGCTCTTAGGGAACCTCTTGCGTAGCCCCACAGACCTGGGGGCTGCGGGCTTTCCTGCTGCCTTCAGCCTCGACACCACCCTTTCCCACTTGGCGCCGCGCCAGGGGCAAAAATGGCAATACGGCTGGAGATGGGTCCCCCGCCCAAAGACCCAGAAGGGAAAACTAGGCCTTGTTCTAAAGCTCTTTGGGAACCGCTTGCGTAGCACCCACAGACCTGGGGGCTGCGGGCCTTCCTGCTGCCTTCAGCCTCGACACCACCCTTTCCCTCTTGGCGCCGCACCAGGCACAAAAATGGCCATATGGCTGGAGATGGGTCGCCCGCACAAGGAGCCAGCAGGGAAAACTAGGCCTTGATCTAAAACTCTTTGGGAACCGCTTGCGTAGCCCCAAAGACCTAGGGGCTGCAGGTTTTTCTGCTGCCTTCAGCCTCGACACCACCCTTTCCCACTTGGCGCCGCGCCAGGCACAAATATGGCCATACAGCTGGAGATGGTTCCCCCTCCCAAAGACCCAGCTGGCAAAAATAGGCCTTGTTCTAAAGCTCTTAGGGAACCTCTTGCGTAGCACCCACAGACCTGGGGGCTGCAGGCTTTCCTGCTGCCTTCAACGTCAATACTACGCTTTCCCACTAGGTGTCGCTCCAGGCCCAAAAATGACCATACGGCTGGAGATGGGTCCCCCGCGCAAGGAACCAGCAGGGAAAACTATGCCTTGTTCTAAAGCTCTTGGGGAACCGCTTGCGTAGCCCCACAGACCTGGGGGCTGCGGGCTTTCCTGCTGCCTTCAGCCTCCACACCACCCTTTCCCACTTGGCGTAGCGCCAGGCACAAAAATGGCTATACAACAGGAGATGGGTCTCCCGCCCAAGGAGCCAGCAGGGAAAACTAGGCCTTGTTCTAAAGCTCTTTGGGAACCGCTTGCGTAGCACCCACAGACCTGGGGGCTGCGGGCCTTCCTGCTGCCTTCAGCCTCGACACCACCCTTTCCCTCTTGGCGCCGCACCAGGCACAAAAATGGCCATATGGCTGGAGATGGGTCGCCCGCACAAGGAGCCAGCAGGGAAAACTAGGCCTTGATCTAAAACTCTTTGGGAACCGCTTGCGTAGCCCCAAAGACCTAGGGGCTGCAGGTTTTTCTGCTGCCTTCAGCCTCGACACCACCCTTTCCCACTTGGCGCCGCGCCAGGCACAAATATGGCCATACAGCTGGAGATGGTTCCCCCTCCCAAAGACCCAGCTGGCAAAAATAGGCCTTGTTCTAAAGCTCTTAGGGAACCTCTTGCGTAGCACCCACAGACCTGGGGGCTGCAGGCTTTCCTGCTGCCTTCAACGTCAATACTACGCTTTCCCACTAGGTGTCGCTCCAGGCCCAAAAATGACCATACGGCTGGAGATGGGTCCCCCGCGCAAGGAACCAGCAGGGAAAACTATGCCTTGTTCTAAAGCTCTTGGGGAACCGCTTGCGTAGCCCCACAGACCTGGGGGCTGCGGGCTTTCCTGCTGCCTTCAGCCTCCACACCACCCTTTCCCACTTGGCGTAGCGCCAGGCACAAAAATGGCTATACAACAGGAGATGGGTCTCCCGCCCAAGGAGCCAGCAGGGAAAACTAGGCCTTGTTCTAAAGCTCTATGGGAACCGCTTGCGTAGTCCCAAAGACCTGGAAGCTGCAGGCTTTTCTGCTGCCTTCAGCCTCAAAACCGCCCTTTCCACTTGGCGCCGCGCAAGGCACAAAAATGGCCATACAGATGGAGATGGGTCCCCCGCCCAAAGACCCAGCAGGGAAAACTAGGCCTTGTTCTAAAGCTCTTTGGGAACCACTTGCATAGCCCCACAGACCTGGGGGCTGCGGGCTTTCCTGCTGCCTTCAGCCTCCACACCACCCTTTCCCACTTGGTGCCACGCCAGGCACAAAAACAGCCATACGGCTGGAGATGGGTCCCCCGCCCAAGGAGCCAGCAGGGAAAACCATGCCTTGTTCTAAAGCTCTTTGGGAACCGCTTGCGTAGCCCCACAGACCTGGGGGCTGCGGGCTTTCCTGCTGCCTTCAGCCTCCACACCACCCTTTCCCACTTGGTGTCGCGCCAGGCACAAAACTGGCCATATGGCTGGAGATGGGTCGCCCGCACAAGGAGCAAACAGGGAAAACTATGCCTTGTTCTAAAGCTCTTTGGGATCCGCTTGCGTAGCCCCACAGACCTGGGGGCTGCGGGCTTTCCTGCTGCCTTCAGCCTCGACACCACCCTTTCCCACTTGGCGTCGCGCCAGGCACAGAAATTGCTATACGGCTGGAGATGGGTCTCACGCCCAAGGAGCCAGCAGGGAAAACTAGGCCTTGTTCTAAAGCTATCTGGGAACCGCTTGCGTAGCCCCACAGACCTGGGGGCTGCAGGCTTTTCTGCTGCCTTCAGCCACAAAACCGCCCTTTCCCACTTGGTGCCGCGCCAGGCACAAAAATGGCCTTACAGCTGGAGATGGGTCCCCCGCACAACGAGCTAGCAGGGTAAACTATGCCTTGTTCTAAAGCTCTTTGGGAACCGCTTGCATAGCCCCACAGACCTGGGGGCTGCGGGCTTTCCTGCTGCCTTCAGCCTCCACACCACCCTTTCCCACTTGGTGCCACGCCAGGCACAAAAACAGCCATACGGCTGGGGATGGGTCCCCCGCCCAAGGAGCCAGCATGGAAAACTATGTCTTGTTCTAAAGCTCTTTGGGAACCGCTTGCGTAGCCCCACAGACCTGGGGGCTGCGGGCTTTCCTGCTGCCTTCAGCCTCGACAACACCCTTTCCCACTTGGTGTCGCGCCAGGCACAAAAATGGCTATACGGCTGTAGATGGGTCCCCCGCCCAAGGAGCCAACAGGGAAAACTAGGCCTTGTTCTAAAGCTCTTAGGGAACCGCTTGCGTAGCCCCAAAGACCTGGGGGCTACAGGTATTTCTGCTGCCTTCAGCCTCGACACCACCCTTTCCACTTGGCGCCGCGCCAGGCACAAAAATGCGTATACGGCTGAAGATAGGTCCCCCGCCCAAGGAGCCAGCAGGAAAAACTAGGCCTTGTTCTAAAGCTCTTTGGGAACCGCTTGCGTAGCCCCAAAGACCTGGGGGCTGCGGGCCCTTCTGCTACCTTCAGCCTCGACACCACCCTTTCCCTCTTGGCGCCGCGCCAGGCACAAAAACAGCCATACGGCTAGATATGGGTCCCCCGCCCAAGGAGCCAGCAGGGAAAACTATGCCTTCTTCTAAAGCTCTTTGGGAACCGCTTGCGTAGCCCCACAGACCTGGGGGCTGCGGGCTTTTCTGCTGCCTTCAGCCTCCACACCACACTTTCCCAATTGGTGCCGCGCCAGGCACAAAAACAGCCATACGGCTGGAGATGTGTCCCACGCCGAAAGAACCAGCAGGGAAAACTAGGCCTTCTTGAAAGATCTTTGGGAAACGATTGCGTAGCCCTACAGACCTGGGTGCTGCAGGTATTTCTGCTGCCTTCAGCCTCGACACCACCCTTTCCCACTTGGCGCCGCGCTAGGCACAAAAATGGCCATACGGCTGGAGATGGGTCCCCCGCCCAAGGAGCCAGCAGGGAAAACTAGGCCTTGTTCTAAAGTTCTTTGGGAACCTCTTGCGTAGCCCCACAGACTTGGGGGCTGCGGGCTTTCCTGCTGCCTTCAGCCTCGACACCACCCTTTCCCACTTGGAGCCGCACCAGGCACAAAAATGGCCATACGGCTGGAGATGGGTCCCCCGCCCAAAGACCCTGCAGGGAAAACTAGGCCTTGTTCTAAAGCTCTTTGGGAACCGCTTGCGTAGCACCCACAGACCTGGGGGCTGCGGGCCTTCCTGCTGCCTTCAGCCTCGACACCACCCTTTCCCTCTTGGCGCCGCACCAGGCACAAAAATGGCCATATGGCTGGAGATGGGTCGCCCGCACAAGGAGCCAGCAGGGAAAACTAGGCCTTGATCTAAAACTCTTTGGGAACCGCTTGCGTAGCCCCAAAGACCTGGGGGCTGCAGGTTTTCCTGCTGCCTTCAGCCTCGACACCACCCTTTCCCACTTGGCGCCGCGCCAGGCACAAAAATGGCCATACAGCTGGAGATGGTTCCCCCTCCCAAAGACCCAGCAGGCAAAAATAGGCCTTGTTCTAAAGCTCTTAGGGAACCTCTTGCGTAGCCCCACAGACCTGGGGGCTGCGGGCTTTCCTGCTGCCTTCAGCCTCGACACCACCCTTTCCCACTTGGCGCCGCGCCAGGGGCAAAAATGGCAATACGGCTGGAGATGGGTCCCCCGCCCAAAGAGCCAGCAGGGAAAACTAGGCCTTGTTCTAAAGCTCTTAGGGAACCTCTTGCGTAGCCTCAGAGACCTGGGGGCTGCGGTCTTTCCTGCTGCCTTCAGCCTCCACACCACCCTTTCCCACTTGGTGCCACGCCAGGCACAAAAACAGCCATACGGCTGGGGATGGGTCCCCCGCCCAAGGAGCCAGCAGAGAAAACTATGTCTTGTTCTAAAGCTCTTTGGGAACCGCTTGCGTAGCCCCACAGACCTGGGGGCTGCAGGCTTTCCTGCTGCCTTCAGCCTCGACAACACCCTTTCCCACTTGGTGTCGCGCCAGGCACAAAAATGGCTATACGGCTGGAGATGGGTCCCCCGCCCAAGGAGCCAATACGGAAAACTAGGCCTTGTTCTAAAGCTCTTATGGAACCGCTTGCGTAGCCCCAAAGACCTGGGGGCTACAGGTATTTCTGCTGCCTTCAGCCTCGACACCACCCTTTCCACTTGGCGCCGCGCCAGGCACAAAAATGCCTATACGGCTGAAGATAGGTCCCCCGCCCAAGGAGCCAGCAGGAAAAACTAGGCCTTGTTCTAAAGCTCTTTGGGAACCGCTTGCGTAGCCCCAAAGACCTGGGGGCTGCGGGCCCTTCTGCTGCCTTCAGCCTCGACACCACCCTTTCCCTCTTGGCGCCGCGCCAGGCACAAAAATGGCCATACGGCTAGATATGGGTCCCCCGCCCAAGGAGCCAGCAGGGAAAACTAGGCCTTCTTCAAAGATCTTTGGGAAACGATTGCGTAGCCCTACAGACCTGGGTGCTGCAGGTATTTCTGCTGCCTTCAGCCTCGACACCACCCTTTCCACTTGGCGCCGCGCCAGGCACAAAAATGCCTATACGGCTGGAGATGGGTCCCCCGCCCAAGGAGCCAGCAGGAAAAACTAGGCCTTGTTCTAAAGCTCTTTGGGAACCGCTTGCGTAGCCCCACAGACCTGGGGGCTGCGGGCTTTTCTGCTGCCTTCAGCCTCCACACCACACTTTCCCAATTGGCGCCGCGCCAGGCACAAAAACAGCCATACGGCTGGAGATGTGTCCCACGCCGAAAGAACCAGAAGGGAAAACTAGGCCTTCTTCAAAGATCTTTGGGAAACGATTGCGTAGCCCTGCAGACCTGGGTGCTGCAGGTATTTCTGCTGCCTTCAGCCTCGACACCACCCTTTCCCACTTGGCGCCGCGCTAGGCACAAAAATGGCCATACGGCTGGAGATGGGTCCCCCGCCCAAAGAACCAGCAGGGAAAACTAGGCCTTGTTCTAAAGTTCTTTGGGAACCTCTTGCGTAGCCCCACAGACTTGGGGGCTGCGGGCTTTCCTGCTGCCTTCAGCCTCGACACCACCCTTTCCCACTTGGAGCCGCACCAGGCACAAAAATGGCCATACGGCTGGAGATGGGTCCCCCGCCCAAAGACCCTGCAGGGAAAACTAGGCCTTGTTCTAAAGCTCTTTGGGAACCGCTTGCGTAGCACCCACAGACCTGGGGGCTGCGGGCCTTCCTGCTGCCTTCAGCCTCGACACCACCCTTTCCCTCTTGGCGCCGCACCAGGCACAAAAATGGCCATATGGCTGGAGATGGGTCGCCCGCACAAGGAGCCAGCAGGGAAAACTAGGCCTTGATCTAAAACTCTTTGGGAACCGCTTGCGTAGCCCCAAATACCTGGGGGCTGCAGGTTTTTCTGCTGCCTTCAGCCTCGACACCACCCTTTCCCACTTGGCGCCGCGCCAGGCACAAAAATGGCCATACAGCTGGAGATGGGTCCCCCGCCCAAAGACCCAGCAGGCAAAAATAGGCCTTGTTCTAAAGCTCTTAGGGAACCTCTTGCGTAGCCCCACAGACCTGGGGGCTGCGGGCTTTCCTGCTGCCTTCAGCCTCGACACCACCCTTTCCCACTTGGCGCCGCGCCAGGGGCAAAAATGGCAATACGGCTGGAGATGGGTCCCCCGCCCAAACAGCCAGCAGGGAAAACTATGTCTTGTTCTAAAGCTCTTTGGGAACCGCTTGCGTAGCCCCACAGACCTGGGGGCTGCGGGCTTTCCTGCTGCCTTCAGCCTCGACAACACCCTTTCCCACTTGGTGTCGCGCCAGGCACAAAAATGGCTATACGGCTGGAGATGGGTCCCCCGCCCAAGGAGCCAACAGGGAAAACTAGGCCTTGTTCTAAAGCTCTTAGGGAACCGCTTGCGTAGCCCCAAAGACCTGGGGGCTACAGGTATTTCTGCTGCATTCAGCCTCGACACCACCCTTTCCACTTGGCGCAGCGCCAGGCACAAAAATGCCTATACGGCTGAAGATAGGTCCCCCGCCCAAGGAGCCAGCAGGAAAAACTAGGCCTTGTTCTGAAGCTCTTTGGGAACCGCTTGCGTAGCCCCAAAGACCTGGGGGCTGCGGGCCCTTCTGCTGCCTTCAGCCTCGACACCACCCTTTCCCTCTTGGCGCCGCGCCAGGCACAAAAATGGCCATACGGCTAGATATGGGTCCCCCGCCCAAGGAGCCAGCAGGGAAAACTATGCCTTCTTCTAAAGCTCTTTGGGAACCGCTTGCGTAGCCTCACAGACCTGGGGGCTGCGGGCTTTTCTGCTGCCTTCAGCCTCCATACCACACTTTCCCAATTGGCGCCGCGCCAGGCACAAAAACAGCCATACGGCTGGAGATGTGTCCCACGCCGAAAGAACCAGCAGGGAAAACTAGGCCTTCTTCAAAGATCTTTGGGAAACGATTGCGTAGCCCTACAGACCTGGGTGCTGCAGATATTTCTGCTGCCTTCAGCCTCGACACCACCCTTTCCCACTTGGCGCCGCGCTAGGCACAAAAATGGCCATACGGCTGGAGATGGGTCCCCCGCCCAAGGAGCCAGCAGGGAAAACTATGCCTTGTTCTAAAGCTCTTTGGGAACCGCTTGCGTAGCCCCACAGACCTGGGGGCTGCAGGCTTTTCTGCTGCCTTCAGCCTCAAAACCGCCCTTTCCACTTGGCGCCACGCCAGGCACTAAAATGGCCATACAGCTGGAGATGGGTCCCCCGCCCAAAGACCCAGCAGGCAAAACTAGGCCTTGTTTTAAAGCTCTTTGGGAACCGCATGCGTTGCACCCACAGACCACGGGGCTGCAGGCTTTCCTGCTGCCTTCATCCTCAATACTACGCTTTCCCACTAGGTGTCGCTCCAGGCCCAAAAATGGCCATACGGTTGGAGATGTGTCCCCCGCCCAAGGAACCAGCAGGGAAAATTATGCCTTGTTCTAAAGCTCTTTGGGAACCGCTTGCGTAGCCCCACAGACCTGGGGGCTGCGGGCTTTCCTGCTGCCTTCAGCCTCGACATCACCCTTTCCCACTTGGCGCCGCGCCAGGAGCAAAAATGGCCATACAGCTGGAGATGGGTCCCCCGCACAAGGAGCCAGCAGGGAAAAATAAGCCTTGTTCTGAAGCTCTTTGGGAACCGCTTGCGTAGCCCCACAGACCTGGGGGCTGCGGGCTTTCCTGCTGCCTTCTGCCTTGACATGACCCTTTGCCACTTTGCACTGCGCTAGCTACAAAAATGGCCATATGGCTGGAGATGGGTCCCACGCCCAAAGAACCAGCAGGGAAAACTATGCCTTGTTCTAAAGCTCTTTGGGAACCGCTTGCGTAGCCCCACAGACCTGGGCGCTGCGGGCTTTCCTGCTGCCTTCAGCCTCGACACAACCCTTTCCCACTTGGTGCCGCGCCAAGCACAAAAATGGCCATATGGCTGGAGATGGTTCCCCCGCCCAAGGAGCCAGCAGGGAAAATTATGCCTTGTTCTAAAGCTCTTTGGGAACCGCTTGCGTAGCACCCACAGACCTGGGGGCTGCAGGCTTTCCTGCTGCCTTCAACGTCAATACTACGCTTTCCCACTAGGTGTCGCTCAAGGCCCAAAAATGGCCATACGGCTGGAGATGGGTCCCCCGCCCAAGGAACCTTCAGGGATAACTATGCCTTGTTCTAAAGCTCTTTGGGAACCGCTTGCGTAACCCCACAGACCTGGGGGCTGCGGGCTTTCCTGCTGCCTTCAGCCTCCACACCACCCTTTCCCACTTGGCGTAGCGCCAGGCACAAAAATGGCTATACAGCTGGATATGGGTCCCCCGCCCAAAGACCCAGCAGGGAAAACTAGGCCTTGTTCTAAAGCTCTTTGGGAATCGCTTGCGTAGCCCCAAAGACCTGGGGGCTGCAGGCTTTTCTGCTGCGTTCAGCCTCAAAACCGCCCTTTCCACTTGGCGCCGCGCCAGGCACAAAAACAGCCATACGGCTGGGGATGGGTCCCCCGCCCAAAGACCCAGCAGGGAAAACTATGTCTTGTTCTAAAGCTCTTTGGGAACCGCTTGCGTAGCCCCACAGACCTGGGGGCTGCGGGCTTTTCTGCTGCCTTCAGCCTCGACAACACCCTTTCCCACTTGGTGTCGCGCCAGGCACAAAAATGGCTATACGGCTGGAGATGGGTCCCCCGCCCAAGGAGCCAACAGGGAAAACTAGGCCCTGTTCTAAAGCTCTTAGGGAACCGCTTGCGTAGCCCCACAGACCTGGGCGCTGCGGGCTTTCCTGCTGCCTTCAGCCTCGACACAACCCTTTCCCACTTGGTGCCGCGCCAGGCACAAAAATGGCCATATGGCTGGAGATGGTTCCCCCGCCCAAGGAGCCAGCAGGGAAAACTATGCCTTGTTCTAAAGCTCTTTGGGAACCGCTTGTGTAGCCCCACAGACCTGGGGGCTGCGGGCTTTCCTGCTGCCTTCAGCCTCCACACCACCCTTTCCCACTTGGCATAGCGCCAGGCACAAAAATGGCTATACAGCTGGAGATGGGCCCCCCGCCCAAGGAGCCAGCAGGGAAAACTATGCCTTGTTCTAAAGCTCTTTGGGAACTGCTTGCGTAGCCCCACAGACCTGGGGGCTGCGGGCTTTCCTGCTGCCTTCAGCCTCGAAACCACCCTTTCCCACTTGGTGCCACGCCAGGCACAAAAATGGCCATGTGGCTGGAGATGGGTCCCCCGCACAAGGAGCCAGCAGGGAAAACTAGGCCTTGTTCTAAAGCTATTTGGGAATCGCTTGCGTAGCCCCAAAGACCTGGGGGCTGCAGGCTTTTCTGCTGCGTTCAGCCTCAAAACCGCCCTTTCCACTTGGCGCCGCGCCAGGCACAAAAATGGCTATACGGCTGGAGATGGGTCGCCCGCCCAAGGAGCCAGCAGGGAAAACTAGGCCTTGTTCTAAAGCTCTTAGGGAACCGCTTGCGTAGCCCCACAGACCTGGGGGCTGCAGGCTTTTCTGCTGCCTTCAGCCTCGAAACCACCCTTTCCCACTTGGTGCCACGCCAGGCACAAAAACAGCCATACGGCTGGAGATGGGTCCCCCGCCCAAAGAGCCAGCAGGGAAAACTATGCCTTGTTCTAAAGCTCTTTGGGAACCGCTTGCGTAGCACCCACAAACCTGGGGGCTGCAGGCTTTCCTGCTGCCTTCAACCTCAATATTACACTTTCCCACTAGGTGTCGCTCCAGGCACAAAAACAGCCATACGGCTGGAGATGGGTCCCCCGCCCAAGGAGCCAGCAGGGAAAACTATGCCTTGTTCTAAAGCTATTTGGGAACCTCTTGCGTAGCCCCACAGACCTGGAGGCTGCGGGCCTTCCTGCTGCCTTCAGCCTCGACACCACCCTTTCCCTCTTGGCCCCGCACCAGGCACAAAAATGGCCATACAGCTGGAGGTGGGTCGCCCGCCCAAGGAGCCAGCAGGGAAAACTAGGCCTTGATCTAAAACTCTTTGGGAACCGCTTGCGTAGCCCCAAAGACCTGGGGGCTGCAGGTTTTTCTGCTGCCTTCAGCCCCGACACCACCCTTTCCCACTTAGAGCCGCGCCAGGCACAAAAATGGCCATACAGCTGGAGATGGTTCCCCCTCCCAAAGACCCAGCAGGCAAAAATAGGCCTTGTTCTAAAGCTCTTTGGGAACCGCTTGCGTAGCCCCACAGACCTGGGGGCTGCGGGCTTTTCTGCTGCCTTCAGCCTCAAAACCGCCCTTTCCACTTGGCGCCGCGCCAGGCACAAAAATAGCCATACGGCTGGAGATGGGTCCCCCGCCCAAAGACCCTGAATGGAAAACTATGCCTTGTTCTAAAGCTCTTTGGGAACTGCTTGCGTAGCACCCACAGACCTGGGGGCTGCAGGCTTTCCTGCTGCCTTCAACGTCAATACTACGCTTTCCCACTAGGTGTCGCTCCAGGCCCAAAAATGGCCATACGGCTGGAGATGGGTCCCCCGCCCAAGGAACCAGCAGGGAAAACTGTGCCTTGTTCTACAGCTCTTGGGGAACCGCTTGCGTAGCCCCACAGACCTGGGGGCTGCGGGCTTTCCTGCTGCCTTCAGCCTCGACACCACCCTTTCCCACTTGGTACCACGCCAGGCACAAAAACAGCCATACGGCTGGAGATGGGTCCCCCGCCCAAAGAGCCAGCAGGGAAAACTAGGCCTTGTTCTAAAGCTCTTTGGGAACCGCTTGCGTAGCCCCACAGACCTGGGTGCTGCGGGCTTTCCTGCTGCCTTCAGCCTCGAAACCACCCTTTCCCACTTGGTGCAACGCCAGGCACAAAAATGGCTATACGGCTGGAGATGGGTCCCCCGCCCAAAGAGCCAGCAGGGAAAAGTATGCCTTGTTCTAAAGCTCTTTGGGAACCACTTGCGTAGCCCCACAGACCTGGGGGCTGCGGGCTTTCCTGCTGCCTTCAGCCTCGACACCACCCTTTCCCACTTGGTGCCACGCCAGGCACAAAAACAGCCATACGGCTGGAGATGGGTCCCACGCCCAAGGGGCCAGCAGGGAAAACTATGTCTTGTTCTAAAGCTCTTTGGGATCCGCTTGCGTAGCCCCACAGACCTGGGGGCTGCGGGCTTTCCTGCTGCCTTCTGCCTCCACACCACTCTTTCCCACTTGGCGTCGCGCCAGGGACAAAAATGGCTATACGGCTGGAGATGGGTCCCCCGCCCAAGGAGCCAACAGGGAAAACTAGGCCTTGTTCTAAAGCTCTTTGGGAACCGCTTGCGTAGCCCCAAAGACCTGGGGTCTACAGGTATTTCTGCTGCCTTCAGCCTAGACACCACCCTTTCCACTTGGCGCCGCGCCAGGCACAAAAATGGCTATATGGCTGGAGATGGTTCCCCCACCCAAGGAGCCAGCAGGGAAAACTATGCCTTGTTCTAAAGCTCTTTGGGAACCGCTTGCGTAACCCCACAGACCTGGGTGCTGCGGGCTTTCCTGCTGCCTTCAGCCTCGACACCACCCTTTCCCACTTGGTGCCACGCCAGGCACAAAAACAGCCATACGGCTGGAGATGGGTCCCCCGCCCTAAGAGTCAGCAGGGAAAACTATGCCTTCTTCTAAAGCTCTTTGGGAACTGCTTGCGTAGCCCCACAGACCTGGGGGCTGCGGGCTTTCCTGCTGCCTTCAGCCTCGAAACCACCCTTTCCCACTTGGTGCCACGCCAGGCACAAAAACAGCCATACGGCTGGAGATGGGTCCCCCGCCCAAAGAGCCAGCAGGAAAAATTAGGCCTTGTTCTAAAGATCTTTGGGAACCGCTTGCGTAGCCCCACAGACCTGGGGGCTGCAGGCTTTTCTGCTGCGTTTAGCCTCAAAACCGCCCTTTCCACTTGGCGCCGCGCCAGGCACAAAAACAGCCATACGGCTGGAGATGGGTCCCCCGCCCAAAAGAGCCAGCAGGGAAAACTATGCCTTGTTCTAAAGCTCTTTGGGAACCGCTTGCGTAGCACCCACAAACCTGGGGGCTGCAGGCTTTCCTGCTGCCTTCAACCTCAATATTACACTTTCCCACTAGGTGTCGCTCCAGGCACAAAAACAGCCATACGGCTGGAGATGGGTCCCCCGCCCAAGGAGCCAGCAGGGAAAACTATGCCTTGTTCTAAAGCTATTTGGGAACCTCTTGCGTAGCCCCACAGACCTGGGGGCTGCGGGCCTTCCTGCTGCCTTCAGCCTCGACACCACCCTTTCTTTCTTGGCCCCGCACCAGGCACAAAAATGGCCATACAGCTGGAGGTGGGTCGCCCGCCCAAGGAGCCAGCAGGGAAAACTAGGCCTTGATCTAAAACTCTTTGGGAACCGCTTGCGTAGCCCCAAAGACCTGGGGGCTGCAGGTTTTTTGCTGCCTTCAGCCTCGACACCACCCTTTCCCACTTGGTGCCACACCAGGCACAAAAACAGCCATACGGCTGGAGATGGGTCCCCAGCCCAAAGAGCCAGCAGGGAAAAGTATGCCTTGTTCTAAAGCTCTTTGGGAACCGCTTGCGTAGCTTCACAGACCTGGGGGCTGCGGGCTTTCCTGCTGCCTTCAGCCTCGACATCACCCTTTCCACTTGGCGCCACGCCAGGCACTAAAATGGCCATACAGATGGAGATGGGTCCCCCGCCCAAAGACCCAGAAGGGAAAACTATGCCTTGTTCTAAAGCTCTTTGGGAACCACTTGCGTAGCACCCACAGACCTGGGGGCTGCAGGCTTTCCTGCTGCCTTCAGACTCAATACTACGCTTTCCCACTAGGTGTCGCTCCAGGCCCAAAAATGGCCATACGGCTGGAGATGGGTCCCCCGCCCAAGGAGCCAGCAGGGAAAATTATGCCTTGTTCTAAAGCTCTTAGGGAACCGCTTGCGTAGCCCCACAGACCTGGGGGCTGCGGGCTTTCCTGCTGCCTTTAGCCTCGACATCACCCTTTCCCACTTGGTGCCGCACCAGGCACAAAAATTGCTATACGTCTGGAGAATGGTCCCCCGCCCAAGGAGCCAGCAGGGAAAACTAGGCCTTGATCTAAAACTCTTTGGGAACCGCTTGCGTAGCCCCAAAGACCTGGGGGCTGCAGGTTTTTCTGCTGCCTTCAGCCCCGACACCACCCTTTCCCACTTAGAGCCGCGCCAGGCACAAAAATGGCCATACAGCTGGAGATGGTTCCCCCTCCCAAAGACCCAGCAGGCAAAAATAGGCCTTCTTCTAAAGCTCTTTGGGAACCGCTTGCGTAGCCCCACAGACCTGGGGGCTGCGGGCTTTTCTGCTGCCTTCAGCCTCAAAACCGCCCTTTCCACTTGGCGCCGCGCCAGGCACAAAAATGGCCATACGGCTGGAGATGGGTCCCCCGCCCAAAGACCCTGAATGGAAAACTATGCCTTGTTCTAAAGCTCTTTGGGAACCGCTTGCGTAGCACCCACAGACCTGGGGGCTGCAGGCTTTCCTGCTGCCTTCAACGTCAATACTACGCTTTCCCACTAGGTGTCGCTCCAGGCCCAAAAATGGCCATACGGCTGGAGATGGGTCCCCCATCCAAGGAGCCAGCAGGGAAAACTATGCCTTGTTCTAAAGCTCTTTGGGAACCGCTTGCGTAACCCCACAGACCTGGGGGCTGCGGGCTTTCCTGCTGCCTTCAGCCTCGACACCACCCTTTCCCACTTGGTACCATGGCAGGCACAAAAACAGCCATACGGCTGGACATGGGTCCCCCGCCCAAAGAGCCAGCAGGGAAAACTATGCCTTGTTCTAAAGCTCTTTGGGAACCGCTTGCGTAGCCCCACAGACCTGGGGGCTGCGGGCTTTCCTGCTGCCTTTAGCCTCGAAACGACCCTTTCCCACTTGGTGCAACGCCAGGCACAAAAATGGCTATACGGCTGGACATGGGTCCCACGCCCAAGGAGCCAGCAGGGAAAACTATGCCTTCTTCTAAAGCTCTTTGGGAACCACTTGCGTAGCCCCACAGACCTGGGGGCTGCGGGCTTTCCTGCTGCCTTCAGCCTCCACACCACCCTTTCCCACTTGGTGCCACGCCAGGCACAAAAACAGCCATACGGCTGGAGATGGGTCCCACGCCCAAGGGGCCAGCAGGGAAAACTATGTCTTGTTCTAAAGCTCTTTGGGATCCGCTTGCGTAGCCCCACAGACCTGGGGGCTGCGGTCTTTCCTGCTGCCTTCTGCCTCCACACCACTCTTTCCGACTTGGCGTCGCGCCAGGCACAAAAATGGCTATACGGCTGGAGATGGGTCCCCCGCCCAAGGAGCCAACAGGGAAAACTAGGCCTTATTCTAAAGCTCTTTGGGAACCGCTTGCGTAGCCCCAAAGACCTGGGGTCTACAGGTATTTCTGCTGCCTTCAGCCAAGACACCACCCTTTCCACTTGGCGCCGCGCCAGGCACAAAAATGGCTATATGGCTGGAGATGGTTCCCCCACCCAAGGAGCCAGCAGGGAAAACTATGCCTTGTTCTAAAGCTCTTTGGGAACCGCTTGCGTAACCCCACAGACCTGGGTGATGCGGGCTTTCCTGCTGCCTTCAGCCTCGACACCACCCTTTCCCACTTGGTGCCACGCCAGGTACAAAAACAGCCATACGGCTGGAGATGGGTCCCCCGCCCTAAGAGCCAGCAGGGAAAACTATGCCTTCTTCTAAAGCTCTTTGGGAACCGCTTGCGTAGCCCCACAGACCTGGGGGCTGCAGGCTTTCCTGCTGCCTTCAGCCTCAAAACCACCCTTTCCCACTTGGTGCCACGCCAGGCACAAAAATGGCTATACGGCTGGAGATGGGTCCCCCGCCCAAGGAGCCAGCAGGGAAAAATATGCCTTGTTTTAAAGCTCTTTGGTAACCGCTTGCGTAGCCCCACAGACCTGGGGGCTGCGGGCTTTCCTGCTGCCTTCAGCCTCGACACCACCCTTTCCCACTTGGCGCCGCGCCAGGAGCAAAAATGGCCATACGGCTGGAGATGGGTCCCACACCCAAGGAGCCAGCAGGGAAAACTATGCCTTGTTCTAAAGCTCTTTGGGAACCGCTTGCGTAGCCCCACAGACCTGGGGGCTGCGGGCTTTCCTGCTGCCTTCAGCCTCGACATCACCCTTTCCCACTTGGCGTCGCGCCAGGCACAAAAATGGCCATATGGCTGGAGATGGGTCGCCAGCACAAGGAGCCAGCAGGGAAAAATATGCCTTCTTCTAAAGCTCTTTAGGAACCGCTTGCGTAGCCCCACAGACCTGGGGGCTGCGGGCTTTCCTGCTGCCTTCAGCCTCCACACCACTCTTTCCCACTTGGCTTCGCGCCAGGCACAAAAATGGCTATACGGCTGGAGATGGGTCCCCCGCCCAAGGAGCCAGCAGGGAAAACTATGCCTTCTTCTAAAGCTCTTTGGGAACCACTTGCGTAGCCCCACAGACCTGGGGGCTGCAGGCTTTCCTGCTGCCTTCAGCCTCGACACCACCCTTTCCCACTTGTTGCCACGCCAGGCACAAAAACAGCCATACGGCTGGAGATGGGTCCCACGCCCAAGGGGCCAGCAGGGAAAACTATGTCTTGTTCTAAAGCTCTTTGGGATCCGCTTGCGTAGCCCCACAGACCTGGGGGCTGCGGGCTTTCCTGCTGCCTTCTGCCTCCACAACACTCTTTCCCACTTGGCGCCGCGCCAGGCACAAAAATTGCCATGTGGCTCGAGATGGGTCGCCCGCACAAGGAGCCAGCAGGGAAAACTAGGCCTTGTTCTAAAGCTATTTGGGAATCGCTTGCGTAGCCCCAAAGACCTGGGGGCTGCAGGCTTTTCTGCTGCGTTCAGCCTCAAAACCGCCCTTTCCACTTGGCGCCGCGCCAGGCACAAAAATGGCTATACGGCTGGAGATGGGTCTCCCGCCCAAGGAGCCAGCAGGGAAAACTAGGCCTTGTTCTAAAGCTCTTAGGGAACCGCTTGCGTAGCCCCACAGACCTGGGGGCTGCAGGCTTTTCTGCTGCCTTCAGCCTCGAAACCACCCTTTCCCACTTGGTGCCACGCCAGGCACAAAAACAGCCATACGGCTGGAGATGGGTCCCCCGCCCAAAGAGCCAGCAGGGAAAACTATGCCTTGTTCTAAAGCTCTTAGGGAACCGCTTGCGTAGCCCCACAGACCTGGGGGCTGCGGGCCTTCCTGCTGCCTTCAGCCTCGACACCACCCTTTCCCTCTTGGCCCCGCACCAGGCACAAAAATGGCCATACGGCTGGAGATGGGTCCCCCGCCCAAGGAGCCAGCAGGGAAAACTAGGCCTTGATCTAAAACTCTTTGGGAACCGCTTGCGTAGCCCCAAAGACCTGGGGGCTGCAGGTTTTTTGCTGCCTTCAGCCTCGACACCACCCTTTCCCACTTGGTGCCACACCAGGCACAAAAACAGCCATACGGCTGGAGATGGGTCCCCAGCCCAAAGAGCCAGCAGGGAAAAGTATGCCTTGTTCTAAAGCTCTTTGGGAACCGCTTGCGTAGCTTCACAGACCTGGGGGCTGCGGGCTTTCCTGCTGCCTTCAGCCTCGACATCACCCTTTCCACTTGGCGCCACGCCAGGCACTAAAATGGCCATACAGATGGAGATGGGTCCCCCGCCCAAAGACCCAGAAGGGAAAACTATGCCTTGTTCTAAAGCTCTTTGGGAACCGCTTGCGTAGCACCCACAGACCTGGGGACTGCGGGCTTTCCTGCTGCCTTTAGCCTCGACATCACCCTTTCCCACTTGGCGCCGCGCCAAGAGCAATAATGGCCATACGGCTGGAGATGGGTCCCCCGCACAAGGAGCCAGCAGGGAAAACTAAGCCTTGTTCTAAAGCTCTTAGGGAACCTTTGCGTAGCCCCACAGACCTGGGAGCTGCGGGCCTTCCTGCTGCCTTCAGCCTCGACACCACCCTTTCCCACTTGGTGCCGCACCAGGCACAAAAATTGCTATACGTCTGGAGAATGGTCCCCCGCCCAAGGAGCCAGCAGGGAAAACTAGGCCTTGATCTAAAACTCTTTGGGAACCGCTTGCGTAGCCACAAAGACCTGGGGGCTGCAGGTTTTTCTGCTGCCTTCAGCCCCGACACCACCCTTTCCCACTTAGAGCCGCGCCAGGCACAAAAATGGCCATACAGCTGGAGATGGTTCCCCCTCCCAAAGACCCAGCAGGCAAAAATAGGCCTTGTTCTAAAGCTCTTTGGGAACCGCTTGCGTAGCCCCACAGACCTGGGGGCTGCGGGCTTTTCTGCTGCCTTCAGCCTCAAAACCGCCCTTTCCACTTGGCGCCGCGCCAGGCACAAAAATGGCCATACGGCTGGAGATGGGTCCCCCGCCCAAAGACCCTGAATGGAAAACTATGCCTTGTTCTAAAGCTCTTTGGGAACCGCTTGCGTAGCACCCACAGACGTGGGGGCTGCAGGCTTTCCTGCTGCCTTCAACGTCAATACTACGCTTTCCCACTAGGTGTCGCTCCAGGCACAAAAATGGCCATACGGCTGGAGATGGGTCCCCCATCCAAGGAGCCAGCAGGGAAAACTATGCCTTGTTCTAAAGCTCTTTGGGAACCGCTTGCGTAACCCCACAGACCTGGGGGCTGCGGGCTTTCCTGCTGCCTTCAGCCTCGACACCACCCTTTCCCACTTGGTACCACGCCAGGCACAACAACAGCCATAAGGCTGGAGATGGGTCCCCCGCCCAAAGAGCCAGCAGGGAAAACTATGCCTTCTTCTAAAGCTCTTTGGGAACCGCTTGCGTAGCCCCACAGACCTGGGGGCTGCGGGCTTTCCTGCTGCCTTTAGCCTCGAAACCACCCTTTCCCACTTGGTGCAACGCCAGGCACAAAAATGGCTATACGGCTGGAGATGGGTCCCACGCCCAAGGAGCCAGCAGGGAAAACTATGCCTTCTTCTAAAGCTCTTTGGGAACCACTTGCGTAGCCCCACAGACCTGGGGGCTGCGGGCTTTCCTGCTGCCTTCAGCCTCGACACCACCCTTTCCCACTTGGTGCCACGCCAGGCACAAAAACAGCCATACGGCTGGAGATGGGTCCCACGCCCAAGGGGCCAGCAGGGAAAACTATGTCTTGTTCTAAAGCTCTTTGGGATCCGCTTGCGTAGCCCCACAGACCTGGGGGCTGCGGGCTTTCCTGCTGCCTTCTGCCTCCACACCACTCTTTCCCACTTGGCGTCGCGCCAGGGACAAAAATGGCTATACGGCTGGAGATGGGTCCCCCGCCCAAGGAGCCAACAGGGAAAACTAGGCCTTGTTCTAAAGCTCTTTGGGAACCGCTTGCGTAGCCCCAAAGACCTGGGGTCTACAGGTATTTCTGCTGCCTTCAGCCAAGACACCACCCTTTCCACTTGGCGCCGCGCCAGGCACAAAAATGGCTATATGGCTGGAGATGGTTCGCCCACCCAAGGAGCCAGCAGGGAAAACTATGCCTTGTTCTAAAGCTCTTTGGGAACCGCTTGCGTAGCCCCACAGACCTGGGGGCTGCGGGCTTTCCTGCTGCCTTCAGCCTCAAAACCACCCTTTCCCACTTGGTGCCACGCCAGGCACAAAAATGGCTATACGGCTGGAGATGGGTCCCCCGCCCAAGGAGCCAGCAGGGAAAGCTATGCCTTGTTCTAAAGCTCTTTGGGAACCGCTTGCGTAGCCCCACAGACCTGGGGGCTGCGGGCTTTCCTGCTGCCTTCAGCCTCGAAACCACCCTTTCCCACTTGGTGCCAAGCCAGGCACAAAAATTGCTATACGGCTGAAGATGGATCCCCCGCCCAAGGAGCCAGCAGGGAAAAATATGCCGTGTTCTAAAGCTATTTGGGAACCGCTTGCGTAGCCCCACAGACCTGGGGGCTGCGGGCTTTCCTGCTGCCTTCAGCCTCCACACCACCCTTTCCCACTTGGCGCCGCGCCAGGAGCAAAAATGGCCATACGGCTGGAATTGGGTCCCCCACCCAAGGAGCCAGCAGGGAAAACTAGGCCTTGTTCTAAAGCTCTTTGGGAATCACTTGCGTAGCCCCACAGACGTGGGGGCTGCGGGCTTTCCTGCTGCCTTCAGCCTTGACATGACCATTTCCCACTTGGTGCCATGCCAGGCACAACAATGGCTATACAGCTGAAGATAGGTCCCCCGCCCAAGGAGCCAGCAGGGAAAACTAGGCCTTGTTCTAAAGCTCTTTGGGAACCGCTTGCATAACCCCACAGACCTGGGGGCTGCGGGCTTTCCTGCTGCCTTCAGCCTCGACACCACCCTTTCCCACTTGGTGCCACGCCAGGCACAAAAACAGCCATACGGCTGGAGATGGGTCCCCCGCCCAAAGAGCCAGCAGGGAAAACTAGGCCTTGTTCTAAAGCTCTTAGGGAACCGCTTGCGTAGCCCCACAGACCTGGGGGCTGCGGGCTTTCCTGCTGCCTTCAGCCTCGAAACCACCCTTTCCCACTTGGTGCCAAGCCAGGCACAAAAATGGCTATACGGCTGAAGATGGGTCCCCCGCCCAAGGAGCCAGCAGGGAAAACTATGCCTTGTTCTAAAGCTCTTTGGGAACCGCTTGCGTAGCCCCACAGACCTGGGGGCTGCGGGCTTTCCTACTGCCTTCAGCCTCCAAAACGCCCTTTCCACTTGGCGCCGCGCCAGGCACTAAAATGGCCATACAGCTGGAGATGGATCCCCCGCCCAAAGACCCTGAAGGGAAAACTAGGCCTTGTTCTAAAGCACTTTGGGAATCGCTTGCGTAGCACCCACAGACCTGGGGGCTGCAGGCTTTCCTGCTGCCTTCAGCCTCAATACTACGCTTTCCCACTAGGTGTCGCGCCAGGCACAAAAATGGCCATATGGCTGGAGATGGGTCGCCAGCACAAGGAGCCAGCAGGGAAAACTATGCCTTCTTCTAAAGCTCTTTGGGAACCGCTTGCGTAGCCCCACAGACCTGGGGGCTACAGGTATTTCTGCTGCCTTCAGCCTCGACACCACCCTTTCCACTTGGCGCCGCGCCAGGCACAAAAATGGCCATATGGCTGGAGATGGTTCCCCCACCCAAGGAGCCAGCAGGGAAAACTATGCCTTGTTCTAAAGCTATTTGGGAACCGCTTGCGTAGCCCCACAGACCTGGGGGCTGCGGGCTTTCCTGCTGCCTTCAGCCTCGAAACCACCCTTTCCCACTTGGTGCCAAGCCAGGCACAAAAATGGCTATACGGCTGAAGATGGGTCCCCCGCCCAAGGAGCCAGCAGGGAAAACTATGCCGTGTTCTAAAGCTCTTTGGGAACCGCTTGCGTAGCCCCAAAGACCTGGGGGCTGCGGGCTTTCCTGCTGCCTTCAGCCTCGACACCACCCTTTCCCACTTGGCGCCGCGCCAGGCACAAAAATGGCTATACGGCTGAAGATAGGTCCCCCGCCCAAGGAGCCAGCAGGAAAAACTAGGCCTTCTTCTAAAGCTATTTGGGAACCGCTTGCGTAGCCCCACAGACCTGGGGGCTGCGGGCCTTTCTGCTGCCTTCATCCTCGAAACCACCCTTTCCCACTTGGCGCCGCGCCAGGCACAAAAATGGCCATACAGCTGGAGATGGTTCCCCCTCCCAAAGACCCAGTAGGCAAAAATAGGCCTTGTTCTAAAGCTCTTTGGGAACCGCTTGCGTAGCCCCACAGACCTGGGGGCTGCGGGCTTTCCTGCTGCCTTCAGCCTCGACACCACCCTTTCCCACTTGGTGCCACGCCAGGCACAAAAACAGCCATACGGCTGGAGATGGGTCCCCAGCCCAAAGAGCCAGCAGGGAAAACTATGCCTTGTTCTAAAGCTCTTTGGGAACCGCTTGCGTAGCTTCACAGACCTGGGGGCTGCGGGCTTTCCTGCTGCCTTCAACCTCAATATTACACTTTCCCACTAGGTGTCGCTCCAGGCCCAAAAATGGCTATACGGCTGGAGATGGTTCCCCCACCCAAGGAGCCAGCAGGGAAAGCTATGCCTTGTTCTAAAGCTCTTTGGGAACCGCTTGCGTAGCCCCACAGACCTGGGGGCTGCGGGCTTTCCTGCTGCCTTCAGCCTCAATACTACGCTTTCCCACTAGGTGTCGCTCCAGGCACAAAAATGGCCATACGGCTGGAGATGGGTCCCCCGCCCAAGGAGCCAGCAGGGAAAACTATTCCTTATTCTAAAGCTCTTAGGGAACCGCTTGCGTAGCCCCACAGACCTGGGGCTGCGAGCTTTCCTGCTGCCTTCAGCCTCGACACCACCCTTTCCCACTTGGCGCCGCGCCAGGCACAAAAATAACCATACGGCTGGAGATGGGTCCCCCGCCCAAGGAGCCAGCAGGAAAAACTAGGCCTAGATCTAAAACTCTTTGGGAACCGCTTGCGTAGCCCCAAAGACCTGGGGGCTGCAGGTTTTTCTGCTGCCTTCAGCCCCGACACCACCCTTTCCCACTTAGAGCCGCGCCAGGCACAAAAATGGCCATACAGCTGGAGATGGTTCCCCCGCCCAAAGACCCAGCAGGCAAAAATAGGCCTTGTTCTAAAGCTCTTTGGGAACCGCTTGCATAGCCCCACAGACCTGGGGGCTGCGGGCTTTTCTGCTGCCTTCAGCCTCAAAACCGCCCTTTCCACTTGGCGCCGCGCCAGGCACAAAAATGGCCATACGGCTGGAGATGGGTCCCCCGCCCAAAGACCCTGAATGGAAAACTATGCCTTGTTCTAAAGCTCTTTGGGAACCGCTTGCGTAGCACCCACAGACCTGGGGGCTGCAGGCTTTCCTGCTGCCTTCAACGTCAATACTACGCTTTCCCACTAGGTGTCGCTCCAGGCCCAAAAATGGCCATACGGCTGGAGATGGGTCCCCCGCCCAAGGAACCAGCAGGGAAAACTATGCCTTGTTCTACAGCTCTTGGGGAACTGCTTGCGTAGCCCCACAGACCTGGGGGCTGCGGGCTTTCCTGCTGCCTTCAGCCTCGACACCACCCTTTCCCACTTGGTGCCACGCCAGGCACAAAAACAGCCATACGGCTGGAGATGGGTCCCACGCCCAAGGGGCCAGCAGGGAAAACTATGTCTTGTTCTAAAGCTCTTAGGGAACCTCTTGCGTAGCCCCACAGACCTGGGGGCTGCGGGCTTTCCTGCTGCCTTCTGCCTCCACACCACTCTTTCCCACTTGGCGTCGCGCCAGGGACAAAAATGGCTATACGGCTGGAGATGGGTCCCCCGCCCAAGGAGCCAACAGGGAAAACTAGGCCTTGTTCTAAAGCTCTTTGGGAACCGCTTGCGTAGCCCCAAAGACCTGGGGTCTACAGGTATTTCTGCTGCCTTCAGCCTAGACACCACCCTTTCCACTTGGCGCCGCGCCAGGCACAAAAATGGCTATATGGCTGGAGATGGTTCCCCCACCCAAGGAGCCAGCAGGGAAAACTATGCCTTGTTCTAAAGCTCTTTGGGAACCGCTTGCGTAACCCCACAGACCTGGGTGCTGCGGGCTTTCCTGCTGCCTTCAGCCTCGACAGCACCCTTTCCCACTTGGTGCCACGCCAGGCACAAAAACAGCCATACGGCTGGAGATGGGTCCCCCGCCCTAAGAGCCAGCAGGGAAAACTATGCCTTCTTCTAAAGCTCTTTGGGAACTGCTTGCGTAGCCCCACAGACCTGGGGGCTGCGGGCTTTCCTGCTGCCTTCAGCCTCGAAACCACCCTTTCCCACTTGGTGCCACGGCAGGCACAAAAACAGCCATACGGCTGGAGATGGGTCCCCCGCCCAAAGAGCCAACAGGGAAAACTATGCCTTGTTCTAAAGATCTTTGGCAACCGCTTGCGTAGCCCCACAGACCTGGGGGCTGCGGGCTTTCCTGCTGCCTTCAGCCTCCACACCACTCTTTCCCACTTGGCGTCGCGCCAGGCACAAAAATGGCTATACGGCTGGAGATGGGTCCCCCGCCCAAGGAGCCAACAGGGAAAACTAGGCCTTGTTTTAAAGCTCTTTGGGAACCGCTTGCGTAGCCCCAAAGACCTGGGGGCTACAGGTATTTCTGCTGCCTTCAGCCTAGACACCACCCTTTCCACTTGGCGCCGCGCCAGGCACAAAAATGGCCATATGGCTGGAGATGGTTCCCCCACCCAAGGAGCCAGCAAGGAAAACTATGCCTTGTTCTAAAGCTATTTGGGAACCGCTTGCGTAGCCCCACAGACCTGGGGGCTGCGGGCTTTCCTGCTGCCTTCAGCCTCGAAACCACCCTTTCCCACTTGGTGCCAAGCCAGGCACAAAAATTGCTATACGGCTGAAAATGGGTCCCCCGCCCAAGGAGCCAGCAGGGAAAAATATGCCGTGTTCTAAAGCTATTTGGGAACCGCTTGCGTAGCCCCACAGACCTGGGGGCTGCGGGCTTTCCTGCTGCCTTCAGCCTCCACACCACCCTTTCCCACTTGGCGCCGCGCCAGGAGCAAAAATGGCCATACGGCTGGAGATGGGTCCCCCACCCAAGGAGCCAGCAGGGAAAACTAGGCCTTGTTCTAAAGCTCTTTGGGAATCACTTGCGTAGCCCCACAGACGTGGGGGCTGCGGGCTTTCCTGCTGCCTTCAGCCTTGACATGACCATTTCCCACTTGGTGCCATGCCAGGCACAACAATGGCTATACAGCTGAAGATAGGTCCCCCGCCCAAGGAGCCAGCAGGGAAAACTAGGCCTTGTTCTAAAGCTCTTTGGGAACCGCTTGCATAACCCCACAGACCTGGGGGCTGCGGGCTTTCCTGCTGCCTTCAGCCTCGACACCACCCTTTCCCACTTGGTGCCACGCCAGGCACAAAAACAGCCATACGGCTGGAGATGGGTCCCCCGCCCAAAGAGCCAGCAGGGAAAACTAGGCCTTGTTCTAAAGCTCTTAGGGAACCGCTTGCGTAGCCCCACAGACCTGGGGGCTGCGGGCTTTCCTGCTGCCTTCAGCCTCGAAACCACCCTTTCCCACTTGGTGCCAAGCCAGGCACAAAAATGGCTATACGGCTGAAGATGGGTCCCCCGCCCAAGGAGCCAGCAGGGAAAACTATGCCTTGTTCTAAAGCTCTTTGGGAACCGCTTGCGTAGCCCCACAGACCTGGGGGCTGCGGGCTTTCCTACTGCCTTCAGCCTCCAAAACGCCCTTTCCACTTGGCGCCGCGCCAGGCACTAAAATGGCCATACAGCTGGAGATGGATCCCCCGCCCAAAGACCCTGAAGGGAAAACTAGGCCTTGTTCTAAAGCACTTTGGGAATCGCTTGCGTAGCACCCACAGACCTGGGGGCTGCAGGCTTTCCTGCTGCCTTCAGCCTCAATACTACGCTTTCCCACTAGGTGTCGCGCCAGGCACAAAAATGGCCATATGGCTGGAGATGGGTCGCCAGCACAAGGAGCCAGCAGGGAAAACTATGCCTTCTTCTAAAGCTCTTTGGGAACCGCTTGCGTAGCCCCACAGACCTGGGGGCTACAGGTATTTCTGCTGCCTTCAGCCTCGACACCACCCTTTCCACTTGGCGCCGCGCCAGGCACAAAAATGGCCATATGGCTGGAGATGGTTCCCCCACCCAAGGAGCCAGCAGGGAAAACTATGCCTTGTTCTAAAGCTATTTGGGAACCGCTTGCGTAGCCCCACAGACCTGGGGGCTGCGGGCTTTCCTGCTGCCTTCAGCCTCGAAACCACCCTTTCCCACTTGGTGCCAAGCCAGGCACAAAAATGGCTATACGGCTGAAGATGGGTCCCCCGCCCAAGGAGCCAGCAGGGAAAACTATGCCGTGTTCTAAAGCTCTTTGGGAACCGCTTGCGTAGCCCCAAAGACCTGGGGGCTGCGGGCTTTCCTGCTGCCTTCAGCCTCGACACCACCCTTTCCCACTTGGCGCCGCGCCAGGAGCAAAAATGGCCATACGGCTGGAGATGGGTCCCCCACCCAAGGAGCCAGCAGGGAAAACTAGGCCTTGTTCTAAAGCTCTTTGGGAATCACTTGCGTAGCCCCACAGACCTGGGGGCTGCGAGCTTTCCTGCTGCCTTCTGCCTTGACATGACCATTTCCCACTTGGTGCCGCGCCAGGCACAAAAATGGCTATACGGCTGAAGATAGGTCCCCCGCCCAAGGAGCCAGCAGGAAAAACTAGGCCTTCTTCTAAAGCTATTTGGGAACCGCTTGCGTAGCCCCACAGACCTGGGGGCTGCGGGCCTTTCTGCTGCCTTCATCCTCGAAACCACCCTTTCCCACTTGGCGCCGCGCCAGGCACAAAAATGGCCATACAGCTGGAGATGGTTCCCCCTCCCAAAGACCCAGTAGGAAAAAATAGGCCTTGTTCTAAAGCTCTTTGGGAACCGCTTGCGTAGCCCCACAGACCTGGGGGCTGCGGGCTTTCCTGCTGCCTTCAGCCTCGACACCACCCTTTCCCACTTGGTGCCACGCCAGGCACAAAAACAGCCATACGGCTGGAGATGGGTCCCCAGCCCAAAGAGCCAGCAGGGAAAACTATGCCTTGTTCTAAAGCTCTTTGGGAACCGCTTGCGTAGCTTCACAGACCTGGGGGCTGCGGGCTTTCCTGCTGCCTTCAACCTCAATATTACACTTTCCCACTAGGTGTCGCTCCAGGCCCAAAAATGGCTATACGGCTGGAGATGGTTCCCCCACCCAAGGAGCCAGCAGGGAAAGCTATGCCTTGTTCTAAAGCTCTTTGGGAACCGCTTGCGTAGCCCCACAGACCTGGGGGCTGCGGGCTTTCCTGCTGCCTTCAGCCTCAATACTACGCTTTCCCACTAGGTGTCGCTCCAGGCACAAAAATGGCCATACGGCTGGAGATGGGTCCCCCGCCCAAGGAGCCAGCAGGGAAAACTATTCCTTATTCTAAAGCTCTTAGGGAACCGCTTGCGTAGCCCCACAGACCTGGGGCTGCGAGCTTTCCTGCTGCCTTCAGCCTCGACACCACCCTTTCCCACTTGGCGCCGCGCCAGGCACAAAAATGACCATACGGCTGGAGATGGGTCCCCCGCCCAAGGAGCCAGCAGGAAAAACTAGGCCTAGATCTAAAACTCTTTGGGAACCGCTTGCGTAGCCCCAAAGACCTGGGGGCTGCAGGTTTTTCTGCTGCCTTCAGCCCCGACACCACCCTTTCCCACTTAGAGCCGCGCCAGGCACAAAAATGGCCATACAGCTGGAGATGGTTCCCCCGCCCAAAGACCCAGCAGGCAAAAATAGGCCTTGTTCTAAAGCTCTTTGGGAACCGCTTGCATAGCCCCACAGACCTGGGGGCTGCGGGCTTTTCTGCTGCCTTCAGCCTCAAAACCGCCCTTTCCACTTGGCGCCGCGCCAGGCACAAAAATGGCCATACGGCTGGAGATGGGTCCCCCGCCCAAAGACCCTGAATGGAAAACTATGCCTTGTTCTAAAGCTCTTTGGGAACCGCTTGCGTAGCACCCACAGACCTGGGGGCTGCAGGCTTTCCTGCTGCCTTCAACGTCAATACTACGCTTTCCCACTAGGTGTCGCTCCAGGCCCAAAAATGGCCATACGGCTGGAGATGGGTCCCCCGCCCAAGGAACCAGCAGGGAAAACTATGCCTTGTTCTACAGCTCTTGGGGAACTGCTTGCGTAGCCCCACAGACCTGGGGGCTGCGGGCTTTCCTGCTGCCTTCAGCCTCGACACCACCCTTTCCCACTTGGTGCCACGCCAGGCACAAAAACAGCCATACGGCTGGAGATGGGTCCCACGCCCAAGGGGCCAGCAGGGAAAACTATGTCTTGTTCTAAAGCTCTTAGGGAACCTCTTGCGTAGCCCCACAGACCTGGGGGCTGCGGGCTTTCCTGCTGCCTTCTGCCTCCACACCACTCTTTCCCACTTGGCGTCGCGCCAGGGACAAAAATGGCTATACGGCTGGAGATGGGTCCCCCGCCCAAGGAGCCAACAGGGAAAACTAGGCCTTGTTCTAAAGCTCTTTGGGAACCGCTTGCGTAGCCCCAAAGACCTGGGGTCTACAGGTATTTCTGCTGCCTTCAGCCTAGACACCACCCTTTCCACTTGGCGCCGCGCCAGGCACAAAAATGGCTATATGGCTGGAGATGGTTCCCCCACCCAAGGAGCCAGCAGGGAAAACTATGCCTTGTTCTAAAGCTCTTTGGGAACCGCTTGCGTAACCCCACAGACCTGGGTGCTGCGGGCTTTCCTGCTGCCTTCAGCCTCGACAGCACCCTTTCCCACTTGGTGCCACGCCAGGCACAAAAACAGCCATACGGCTGGAGATGGGTCCCCCGCCCTAAGAGCCAGCAGGGAAAACTATGCCTTCTTCTAAAGCTCTTTGGGAACTGCTTGCGTAGCCCCACAGACCTGGGGGCTGCGGGCTTTCCTGCTGCCTTCAGCCTCGAAACCACCCTTTCCCACTTGGTGCCACGGCAGGCACAAAAACAGCCATACGGCTGGAGATGGGTCCCCCGCCCAAAGAGCCAACAGGGAAAACTATGCCTTGTTCTAAAGATCTTTGGGAACCGCTTGCGTAGCCCCACAGACCTGGGGGCTGCGGGCTTTCCTGCTGCCTTCAGCCTCCATACCACCCTTTCCCACTTGGTGTCGCGCCAGGCACAAAAATGGCCATGTGGCTCGAGATGGGTCTCCCGCACAAGGAGCCAGCAGGGAAAACTAGGCCTTGTTCTAAAGCTATTTGGGAATCGCTTGCGTAGCCCCAAAGACCTGGGGGCTGCAGGCTTTTCTGCTGCGTTCAGCCTCAAAACCGCCCTTTCCACTTGGCGCCGCGCCAGGCACAAAAATGGCTATACGGCTGGAGATGGGTCTCCCGCCCAAGGAGCCAGCAGGGAAAACTAGGCCTTGTTCTAAAGCTCTTTGGGAACCGCTTGCGTAGCCCCACAGACCTGGGGGCTGCAGGCTTTTCTGCTGCCTTCAGCCTCGAAACCACCCTTTCCCACTTGGTGCCACGCCAGGCACAAAAACAGCCATACGGCTGGAGATGGGTCTCCCGCCCAAGGAGCCAGCAGGGAAAACTAGGCCTTGTTCTAAAGCTCTTAGGGAACCGCTTGCGTAGCACCAACAAACCTGGGGGCTGCAGGCTTTCCTGCTGCCTTCAACCTCAATATTACACTTTCCCACTAGGTGTCGCTCCAGGCACAAAAACAGCCATACGGCTGGAGATGGGTCCCCCGCCCAAGGAGCCAGCAGGGAAAACTATGCCTTGTTCTAAAGCTATTTGGGAACCTCTTGCGTAGCCCCACAGACATGGGGGCTGCAGGTTTTTTGCTGCCTTCAGCCTCGACACCACCCTTTCCCACTTGGTGCCACACCAGGCACAAAAACAGCCATACGGCTGGAGATGGGTCCCCAGCCCAAAGACCCAGCAGGGAAAACTATGCCTTGTTCTAAAGCTCTTTGGGAACCGCTTGCGTAGCCCCAAAGACCTGGGGGCTGCGGGCTTTCCTGCTGCCTTCAGCCTCCACACCACCCTTTCCCACTTGGCGCCGCGCCAGGAGCAAAAATGGCCATACGGCTGGAGATGGGTCCCCCACCCAAGGAGCCAGCAGGGAAAACTAGGCCTTGTTCTAAAGCTCTTTGGGAATCACTTGCGTAGCCCCACAGACCTGGGGGCTGCGGGCTTTCCTGCTGCCTTCTGCCTTGACATGACCATTTCCCACTTGGTGCCGCGCCAGGCACAAAAATGGCAATACGGCTGAAGATAGGTCCCCCGCCCAAAGAGCCAGCAGGAAAAACTAGGCCTTCTTCTAAAGCTATTTGGGAACCGCTTGCGTAGCCCCACAGACCTGGGGGCTGCGGGCCTTTCTGCTGCCTTCATCCTCGAAACGACCCTTTCCCACTTGGCGCCGCGCCAGGCACAAAAATGGCCATACAGCTGGAGATGTTTCCCCCTCCCAAAGACCCAGTAGGCAAAAATAGGCCTTGTTCTAAAGCTCTTTGGGAACCGCTTGCGTAGCCCCACAGACCTGGGGGCTGCGGGCTTTCCTGCTGCCTTCAGCCTCGACACCACCCTTTCCCACTTGGTGCCACGCCAGGCACAAAAACAGCCATACGGCTGGAGATGGGTCCCCAGCCCAAAGAGCCAGCAGGGAAAACTATGCCTTGTTCTAAAGCTCTTTGGGAACCGCTTGCGTAGCTTCACAGACCTGGGGGCTGCGGGCTTTCCTGCTGCCTTCAGCCTCAATAATACGCTTTCCCACTAGGTGTCGCTCCAGGCACAAAAACAGCCTTACGGCTGGAGATGGGTCCCCCACCCAAGGAGCCAACAGTGAAAACTAGGCCTTGTACTAAAGCTATTTGGGAATCACTTGCGTAGCCCCACAGACCTGGGGGCTGCGGGCTTTCCTGCTGCCTTCAGCCTTAACATGACCATTTCCCAATTGGTGCCGCGCCAGGCACAAAAATGGCTATACGGGTGAAGATAGGTCTCCCGCCCAAGGAGCCAGCAGGAAAAACTAGGCCTTGTTCTAAAGCTCTTTGGGAACCGCTTGCGTAGCCCCACAGACCTGGGGGCTGCGGGCTTTCCTGCTGCCTTCAGCCTCGACATCACCCTTTCCCACTTGCCGACGCGCCAGGGGCAAAAATGGCTATACGGCTGGATATGGGTCCCCCGCCCAAGGAGCCAGCAGGGAAAACTAGGCCTTGTTCTAAAGCTCTTAGGGAACCTCTTGCGTAGCCCCACAGACCTGGGGGCTGCGGGCTTTCCTGCTGCCTTCAGACTCGACACCACCCTTTCCCACTTGGCGCCGCACCAGGCACAAAAATGGCCATACGGCTGGAGATGGGTCCCCCGCCGAAAAACCCAGAAGGGAAAACTATGCCTTATTCTAAAGCTCTTAGGGAACCGCTTGCGTAGCCCCACAGACCTGGGGGCTGCAGGCTTTCCTGCTGCCTTCAGCCTCGACACCACCCTTTCCCACTTGGTGCCACGCCAGGCCCAAAAATGGCCATACGGCTGGAGATGGGTCCCCCGCCCAAGGAGCCAGCAGGGAAAACTATTCCTTATTCTAAAGCTCTTAGGGAACCGCTTGCGTAGCCCCACAGACCTGGGGCTGCGAGCTTTCCTGCTGCCTTCAGCCTCGACACCACCCTTTCCCACTTGGCGCCGCGCCAGGCACAAAAATTGCTATACGTCTGGAGAATGGTCCCCCGCCCAAGGAGCCAGCAGGAAAAACTAGGCCTTGATCGAAAACTCTTTGGGAACCGCTTGCGTAGCCCCAAAGACCTGGGGGCTGCAGGTTTTTCTGCTGCCTTCAGCCCCGACACCACCCTTTCCCACTTAGAGCCGCGCCAGGCACAAAAATGGCCATACAGCTGGAGATGGTTCCCCCTCCCAAAGACCCAGCAGGCAAAAATAGGCCTTGTTCTAAAGCTCTTTGGGAACCGCTTGCGTAGCCCCACAGACCTGGGGGCTGCGGGCTTTTCTGCTGCCTTCAGCCTCAAAACCGCCCTTTCCACTTGGCGCCGCGCCAGGCACAAAAATGGCCATACGGCTGGAGATGGGTCCCCCGCCCAAAGACCCTGAATGGAAAACTATGCCTTGTTCTAAAGCTCTTTGGGAACCGCTTGCGTAGCCCCACAGACCTGGGGGCTGCGGGCCTTTCTGCTGCCTTCATCCTCGAAACGACCCTTTCCCACTTGGCGCCGCGCCAGGCACAAAAATGGCCATACAGCTGGAGATGTTTCCCCCTCCCAAAGACCCAGTAGGCAAAAATAGGCCTTGTTCTAAAGCTCTTTGGGAACCGCTTGCGTAGCCCCACAGACCTGGGGGCTGCGGGCTTTCCTGCTGCCTTCAGCCTCGACACCACCCTTTCCCACTTGGTGCCACGCCAGGCACAAAAACAGCCATACGGCTGGAGATGGGTCCCCAGCCCAAAGAGCCAGCAGGGAAAACTATGCCTTGTTCTAAAGCTCTTTGGGAACCGCTTGCGTAGCTTCACAGACCTGGGGGCTGCGGGCTTTCCTGCTGCCTTCAGCCTCAATAATACGCTTTCCCACTAGGTGTCGCTCCAGGCACAAAAACAGCCTTACGGCTGGAGATGGGTCCCCCACCCAAGGAGCCAACAGTGAAAACTAGGCCTTGTACTAAAGCTATTTGGGAATCACTTGCGTAGCCCCACAGACCTGGGGGCTGCGGGCTTTCCTGCTGCCTTCAGCCTTAACATGACCATTTCCCAATTGGTGCCGCGCCAGGCACAAAAATGGCTATACGGGTGAAGATAGGTCCCCCGCCCAAGGAGCCAGCAGGAAAAACTAGGCCTTGTTCTAAAGCTCTTTGGGAACCGCTTGCGTAGCCCCACAGACCTGGGGGCTGCGGGCTTTCCTGCTGCCTTCAGCCTCGACATCACCCTTTCCCACTTGCCGACGCGCCAGGGGCAAAAATGGCTATACGGCTGGAGATGGGTCCCCCGCCCAAGGAGCCAGCAGGGAAAACTAGGCCTTGTTCTAAAGCTCTTAGGGAACCTCTTGCGTAGCCCCACAGACCTGGGGGCTGCGGGCTTTCCTGCTGCCTTCAGACTCGACACCACCCTTTCCCACTTGGCGCCGCACCAGGCACAAAAATGGCCATACGGCTGGAGATGGGTCCCCCGCCGAAAAACCCAGAAGGGAAAACTATGCCTTATTCTAAAGCTCTTAGGGAACCGCTTGCGTAGCCCCACAGACCTGGGGGCTGCAGGCTTTCCTGCTGCCTTCAGCCTCGACACCACCCTTTCCCACTTGGTGCCACGCCAGGCCCAAAAATGGCCATACGGCTGGAGATGGGTCCCCCGCCCAAGGAGCCAGCAGGGAAAACTATTCCTTATTCTAAAGCTCTTAGGGAACCGCTTGCGTAGCCCCACAGACCTGGGGCTGCGAGCTTTCCTGCTGCCTTCAGCCTCGACACCACCCTTTCCCACTTGGCGCCGCGCCAGGCACAAAAATTGCTATACGTCTGGAGAATGGTCCCCCACCCAAGGAGCCAGCAGGAAAAACTAGGCCTTGATCGAAAACTCTTTGGGAACCGCTTGCGTAGCCCCAAAGACCTGGGGGCTGCAGGTTTTTCTGCTGCCTTCAGCCCCGACACCACCCTTTCCCACTTAGAGCCGCGCCAGGCACAAAAATGGCCATACAGCTGGAGATGGTTCCCCCTCCCAAAGACCCAGCAGGCAAAAATAGGCCTTGTTCTAAAGCTCTTTGGGAACCGCTTGCGTAGCCCCACAGACCTGGGGGCTGCGGGCTTTTCTGCTGCCTTCAGCCTCAAAACCGCCCTTTCCACTTGGCGCCGCGCCAGGCACAAAAATGGCCATACGGCTGGAGATGGGTCCCCCGCCCAAAGACCCTGAATGGAAAACTATGCCTTGTTCTAAAGCTCTTTGGGAACCGCTTGCGTAGCACCCACAGACCTGGGGGCTGCAGGCTTTCCTGCTGCCTTCAACGTCAATACTACGCTTTCCCACTAGGTGTCGCTCCAGGCCCAAAAATGGCCATACGGCTGGAGATGGGTCCCCCGCCCAAAGAGCCAGCAGGGAAAACTATGCCTTGTTCTACAGCTCTTGGGGAACCGCTTGCGTAGCCCCACAGACCTGGGGGCTGCGGGCTTTCCTGCTGCCTTCAGCCTCCACACCACCCTTTCCCACTTGGTACCACGCCAGGAACAAAAACAGCCATACGGCTGGAGATGGGTCCCCCGCCCAAAGAGCCAGCAGGGAAAACTAGGCCTTGTTCTAAAGCTCTTTGGGAACCGCTTGCGTAGCCCCACAGACCTGGGTGCTGCGGGCTTTCCTGCTGCCTTCAGCCTCGAAACCACCCTTTCCCACTTGGTGCAACGCCAGGCACAAAAATGGCTATACGGCTGGAGATGGGTCCCCCGCCCAAGGAGCCAGCAGGGAAAACTATGCCTTCTTCTAAAGCTCTTTGGGAACCACTTGTGTAGCCCCACAGACCTGGGGGCTGCGGGCTTTCCTGCTGCCTTCAGCCTCGACACCACCCTTTCCCACTTGGTGCCACGCCAGGCACAAAAACAGCCATACGGCTGGAGATGGGTCCCACGCCCAAGGGGCCAGCAGGGAAAACTATGTCTTGTTCTAAAGCTCTTTGGGATCCGATTGCGTAGCCCCACAGACCTGGGGGCTGTGGGCTTTCCTGCTGCCTTCTGCCTCCACACCACTCTTTCCCACTTGGCGTCGCGCCAGGGACAAAAATCGCTATACGGCTGGAGATGGGTCCCCCGCCCAAGGAGCCAACAGGGAAAACTAGGCCTTGTTCTAAAGCTCTTTGGGAACCGCTTGCGTAGCCCCAAAGACCTGGGGTCTACAGGTATTTCTGCTGCCTTCAGCCTAGACACCACCCTTTCCACTTGGCGCCGCGCCAGGCACAAAAATGGCTATATGGCTGGAGATGGTTCCCCCACCCAAGGAGCCAGCAGGGAAAACTATGCCTTGTTCTAAAGCTCTTTGGGAACCGCTTGCGTAACCCCACAGACCTGGGTGTTGCGGGCTTTCCTGCTGCCTTCAGCCTCGACAGCACCCTTTCCCACTTGGTGCCACGCCAGGCACAAAAACAGCCATACGGCTGGAGATGGGTCCCCCGCCCTAAGAGCCAGCAGGGAAAACTATGCCTTCTTCTAAAGCTCTTTGGGAACTGCTTGCGTAGCCCCACAGACCTGGGGGCTGCAGGCTTTTCTGCTGCCTTCAGCCTCGAAACCACCCTTTCCCACTTGGTGCCACGCCAGGCACAAAAACAGCCATACGGCTAGAGATGGGTCCCCCGCCCAAAGAGCCAGCAGGGAAAACTATGCCTTGTTCTAAAGCTCTTTGGGAACCGCTTGCGTAGCACCCACAAACCTGGGGGCTGCAGGCTTTCCTGCTGCCTTCAACCTCAATATTACACTTTCCCACTAGGTGTCGCTCCAGGCACAAAAACAGCCATACGGCTGGAGATGGGTCCCCCGCCCAAGGAGCCAGCAGGGAAAACTATGCCTTGTTCTAAAGCTATTTGGGAACCTCTTGCGTAGCCCCACAAACCTGGGGGCTGCGGGCCTTCCTGCTGCCTTCAGCCTCGACACCACCCTTTCCCTCTTGGCCCCGCACCAGGCACAAAAATGGCCATACAGCTGGAGGTGGGTCGCCCGCCCAAGGAGCCAGCAGGGAAAACTAGGCCTTGATATAAAACTCTTTGGGAACCGCTTGCGTAGCCCCAAAGACCTGGGGGCTGCAGGTTTTTTGCTGCCTTCAGCCTCGACACCACCCTTTCCCACTTAGAGCCGCGCCAGGCACAAAAATGGCCATACGGCTGGAGATGGGTCCCCAGCCCAAAGAGCCAGCAGGGAAAAGTATGCCTTGTTCTAAAGCTCTTTGGGAACCGCTTGCATAGCTTCACAGACCTGGGGGCTGCGGGCTTTCCTGCTGCCTTCAGCCTCGATATCACCCTTTCCACTTGGCGCCACGCCAGGCACTAAAATGGCCATACAGATGGAGATGGGTCCCCCGCCCAAAGACCCAGAAGGGAAAACTATGCCTTGTTCTAAAGCTCTTTGGGAACCGCTTGCGTAGCACCCACAGACCTGGGGGCTGCAGGCTTTCCTGCTGCCTTCAGCCTCAATACTACGCTTTCCCACTAGGTGTCGCTCCAGGCCCAAAAATGGCCATACGGCTGGAGATGGGTCCCCCGCCCAAGGAGCCAGCAGGGAAAATTATGCCTTGTTCTAAAGCTCTTAGGGAACCGCTTGCGTAGCCCCACAGACCTGGGGGCTGCGGGCTTTCCTGCTGCCTTTAGCCTCGACATCACCCTTTCCCACTTGGCGCCGCGCCAAGAGCAATAATGGCCATACGGCTGGAGATGGGTCCCCCGCACAAGGAGCCAGCAGGGAAAACTAAGCCTTGTTCTAAAGCTCTTAGGGAACCTCTTGCGTAGCCCCACAGACCTGGGAGCTGCGGGCCTTCCTGCTGCCTTCAGCCTCGACACCACCCTTTCCCACTTGGTGCCGCGCCAGTCACAAAAATTGCTATACGTCTGGAGAATGGTCCCCCGCCCAAGGAGCCAGCAGGGAAAACTAGGCCTTGATCTAAAACTCTTTGGGAACCGCTTGCGTAGCCCCAAAGACCTGGGGGCTGCAGGTTTTTCTGCTGCCTTCAGCCCCGACACCACCCTTTCCCACTTAGAGCCGCGCCAGGCACAAAAATGGCCATACAGCTGGAGATGGTTCCCCCGCCCAAAGACCCAGCAGGCAAAAATAGGCCTTGTTCTAAAGCTCTTTGGGAACCGCTTGCGTAGCCCCACAGACCTGGGGGCTGCGGGCTTTTCTGCTGCCTTCAGCCTCAAAACCGCCCTTTCCACTTGGCGCCGCGCCAGGCACAAAAATGGCCATACGGCTGGAGATGGGTCCCCCGCCCAAAGACCCTGAATGGAAAACTATGCCTTGTTCTAAAGCTCTTTGGGAACCGCTTGCGTAGCACCCACAGACCTGGGGGCTGCAGGCTTTCCTGCTGCCTTCAACGTCAATACTACGCTTTCCCACTAGGTGTCGCTCCAGGCCCAAAAATGGCCATACGGCTGGAGATGGGTCCCCCATCCAAGGAGCCAGCAGGGAAAACTATGCCTTGTTCTAAAGCTCTTTGGGAACCGCTTGCGTAACCCCACAGACCTGGGGGCTGCGGGCTTTCCTGCTGCCTTCAGCCTTGACACCACCCTTTCCCACTTGGTACCACGCCAGGCACAAAAACAGCCATACGGCTGGAGATGGGTCCCCCGCCCAAAGAGCCAGCAGGGAAAACTATGCCTTGTTCTAAAGCTCTTTGGGAACCGCTTGCGTAGCCCCACAGACCTGGGGGCTGCGGGCTTTCCTGCTGCCTTCTGCCTTGACATGACCCTTTGCCACTTTGCACTGCGCTAGCTACAAAAATGGCCATATGGCTGGAGATGGGTCCCACGCCCAAAGAACCAGCAGGGAAAACTATGCCTTGTTCTAAAGCTCTTTGGGAACCGCTTGCGTAGCCCCACAGACCTGGGCGCTGCGGGCTTTCCTGCTGCCTTCAGCCTCGACACAACCCTTTCCCACTTGGTGCCGCGCCAGGCACAAAAATGGCCATATGGCTGGAGATGGTTCCCCCGCCCAAGGAGCCAGCAGGGAAAATTATGCCTTGTTCTAAAGCTCTTTGGGAACCGCTTGCGTAGCACCCACAGACCTGGGGGCTGCAGGCTTTCCTGCTGCCTTCAACGTCAATACTACGCTTTCCCACTAGGTGTCGCTCAAGGCCCAAAAATGGCCATACGGCTGGAGATGGGTCCCCCGCCCAAGGAACCTTCAGGGATAACTATGCCTTGTTCTAAAGCTCTTTGGGAACCGCTTGCGTAGCCCCACAGACCTGGGGGCTGCGGGCTTTCCTGCTGCCTTCAGCCTCCACACCACCCTTTCCCACTTGGCGTAGCGCCAGGCACAAAAATGGCTATACAGCTGGAGATGGGTCCCCCGCCCAAAGACCCAGCAGGGAAAACTAGGCCTTGTTCTAAAGCTCTTTGGGAATCGCTTGCGTAGCCCCAAAGACCTGGGGGCTGCAGGCTTTTCTGCTGCGTTCAGCCTCAAAACCGTCCTTTCCACTTGGCGCCGCGCCAGGCACAAAAACAGCCATACGGCTGGGGATGGGTCCCCCGCCCAAAGACCCAGCAGGGAAAACTATGTCTTGTTCTAAAGCTCTTTGGGAACCGCTTGCGTAGCCCCACAGACCTGGGGGCTGCGGGCTTTTCTGCTGCCTTCAGCCTCGACAACACCCTTTCCCACTTGGTGTCGCGCCAGGCACAAAAATGGCTATACGGCTGGAGATGGGTCCCCCGCCCAAGGAGCCAACAGGGAAAACTAGGCCCTGTTCTAAAGCTCTTAGGGAACCGCTTGCGTAGCCCCACAGACCTGGGCGCTGCGGGCTTTCCTGCTGCCTTCAGCCTCGACACAACCCTTTCCCACTTGGTGCCGCGCCAGGCACAAAAATGGCCATATGGCTGGAGATGGTTCCCCCGCCCAAGGAGCCAGCAGGGAAAACTAGGCCTTGTTCTAAAGCTATTTGGGAATCGCTTCCGTAGCCCCAAAGACCTGGGGGCTGCAGGCTTTTCTGCTGCCTGCAGCCTCAAAACCGCCCTTTCCACTTGGCGCCGCGCCAGGCACAAAAATGGCCATACGGCTGGAGATGGGTCCCCCGCCCAAAGACCCAGCAGGGAAAACTATGCCTTGTTCTAAAGCTCTTTGGGAACCGCTTGCGTAGCACCCACAGACCTGGGGGCTGCAGGCTTTCCTGCTGCCTTCAGCCTCAATACTACGCTTTCCCACTAGGTGTCGCTCCAGGCCCAAAAATGGCCATACGGCTGGAGATGGGTCCACCGCCCAAGGAACCTTCAGGGATAACTATGCCTTGTTCTAAAGCTCTTTGGGAACCGCTTGTGTAGCCCCACAGACCTGGGGGCTGCGGGCTTTCCTGCTGCCTTCAGCCTCCACACCACCCTTTCCCACTTGGCATAGCGCCAGGCACAAAAATGGCTATACAGCTGGAGATGGGCCCCCCGCCCAAGGAGCCAGCAGGGAAAACTATGCCTTGTTCTAAAGCTCTTTGGGAACTGCTTGCGTAGCCCCAGAGACCTGGGGGCTGCAGGTTTTTTGCTGCCTTCAGCCTCGAAACCACCCTTTCCCACTTGGTGCCACGCCAGGCACAAAAACAGCCATACGGCTGGAGATGGGTCCCCCGCCCAAGGAGCCAGCAGGGAAAACTAGGCCTTGTTCTAAAGATCTTTGGGAACCGCTTGCGTAGCCCCACAGACCTGGGGGCTGCGGGCTTTCCTGCTGCCTTCAGCCTCCACACCACCCTTTCCCACATGGTGTCGCGCCAGGCACAAAAATGGCCATGTGGCTGGAGATGGGTCGCCCGCACAAGGAGCCAGCAGGGAAAACTAGGCCTTGTTCTAAAGCTATTTGGGAATCGCTTGCGTAGCCCCAAAGACCTGGGGGCTGCAGGCTTTTCTGCTGCGTTCAGCCTCAAAACCGCCCTTTCCACTTGGCGCCGCGCCAGGCAAAAAAAATGGCTATACGGCTGGAGATGGGTCGCCCGCCCAAGGAGCCAGCAGGGAAAACTAGGCCTTGTTCTAAAGCTCTTAGGGAACCGCTTGCGTAGCCCCACAGACCTGGGGGCTGCAGGCTTTTCTGCTGCCTTCAGCCTCGAAACCACCCTTTCCCACTTGGTGCCACGCCAGGCACAAAAACAGCCATACGGCTGGAGATGGGTCCCCCGCCCAAAGAGCCAGCAGGGAAAACTATGCCTTGTTCTAAAGCTCTTTGGGAACCGCTTGCGTAGCACCCACAAACCTGGGGGCTGCAGGCTTTCCTGCTGCCTTCAACCTCAATATTACACTTTCCCACTATGTGTCGCTCCAGGCACAAAAACAGCCATACGGCTGGAGATGGGTCCCCCGCCCAAGGAGCCAGCAGGGAAAACTATGCCTTGTTCTAAAGCTATTTGGGAACCTCTTGCGTAGCCCCACAGACCTGGGGGCTGCGGGCCTTCCTGCTGCCTTCAGCCTCGACACCACCCTTTCCCTCTTGGCCCCGCACCAGGCACAAAAATGGCCATACAGCTGGAGGTGGGTCGCCCGCCCAAGGAGCCAGCAGGGAAAACTAGGCCTTGATCTAAAACTCTTTGGGAACCGCTTGCGTAGCCCCAAAGACCTGGGGGCTGCAGGTTTTTCTGCTGCCTTCAGCCCCGACACCACCCTTTCCCACTTAGAGCCGCGCCAGGCACAAAAATGGCCATACAGCTGGAGATGGTTCCCCCTCCCAAAGACCCAGCAGGCAAAAATAGGCCTTGTTCTAAAGCTCTTTGGGAACCGCTTGCGTAGCCCCACAGACCTGGGGGCTGCGGGCTTTTCTGCTGCCTTCAGCCTCAAAACCGCCCTTTCCACTTGGCGCCGCGACAGGCACAAAAATAGCCATACGGCTGGAGATGGGTCCCCCGCCCAAAGACCCTGAATGGAAAACTATGCCTTGTTCTAAAGCTCTTTGGGAACTGCTTGCGTAGCACCCACAGACCTGGGGGCTGCAGGCTTTCCTGCTGCCTTCAACGTCAATACTACGCTTTCCCACTAGGTGTCGCTCCAGCCCCAAAAATGGCCATACGGCTGGAGATGGGTCCCCCGCCCAAAGAGCCAGCAGGGAAAACTAGGCCTTGTTCTAAAGCTCTTTGGGAACCGCTTGCGTAGCCCCACAGACCTGGGTGCTGCGGGCTTTCCTGCTGCCTTCAGCCTCGAAACCACCCTTTCCCACTTGGTGCAACGCCAGGCACAAAAATGGCTATACGGCTGGAGATGGGTCCCCCGCCCAAGGAGCCAGCAGGGAAAACTATGCCTTCTTCTAAAGCTCTTTGGGAACCACTTGTGTAGCCCCACAGACCTGGGGGCTGCGGGCTTTCCTGCTGCCTTCAGCCTCGACACCACCCTTTCCCACTTGGTGCCACGCCAGGCACAAAAACAGCCATACGGCTGGAGATGGGTCCCACGCCCAAGGGGCCAGCAGGGAAAACTATGTCTTGTTCTAAAGCTCTTTGGGATCCGATTGCGTAGCCCCACAGACCTGGGGGCTGTGGGCTTTCCTGCTGCCTTCTGCCTCCACACCACTCTTTCCCACTTGGCGTCGCGCCAGGGACAAAAATCGCTATACGGCTGGAGATGGGTCCCCCGCCCAAGGAGCCAACAGGGAAAACTAGGCCTTGTTCTAAAGCTCTTTGGGAACCGCTTGCGTAGCCCCAAAGACCTGGGGTCTACAGGTATTTCTGCTGCCTTCAGCCTAGACACCACCCTTTCCACTTGGCGCCGCGCCAGGCACAAAAATGGCTATATGGCTGGAGATGGTTCCCCCACCCAAGGAGCCAGCAGGGAAAACTATGCCTTGTTCTAAAGCTCTTTGGGAACCGCTTGCGTAACCCCACAGACCTGGGTGTTGCGGGCTTTCCTGCTGCCTTCAGCCTCGACAGCACCCTTTCCCACTTGGTGCCACGCCAGGCACAAAAACAGCCATACGGCTGGAGATGGGTCCCCCGCCCTAAGAGCCAGCAGGGAAAACTATGCCTTCTTCTAAAGCTCTTTGGGAACTGCTTGCGTAGCCCCACAGACCTGGGGGCTGCAGGCTTTTCTGCTGCCTTCAGCCTCGAAACCACCCTTTCCCACTTGGTGCCACGCCAGGCACAAAAACAGCCATACGGCTAGAGATGGGTCCCCCGCCCAAAGAGCCAGCAGGGAAAACTATGCCTTGTTCTAAAGCTCTTTGGGAACCGCTTGCGTAGCACCCACAAACCTGGGGGCTGCAGGCTTTCCTGCTGCCTTCAACCTCAATATTACACTTTCCCACTAGGTGTCGCTCCAGGCACAAAAACAGCCATACGGCTGGAGATGGGTCCCCCGCCCAAGGAGCCAGCAGGGAAAACTATGCCTTGTTCTAAAGCTATTTGGGAACCTCTTGCGTAGCCCCACAAACCTGGGGGCTGCGGGCCTTCCTGCTGCCTTCAGCCTCGACACCACCCTTTCCCTCTTGGCCCCGCACCAGGCACAAAAATGGCCATACAGCTGGAGGTGGGTCGCCCGCCCAAGGAGCCAGCAGGGAAAACTAGGCCTTGATATAAAACTCTTTGGGAACCGCTTGCGTAGCCCCAAAGACCTGGGGGCTGCAGGTTTTTTGCTGCCTTCAGCCTCGACACCACCCTTTCCCACTTAGAGCCGCGCCAGGCACAAAAATGGCCATACGGCTGGAGATGGGTCCCCAGCCCAAAGAGCCAGCAGGGAAAAGTATGCCTTGTTCTAAAGCTCTTTGGGAACCGCTTGCATAGCTTCACAGACCTGGGGGCTGCGGGCTTTCCTGCTGCCTTCAGCCTCGATATCACCCTTTCCACTTGGCGCCACGCCAGGCACTAAAATGGCCATACAGATGGAGATGGGTCCCCCGCCCAAAGACCCAGAAGGGAAAACTATGCCTTGTTCTAAAGCTCTTTGGGAACCGCTTGCGTAGCACCCACAGACCTGGGGGCTGCAGGCTTTCCTGCTGCCTTCAGCCTCAATACTACGCTTTCCCACTAGGTGTCGCTCCAGGCCCAAAAATGGCCATACGGCTGGAGATGGGTCCCCCGCCCAAGGAGCCAGCAGGGAAAATTATGCCTTGTTCTAAAGCTCTTAGGGAACCGCTTGCGTAGCCCCACAGACCTGGGGGCTGCGGGCTTTCCTGCTGCCTTTAGCCTCGACATCACCCTTTCCCACTTGGCGCCGCGCCAAGAGCAATAATGGCCATACGGCTGGAGATGGGTCCCCCGCACAAGGAGCCAGCAGGGAAAACTAAGCCTTGTTCTAAAGCTCTTAGGGAACCTCTTGCGTAGCCCCACAGACCTGGGAGCTGCGGGCCTTCCTGCTGCCTTCAGCCTCGACACCACCCTTTCCCACTTGGTGCCGCGCCAGTCACAAAAATTGCTATACGTCTGGAGAATGGTCCCCCGCCCAAGGAGCCAGCAGGGAAAACTAGGCCTTGATCTAAAACTCTTTGGGAACCGCTTGCGTAGCCCCAAAGACCTGGGGGCTGCAGGTTTTTCTGCTGCCTTCAGCCCCGACACCACCCTTTCCCACTTAGAGCCGCGCCAGGCACAAAAATGGCCATACAGCTGGAGATGGTTCCCCCGCCCAAAGACCCAGCAGGCAAAAATAGGCCTTGTTCTAAAGCTCTTTGGGAACCGCTTGCGTAGCCCCACAGACCTGGGGGCTGCGGGCTTTTCTGCTGCCTTCAGCCTCAAAACCGCCCTTTCCACTTGGCGCCGCGCCAGGCACAAAAATGGCCATACGGCTGGAGATGGGTCCCCCGCCCAAAGACCCTGAATGGAAAACTATGCCTTGTTCTAAAGCTCTTTGGGAACCGCTTGCGTAGCACCCACAGACCTGGGGGCTGCAGGCTTTCCTGCTGCCTTCAACGTCAATACTACGCTTTCCCACTAGGTGTCGCTCCAGGCCCAAAAATGGCCATACGGCTGGAGATGGGTCCCCCATCCAAGGAGCCAGCAGGGAAAACTATGCCTTGTTCTAAAGCTCTTTGGGAACCGCTTGCGTAACCCCACAGACCTGGGGGCTGCGGGCTTTCCTGCTGCCTTCAGCCTTGACACCACCCTTTCCCACTTGGTACCACGCCAGGCACAAAAACAGCCATACGGCTGGAGATGGGTCCCCCGCCCAAAGAGCCAGCAGGGAAAACTATGCCTTGTTCTAAAGCTCTTTGGGAACCGCTTGCGTAGCCCCACAGACCTGGGGGCTGCGGGCTTTCCTGCTGCCTTCTGCCTTGACATGACCCTTTGCCACTTTGCACTGCGCTAGCTACAAAAATGGCCATATGGCTGGAGATGGGTCCCACGCCCAAAGAACCAGCAGGGAAAACTATGCCTTGTTCTAAAGCTCTTTGGGAACCGCTTGCGTAGCCCCACAGACCTGGGCGCTGCGGGCTTTCCTGCTGCCTTCAGCCTCGACACAACCCTTTCCCACTTGGTGCCGCGCCAGGCACAAAAATGGCCATATGGCTGGAGATGGTTCCCCCGCCCAAGGAGCCAGCAGGGAAAATTATGCCTTGTTCTAAAGCTCTTTGGGAACCGCTTGCGTAGCACCCACAGACCTGGGGGCTGCAGGCTTTCCTGCTGCCTTCAACGTCAATACTACGCTTTCCCACTAGGTGTCGCTCAAGGCCCAAAAATGGCCATACGGCTGGAGATGGGTCCCCCGCCCAAGGAACCTTCAGGGATAACTATGCCTTGTTCTAAAGCTCTTTGGGAACCGCTTGCGTAGCCCCACAGACCTGGGGGCTGCGGGCTTTCCTGCTGCCTTCAGCCTCCACACCACCCTTTCCCACTTGGCGTAGCGCCAGGCACAAAAATGGCTATACAGCTGGAGATGGGTCCCCCGCCCAAAGACCCAGCAGGGAAAACTAGGCCTTGTTCTAAAGCTCTTTGGGAATCGCTTGCGTAGCCCCAAAGACCTGGGGGCTGCAGGCTTTTCTGCTGCGTTCAGCCTCAAAACCGTCCTTTCCACTTGGCGCCGCGCCAGGCACAAAAACAGCCATACGGCTGGGGATGGGTCCCCCGCCCAAAGACCCAGCAGGGAAAACTATGTCTTGTTCTAAAGCTCTTTGGGAACCGCTTGCGTAGCCCCACAGACCTGGGGGCTGCGGGCTTTTCTGCTGCCTTCAGCCTCGACAACACCCTTTCCCACTTGGTGTCGCGCCAGGCACAAAAATGGCTATACGGCTGGAGATGGGTCCCCCGCCCAAGGAGCCAACAGGGAAAACTAGGCCCTGTTCTAAAGCTCTTAGGGAACCGCTTGCGTAGCCCCACAGACCTGGGCGCTGCGGGCTTTCCTGCTGCCTTCAGCCTCGACACAACCCTTTCCCACTTGGTGCCGCGCCAGGCACAAAAATGGCCATATGGCTGGAGATGGTTCCCCCGCCCAAGGAGCCAGCAGGGAAAACTAGGCCTTGTTCTAAAGCTATTTGGGAATCGCTTCCGTAGCCCCAAAGACCTGGGGGCTGCAGGCTTTTCTGCTGCCTGCAGCCTCAAAACCGCCCTTTCCACTTGGCGCCGCGCCAGGCACAAAAATGGCCATACGGCTGGAGATGGGTCCCCCGCCCAAAGACCCAGCAGGGAAAACTATGCCTTGTTCTAAAGCTCTTTGGGAACCGCTTGCGTAGCACCCACAGACCTGGGGGCTGCAGGCTTTCCTGCTGCCTTCAGCCTCAATACTACGCTTTCCCACTAGGTGTCGCTCCAGGCCCAAAAATGGCCATACGGCTGGAGATGGGTCCACCGCCCAAGGAACCTTCAGGGATAACTATGCCTTGTTCTAAAGCTCTTTGGGAACCGCTTGTGTAGCCCCACAGACCTGGGGGCTGCGGGCTTTCCTGCTGCCTTCAGCCTCCACACCACCCTTTCCCACTTGGCATAGCGCCAGGCACAAAAATGGCTATACAGCTGGAGATGGGCCCCCCGCCCAAGGAGCCAGCAGGGAAAACTATGCCTTGTTCTAAAGCTCTTTGGGAACTGCTTGCGTAGCCCCAGAGACCTGGGGGCTGCAGGTTTTTTGCTGCCTTCAGCCTCGAAACCACCCTTTCCCACTTGGTGCCACGCCAGGCACAAAAACAGCCATACGGCTGGAGATGGGTCCCCCGCCCAAGGAGCCAGCAGGGAAAACTAGGCCTTGTTCTAAAGATCTTTGGGAACCGCTTGCGTAGCCCCACAGACCTGGGGGCTGCGGGCTTTCCTGCTGCCTTCAGCCTCCACACCACCCTTTCCCACATGGTGTCGCGCCAGGCACAAAAATGGCCATGTGGCTGGAGATGGGTCGCCCGCACAAGGAGCCAGCAGGGAAAACTAGGCCTTGTTCTAAAGCTATTTGGGAATCGCTTGCGTAGCCCCAAAGACCTGGGGGCTGCAGGCTTTTCTGCTGCGTTCAGCCTCAAAACCGCCCTTTCCACTTGGCGCCGCGCCAGGCAAAAAAAATGGCTATACGGCTGGAGATGGGTCGCCCGCCCAAGGAGCCAGCAGGGAAAACTAGGCCTTGTTCTAAAGCTCTTAGGGAACCGCTTGCGTAGCCCCACAGACCTGGGGGCTGCAGGCTTTTCTGCTGCCTTCAGCCTCGAAACCACCCTTTCCCACTTGGTGCCACGCCAGGCACAAAAACAGCCATACGGCTGGAGATGGGTCCCCCGCCCAAAGAGCCAGCAGGGAAAACTATGCCTTGTTCTAAAGCTCTTTGGGAACCGCTTGCGTAGCACCCACAAACCTGGGGGCTGCAGGCTTTCCTGCTGCCTTCAACCTCAATATTACACTTTCCCACTATGTGTCGCTCCAGGCACAAAAACAGCCATACGGCTGGAGATGGGTCCCCCGCCCAAGGAGCCAGCAGGGAAAACTATGCCTTGTTCTAAAGCTATTTGGGAACCTCTTGCGTAGCCCCACAGACCTGGGGGCTGCGGGCCTTCCTGCTGCCTTCAGCCTCGACACCACCCTTTCCCTCTTGGCCCCGCACCAGGCACAAAAATGGCCATACAGCTGGAGGTGGGTCGCCCGCCCAAGGAGCCAGCAGGGAAAACTAGGCCTTGATCTAAAACTCTTTGGGAACCGCTTGCGTAGCCCCAAAGACCTGGGGGCTGCAGGTTTTTCTGCTGCCTTCAGCCCCGACACCACCCTTTCCCACTTAGAGCCGCGCCAGGCACAAAAATGGCCATACAGCTGGAGATGGTTCCCCCTCCCAAAGACCCAGCAGGCAAAAATAGGCCTTGTTCTAAAGCTCTTTGGGAACCGCTTGCGTAGCCCCACAGACCTGGGGGCTGCGGGCTTTTCTGCTGCCTTCAGCCTCAAAACCGCCCTTTCCACTTGGCGCCGCGCCAGGCACAAAAATAGCCATACGGCTGGAGATGGGTCCCCCGCCCAAAGACCCTGAATGGAAAACTATGCCTTGTTCTAAAGCTCTTTGGGAACTGCTTGCGTAGCACCCACAGACCTGGGGGCTGCAGGCTTTCCTGCTGCCTTCAACGTCAATACTACGCTTTCCCACTAGGTGTCGCTCCAGCCCCAAAAATGGCCATACGGCTGGAGATGGGTCCCCCGCCCAAGGAACCAGCAGGGAAAACTGTGCCTTGTTCTACAGCTCTTGGGGAACCGCTTGCGTAGCCCCACAGACCTGGGGGCTGCGGGCTTTCCTGCTGCCTTCAGCCTCCACACCACCCTTTCCCACTTGGTACCACGCCAGGCACAAAAACAGCCATACGGCTGGAGATGGGTCCCCCGCCCAAAGAGCCAGCAGGGAAAACTATGCCTTGTTCTAAAGCTCTTTGGGAACCGCTTGCGTAGCCCCACAGACCTGGGTGCTGCGGGCTTTCCTGCTGCCTTCAGCCTCGAAACCACCCTTTCCCACTTGGTGCAACGCCAGGCACAAAAATGGCTATACGGCTGGAGATGGGTCCCCCGCCCAAGGAGCCAGCAGGGAAAACTATGCCTTCTTCTAAAGCTCTTTGGGAACCACTTGCGTAGCCCCACAGACCTGGGGGCTGCGGGCTTTCCTGCTGCCTTCAGCCTCGACACCACCCTTTCCCACTTGGTGCCACGCCAGGCACAAAAACAGCCATACGGCTGGAGATGGGTCCCCCGCCCAAGGGGCCAGCAGGGAAAACTATGTCTTGTTCTAAAGCTCTTTGGGATCCGCTTGCGTAGCCCCACAGACCTGGGGGCTGCGGGCTTTCCTGCTGCCTTCTGCCTCCACACCACTCTTTCCCACTTGGCGTCGCGCCAGGGACAAAAATGGCTATACGGCTGGAGATGGGTCCCCCGCCCAAGGAGCCAACAGGGAAAACTAGGCCTTGTTCTAAAGCTCTTTGGGAACCGCTTGCGTAGCCCCAAAGACCTGGGGTCTACAGGTATTTCTGCTGCCTTCAGCCTAGACACCACCCTTTCCACTTGGCGCCGCGCCAGGCACAAAAATGGCTATATGGCTGGAGATGGTTCCCCCACCCAAGGAGCCAGCAGGGAAAACTATGCCTTGTTCTAAAGCTCTTTGGGAACCGCTTGCGTAACCCCACAGACCTGGGTGCTGCGGGCTTTCCTGCTGCCTTCAGCCTCGACACCACCCTTTCCCACTTGGTGCCACGCCAGGCACAAAAACAGCCATACGGCTGGAGATGGGTCCCCCGCCCTAAGAGCCAGCAGGGAAAACTATGCCTTCTTCTAAAGCTCTTTGGGAACTGCTTGCGTAGCCCCACAGACCTGGGGGCTGCGGGCTTTCCTGCTGCCTTCAGCCTCGAAACCACCCTTTCCCACTTGGTGCCACGCCAGGCACAAAAACAGCCATACGGCTGGAGATGGGTCCCCCGCCCAAAGAGCCAGCAGGGAAAACTAGGCCTTGTTCTAAAGATCTTTGGGAACCGCTTGCGTAGCCCCACAGACCTGGGGGCTGCAGGCTTTTCTGCTGCGTTTAGCCTCAAAACTGCCCTTTCCACTTGGCGCCGCGCCAGGCACAAAAATGGCTATACGGCTGGAGATGGGTCTCCCGCCCAAGGAGCCAGCAGGGAAAACTAGGCCTTGTTCTAAAGCTCTTAGGGAACCGCTTGCGTAGCCCCACAGACCTGGGGGCTGCAGGCTTTTCTGCTGCCTTCAGCCTCGAAACCACCCTTTCCCACTTGGTGCCACGCCAGGCACAAAAACAGCCATACGGCTGGAGATGGGTCCCCCGCCCAAAAGAGCCAGCAGGGAAAACTATGCCTTGTTCTAAAGCTCTTTGGGAACCGCTTGCGTAGCACCCACAAACCTGGGGGCTGCAGGCTTTCCTGCTGCCTTCAACCTCAATATTACACTTTCCCACTAGGTGTCGCTCCAGGCACAAAAACAGCCATACGGCTGGAGATGGGTCCCCCGCCCAAGGAGCCAGCAGGGAAAACTATGCCTTGTTCTAAAGCTATTTGGGAACCTCTTGCGTAGCCCCACAGACCTGGGGGCTGCGGGCCTTCCTGCTGCCTTCAGCCTCGACACCACCCTTTCCCTCTTGGCCCCGCACCAGGCACAAAAATGGCCATACAGCTGGAGGTGGGTCGCCCGCCCAAGGAGCCAGCAGGGAAAACTAGGCCTTGATCTAAAACTTTTTGGGAACCGCTTGCGTAGCCCCAAAGACCTGGGGGCTGCAGGTTTTTTGCTGCCTTCAGCCTCGACACCACCCTTTCCCACTTGGTGCCACACCAGGCACAAAAACAGCCATACGGCTGGAGATGGGTCCCCAGCCCAAAGAGCCAGCAGGGAAAAGTATGCCTTGTTCTAAAGCTCTTTGGGAACCGCTTGCGTAGCTTCACAGACCTGGGGGCTGCGGGCTTTCCTGCTGCCTTCAGCCTCGACATCACCCTTTCCACTTGGCGCCACGCCAGGCACTAAAATGGCCATACAGATGGAGATGGATCCCCCGCCCAAAGACCCAGAAGGGAAAATTATGCCTTGTTCTAAAGCTCTTTGGGAACCGCTTGCGTAGCACCCACAGACCTGGGGGCTGCAGGCTTTCCTGCTGCCTTCAGCCTCAATACTACGCTTTCCCACTAGGTGTTGCTCCAGGCCCAAAAATGGCCATACGGCTGGAGATGGGTCCCCCGCCCAAGGAGCCAGCAGGGAAAATTATGCCTTGTTCTAAAGCTCTTAGGGAACCGCTTGCGTAGCCCCACAGACCTGGGGGCTGCGGGCTTTCCTGCTGCCTTTAGCCTCGACATCACCCTTTCCCACTTGGCGCCGCGCCAAGAGCAATAATGGCCATACGGCTGGAGATGGGTCCCCCGCACAAGGAGCCAGCAGGGAAAACTAAGCCTTGTTCTAAAGCTCTTAGGGAACCTCTTGCGTAGCCCCACAGACCTGGGAGCTGCGGGCCTTCCTGCTGCCTTCAGCCTCGACACCACCCTTTCCCACTTGGTGCCGCACCAGGCACAAAAATTGCTATACGTCTGGAGAATGGTCCCCCGCCCAAGGAGCCAGCAGGGAAAACTAGGCCTTGATCTAAAACTCTTTGGGAACCGCTTGCGTAGCCCCAAAGACCTGGGGGCTGCAGGTTTTTCTGCTGCCTTCAGCCCCGACACCACCCTTTCCCACTTAGAGCCGCGCCAGGCACAAAAATGGCCATACAGCTGGAGATGGTTCCCCCTCCCAAAGACCCAGCAGGCAAAAATAGGCCTTCTTCTAAAGCTCTTTGGGAACCGCTTGCGTAGCCCCACAGAATTGGGGGCTGCGGGCTTTTCTGCTGCCTTCAGCCTCAAAACCGCCCTTTCCACTTGGCGCCGCGCCAGGCACAAAAATGGCCATACGGCTGGAGATGGGTCCCCCATCCAAGGAGCCAGCAGGGAAAACTATGCCTTGTTCTAAAGCTCTTTGGGAACCGCTTGCGTAACCCCACAGACCTGGGGGCTGCGGGCTTTCCTGCTGCCTTCAGCCTCGACACCACCCTTTCCCACTTGGTACCACGCCAGGCACAAAAACAGCCATACGGCTGGAGATGGGTCCCCCGCCCAAAGAGCCAGCAGGGAAAACTATGCCTTGTTCTAAAGCTCTTTGGGAACCGCTTGCGTAGCCCCACAGACCTGGGGGCTGCGGGCTTTCCTGCTGCCTTTAGCCTCGAAACCACCCTTTCCCACTTGGTGCAACGCCAGGCACAAAAATGCCTATACGGCTGGAGATGGGTCCCCCGCCCAAGGAGCCAGCAGGGAAAACTATGCCTTCTTCTAAAGCTCTTTGGGAACCACTTGCGTAGCCCCACAGACCTGGGGGCTGCGGGCTTTCCTGCTGCCTTCAGCCTCGACACCACCCTTTCCCACTTGGTGCCACGCCAGGCAAAAAAACAGCCATACGGCTGGAGATGGGTCCCACGCCCAAGGGGCCAGCAGGGAAAACTATGTCTTGTTCTAAAGCTCTTTGGGATCCGCTTGCGTAGCCCCACAGACCTGGGGGCTGCGGGCTTTCCTGCTGCCTTCTGCCTCCACACCACTCTTTCCCACTTGGCGTCGCGCCAGGCACAAAAATGGCTATACGGCTGGAGATGGGTCCCCCGCCCAAGGAGCCAACAGGGAAAACTAGGCCTTGTTCTAAAGCTCTTTGGGAACCGCTTGCGTAGCCCCAAAGACCTGGGGTCTACAGGTATTTCTGCTGCCTTCAGCCAAGACACCACCCTTTCCACTTGGCGCCGCGCCAGGCACAAAAATGGCTATATGGCTGGAGATGGTTCCCCCACCCAAGGAGCCAGCAGGGAAAACTATGCCTTGTTCTAAAGCTCTTTGGGAACCGCTTGCGTAACCCCACAGACCTGGGTGCTGCGGGCTTTCCTGCTGCCTTCAGCCTCGACACCACCCTTTCCCACTTGGTGCCACGCCAGGCACAAAAACAGCCATACGGCTGGAGATGGGTCCCCCGCCCTAAGAGCCAGCAGGGAAAACTATGCCTTCTTCTAAAGCTCTTTGGGAACCGCTTGCGTAGCCCCACAGACCTGGGGGCTGCAGGCTTTCCTGCTGCCTTCAGCCTCAAAACCACCCTTTCCCACTTGGTGCCACGCCAGGCACAAAAATGGCTATACGGCTGGAGATGGGTCCCCCGCCCAAGGAGCCAGCAGGGAAAAATATGCCTTGTTTTAAAGCTCTTTGGTAACCGCTTGCGTAGCCCCACAGACCTGGGGGCTGCGGGCTTTCCTGCTGCCTTCAGCCTCAAAACCACCCTTTCCCACTTGGTGCCACGCCAGGCACAAAAACAGCCATACGGCTGGAGATGGGTCCCCCGCCCAAAGAGCCAGCAGGGAAAACTATGCCTTGTTCTAAAGCTCTTTGGGAACCGCTTGCGTAGCCCCACAGACCTGGGGGCTGCGGGCTTTCCTGCTGCCTTTAGCCTCGAAACCACCCTTTCCCACTTGGTGCAACGCCAGGCACAAAAATGGCTATACGGCTGGAGATGGGTCCCACGCCCAAGGAGCCAGCAGGGAAAACTATGCCTTCTTCTAAAGCTCTTTGGGAACCACTTGCGTAGCCCCACAGACCTGGGGGCTGCGGGCTTTCCTGCTGCCTTCAGCCTCGACACCACCCTTTCCCACTTGGTGCCACGCCAGGCACAAAAACAGCCATACGGCTGGAGATGGGTCCCACGCCCAAGGGGCCAGCAGGGAAAACTATGTCTTGTTCTAAAGCTCTTTGGGATCCGCTTGCGTAGCCCCACAGACCTGGGGGCTGCGGGCTTTCCTGCTGCCTTCTGCCTCCACACCACTCTTTCCCACTTGGCGTCGCGCCAGGCACAAAAATGGCTATACGGCTGGAGATGGGTCCCCCGCCCAAGGAGCCAACAGGGAAAACTAGGCCTTGTTCTAAAGCTCTTTGGGAACCGCTTGCGTAGCCCCAAAGACCTGGGGTCTACAGGTATTTCTGCTGCCTTCAGCCAAGACACCACCCTTTCCACTTGGCGCCGCGCCAGGCACAAAAATGGCTATATGGCTGGAGATGGTTCCCCCACCCAAGGAGCCAGCAGGGAAAACTATGCCTTGTTCTAAAGCTCTTTGGGAACCGCTTGCGTAACCCCACAGACCTGGGTGCTGCGGGCTTTCCTGCTGCCTTCAGCCTCGACACCACCCTTTCCCACTTGGTGCCACGCCAGGCACAAAAACAGCCATACGGCTGGAGATGGGTCCCCCGCCCTAAGAGCCAGCAGGGAAAACTATGCCTTCTTCTAAAGCTCTTTGGGAACCGCTTGCGTAGCCCCACAGACCTGGGGGCTGCAGGCTTTCCTGCTGCCTTCAGCCTCAAAACCACCCTTTCCCACTTGGTGCCACGCCAGGCACAAAAATGGCTATACGGCTGGAGATGGGTCCCCCGCCCAAGGAGCCAGCAGGGAAAAATATGCCTTGTTTTAAAGCTCTTTGGTAACCGCTTGCGTAGCCCCACAGACCTGGGGGCTGCGGGCTTTCCTGCTGCCTTCAGCCTCGACACCACCCTTTCCCACTTGGCGCCGCGCCAGGAGCAAAAATGGCCATACGGCTGGAGATGGGTCCCCCACCCAAGGAGCCAGCAGGGAAAACTATGCCTTGTTCTAAAGCTCTTTGGGAACCGCTTGCGTAGCCCCACAGCCCTGGGGGCTGCGGGCTTTCCTGCTGCCTTCAGCCTCGACATCACCCTTTCCCACTTGGGGTCGCGCCAGGCACAAAAATGGCCATATGGCTGGAGATGGGTCGCCAGCACAAGGAGCCAGCAGGGAAAACTATGCCTTCTTCTAAAGCTCTTTAGGAACCGCTTGCGTAGCCCCACAGACCTGGGGGCTGCGGGCTTTCCTGCTGCCTTCAGCCTCCACACCACTCTTTCCCACTTGGCTTCGCGCCAGGCACAAAAATGGCTATACGGCTGGAGATGGGTCCCCCGCCCAAGGAGCCAACAGGGAAAACTAGGCCTTGTTTTAAAGCTCTTTGGGAACCGCTTGCGTAGCCCCAAAGACCTGGGGGCTACAGGTATTTCTGCTGCCTTCAGCCTCGACACCACCCTTTCCACTTGGCGCCGCGCCAGGCACAAAAATGGCCATATGGCTGGAGATGGTTCCCCCACCCAAGGAGCCAGCAGGGAAAACTATGCCTTGTTCTAAAGCTCTTTGGGAACCGCTTGCATAACCCCACAGACCTGGGGGCTGCGGGCTTTCCTGCTGCCTTCAGCCTCGACACCACCCTTTCCCACTTGGTGCCACGCCAGGCACAAAAACAGCCATACGGCTGGAGATGGGTCCCCCGCCCAAAGAGCCAGCAGGGAAAACTATGCCTTGTTCTAAAGCTCTTAGGGAACCGCTTGCGTAGCCCCACAGACCTGGGGGCTGCGGGCTTTCCTGCTGCCTTCAGCCTCGACACCACCCTTTCCCACTTGGTGCCACGCCAGGCACAAAAACAGCCATACGGCTGGAGATGGGTCTCCCGCCCAAGGAGCCAGCAGGGAAAACTAGGCCTTGTTCTAAAGCTCTTAGGGAACCGCTTGCGTAGCCCCACAGACCTGGGGGCTGCAGGCTTTTCTGCTGCCTTCAGCCTCGAAACCACCCTTTCCCACTTGGTGCCACGCCAGGCACAAAAACAGCCATACGGCTGGAGATGGGTCCCCCGCCCAAAAGAGCCAGCAGGGAAAACTATGCCTTGTTCTAAAGCTCTTTGGGAACCGCTTGCGTAGCACCCACAAACCTGGGGGCTGCAGGCTTTCCTGCTGCCTTCAACCTCAATATTACACTTTCCCACTAGGTGTCGCTCCAGGCACAAAACCAGCCATACGGCTGGAGATGGGTCCCCCGCCCAAAGAGCCAGCAGGGAAAACTATGCCTTGTTCTAAAGCTCTTTGGGAACCGCTTGCGTAGCCCCACAGACCTGGGTGCTGCGGGCTTTCCTGCTGCCTTCAGCCTCGAAACCACCCTTTCCCACTTGGTGCAACGCCAGGCACAAAAATGGCTATACGGCTGGAGATGGGTCCCCCGCCCAAAGAGCCAGCAGGGAAAAGTATGCCTTGTTCTAAAGCTCTTTGGGAACCACTTGCGTAGCCCCACAGACCTGGGGGCTGCGGGCTTTCCTGCTGCCTTCAGCCTCGACACCACCCTTTCCCACTTGGTGCCACGCCAGGCACAAAAACAGCCATACGGCTGGAGATGGGTCCCACGCCCAAGGGGCCAGCAGGGAAAACTATGTCTTGTTCTAAAGCTCTTTGGGATCCGCTTGCGTAGCCCCACAGACCTGGGGGCTGCGGGCTTTCCTGCTGCCTTCTGCCTCCACACCACTCTTTCCCACTTGGCGTCGCGCCAGGGACAAAAATGGCTATACGGCTGGAGATGGGTCCCCCGCCCAAGGAGCCAACAGGGAAAACTAGGCCTTGTTCTAAAGCTCTTTGGGAACCGCTTGCGTAGCCCCAAAGACCTGGGGTCTACAGGTATTTCTGCTGCCTTCAGCCTAGACACCACCCTTTCCACTTGGCGCCGCGCCAGGCACAAAAATGGCTATATGGCTGGAGATGGTTCCCCCACCCAAGGAGCCAGCAGGGAAAACTATGCCTTGTTCTAAAGCTCTTTGGGAACCGCTTGCGTAACCCCACAGACCTGGGTGCTGCGGGCTTTCCTGCTGCCTTCAGCCTCGACACCACCCTTTCCCACTTGGTGCCACGCCAGGCACAAAAACAGCCATACGGCTGGAGATGGGTCCCCCGCCCTAAGAGCCAGCAGGGAAAACTATGCCTTGTTCTAAAGCTCTTTGGGAACTGCTTGCGTAGCCCCACAGACCTGGGGGCTGCGGGCTTTCCTGCTGCCTTCAGCCTCGAAACCACCCTTTCCCACTTGGTGCCACGCCAGGCACAAAAACAGCCATACGGCTGGAGATGGGTCCCCCGCCCAAAGAGCCAGCAGGGAAAACTAGGCCTTGTTCTAAAGATCTTTGGGAACCGCTTGCGTAGCCCCACAGACCTGGGGGCTGCAGGCTTTTCTGCTGCGTTTAGCCTCAAAACCGCCCTTTCCACTTGGCGCCGCGCCAGGCACAAAAATGGCTATACGGCTGGAGATGGGTCTCCCGCCCAAGGAGCCAGCAGGGAAAACTATGCCTTGTTCTAAAGCTCTTAGGGAACCGCTTGCGTAGCCCCACAGACCTGGGGGCTGCGGGCTTTTCTTGCTGCCTTCAGCCTCGACATCACCCTTTCCCACTTGGCGTCGCGCCAGGCACAAAAATGGCCATATGGCTGGAGATGGGTCGCCAGCACAAGGAGCCAGCAGGGAAAACTATGCCTTCTTCTAAAGCTCTTTAGGAACCGCTTGCGTAGCCCCACAGACCTGGGGGCTGCGGGCTTTCCTGCTGCCTTCAGCCTCCACACCACTCTTTCCCACTTGGCTTCGCGCCAGGCACAAAAATGGCTATACGGCTGGAGATGGGTCCCCCGCCCAAGGAGCCAACAGGGAAAACTAGGCCTTGTTTTAAAGCTCTTTGGGAACCGCTTGCGTAGCCCCACAGACCTGGGGGCTACAGGTATTTCTGCTGCCTTCAGCCTCGACACCACCCTTTCCCACTTGGTGCCACGCCAGGCACAAAAACAGCCATACGGCTGGAGATGGGTCCCCCGCCCAAAGAGCCAGCAGGGAAAACTATGCCTTGTTCTAAAGCTCTTAGGGAACCGCTTGCGTAGCCCCACAGACCTGGGGGCTGCGGGCTTTCCTGCTGCCTTCAGCCTCGACACCACCCTTTCCCACTTGGTGCCACGCCAGGCACAAAAACAGCCATACGGCTGGAGATGGGTCTCCCGCCCAAGGAGCCAGCAGGGAAAACTAGGCCTTGTTCTAAAGCTCTTAGGGAACCGCTTGCGTAGCCCCACAGACCTGGGGGCTGCAGGCTTTTCTGCTGCGTTCAGCCTCGAAACCACCCTTTCCCACTTGGTGCCACGCCAGGCACAAAAACAGCCATACGGCTGGAGATGGGTCCCCCGCCCAAAGAGCCAGAAGGGAAAACTATGCCTTGTTCTAAAGCTCTTTGGGAACCGCTTGCGTAGCACCCACAAACCTGGGGGCTGCAGGCTTTCCTGCTGCCTTCAACCTCAATATTACACTTTCCCACTAGGTGTCGCTCCAGGCACAAAAACAGCCATACGGCTGGAGATGGGTCCCCCGCCCAAGGAGCCAGCAGGGAAAACTATGCCTTGTTCTAAAGCTATTTGGGAACCTCTTGCGTAGCCCCACAGACCTGGGGGCTGCGGGCCTTCCTGCTGCCTTCAGCCTCGACACCACCCTTTCCCTCTTGGCCCCGCACAAGGCACAAAAATGGCCATACAGCTGGAGGTGGGTCGCCCGCCCAAGGAGCCAGCAGGGAAAACTAGGCCTTGATCTAAAACTCTTTGGGAACCGCTTGCGTAGCCCCAAAGACCTGGGGGCTGCAGGTTTTTTGCTGCCTTCAGCCTCGACACCACCCTTTCCCACTTGGTGCCACACCAGGCACAAAAACAGCCATACGGCTGGAGATGGGTCCCCAGCCCAAAGAGCCAGCAGGGAAAAGTATGCCTTGTTCTAAAGCTCTTTGGGATCCGCTTGCGTAGCCCCACAGACCTGGGGGCTGCGGGCTTTCCTGCTGCCTTCTGCCTCCACACCACTCTTTCCCACTTGGCGTCGCGCCAGGCACAAAAATGGCTATACGGCTGGAGATGGGTCCCCCGCCCAAGGAGCCAACAGGGAAAACTAGGCCTTGTTCTAAAGCTCTTTGGGAACCGCTTGCGTAGCCCCAAAGACCTGGGGTCTACAGGTATTTCTGCTGCCTTCAGCCAAGACACCACCCTTTCCACTTGGCGCCGCGCCAGGCACAAAAATGGCTATATGGCTGGAGATGGTTCCCCCACCCAAGGAGCCAGCAGGGAAAACTATGCCTTGTTCTAAAGCTCTTTGGGAACCGCTTGCGTAGCCCCACAGACCTGGGGGCTGCGGGCTTTCCTGCTGCCTTCAGCCTCGACACCACCCTTTCCCACTTGGCGCCGCGCCAGGAGCAAAAATGGCCATACGGCTGGAGATGGGTCCCCCACCCAAGGAGCCAGCAGGGAAAACTATGCCTTGTTCTAAAGCTCTTTGGGAACCGCTTGCGTAGCCCCACAGCCCTGGGGGCTGCGGGCTTTCCTGCTGCCTTCAGCCTCGACATCACCCTTTCCCACTTGGGGTCGCGCCAGGCACAAAAATGGCCATATGGCTGGAGATGGGTCGCCAGCACAAGGAGCCAGCAGGGAAAACTATGCCTTCTTCTAAAGCTCTTTAGGAACCGCTTGCGTAGCCCCACAGACCTGGGGGCTGCGGGCTTTCCTGCTGCCTTCAGCCTCCACACCACTCTTTCCCACTTGGCTTCGCGCCAGGCACAAAAATGGCTATACGGCTGGAGATGGGTCCCCCGCCCAAGGAGCCAACAGGGAAAACTAGGCCTTGTTTTAAAGCTCTTTGGGAACCGCTTGCGTAGCCCCAAAGACCTGGGGGCTACAGGTATTTCTGCTGCCTTCAGCCTCGACACCACCCTTTCCACTTGGCGCCGCGCCAGGCACAAAAATGGCCATATGGCTGGAGATGGTTCCCCCACCCAAGGAGCCAGCAGGGAAAACTATGCCTTGTTCTAAAGCTCTTTGGGAACCGCTTGCATAACCCCACAGACCTGGGGGCTGCGGGCTTTCCTGCTGCCTTCAGCCTCGACACCACCCTTTCCCACTTGGTGCCACGCCAGGCACAAAAACAGCCATACGGCTGGAGATGGGTCCCCCGCCCAAAGAGCCAGCAGGGAAAACTATGCCTTGTTCTAAAGCTCTTAGGGAACCGCTTGCGTAGCCCCACAGACCTGGGGGCTGCGGGCTTTCCTGCTGCCTTCAGCCTCGACACCACCCTTTCCCACTTGGTGCCACGCCAGGCACAAAAACAGCCATACGGCTGGAGATGGGTCTCCCGCCCAAGGAGCCAGCAGGGAAAACTAGGCCTTGTTCTAAAGCTCTTAGGGAACCGCTTGCGTAGCCCCACAGACCTGGGGGCTGCAGGCTTTTCTGCTGCCTTCAGCCTCGAAACCACCCTTTCCCACTTGGTGCCACGCCAGGCACAAAAACAGCCATACGGCTGGAGATGGGTCCCCCGCCCAAAAGAGCCAGCAGGGAAAACTATGCCTTGTTCTAAAGCTCTTTGGGAACCGCTTGCGTAGCACCCACAAACCTGGGGGCTGCAGGCTTTCCTGCTGCCTTCAACCTCAATATTACACTTTCCCACTAGGTGTCGCTCCAGGCACAAAAACAGCCATACGGCTGGAGATGGGTCCCCCGCCCAAGGAGCCAGCAGGGAAAACTATGCCTTGTTCTAAAGCTATTTGGGAACCTCTTGCGTAGCCCCACAGACCTGGGGGCTGCGGGCCTTCCTGCTGCCTTCAGCCTCGACACCACCCTTTCCCTCTTGGCCCCGCACAAGGCACAAAAATGGCCATACAGCTGGAGGTGGGTCGCCCGCCCAAGGAGCCAGCAGGGAAAACTAGGCCTTGATCTAAAACTCTTTGGGAACCGCTTGCGTAGCCCCAAAGACCTGGGGGCTGCAGGTTTTTTGCTGCCTTCAGCCTCGACACCACCCTTTCCCACTTGGTGCCACACCAGGCACAAAAACAGCCATACGGCTGGAGATGGGTCCCCAGCCCAAAGAGCCAGCAGGGAAAAGTATGCCTTGTTCTAAAGCTCTTTGGGATCCGCTTGCGTAGCCCCACAGACCTGGGGGCTGCGGGCTTTCCTGCTGCCTTCTGCCTCCACACCACTCTTTCCCACTTGGCGTCGCGCCAGGCACAAAAATGGCTATACGGCTGGAGATGGGTCCCCCGCCCAAGGAGCCAACAGGGAAAACTAGGCCTTGTTCTAAAGCTCTTTGGGAACCGCTTGCGTAGCCCCAAAGACCTGGGGTCTACAGGTATTTCTGCTGCCTTCAGCCAAGACACCACCCTTTCCACTTGGCGCCGCGCCAGGCACAAAAATGGCTATATGGCTGGAGATGGTTCCCCCACCCAAGGAGCCAGCAGGGAAAACTATGCCTTGTTCTAAAGCTCTTTGGGAACCGCTTGCGTAACCCCACAGACCTGGGTGCTGCGGGCTTTCCTGCTGCCTTCAGCCTCGACACCACCCTTTCCCACTTGGTGCCACGCCAGGCACAAAAACAGCCATACGGCTGGAGATGGGTCCCCCGCCCTAAGAGCCAGCAGGGAAAACTATGCCTTCTTCTAAAGCTCTTTGGGAACCGCTTGCGTAGCCCCACAGACCTGGGGGCTGCAGGCTTTCCTGCTGCCTTCAGCCTCAAAACCACCCTTTCCCACTTGGTGCCACGCCAGGCACAAAAATGGCTATACGGCTGGAGATGGGTCCCCCGCCCAAGGAGCCAGCAGGGAAAAATATGCCTTGTTTTAAAGCTCTTTGGTAACCGCTTGCGTAGCCCCACAGACCTGGGGGCTGCGGGCTTTCCTGCTGCCTTCAGCCTCGACACCACCCTTTCCCACTTGGCGCCGCGCCAGGAGCAAAAATGGCCATACGGCTGGAGATGGGTCCCCCACCCAAGGAGCCAGCAGGGAAAACTATGCCTTGTTCTAAAGCTCTTTGGGAACCGCTTGCGTAGCCCCACAGCCCTGGGGGCTGCGGGCTTTCCTGCTGCCTTCAGCCTCGACATCACCCTTTCCCACTTGGGGTCGCGCCAGGCACAAAAATGGCCATATGGCTGGAGATGGGTCGCCAGCACAAGGAGCCAGCAGGGAAAACTATGCCTTCTTCTAAAGCTCTTTAGGAACCGCTTGCGTAGCCCCACAGACCTGGGGGCTGCGGGCTTTCCTGCTGCCTTCAGCCTCCACACCACTCTTTCCCACTTGGCTTCGCGCCAGGCACAAAAATGGCTATACGGCTGGAGATGGGTCCCCCGCCCAAGGAGCCAACAGGGAAAACTAGGCCTTGTTTTAAAGCTCTTTGGGAACCGCTTGCGTAGCCCCAAAGACCTGGGGGCTACAGGTATTTCTGCTGCCTTCAGCCTCGACACCACCCTTTCCACTTGGCGCCGCGCCAGGCACAAAAATGGCCATATGGCTGGAGATGGTTCCCCCACCCAAGGAGCCAGCAGGGAAAACTATGCCTTGTTCTAAAGCTCTTTGGGAACCGCTTGCATAACCCCACAGACCTGGGGGCTGCGGGCTTTCCTGCTGCCTTCAGCCTCGACACCACCCTTTCCCACTTGGTGCCACGCCAGGCACAAAAACAGCCATACGGCTGGAGATGGGTCCCCCGCCCAAAGAGCCAGCAGGGAAAACTATGCCTTGTTCTAAAGCTCTTAGGGAACCGCTTGCGTAGCCCCACAGACCTGGGGGCTGCGGGCTTTCCTGCTGCCTTCAGCCTCGACACCACCCTTTCCCACTTGGTGCCACGCCAGGCACAAAAACAGCCATACGGCTGGAGATGGGTCTCCCGCCCAAGGAGCCAGCAGGGAAAACTAGGCCTTGTTCTAAAGCTCTTAGGGAACCGCTTGCGTAGCCCCACAGACCTGGGGGCTGCAGGCTTTTCTGCTGCCTTCAGCCTCGAAACCACCCTTTCCCACTTGGTGCCACGCCAGGCACAAAAACAGCCATACGGCTGGAGATGGGTCCCCCGCCCAAAAGAGCCAGCAGGGAAAACTATGCCTTGTTCTAAAGCTCTTTGGGAACCGCTTGCGTAGCACCCACAAACCTGGGGGCTGCAGGCTTTCCTGCTGCCTTCAACCTCAATATTACACTTTCCCACTAGGTGTCGCTCCAGGCACAAAACCAGCCATACGGCTGGAGATGGGTCCCCCGCCCAAAGAGCCAGCAGGGAAAACTATGCCTTGTTCTAAAGCTCTTTGGGAACCGCTTGCGTAGCCCCACAGACCTGGGTGCTGCGGGCTTTCCTGCTGCCTTCAGCCTCGAAACCACCCTTTCCCACTTGGTGCAACGCCAGGCACAAAAATGGCTATACGGCTGGAGATGGGTCCCCCGCCCAAAGAGCCAGCAGGGAAAAGTATGCCTTGTTCTAAAGCTCTTTGGGAACCACTTGCGTAGCCCCACAGACCTGGGGGCTGCGGGCTTTCCTGCTGCCTTCAGCCTCGACACCACCCTTTCCCACTTGGTGCCACGCCAGGCACAAAAACAGCCATACGGCTGGAGATGGGTCCCACGCCCAAGGGGCCAGCAGGGAAAACTATGTCTTGTTCTAAAGCTCTTTGGGATCCGCTTGCGTAGCCCCACAGACCTGGGGGCTGCGGGCTTTCCTGCTGCCTTCTGCCTCCACACCACTCTTTCCCACTTGGCGTCGCGCCAGGGACAAAAATGGCTATACGGCTGGAGATGGGTCCCCCGCCCAAGGAGCCAACAGGGAAAACTAGGCCTTGTTCTAAAGCTCTTTGGGAACCGCTTGCGTAGCCCCAAAGACCTGGGGTCTACAGGTATTTCTGCTGCCTTCAGCCTAGACACCACCCTTTCCACTTGGCGCCGCGCCAGGCACAAAAATGGCTATATGGCTGGAGATGGTTCCCCCACCCAAGGAGCCAGCAGGGAAAACTATGCCTTGTTCTAAAGCTCTTTGGGAACCGCTTGCGTAACCCCACAGACCTGGGTGCTGCGGGCTTTCCTGCTGCCTTCAGCCTCGACACCACCCTTTCCCACTTGGTGCCACGCCAGGCACAAAAACAGCCATACGGCTGGAGATGGGTCCCCCGCCCTAAGAGCCAGCAGGGAAAACTATGCCTTGTTCTAAAGCTCTTTGGGAACTGCTTGCGTAGCCCCACAGACCTGGGTGCTGCGGGCTTTCCTGCTGCCTTCAGCCTCGAAACCACCCTTTCCCACTTGGTGCCAGGCCAGGCACAAAAACAGCCATACGGCTGGAGATGGGTCCCCCGCCCAAAGAGCCAGCAGGGAAAACTAGGCCTTGTTCTAAAGATCTTTGGGAACCGCTTGCGTAGCCCCACAGACCTGGGGGCTGCAGGCTTTTCTGCTGCGTTTAGCCTCAAAACCGCCCTTTCCACTTGGCGCCGCGCCAGGCACAAAAATGGCTATACGGCTGGAGATGGGTCTCCCGCCCAAGGAGCCAGCAGGGAAAACTATGCCTTGTTCTAAAGCTCTTAGGGAACCGCTTGCGTAGCCCCACAGACCTGGGGGCTGCGGGCTTTCCTGCTGCCTTCAGCCTCGACATCACCCTTTCCCACTTGGCGTCGCGCCAGGCACAAAAATGGCCATATGGCTGGAGATGGGTCGCCAGCACAAGGAGCCAGCAGGGAAAACTATGCCTTCTTCTAAAGCTCTTTAGGAACCGCTTGCGTAGCCCCACAGACCTGGGGGCTGCGGGCTTTCCTGCTGCCTTCAGCCTCCACACCACTCTTTCCCACTTGGCTTCGCGCCAGGCACAAAAATGGCTATACGGCTGGAGATGGGTCCCCCGCCCAAGGAGCCAACAGGGAAAACTAGGCCTTGTTTTAAAGCTCTTTGGGAACCGCTTGCGTAGCCCCACAGACCTGGGGGCTACAGGTATTTCTGCTGCCTTCAGCCTCGACACCACCCTTTCCACTTGGCGCCGCGCCAGGCACAAAAATGGCCATATGGCTGGAGATGGTTCCCCCACCCAAGGAGCCAGCAGGGAAAACTATGCCTTGTTCTAAAGCTCTTTGGGAACCGCTTGCATAACCCCACAGACCTGGGGGCTGCGGGCTTTCCTGCTGCCTTCAGCCTCGACACCACCCTTTCCCACTTGGTGCCACGCCAGGCACAAAAACAGCCATACGGCTGGAGATGGGTCCCCCGCCCAAAGAGCCAGCAGGGAAAACTATGCCTTGTTCTAAAGCTCTTAGGGAACCGCTTGCGTAGCCCCACAGACCTGGGGGCTGCGGGCTTTCCTGCTGCCTTCAGCCTCGACACCACCCTTTCCCACTTGGTGCCACGCCAGGCACAAAAACAGCCATACGGCTGGAGATGGGTCTCCCGCCCAAGGAGCCAGCAGGGAAAACTAGGCCTTGTTCTAAAGCTCTTAGGGAACCGCTTGCGTAGCCCCACAGACCTGGGGGCTGCAGGCTTTTCTGCTGCCTTCAGCCTCGAAACCACCCTTTCCCACTTGGTGCCACGCCAGGCACAAAAACAGCCATACGGCTGGAGATGGGTCCCCCGCCCAAAGAGCCAGAAGGGAAAACTATGCCTTGTTCTAAAGCTCTTTGGGAACCGCTTGCGTAGCACCCACAAACCTGGGGGCTGCAGGCTTTCCTGCTGCCTTCAACCTCAATATTACACTTTCCCACTAGGTGTCGCTCCAGGCACAAAAACAGCCATACGGCTGGAGATGGGTCCCCCGCCCAAGGAGCCAGCAGGGAAAACTATGCCTTGTTCTAAAGCTATTTGGGAACCTCTTGCGTAGCCCCACAGACCTGGGGGCTGCGGGCCTTCCTGCTGCCTTCAGCCTCGACACCACCCTTTCCCTCTTGGCCCCGCACCAGGCACAAAAATGGCCATACAGCTGGAGGTGGGTCGCCCGCCCAAGGAGCCAGCAGGGAAAACTAGGCCTTGATCTAAAACTCTTTGGGAACCGCTTGCGTAGCCCCAAAGACCTGGGGGCTGCAGGTTTTTTGCTGCCTTCAGCCTCGACACCACCCTTTCCCACTTGGTGCCACACCAGGCACAAAAACAGCCATACGGCTGGAGATGGGTCCCCAGCCCAAAGAGCCAGCAGGGAAAAGTATGCCTTGTTCTAAAGCTCTTTGGGAACCGCTTGCGTAGCTTCACAGACCTGGGGGCTGCGGGCTTTCCTGCTGCCTTCAGCCTCGACATCACCCTTTCCACTTGGCGCCACGCCAGGCACTAAAATGGCCATACAGATGGAGATGGGTCCCCCGCCCAAAGACCCAGAAGGGAAAACTATGCCTTGTTCTAAAGCTCTTTGGGAACCGCTTGCGTAGCACCCACAGACCTGGGGGCTGCAGGCTTTCCTGCTGCCTTCAGCCTCAATACTACGCTTTCCCACTAGGTGTCGCTCCAGGCCCAAAAATGGCCATACGGCTGGAGATGGGTGCCCCGCCCAAGTTACCAGCAGGGAAAATTATGCCTTGTTCTAAAGCTCTTAGGGAACCGCTTGCGTAGCCCCACAGACCTGGGGGCTGCAGGCTTTCCTGCTGCCTTTAGCCTCGACATCACCCTTTCCCACTTGGCGCCGCGCCAAGAGCAATAATGGCCATACGGCTGGAGATGGGTCCCCCGCACAAGGAGCCAGCAGGGAAAACTAGGCCTTGTTCTAAAGCTCTTAGGGAACCTCTTGCGTAGCCCCACAGACCTGGGAGCTGCGGGCCTTCCTGCTGCCTTCAGCCTCGACACCACCCTTTCCCACTTGGTGCCGCACCAGGCACAAAAATTGCTATACGTCTGGAGAATGGTCCCCCGCCCAAGGAGCCAGCAGGAAAAACTAGGCCTTGATCTAAAGCTCTTTGGGAACCGCTTGCGTAGCCCCAAAGACCTGGGGGCTGCAGGTTTTTCTGCTGCCTTCAGCCCCGACACCACCCTTTCCCACTTAGAGCCGCGCCAGGCACAAAAATGGCCATACAGCTGGAGATGGTTCCCCCGCCCAAAGACCCAGCAGGCAAAAATAGGCCTTGTTCTAAAGCTCTTTGGGAACCGCTTGCGTAGCCCCACAGACCTGGGGGCTGCGGGCTTTTCTGCTGCCTTCAGCCTCAAAACCGCCCTTTCCACTTGGCGCCGCGCCAGGCACAAAAATGGCCATACGGCTGGAGATGGGTCCCCCGCCCAAAGACCCTGAATGGAAAACTATGCCTTGTTCTAAAGCTCTTTGGGAACCGCTTGCGTAGCACCCACAGACCTGGGGGCTGCAGGCTTTCCTGCTGCCTTCAACGTCAATACTACGCTTTCCCACTAGGTGTCGCTCCAGGCCCAAAAATGGCCATACGGCTGGAGATGGGTCCCCCGCCCAAGGAACCAGCAGGGAAAACTATGCCTTGTTCTACAGCTCTTGGGGAACCGCTTGCGTAGCCCCACAGACCTGGGGGCTGCGGGCTTTCCTGCTGCCTTCAGCCTCCACACCACCCTTTCCCACTTGGTACCACGCCAGGCACAAAAACAGCCATACGGCTGGAGATGGGTCCCCCGCCCAAAGAGCCAGCAGGGAAAACTATGCCTTGTTCTAAAGCTCTTTGGGAACCGCTTGCGTAGCCCCACAGACCTGGGTGCTGCGGGCTTTCCTGCTGCCTTCAGCCTCGAAACCACCCTTTCCCACTTGGTGCAACGCCAGGCACAAAAATGGCTATACGGCTGGAGATGGGTCCCCCGCCCAAGGAGCCAGCAGGGAAAACTATGCCTTCTTCTAAAGCTCTTTGGGAACCACTTGCGTAGCCCCACAGACCTGGGGGCTGCAGGCTTTCCTGCTGCCTTCAGCCTCGACACCACCCTTTCCCACTTGGTGCCACGCCAGGCACAAAAACAGCCATACGGCTGGAGATGGGTCCCACGCCCAAGGGGCCAGCAGGGAAAACTATGTCTTGTTCTGAAGCTCTTTGGGATCCGCTTGCGTAGCCCCACAGACCTGGGGGCTGCGGGCTTTCCTGCTGCCTTCTGCCTCCACACCACTCTTTCCCACTTGGCGCCGCGCCAGGCACAAAAATTGCCATGTGGCTCGAGATGGGTCGCCCGCACAAGGAGCCAGCAGGGAAAACTAGGCCTTGTTCTAAAGCTATTTGGGAATCACTTGCGTAGCCCCAAAGACCTGGGGGCTGCAGGCTTTTCTGCTGCGTTCAGCCTCAAAACCGCCCTTTCCACTTGGCGCCGCGCCAGGCACAAAAATGGCTATACGGCTGGAGATGGGTCTCCCGCCCAAGGAGCCAGCAGGGAAAACTAGGCCTTGTTCTAAAGCTCTTAGGGAACCGCTTGCGTAGCCCCACAGACCTGGGGGCTGCAGGCTTTTCTGCTGCCTTCAGCCTCGAAACCACCCTTTCCCACTTGGTGCCACGCCAGGCACAAAAACAGCCATACGGCTGGAGATGGGTCCCCCGCCCAAAGAGCCAGCAGGGAAAACTATGCCTTCTTCTAAAGCTCTTTGGGAACCGCTTGCGTAGCACCCACAAACCTGGGGGCTGCAGGCTTTCCTGCTGCCTTCAACCTCAATATTACACTTTCCCACTAGGTGTCGCTCCAGGCACAAAAACAGCCATACGGCTGGAGATGGGTCCCCCGCCCAAGGAGCCAGCAGGGAAAACTATGCCTTGTTCTAAAGCTATTTGGGAACCTCTTGCGTAGCCCCACAGACCTGGGGGCTGCGGGCCTTCCTGCTGCCTTCAGCCTCGACACCACCCTTTCCCTCTTGGCCCCGCACCAGGCACAAAAATGGCCATACGGCTGGAGATGGGTCCCCCGCCCAAGGAGCCAGCAGGGAAAACTAGGCCTTGATCTAAAACTCTTTGGGAACCGCTTGCGTAGCCCCAAAGACCTGGGGGCTGCAGGTTTTTTGCTGCCTTCAGCCTCGACACCACCCTTTCCCACTTGGTGCCACACCAGGCACAAAAACAGCCATACGGCTGGAGATGGGTCCCCAGCCCAAAGAGCCAGCAGGGAAAAGTATGCCTTGTTCTAAAGCTCTTTGGGAACCGCTTGCGTAGCTTCACAGACCTGGGGGCTGCGGGCTTTCCTGCTGCCTTCAGCCTCGACATCACCCTTTCCACTTGGCGCCACGCCAGGCACTAAAATGGCCATACAGATGGAGATGGGTCCCCCGCCCAAAGACCCAGAAGGGAAAACTATGCCTTGTTCTAAAGCTCTTTGGGAACCGCTTGCGTAGCACCCACAGACCTGGGGACTGCGGGCTTTCCTGCTGCCTTTAGCCTCGACATCACCCTTTCCCACTTGGCGCCGCGCCAAGAGCAATAATGGCCATACGGCTGGAGATGGGTCCCCCGCACAAGGAGCCAGCAGGGAAAACTAAGCCTTGTTCTAAAGCTCTTAGGGAACCTTTGCGTAGCCCCACAGACCTGGGAGCTGCGGGCCTTCCTGCTGCCTTCAGCCTCGACACCACCCTTTCCCACTTGGTGCCGCACCAGGCACAAAAATTGCTATACGTCTGGAGAATGGTCCCCCGCCCAAGGAGCCAGCAGGGAAAACTAGGCCTTGATCTAAAACTCTTTGGGAACCGCTTGCGTAGCCCCAAAGACCTGGGGGCTGCAGGTTTTTCTGCTGCCTTCAGCCCCGACACCACCCTTTCCCACTTAGAGCCGCGCCAGGCACAAAAATGGCCATACAGCTGGAGATGGTTCCCCCTCCCAAAGACCCAGCAGGCAAAAATAGGCCTTGTTCTAAAGCTCTTTGGGAACCGCTTGCGTAGCCCCACAGACCTGGGGGCTGCGGGCTTTTCTGCTGCCTTCAGCCTCAAAACCGCCCTTTCCACTTGGCGCCGCGCCAGGCACAAAAATGGCCATACGGCTGGAGATGGGTCCCCCGCCCAAAGACCCTGAATGGAAAACTATGCCTTGTTCTAAAGCTCTTTGGGAACCGCTTGCGTAGCACCCACAGACCTGGGGGCTGCAGGCTTTCCTGCTGCCTTCAACGTCAATACTACGCTTTCCCACTAGGTGTCGCTCCAGGCCCAAAAATGGCCATACGGCTGGAGATGGGTCCCCCGCCCAAGGAACCAGCAGGGAAAACTATGCCTTGTTCTACAGCTCTTGGGGAACCGCTTGCGTAGCCCCACAGACCTGGGGGCTGCGGGCTTTCCTGCTGCCTTCAGCCTCCACACCACCCTTTCCCACTTGGTACCACGCCAGGCACAAAAACAGCCATACGGCTGGAGATGGGTCCCCCGCCCAAAGAGCCAGCAGGGAAAACTATGCCTTGTTCTAAAGCTCTTTGGGAACCGCTTGCGTAGCCCCACAGACCTGGGTGCTGCGGGCTTTCCTGCTGCCTTCAGCCTCGAAACCACCCTTTCCCACTTGGTGCAACGCCAGGCACAAAAATGGCTATACGGCTGGAGATGGGTCCCCCGCCCAAGGAGCCAGCAGGGAAAACTATGCCTTCTTCTAAAGCTCTTTGGGAACCACTTGCGTAGCCCCACAGACCTGGGGGCTGCAGGCTTTCCTGCTGCCTTCAGCCTCGACACCACCCTTTCCCACTTGGTGCCACGCCAGGCACAAAAACAGCCATACGGCTGGAGATGGGTCCCACGCCCAAGGGGCCAGCAGGGAAAACTATGTCTTGTTCTGAAGCTCTTTGGGATCCGCTTGCGTAGCCCCACAGACCTGGGGGCTGCGGGCTTTCCTGCTGCCTTCTGCCTCCACACCACTCTTTCCCACTTGGCGCCGCGCCAGGCACAAAAATTGCCATGTGGCTCGAGATGGGTCGCCCGCACAAGGAGCCAGCAGGGAAAACTAGGCCTTGTTCTAAAGCTATTTGGGAATCACTTGCGTAGCCCCAAAGACCTGGGGGCTGCAGGCTTTTCTGCTGCGTTCAGCCTCAAAACCGCCCTTTCCACTTGGCGCCGCGCCAGGCACAAAAATGGCTATACGGCTGGAGATGGGTCTCCCGCCCAAGGAGCCAGCAGGGAAAACTAGGCCTTGTTCTAAAGCTCTTAGGGAACCGCTTGCGTAGCCCCACAGACCTGGGGTCTGCAGGCTTTTCTGCTGCCTTCAGCCTCGAAACCACCCTTTCCCACTTGGTGCCACGCCAGGCACAAAAACAGCCATACGGCTGGAGATGGGTCCCCCGCCCAAAGAGCCAGCAGGGAAAACTATGCCTTCTTCTAAAGCTCTTTGGGAACCGCTTGCGTAGCACCCACAAACCTGGGGGCTGCAGGCTTTCCTGCTGCCTTCAACCTCAATATTACACTTTCCCACTAGGTGTCGCTCCAGGCACAAAAACAGCCATACGGCTGGAGATGGGTCCCCCGCCCAAGGAGCCAGCAGGGAAAACTATGCCTTGTTCTAAAGCTATTTGGGAACCTCTTGCGTAGCCCCACAGACCTGGGGGCTGCGGGCCTTCCTGCTGCCTTCAGCCTCGACACCACCCTTTCCCTCTTGGCCCCGCACCAGGCACAAAAATGGCCATACGGCTGGAGATGGGTCCCCCGCCCAAGGAGCCAGCAGGGAAAACTAGGCCTTGATCTAAAACTCTTTGGGAACCGCTTGCGTAGCCCCAAAGACCTGGGGGCTGCAGGTTTTTTGCTGCCTTCAGCCTCGACACCACCCTTTCCCACTTGGTGCCACACCAGGCACAAAAACAGCCATACGGCTGGAGATGGGTCCCCAGCCCAAAGAGCCAGCAGGGAAAAGTATGCCTTGTTCTAAAGCTCTTTGGGAACCGCTTGCGTAGCTTCACAGACCTGGGGGCTGCGGGCTTTCCTGCTGCCTTCAGCCTCGACATCACCCTTTCCACTTGGCGCCACGCCAGGCACTAAAATGGCCATACAGATGGAGATGGGTCCCCCGCCCAAAGACCCAGAAGGGAAAACTATGCCTTGTTCTAAAGCTCTTTGGGAACCGCTTGCGTAGCACCCACAGACCTGGGGACTGCGGGCTTTCCTGCTGCCTTTAGCCTCGACATCACCCTTTCCCACTTGGCGCCGCGCCAAGAGCAATAATGGCCATACGGCTGGAGATGGGTCCCCCGCACAAGGAGCCAGCAGGGAAAACTAAGCCTTGTTCTAAAGCTCTTAGGGAACCTTTGCGTAGCCCCACAGACCTGGGAGCTGCGGGCCTTCCTGCTGCCTTCAGCCTCGACACCACCCTTTCCCACTTGGTGCCGCACCAGGCACAAAAATTGCTATACGTCTGGAGAATGGTCCCCCGCCCAAGGAGCCAGCAGGGAAAACTAGGCCTTGATCTAAAACTCTTTGGGAACCGCTTGCGTAGCCCCAAAGACCTGGGGGCTGCAGGTTTTTCTGCTGCCTTCAGCCCCGACACCACCCTTTCCCACTTAGAGCCGCGCCAGGCACAAAAATGGCCATACAGCTGGAGATGGTTCCCCCTCCCAAAGACCCAGCAGGCAAAAATAGGCCTTGTTCTAAAGCTCTTTGGGAACCGCTTGCGTAGCCCCACAGACCTGGGGGCTGCGGGCTTTTCTGCTGCCTTCAGCCTCAAAACCGCCCTTTCCACTTGGCGCCGCGCCAGGCACAAAAATGGCCATACGGCTGGAGATGGGTCCCCCGCCCAAAGACCCTGAATGGAAAACTATGCCTTGTTCTAAAGCTCTTTGGGAACCGCTTGCGTAGCACCCACAGACGTGGGGGCTGCAGGCTTTCCTGCTGCCTTCAACGTCAATACTACGCTTTCCCACTAGGTGTCGCTCCAGGCCCAAAAATGGCCATACGGCTGGAGATGGGTCCCCCATCCAAGGAGCCAGCAGGGAAAACTATGCCTTGTTCTAAAGCTCTTTGGGAACCGCTTGCGTAACCCCACAGACCTGGGGGCTGCGGGCTTTCCTGCTGCCTTCAGCCTCGACACCACCCTTTCCCACTTGGTACCACGCCAGGCACAAAAACAGCCATACGGCTGGAGATGGGTCCCCCGCCCAAAGAGCCAGCAGGGAAAACTATGCCTTCTTCTAAAGCTCTTTGGGAACCGCTTGCGTAGCCCCACAGACCTGGGGGCTGCGGGCTTTCCTGCTGCCTTTAGCCTCGAAACCACCCTTTCCCACTTGGTGCAACGCCAGGCACAAAAATGGCTATACGGCTGGAGATGGGTCCCACGCCCAAGGAGCCAGCAGGGAAAACTATGCCTTCTTCTAAAGCTCTTTGGGAACCACTTGCGTAGCCCCACAGACCTGGGGGCTGCGGGCTTTCCTGCTGCCTTCAGCCTCGACACCACCCTTTCCCACTTGGTGCCACGCCAGGCACAAAAACAGCCATACGGCTGGAGATGGGTCCCACGCCCAAGGGGCCAGCAGGGAAAACTATGTCTTGTTCTAAAGCTCTTTGGGATCCGCTTGCGTAGCCCCACAGACCTGGGGGCTGCGGGCTTTCCTGCTGCCTTCTGCCTCCACACCACTCTTTCCCACTTGGCGTCGCGCCAGGGACAAAAATGGCTATACGGCTGGAGATGGGTCCCCCGCCCAAAGACCCTGAAGGGAAAACTAGGCCTTGTTCTAAAGCTCTTTGGGAACCGCTTGCGTAGCCCCAAAGACCTGGGGTCTACAGGTATTTCTGCTGCCTTCAGCCAAGACACCACCCTTTCCACTTGGCGCCGCGCCAGGCACAAAAATGGCTATATGGCTGGAGATGGTTCGCCCACCCAAGGAGCCAGCAGGGAAAACTATGCCTTGTTCTAAAGCTCTTTGGGAACCGCTTGCGTAGCCCCACAGACCTGGGTGCTGCGGGCTTTCCTGCTGCCTTCAGCCTCGACAGCACCCTTTCCCACTTGGTGCCACGCCAGGCACAAAAATGGCTATACGGCTGGAGATGGGTCCCCCGCCCAAGGAGCCAGCAGGGAAAACTATGCCGTGTTCTAAAGCTCTTTGGGAACCGCTTGCGTAGCCCCACAGACCTGGGGGCTGCAGGCTTTTCTGCTGCCTTCAGCCTCCAAACCGCCCTTTCCACATGGCGCCGCGCCAGGCACTAAAATAGCCATACAGCTGGAGATGGATCCCCCGCCCAAAGACCCTGACGGGAAAACTAGGCCTTGTTCTAAACCTCTTTGGGAACTGCTTGCGTAGCACCCACAGACCTGGAGGCTGCAGGCTTTCCTGCTGCCTTCAGCCTCAATACTACGCTTTCCCACTAGGTGTCGCTCCAGGCACAAAAAAGACCATACGTCTGGAGATGGTTCCCCCACCCAAGGAGCCAGCAGGGAAAGCTATGCCTTGTTCTAAAGCTCTTTGGGAACCGCTTGCGTAGCCCCACAGACCTGGGGGCTGCGGGCTTTCCTGCTGCCTTCAGCCTTGACATGACCATTTCCCACTTGGTGCCGCGCCAGGCAAAAAAAAAAGGCTATACGGCTGAAGATAGGTCCCCCGCCCAAGGAGCCAGCAGGAAAAACTAGGCCTTGTTCTAAAGCTCTTTGGGAACCGCTTGCGTAGCCCCACAGACCTGGGGGCTGCGGGCTTTTCTGCTGCCTTCAGCCTCAAAACCGCCCTTTCCACTTGGCGTCGCGCCAGGCACAAAAATGGCTATACGGCTGGAGATGGGTCCCCCGCCCAAGGAGCCAACAGGGAAAACTAGGCCTTGTTTTAAAGCTCTTTGGGAACCACTTGCGTAGCCCCAAAGACCTGGGGGCTACAGGTATTTCTGCTGCCTTCAGCCTAGACACCACCCTTTCCACTTGGCGCCGCGCCAGGCACAAAAATGGCCATATGGCTGGAGATGGTTCCCCCACCCAAGGAGCCAGCAAGGAAAACTAGGCCTTGTTCTAAAGCTCTTTGGGAATCACTTGTGTAGCCCCACAGACGTGGGGGCTGCGGGCTTTCCTGCTGCCTTCAGCCTTGACATGACCATTTCCCACTTGGTGCCATGCCAGGCACAACAATGGCTATACAGCTGAAGATAGGTCCCCCGCCCAAGGAGCCAGCAGGGAAAACTAGGCCTTGTTCTAAAGCTCTTTGGGAACCGCTTGCATAACCCCACAGACCTGGGGGCTGCGGGCTTTCCTGCTGCCTTCAGCCTCGACACCACCCTTTCCCACTTGGTGCCACGCCAGGCACAAAAACAGCCATACGGCTGGAGATGGGTCCCCCGCCCAAAGAGCCAGCAGGGAAAACTAGGCCTTGTTCTAAAGCTCTTAGGGAACCGCTTGCGTAGCCCCACAGACCTGGGGGCTGCGGGCTTTCCTGCTGCCTTCAGCCTCGAAACCACCCTTTCCCACTTGGTGCCAAGCCAGGCACAAAAATGGCTATACGGCTGAAGATGGGTCCCCCGCCCAAGGAGCCAGCAGGGAAAACTATGCCTTGTTCTAAAGCTCTTTGGGAACCGCTTGCGTAGCCCCACAGACCTGGGGGCTGCGGGCTTTCCTACTGCCTTCAGCCTCCAAAACGCCCTTTCCACTTGGCGCCGCGCCAGGCACTAAAATGGCCATACAGCTGGAGATGGATCCCCCGCCCAAAGACCCTGAAGGGAAAACTAGGCCTTGTTCTAAAGCTCTTTGGGAATCGCTTGCGTAGCACCCACAGACCTGGGGGCTGCAGGCTTTCCTGCTGCCTTCAGCCTCAATACTACGCTTTCCCACTAGGTGTCGCGCCAGGCACAAAAATGGCCATATGGCTGGAGATGGGTCGCCAGCACAAGGAGCCAGCAGGGAAAACTATGCCTTCTTCTAAAGCTCTTTGGGAACCGCTTGCGTAGCCCCACAGACCTGGGGGCTACAGGTATTTCTGCTGCCTTCAGCCTCGACACCACCCTTTCCACTTGGCGCCGCGCCAGGCACAAAAATGGCCATATGGCTGGAGATGGTTCCCCCACCCAAGGAGCCAGCAGGGAAAACTATGCCTTGTTCTAAAGCTATTTGGGAACCGCTTGCGTAGCCCCACAGACCTGGGGGCTGCGGGCTTTCCTGCTGCCTTCAGCCTCGAAACCACCCTTTCCCACTTGGTGCCAAGCCAGGCACAAAAATGGCTATACGGCTGAAGATGGGTCCCCCGCCCAAGGAGCCAGCAGGGAAAACTATGCCGTGTTCTAAAGGTCTTTGGGAACCGCTTGCGTAGCCCCAAAGACCTGGGGGCTGCGGGCTTTCCTGCTGCCTTCAGCCTCGACACCACCCTTTCCCACTTGGCGCCGCGCCAGGAGCAAAAATGGCCATACGGCTGGAGATGGGTCCCCCACCCAAGGAGCCAGCAGGGAAAACTAGGCCTTGTTCTAAAGCTCTTTGGGAATCACTTGCGTAGCCCCACAGACCTGGGGGCTGCGAGCTTTCCTGCTGCCTTCTGCCTTGACATGACCATTTCCCACTTGGTGCCGCGCCAGGCACAAAAATGGCTATACGGCTGAAGATAGGTCCCCCGCCCAAGGAGCCAGCAGGAAAAACTAGGCCTTCTTCTAAAGCTATTTGGGAACCGCTTGCGTAGCCCCACAGACCTGGGGGCTGCGGGCCTTTCTGCTGCCTTCATCCTCGAAACCACCCTTTCCCACTTGGCGCCGCGCCAGGCACAAAAATGGCCATACAGCTGGAGATGGTTCCCCCTCCCAAAGACCCAGTAGGCAAAAATAGGCCTTGTTCTAAAGCTCTTTGGGAACCGCTTGCGTAGCCCCACAGACCTGGGGGCTGCGGGCTTTCCTGCTGCCTTCAGCCTCGACACCACCCTTTCCCACTTGGTGCCACGCCAGGCACAAAAACAGCCATACGGCTGGAGATGGGTCCCCAGCCCAAAGAGCCAGCAGGGAAAACTATGCCTTGTTCTAAAGCTCTTTGGGAACCGCTTGCGTAGCTTCACAGACCTGGGGGCTGCGGGCTTTCCTGCTGCCTTCAACCTCAATATTACACTTTCCCACTAGGTGTCGCTCCAGGCCCAAAAATGGCTATACGGCTGGAGATGGTTCCCCCACCCAAGGAGCCAGCAGGGAAAGCTATGCCTTGTTCTAAAGCTCTTTGGGAACCGCTTGCGTAGCCCCACAGACCTGGGGGCTGCGGGCTTTCCTGCTGCCTTCAGCCTCAATACTACGCTTTCCCACTAGGTGTCGCTCCAGGCACAAAAATGGCCATATGGCTGGAGATGGGTCCCCCGCCCAAGGAGCCAGCAGGGAAAACTATTCCTTATTCTAAAGCTCTTAGGGAACCGCTTGCGTAGCCCCACAGACCTGGGGCTGCGAGCTTTCCTGCTGCCTTCAGCCTCGACACCACCCTTTCCCACTTGGCGCCGCGCCAGGCACAAAAATGACCATACGGCTGGAGATGGGTCCCCCGCCCAAGGAGCCAGCAGGAAAAACTAGGCCTAGATCTAAAACTCTTTGGGAACCGCTTGCGTAGCCCCAAAGACCTGGGGGCTGCAGGTTTTTCTGCTGCCTTCAGCCCCGACACCACCCTTTCCCACTTAGAGCCGCGCCAGGCACAAAAATGGCCATACAGCTGGAGATGGTTCCCCCGCCCAAAGACCCAGCAGGCAAAAATAGGCCTTGTTCTAAAGCTCTTTGGGAACCGCTTGCGTAGCCCCACAGACCTGGGGGCTGCGGGCTTTTCTGCTGCCTTCAGCCTCAAAACCGCCCTTTCCACTTGGCGCCGCGCCAGGCACAAAAATGGCCATACGGCTGGAGATGGGTCCCCCGCCCAAAGACCCTGAATGGAAAACTATGCCTTGTTCTAAAGCTCTTTGGGAACCGCTTGCGTAGCACCCACAGACCTGGGGGCTGCAGGCTTTCCTGCTGCCTTCAACGTCAATACTACGCTTTCCCACTAGGTGTCGCTCCAGGCCCAAAAATGGCCATACGGCTGGAGATGGGTCCCCCGCGCAAGGAACCAGCAGGGAAAACTATGCCTTGTTCTACAGCTCTTGGGGAACCGCTTGCGTAGCCCCACAGACCTGGGGGCTGCGGGCTTTCCTGCTGCCTTCAGCCTCCACACCACCCTTTCCCACTTGGTACCACGCCAGGCACAAAAACAGCCATACGGCTGGAGATGGGTCCCCCGCCCAAAGAGCCAGCAGGGAAAACTATGCCTTGTTCTAAAGCTCTTTGGGAACTGCTTGCGTAGCCCCACAGACCTGGGGGCTGCGGGCTTTCCTGCTGCCTTCAGCCTCGACACCACCCTTTCCCACTTGGTGCCACGCCAGGCACAAAAACAGCCATACGGCTGGAGATGGGTCCCACGCCCAAGGGGCCAGCAGGGAAAACTATGTCTTGTTCTAAAGCTCTTAGGGAACCTCTTGCGTAGCCCCACAGACCTGGGGGCTGCGGGCTTTCCTGCTGCCTTCTGCCTCCACACCACTCTTTCCCACTTGGCGTCGCGCCAGGGACAAAAATGGCTATACGGCTGGAGATGGGTCCCCCGCCCAAGGAGCCAACAGGGAAAACTAGGCCTTGTTCTAAAGCTCTTTGGGAACCGCTTGCGTAGCCCCAAAGACCTGGGGTCTACAGGTATTTCTGCTGCCTTCAGCCTAGACACCACCCTTTCCACTTGGCGCCGCGCCAGGCACAAAAATGGCTATATGGCTGGAGATGGTTCCCCCACCCAAGGAGCCAGCAGGGAAAACTATGCCTTGTTCTAAAGCTCTTTGGGAACCGCTTGCGTAACCCCACAGACCTGGGTGCTGCGGGCTTTCCTGCTGCCTTCAGCCTCGACACCACCCTTTCCCACTTGGTGCCACGCCAGGCACAAAAACAGCCATACGGCTGGAGATGGGTCCCCCGCCCTAAGAGCCAGCAGGGAAAACTATGCCTTCTTCTAAAGCTCTTTGGGAACTGCTTGCGTAGCCCCACAGACCTGGGGGCTGCGGGCTTTCCTGCTGCCTTCAGCCTCGAAACCACCCTTTCCCACTTGGTGCCACGGCAGGCACAAAAACAGCCATACGGCTGGAGATGGGTCCCCCGCCCAAAGAGCCAACAGGGAAAACTATGCCTTGTTCTAAAGATCTTTGGGAACCGCTTGCGTAGCCCCACAGACCTGGGGGCTGCGGGCTTTCCTGCTGCCTTCAGCCTCCACACCACCCTTTCCCACTTGGTGTCGCGCCAGGCACAAAAATGGCCATGTGGCTCGAGATGGGTCGCCCGCACAAGGAGCCAGCAGGGAAAACTAGGCCTTGTTCTAAAGCTATTTGGGAATCGCTTGCGTAGCCCCAAAGACCTGGGGGCTGCAGGCTTTTCTGCTGCGTTCAGCCTCAAAACCGCCCTTTCCACTTGGCGCCGCGCCAGGCACAAAAATGGCTATACGGCTGGAGATGGGTCTCCCGCCCAAGGAGCCAGCAGGGAAAACTAGGCCTTGTTCTAAAGCTCTTTGGGAACCGCTTGCGTAGCCCCACAGACCTGGGGGCTGCAGGCTTTTCTGCTGCCTTCAGCCTCGAAACCACCCTTTCCCACTTGGTGCCACGCCAGGCACAAAAACAGCCATACGGCTGGAGATGGGTCTCCCGCCCAAGGAGCCAGCAGGGAAAACTAGGCCTTGTTCTAAAGCTCTTAGGGAACCGCTTGCGTAGCACCAACAAACCTGGGGGCTGCAGGCTTTCCTGCTGCCTTCAACCTCAATATTACACTTTCCCACTAGGTGTCGCTCCAGGCACAAAAACAGCCATACGGCTGGAGATGGGTCCCCCGCCCAAGGAGCCAGCAGGGAAAACTGTGCCTTGTTCTAAAGCTATTTGGGAACCTCTTGCGTAGCCCCACAGACCTGGGGGCTGCAGGTTTTTTGCTGCCTTCAGCCTCGACACCACCCTTTCCCACTTGGTGCCACACCAGGCACAAAAACAGCCATACGGCTGGAGATGGGTCCCCAGCCCAAAGACCCAGCAGGGAAAACTATGCCTTGTTCTAAAGCTCTTTGGGAACCGCTTGCGTAGCCCCAAAGACCTGGGGGCTGCGGGCTTTCCTGCTGCCTTCAGCCTCCACACCACCCTTTCCCACTTGGCGCCGCGCCAGGAGCAAAAATGGCCATACGGCTGGAGATGGGTCCCCCACCCAAGGAGCCAGCAGGGAAAACTAGGCCTTGTTCTAAAGCTCTTTGGGAATCACTTGCGTAGCCCCACAGACCTGGGGGCTGCGGGCTTTCCTGCTGCCTTCTGCCTTGACATGACCATTTCCCACTTGGTGCCGCGCCAGGCACAAAAATGGCAATACGGCTGAAGATAGGTCCCCCGCCCAAAGAGCCAGCAGGAAAAACTAGGCCTTCTTCTAAAGCTATTTGGGAACCGCTTGCGTAGCCCCACAGACCTGGGGGCTGCGGGCCTTTCTGCTGCCTTCATCCTCGAAACGACCCTTTCCCACTTGGCGCCGCGCCAGGCACAAAAATGGCCATACAGCTGGAGATGTTTCCCCCTCCCAAAGACCCAGTAGGCAAAAATAGGCCTTGTTCTAAAGCTCTTTGGGAACCGCTTGCGTAGCCCCACAGACCTGGGGGCTGCGGGCTTTCCTGCTGCCTTCAGCCTCGACACCACCCTTTCCCACTTGGTGCCACGCCAGGCACAAAAACAGCCATACGGCTGGAGATGGGTCCCCAGCCCAAAGAGCCAGCAGGGAAAACTATGCCTTGTTCTAAAGCTCTTTGGGAACCGCTTGCGTAGCTTCACAGACCTGGGGGCTGCGGGCTTTCCTGCTGCCTTCAGCCTCAATAATACGCTTTCCCACTAGGTGTCGCTCCAGGCACAAAAACAGCCTTACGGCTGGAGATGGGTCCCCCACCCAAGGAGCCAACAGTGAAAACTAGGCCTTGTACTAAAGCTCTTTGGGAATCACTTGCGTAGCCCCACAGACCTGGGGGCTGCGGGCTTTCCTGCTGCCTTCAGCCTTAACATGACCATTTCCCAATTGGTGCCGCGCCAGGCACAAAAATGGCTATACGGGTGAAGATAGGTCCCCCGCCCAAGGAGCCAGCAGGAAAAACTAGGCCTTGTTCTAAAGCTCTTTGGGAACCGCTTGCGTAGCCCCACAGACCTGGGGGCTGCGGGCTTTCCTGCTGCCTTCAGCCTCGACATCACCCTTTACCACTTGCCGACGCGCCAGGGGCAAAAATGGCTATACGGCTGGAGATGGGTCCCCCGCCCAAGGAGCCAGCAGGGAAAACTAGGCCTTGTTCTAAAGCTCTTAGGGAACCTCTTGCGTAGCCCCACAGACCTGGGGGCTGCGGGCTTTCCTGCTGCCTTCAGACTCGACACCACCCTTTCCCACTTGGCGCCGCACCAGGCACAAAAATGGCCATACGGCTGGAGATGGGTCCCCCGCCGAAAAACCCAGAAGGGAAAACTATGCCTTATTCTAAAGCTCTTAGGGAACCGCTTTCGTAGCCCCACAGACCTGGGGGCTGCAGGCTTTCCTGCTGCCTTCAGCCTCGACACCACCCTTTCCCACTTGGTGCCACGCCAGGCCCAAAAATGGCCATACGGCTGGAGATGGGTCCCCCGCCCAAGGAGCCAGCAGGGAAAACTATTCCTTATTCTAAAGCTCTTAGGGAACCGCTTGCGTAGCCCCACAGACCTGGGGCTGCGAGCTTTCCTGCTGCCTTCAGCCTCGACACCACCCTTTCCCACTTGGCGCCGCGCCAGGCACAAAAATGGCCATACGGCTGGAGATGGGTCCCCCGCACAAGGAGCCAGCAGGGAAAACTATGCCGTGTTCTAAAGCTCTTAGGGAACCTCTTGCGTAGCCCCACAGACCTGGGAGCTGCGGGCCTTCCTGCTGCCTTCAGCCTCGACACCACCCTTTCCCACTTGGTGCCGCACCAGGCACAAAAATTGCTATACGTCTGGAGAATGGTCCCCCGCCCAAGGAGCCAGCAGGAAAAACTAGGCCTTGATCGAAAACTCTTTGGGAACCGCTTGCGTAGCCCCAAAGACCTGGGGGCTGCAGGTTTTTCTGCTGCCTTCAGCCCCGACACCACCCTTTCCCACTTAGAGCCGCGCCAGGCACAAAAATGGCCATACAGCTGGAGATGGTTCCCCCTCCCAAAGACCCAGCAGGCAAAAATAGGCCTTGTTCTAAAGCTCTTTGGGAACCGCTTGCGTAGCCCCACAGACCTGGGGGCTGCGGGCTTTTCTGCTGCCTTCAGCCTCAAAACCGCCCTTTCCACTTGGCGCCGCGCCAGGCACAAAAATGGCCATACGGCTGGAGATGGGTCCCCCGCCCAAAGACCCTGAATGGAAAACTATGCCTTGTTCTAAAGCTCTTTGGGAACCGCTTGCGTAGCACCCACAGACCTGGGGGCTGCAGGCTTTCCTGCTGCCTTCAACGTCAATACTACGCTTTCCCACTAGGTGTCGCTCCAGGCCCAAAAATGGCCATACGGCTGGAGATGGGTCCCCCGCCCAAAGAGCCAGCAGGGAAAACTATGCCTTGTTCTACAGCTCTTGGGGAACCGCTTGCGTAGCCCCACAGACCTGGGGGCTGCGGGCTTTCCTGCTGCCTTCAGCCTCCACACCACCCTTTCCCACTTGGTACCACGCCAGGCACAAAAACAGCCATACGGCTGGAGATGGGTCCCCCGCCCAAAGAGCCAGCAGGGAAAACTATGCCTTGTTCTAAAGCTCTTTGGGAACCGCTTGCGTAGCCCCACAGACCTGGGTGCTGCGGGCTTTCCTGCTGCCTTCAGCCTCGAAACCACCCTTTCCCACTTGGTGCAACGCCAGGCACAAAAATGGCTATACGGCTGGAGATGGGTCGCCAGCACAAGGAGCCAGCAGGGAAAACTATGCCTTCTTCTAAAGCTCTTTGGGAACCACTTGCGTAGCCCCACAGACCTGGGTGCTGCGGGCTTTCCTGCTGCCTTCAGCCTCGACAGCACCCTTTCCCACTTGGTGCCACGCCAGGCACAAAAACAGCCATACGGCTGGAGATGGGTCCCACGCCCAAGGGGCCAGCAGGGAAAACTATGTCTTGTTCTAAAGCTCTTAGGGAACCTCTTGCGTAGCCCCACAGACCTGGGGGCTGCGGGCTTTCCTGCTGCCTTCTGCCTCCACACCACTCTTTCCCACTTGGCGTCGCGCCAGGGACAAAAATGGCTATACGGCTGGAGATGGGTCCCCCGCCCAAGGAGCCAACAGGGAAAACTAGGCCTTGTTCTAAAGCTCTTTGGGAACCGCTTGCGTAGCCCCAAAGACCTGGTGTCTACAGGTATTTCTGCTGCCTTCAGCCTAGACACCACCCTTTCCACTTGGCGCCGCGCCAGGCACAAAAATGGCTATATGGCTGGAGATGGTTCCCCCACCCAAGGAGCCAGCAGGGAAAACTATGCCTTGTTCTAAAGCTCTTTGGGAACCGCTTGCGTAACCCCACAGACCTGGGTGCTGCGGGCTTTCCTGCTGCCTTCAGCCTCGACAGCACCCTTTCCCACTTGGTGCCACGCCAGGCACAAAAACAGCCATACGGCTGGAGATGGGTCCCCCGCCCTAAGAGCCAGCAGGGAAAACTATGCCTTCTTCTAAAGCTCTTTGGGAACTGCTTGCGTAGCCCCACAGACCTGGGGGCTGCGGGCTTTCCTGCTGCCTTCAGCCTCGAAACCACCCTTTCCCACTTGGTGCCACGGCAGGCACAAAAACAGCCATACGGCTGGAGATGGGTCCCCCGCCCAAAGAGCCAACAGGGAAAACTATGCCTTGTTCTAAAGATCTTTGGGAACCGCTTGCGTAGCCCCACAGACCTGGGGGCTGCGGGCTTTCCTGCTGCCTTCAGCCTCCACACCACCCTTTCCCACTTGGTGTCGCGCCAGGCACAAAAATGGCCATGTGGCTCGAGATGGGTCGCCCGCACAAGGAGCCAGCAGGGAAAACTAGGCCTTGTTCTAAAGCTATTTGGGAATCGCTTGCGTAGCCCCAAAGACCTGGGGGCTGCAGGCTTTTCTGCTGCGTTCAGCCTCAAAACCGCCCTTTCCACTTGGCGCCGCGCCAGGCACAAAAATGGCTATACGGCTGGAGATGGGTCTCCCGCCCAAGGAGCCAGCAGGGAAAACTAGGCCTTGTTCTAAAGCTCTTTGGGAACCGCTTGCGTAGCCCCACAGACCTGGGGGCTGCAGGCTTTTCTGCTGCCTTCAGCCTCGAAACCACCCTTTCCCACTTGGTGCCACGCCAGGCACAAAAACAGCCATACGGCTGGAGATGGGTCTCCCGCCCAAGGAGCCAGCAGGGAAAACTAGGCCTTGTTCTAAAGCTCTTAGGGAACCGCTTGCGTAGCACCAACAAACCTGGGGGCTGCAGGCTTTCCTGCTGCCTTCAACCTCAATATTACACTTTCCCACTAGGTGTCGCTCCAGGCACAAAAACAGCCATACGGCTGGAGATGGGTCCCCCGCCCAAGGAGCCAGCAGGGAAAACTGTGCCTTGTTCTAAAGCTATTTGGGAACCTCTTGCGTAGCCCCACAGACCTGGGGGCTGCAGGTTTTTTGCTGCCTTCAGCCTCGACACCACCCTTTCCCACTTGGTGCCACGCCAGGCACAAAAACAGCCATACGGCTGGAGATGGGTCCCCAGCCCAAAGACCCAGCAGGGAAAACTATGCCTTGTTCTAAAGCTCTTTGGGAACCGCTTGCGTAGCCCCAAAGACCTGGGGGCTGCGGGCTTTCCTGCTGCCTTCAGCCTCCACACCACCCTTTCCCACTTGGCGCCGCGCCAGGAGCAAAAATGGCCATACGGCTGGAGATGGGTCCCCCACCCAAGGAGCCAGCAGGGAAAACTAGGCCTTGTTCTAAAGCTCTTTGGGAATCACTTGCGTAGCCCCACAGACCTGGGGGCTGCGGGCTTTCCTGCTGCCTTCTGCCTTGACATGACCATTTCCCACTTGGTGCCGCGCCAGGCACAAAAATGGCAATACGGCTGAAGATAGGTCCCCCGCCCAAAGAGCCAGCAGGAAAAACTAGGCCTTCTTCTAAAGCTATTTGGGAACCGCTTGCGTAGCCCCACAGACCTGGGGGCTGCGGGCCTTTCTGCTGCCTTCATCCTCGAAACGACCCTTTCCCACTTGGCGCCGCGCCAGGCACAAAAATGGCCATACAGCTGGAGATGTTTCCCCCTCCCAAAGACCCAGTAGGCAAAAATAGGCCTTGTTCTAAAGCTCTTTGGGAACCGCTTGCGTAGCCCCACAGACCTGGGGGCTGCGGGCTTTCCTGCTGCCTTCAGCCTCGACACCACCCTTTCCCACTTGGTGCCACGCCAGGCACAAAAACAGCCATACGGCTGGAGATGGGTCCCCAGCCCAAAGAGCCAGCAGGGAAAACTAGGCCTTGTTCTAAAGCTCTTAGGGAACCGCTTGCGTAGCCCCACAGACCTGGGGGCTGCGGGCTTTCCTGCTGCCTTCAGCCTCGACACCACCCTTTCCCACTTGGTGCCACGCCAGGCACAAAAACAGCCATACGGCTGGAGATGGGTCTCCCGCCCAAGGAGCCAGCAGGGAAAACTAGGCCTTGTTCTAAAGCTCTTAGGGAACCGCTTGCGTAGCCCCACAGACCTGGGGGCTGCAGGCTTTTCTGCTGCCTTCAGCCTCGAAACCACCCTTTCCCACTTGGTGCCACGCCAGGCACAAAAACAGCCATACGGCTGGAGATGGGTCCCCCGCCCAAAAGAGCCAGCAGGGAAAACTATGCCTTGTTCTAAAGCTCTTTGGGAACCGCTTGCGTAGCACCCACAAACCTGGGGGCTGCAGGCTTTCCTGCTGCCTTCAACCTCAATATTACACTTTCCCACTAGGTGTCGCTCCAGGCACAAAACCAGCCATACGGCTGGAGATGGGTCCCCCGCCCAAAGAGCCAGCAGGGAAAACTATGCCTTGTTCTAAAGCTCTTTGGGAACCGCTTGCGTAGCCCCACAGACCTGGGTGCTGCGGGCTTTCCTGCTGCCTTCAGCCTCGAAACCACCCTTTCCCACTTGGTGCAACGCCAGGCACAAAAATGGCTATACGGCTGGAGATGGGTCCCCCGCCCAAAGAGCCAGCAGGGAAAAGTATGCCTTGTTCTAAAGCTCTTTGGGAACCACTTGCGTAGCCCCACAGACCTGGGGGCTGCGGGCTTTCCTGCTGCCTTCAGCCTCGACACCACCCTTTCCCACTTGGTGCCACGCCAGGCACAAAAACAGCCATACGGCTGGAGATGGGTCCCACGCCCAAGGGGCCAGCAGGGAAAACTATGTCTTGTTCTAAAGCTCTTTGGGATCCGCTTGCGTAGCCCCACAGACCTGGGGGCTGCGGGCTTTCCTGCTGCCTTCTGCCTCCACACCACTCTTTCCCACTTGGCGTCGCGCCAGGGACAAAAATGGCTATACGGCTGGAGATGGGTCCCCCGCCCAAGGAGCCAACAGGGAAAACTAGGCCTTGTTCTAAAGCTCTTTGGGAACCGCTTGCGTAGCCCCAAAGACCTGGGGTCTACAGGTATTTCTGCTGCCTTCAGCCTAGACACCACCCTTTCCACTTGGCGCCGCGCCAGGCACAAAAATGGCTATATGGCTGGAGATGGTTCCCCCACCCAAGGAGCCAGCAGGGAAAACTATGCCTTGTTCTAAAGCTCTTTGGGAACCGCTTGCGTAACCCCACAGACCTGGGTGCTGCGGGCTTTCCTGCTGCCTTCAGCCTCGACACCACCCTTTCCCACTTGGTGCCACGCCAGGCACAAAAACAGCCATACGGCTGGAGATGGGTCCCCCGCCCTAAGAGCCAGCAGGGAAAACTATGCCTTCTTCTAAAGCTCTTTGGGAACTGCTTGCGTAGCCCCACAGACCTGGGGGCTGCGGGCTTTCCTGCTGCCTTCAGCCTCGAAACCACCCTTTCCCACTTGGTGCCACGCCAGGCACAAAAACAGCCATACGGCTGGAGATGGGTCCCCCGCCCAAAGAGCCAGCAGGGAAAACTAGGCCTTGTTCTAAAGATCTTTGGGAACCGCTTGCGTAGCCCCACAGACCTGGGGGCTGCAGGCTTTTCTGCTGCGTTTAGCCTCAAAACCGCCCTTTCCACTTGGCGCCGCGCCAGGCACAAAAATGGCTATACGGCTGGAGATGGGTCTCCCGCCCAAGGAGCCAGCAGGGAAAACTATGCCTTGTTCTAAAGCTCTTAGGGAACCGCTTGCGTAGCCCCACAGACCTGGGGGCTGCGGGCTTTTCTTGCTGCCTTCAGCCTCGACATCACCCTTTCCCACTTGGCGTCGCGCCAGGCACAAAAATGGCCATATGGCTGGAGATGGGTCGCCAGCACAAGGAGCCAGCAGGGAAAACTATGCCTTCTTCTAAAGCTCTTTAGGAACCGCTTGCGTAGCCCCACAGACCTGGGGGCTGCGGGCTTTCCTGCTGCCTTCAGCCTCCACACCACTCTTTCCCACTTGGCTTCGCGCCAGGCACAAAAATGGCTATACGGCTGGAGATGGGTCCCCCGCCCAAGGAGCCAACAGGGAAAACTAGGCCTTGTTTTAAAGCTCTTTGGGAACCGCTTGCGTAGCCCCACAGACCTGGGGGCTACAGGTATTTCTGCTGCCTTCAGCCTCGACACCACCCTTTCCACTTGGCGCCGCGCCAGGCACAAAAATGGCCATATGGCTGGAGATGGTTCCCCCACCCAAGGAGCCAGCAGGGAAAACTATGCCTTGTTCTAAAGCTCTTTGGGAACCGCTTGCATAACCCCACAGACCTGGGGGCTGCGGGCTTTCCTGCTGCCTTCAGCCTCGACACCACCCTTTCCCACTTGGTGCCACGCCAGGCACAAAAACAGCCATACGGCTGGAGATGGGTCCCCCGCCCAAAGAGCCAGCAGGGAAAACTATGCCTTGTTCTAAAGCTCTTAGGGAACCGCTTGCGTAGCCCCACAGACCTGGGGGCTGCGGGCTTTCCTGCTGCCTTCAGCCTCGACACCACCCTTTCCCACTTGGTGCCACGCCAGGCACAAAAACAGCCATACGGCTGGAGATGGGTCTCCCGCCCAAGGAGCCAGCAGGGAAAACTAGGCCTTGTTCTAAAGCTCTTAGGGAACCGCTTGCGTAGCCCCACAGACCTGGGGGCTGCAGGCTTTTCTGCTGCCTTCAGCCTCGAAACCACCCTTTCCCACTTGGTGCCACGCCAGGCACAAAAACAGCCATACGGCTGGAGATGGGTCCCCCGCCCAAAGAGCCAGAAGGGAAAACTATGCCTTGTTCTAAAGCTCTTTGGGAACCACTTGCGTAGCACCCACAAACCTGGGGGCTGCAGGCTTTCCTGCTGCCTTCAACCTCAATATTACACTTTCCCACTAGGTGTCGCTCCAGGCACAAAAACAGCCATACGGCTGGAGATGGGTCCCCCGCCCAAGGAGCCAGCAGGGAAAACTATGCCTTGTTCTAAAGCTATTTGGGAACCTCTTGCGTAGCCCCACAGACCTGGGGGCTGCGGGCCTTCCTGCTGCCTTCAGCCTCGACACCACCCTTTCCCTCTTGGCCCCGCACCAGGCACAAAAATGGCCATACAGCTGGAGGTGGGTCGCCCGCCCAAGGAGCCAGCAGGGAAAACTAGGCCTTGATCTAAAACTCTTTGGGAACCGCTTGCGTAGCCCCAAAGACCTGGGGGCTGCAGGTTTTTTGCTGCCTTCAGCCTCGACACCACCCTTTCCCACTTGGTGCCACACCAGGCACAAAAACAGCCATACGGCTGGAGATGGGTCCCCAGCCCAAAGAGCCAGCAGGGAAAAGTATGCCTTGTTCTAAAGCTCTTTGGGATCCGCTTGCGTAGCCCCACAGACCTGGGGGCTGCGGGCTTTCCTGCTGCCTTCTGCCTCCACACCACTCTTTCCCACTTGGCGTCGCGCCAGGCACAAAAATGGCTATACGGCTGGAGATGGGTCCCCCGCCCAAGGAGCCAACAGGGAAAACTAGGCCTTGTTCTAAAGCTCTTTGGGAACCGCTTGCGTAGCCCCAAAGACCTGGGGTCTACAGGTATTTCTGCTGCCTTCAGCCAAGACACCACCCTTTCCACTTGGCGCCGCGCCAGGCACAAAAATGGCTATATGGCTGGAGATGGTTCCCCCACCCAAGGAGCCAGCAGGGAAAACTATGCCTTGTTCTAAAGCTCTTTGGGAACCGCTTGCGTAACCCCACAGACCTGGGTGCTGCGGGCTTTCCTGCTGCCTTCAGCCTCGACACCACCCTTTCCCACTTGGTGCCACGCCAGGCACAAAAACAGCCATACGGCTGGAGATGGGTCCCCCGCCCTAAGAGCCAGCAGGGAAAACTATGCCTTCTTCTAAAGCTCTTTGGGAACCGCTTGCGTAGCCCCACAGACCTGGGGGCTGCAGGCTTTCCTGCTGCCTTCAGCCTCAAAACCACCCTTTCCCACTTGGTGCCACGCCAGGCACAAAAATGGCTATACGGCTGGAGATGGGTCCCCCGCCCAAGGAGCCAGCAGGGAAAACTAGGCCTTGATCTAAAACTCTTTGGGAACCGCTTGCGTAGCCCCAAAGACCTGGGGGCTGCAGGTTTTTCTGCTGCCTTCAGCCCCGACACCACCCTTTCCCACTTAGAGCCGCGCCAGGCACAAAAATGGCCATACAGCTGGAGATGGTTCCCCCTCCCAAAGACCCAGCAGGCAAAAATAGGCCTTGTTCTAAAGCTCTTTGGGAACCGCTTGCGTAGCCCCACAGACCTGGGGGCTGCGGGCTTTTCTGCTGCCTTCAGCCTCAAAACCGCCCTTTCCACTTGGCGCCGCGCCAGGCACAAAAATGGCCATACGGCTGGAGATGGGTCCCCCGCCCAAAGACCCTGAATGGAAAACTATGCCTTGTTCTAAAGCTCTTTGGGAACCGCTTGCGTAGCACCCACAGACGTGGGGGCTGCAGGCTTTCCTGCTGCCTTCAACGTCAATACTACGCTTTCCCACTAGGTGTCGCTCCAGGCCCAAAAATGGCCATACGGCTGGAGATGGGTCCCCCATCCAAGGAGCCAGCAGGGAAAACTATGCCTTGTTCTAAAGCTCTTTGGGAACCGCTTGCGTAACCCCACAGACCTGGGGGCTGCGGGCTTTCCTGCTGCCTTCAGCCTCGACACCACCCTTTCCCACTTGGTACCACGCCAGGCACAAAAACAGCCATACGGCTGGAGATGGGTCCCCCGCCCAAAGAGCCAGCAGGGAAAACTATGCCTTCTTCTAAAGCTCTTTGGGAACCGCTTGCGTAGCCCCACAGACCTGGGGGCTGCGGGCTTTCCTGCTGCCTTTAGCCTCGAAACCACCCTTTCCCACTTGGTGCAACGCCAGGCACAAAAATGGCTATACGGCTGGAGATGGGTCCCACGCCCAAGGAGCCAGCAGGGAAAACTATGCCTTCTTCTAAAGCTCTTTGGGAACCACTTGCGTAGCCCCACAGACCTGGGGGCTGCGGGCTTTCCTGCTGCCTTCAGCCTCGACACCACCCTTTCCCACTTGGTGCCACGCCAGGCACAAAAACAGCCATACGGCTGGAGATGGGTCCCACGCCCAAGGGGCCAGCAGGGAAAACTATGTCTTGTTCTAAAGCTCTTTGGGATCCGCTTGCGTAGCCCCACAGACCTGGGGGCTGCGGGCTTTCCTGCTGCCTTCTGCCTCCACACCACTCTTTCCCACTTGGCGTCGCGCCAGGGACAAAAATGGCTATACGGCTCGAGATGGGTCCCCCGCCCAAGGAGCCAACAGGGAAAACTAGGCCTTGTTCTAAAGCTCTTTGGGAACCGCTTGCGTAGCCCCAAAGACCTGGGGTCTACAGGTATTTCTGCTGCCTTCAGCCAAGACACCACCCTTTCCACTTGGCGCCGCGCCAGGCACAAAAATGGCTATATGGCTGGAGATGGTTCGCCCACCCAAGGAGCCAGCAGGGAAAACTATGCCTTGTTCTAAAGCTCTTTGGGAACCGCTTGCGTAGCCCCACAGACCTGGGTGCTGCGGGCTTTCCTGCTGCCTTCAGCCTCGACAGCACCCTTTCCCACTTGGTGCCACGCCAGGCACAAAAATGGCTATACGGCTGGAGATGGGTCCCCCGCCCAAGGAGCCAGCAGGGAAAACTATGCCGTGTTCTAAAGCTCTTTGGGAACCGCTTGCGTAGCCCCACAGACCTGGGGGCTGCAGGCTTTTCTGCTGCCTTCAGCCTCCAAACCGCCCTTTCCACATGGCGCCGCGCCAGGCACTAAAATAGCCATACAGCTGGAGATGGATCCCCCGCCCAAAGACCCTGACGGGAAAACTAGGCCTTGTTCTAAACCTCTTTGGGAACTGCTTGCGTAGCACCCACAGACCTGGAGGCTGCAGGCTTTCCTGCTGCCTTCAGCCTCAATACTACGCTTTCCCACTAGGTGTCGCTCCAGGCACAAAAATGACCATACGTCTGGAGATGGTTCCCCCACCCAAGGAGCCAGCAGGGAAAGCTATGCCTTGTTCTAAAGCTCTTTGGGAACCGCTTGCGTAGCCCCACAGACCTGGGGGCTGCGGGCTTTCCTGCTGCCTTCAGCCTTGACATGACCATTTCCCACTTGGTGCCGCGCCAGGCAAAAAAAAAAGGCTATACGGCTGAAGATAGGTCCCCCGCCCAAGGAGCCAGCAGGAAAAACTAGGCCTTGTTCTAAAGCTATTTGGGAACCGCTTGCGTAGCCCCACAGACCTGGGGGCTGCAAGCCTTTCTGCTGCCTTCAGCCTCGAAACCACCCTTTCCCACTTGGCGCCGCGCCAGGCACAAAAATGGCCATACAGCTGGAGATGGTTCCCCCTCCCAAAGACCCAGCAGGGAAAATTATGCCTTGTTCTAAAGCTCTTTGGCAACCGCTTGCGTAGCCCCACAGACCTGGGGGCTGCGGGCTTTCCTGCTGCCTTCAGCCTCCACACCACTCTTTCCCACTTGGCGTCGCGCCAGGCACAAAAATGGCTATACGGCTGGAGATGGGTCCCCCGCCCAAGGAGCCAACAGGGAAAACTAGGCCTTGTTTTAAAGCTCTTTGGGAACCACTTGCGTAGCCCCAAAGACCTGGGGGCTACAGGTATTTCTGCTGCCTTCAGCCTAGACACCACCCTTTCCACTTGGCGCCGCGCCAGGCACAAAAATGGCCATATGGCTGGAGATGGTTCCCCCACCCAAGGAGCCAGCAAGGAAAACTAGGCCTTGTTCTAAAGCTCTTTGGGAATCACTTGCGTAGCCCCACAGACGTGGGGGCTGCGGGCTTTCCTGCTGCCTTCAGCCTTGACATGACCATTTCCCACTTGGTGCCATGCCAGGCACAACAATGGCTATACAGCTGAAGATAGGTCCCCCGCCCAAGGAGCCAGCAGGGAAAACTAGGCCTTGTTCTAAAGCTCTTTGGGAACCGCTTGCATAACCCCACAGACCTGGGGGCTGCGGGCTTTCCTGCTGCCTTCAGCCTCGACACCACCCTTTCCCACTTGGTGCCACGCCAGGCACAAAAACAGCCATACGGCTGGAGATGGGTCCCCCGCCCAAAGAGCCAGCAGGGAAAACTAGGCCTTGTTCTAAAGCTCTTAGGGAACCGCTTGCGTAGCCCCACAGACCTGGGGGCTGCGGGCTTTCCTGCTGCCTTCAGCCTCGAAACCACCCTTTCCCACTTGGTGCCAAGCCAGGCACAAAAATGGCTATACGGCTGAAGATGGGTCCCCCGCCCAAGGAGCCAGCAGGGAAAACTATGCCTTGTTCTAAAGCTCTTTGGGAACCGCTTGCGTAGCCCCACAGACCTGGGGGCTGCGGGCTTTCCTACTGCCTTCAGCCTCCAAAACGCCCTTTCCACTTGGCGCCGCGCCAGGCACTAAAATGGCCATACAGCTGGAGATGGATCCCCCGCCCAAAGACCCTGAAGGGAAAACTAGGCCTTGTTCTAAAGCTCTTTGGGAATCGCTTGCGTAGCACCCACAGACCTGGGGGCTGCAGGCTTTCCTGCTGCCTTCAGCCTCAATACTACGCTTTCCCACTAGGTGTCGCGCCAGGCACAAAAATGGCCATATGGCTGGAGATGGGTCGCCAGCACAAGGAGCCAGCAGGGAAAACTATGCCTTCTTCTAAAGCTCTTTGGGAACCGCTTGCGTAGCCCCACAGACCTGGGGGCTACAGGTATTTCTGCTGCCTTCAGCCTCGACACCACCCTTTCCACTTGGCGCCGCGCCAGGCACAAAAATGGCCATATGGCTGGAGATGGTTCCCCCACCCAAGGAGCCAGCAGGGAAAACTATGCCTTGTTCTAAAGCTATTTGGGAACCGCTTGCGTAGCCCCACAGACCTGGGGGCTGCGGGCTTTCCTGCTGCCTTCAGCCTCGAAACCACCCTTTCCCACTTGGTGCCAAGCCAGGCACAAAAATGGCTATACGGCTGAAGATGGGTCCCCCGCCCAAGGAGCCAGCAGGGAAAACTATGCCGTGTTCTAAAGGTCTTTGGGAACCGCTTGCGTAGCCCCAAAGACCTGGGGGCTGCGGGCTTTCCTGCTGCCTTCAGCCTCGACACCACCCTTTCCCACTTGGCGCCGCGCCAGGAGCAAAAATGGCCATACGGCTGGAGATGGGTCCCCCACCCAAGGAGCCAGCAGGGAAAACTAGGCCTTGTTCTAAAGCTCTTTGGGAATCACTTGCGTAGCCCCACAGACCTGGGGGCTGCGAGCTTTCCTGCTGCCTTCTGCCTTGACATGACCATTTCCCACTTGGTGCCGCGCCAGGCACAAAAATGGCTATACGGCTGAAGATAGGTCCCCCGCCCAAGGAGCCAGCAGGAAAAACTAGGCCTTCTTCTAAAGCTATTTGGGAACCGCTTGCGTAGCCCCACAGACCTGGGGGCTGCGGGCCTTTCTGCTGCCTTCATCCTCGAAACCACCCTTTCCCACTTGGCGCCGCGCCAGGCACAAAAATGGCCATACAGCTGGAGATGGTTCCCCCTCCCAAAGACCCAGTAGGCAAAAATAGGCCTTGTTCTAAAGCTCTTTGGGAACCGCTTGCGTAGCCCCACAGACCTGGGGGCTGCGGGCTTTCCTGCTGCCTTCAGCCTCGACACCACCCTTTCCCACTTGGTGCCACGCCAGGCACAAAAACAGCCATACGGCTGGAGATGGGTCCCCAGCCCAAAGAGCCAGCAGGGAAAACTATGCCTTGTTCTAAAGCTCTTTGGGAACCGCTTGCGTAGCTTCACAGACCTGGGGGCTGCGGGCTTTCCTGCTGCCTTCAACCTCAATATTACACTTTCCCACTAGGTGTCGCTCCAGGCCCAAAAATGGCTATACGGCTGGAGATGGTTCCCCCACCCAAGGAGCCAGCAGGGAAAGCTATGCCTTGTTCTAAAGCTCTTTGGGAACCGCTTGCGTAGCCCCACAGACCTGGGGGCTGCGGGCTTTCCTGCTGCCTTCAGCCTCAATACTACGCTTTCCCACTAGGTGTCGCTCCAGGCACAAAAATGGCCATATGGCTGGAGATGGGTCCCCCGCCCAAGGAGCCAGCAGGGAAAACTATTCCTTATTCTAAAGCTCTTAGGGAACCGCTTGCGTAGCCCCACAGACCTGGGGCTGCGAGCTTTCCTGCTGCCTTCAGCCTCGACACCACCCTTTCCCACTTGGCGCCGCGCCAGGCACAAAAATGACCATACGGCTGGAGATGGGTCCCCCGCCCAAGGAGCCAGCAGGAAAAACTAGGCCTAGATCTAAAACTCTTTGGGAACCGCTTGCGTAGCCCCAAAGACCTGGGGGCTGCAGGTTTTTCTGCTGCCTTCAGCCCCGACACCACCCTTTCCCACTTAGAGCCGCGCCAGGCACAAAAATGGCCATACAGCTGGAGATGGTTCCCCCGCCCAAAGACCCAGCAGGCAAAAATAGGCCTTGTTCTAAAGCTCTTTGGGAACCGCTTGCGTAGCCCCACAGACCTGGGGGCTGCGGGCTTTTCTGCTGCCTTCAGCCTCAAAACCGCCCTTTCCACTTGGCGCCGCGCCAGGCACAAAAATGGCCATACGGCTGGAGATGGGTCCCCCGCCCAAAGACCCTGAATGGAAAACTATGCCTTGTTCTAAAGCTCTTTGGGAACCGCTTGCGTAGCACCCACAGACCTGGGGGCTGCAGGCTTTCCTGCTGCCTTCAACGTCAATACTACGCTTTCCCACTAGGTGTCGCTCCAGGCCCAAAAATGGCCATACGGCTGGAGATGGGTCCCCCGCGCAAGGAACCAGCAGGGAAAACTATGCCTTGTTCTACAGCTCTTGGGGAACCGCTTGCGTAGCCCCACAGACCTGGGGGCTGCGGGCTTTCCTGCTGCCTTCAGCCTCCACACCACCCTTTCCCACTTGGTACCACGCCAGGCACAAAAACAGCCATACGGCTGGAGATGGGTCCCCCGCCCAAAGAGCCAGCAGGGAAAACTATGCCTTGTTCTAAAGCTCTTTGGGAACTGCTTGCGTAGCCCCACAGACCTGGGGGCTGCGGGCTTTCCTGCTGCCTTCAGCCTCGACACCACCCTTTCCCACTTGGTGCCACGCCAGGCACAAAAACAGCCATACGGCTGGAGATGGGTCCCACGCCCAAGGGGCCAGCAGGGAAAACTATGTCTTGTTCTAAAGCTCTTAGGGAACCTCTTGCGTAGCCCCACAGACCTGGGGGCTGCGGGCTTTCCTGCTGCCTTCTGCCTCCACACCACTCTTTCCCACTTGGCGTCGCGCCAGGGACAAAAATGGCTATACGGCTGGAGATGGGTCCCCCGCCCAAGGAGCCAACAGGGAAAACTAGGCCTTGTTCTAAAGCTCTTTGGGAACCGCTTGCGTAGCCCCACAGACCTGGGGTCTACAGGTATTTCTGCTGCCTTCAGCCTAGACACCACCCTTTCCACTTGGCGCCGCGCCAGGCACAAAAATGGCTATATGGCTGGAGATGGTTCCCCCACCCAAGGAGCCAGCAGGGAAAACTATGCCTTGTTCTAAAGCTCTTTGGGAACCGCTTGCGTAACCCCACAGACCTGGGTGCTGCGGGCTTTCCTGCTGCCTTCAGCCTCGACAGCACCCTTTCCCACTTGGTGCCACGCCAGGCACAAAAACAGCCATACGGCTGGAGATGGGTCCCCCGCCCTAAGAGCCAGCAGGGAAAACTATGCCTTCTTCTAAAGCTCTTTGGGAACTGCTTGCGTAGCCCCACAGACCTGGGGGCTGCGGGCTTTCCTGCTGCCTTCAGCCTCGAAACCACCCTTTCCCACTTGGTGCCACGGCAGGCACAAAAACAGCCATACGGCTGGAGATGGGTCCCCCGCCCAAAGAGCCAACAGGGAAAACTATGCCTTGTTCTAAAGATCTTTGGGAACCGCTTGCGTAGCCCCACAGACCTGGGGGCTGCGGGCTTTCCTGCTGCCTTCAGCCTCCACACCACCCTTTCCCACTTGGTGTCGCGCCAGGCACAAAAATGGCCATGTGGCTCGAGATGGGTCGCCCGCACAAGGAGCCAGCAGGGAAAACTAGGCCTTGTTCTAAAGCTATTTGGGAATCGCTTGCGTAGCCCCAAAGACCTGGGGGCTGCAGGCTTTTCTGCTGCGTTCAGCCTCAAAACCGCCCTTTCCACTTGGCGCCGCGCCAGGCACAAAAATGGCTATACGGCTGGAGATGGGTCTCCCGCCCAAGGAGCCAGCAGGGAAAACTAGGCCTTGTTCTAAAGCTCTTTGGGAACCGCTTGCGTAGCCCCACAGACCTGGGGGCTGCAGGCTTTTCTGCTGCCTTCAGCCTCGAAACCACCCTTTCCCACTTGGTGCCACGCCAGGCACAAAAACAGCCATACGGCTGGAGATGGGTCTCCCGCCCAAGGAGCCAGCAGGGAAAACTAGGCCTTGTTCTAAAGCTCTTAGGGAACCGCTTGCGTAGCACCAACAAACCTGGGGGCTGCAGGCTTTCCTGCTGCCTTCAACCTCAATATTACACTTTCCCACTAGGTGTCGCTCCAGGCACAAAAACAGCCTTACGGCTGGAGATGGGTCCCCCACCCAAGGAGCCAACAGTGAAAACTAGGCCTTGTACTAAAGCTCTTTGGGAATCACTTGCGTAGCCCCACAGACCTGGGGGCTGCGGGCTTTCCTGCTGCCTTCAGCCTTAACATGACCATTTCCCAATTGGTGCCGCGCCAGGCACAAAAATGGCTATACGGGTGAAGATAGGTCCCCCGCCCAAGGAGCCAGCAGGAAAAACTAGGCCTTGTTCTACAGCTCTTTGGGAACCGCTTGCGTAGCCCCACAGACCTGGGGGCTGCGGGCTTTCCTGCTGCCTTCAGCCTCGACATCACCCTTTCCCACTTGCCGACGCGCCAGGGGCAAAAATGGCTATACGGCTGGAGATGGGTCTCCCGCCCAAGGAGCCAGCAGGGAAAACTATGCCTTGTTCTAAAGCTCTTAGGGAACCGCTTGCGTAGCCCCACAGACCTGGGGGCTGCGGGCTTTCCTGCTGCCTTCAGACTCGACACCACCCTTTCCCACTTGGCGCCGCACCAGGCACAAAAATGGCCATACGGCTGGAGATGGGTCCCCCGCCGAAAAACCCAGAAGGGAAAACTATGCCTTATTCTAAAGCTCTTAGGGAACCGCTTTCGTAGCCCCACAGACCTGGGGGCTGCAGGCTTTCCTGCTGCCTTCAGCCTCGACACCACCCTTTCCCACTTGGTGCCACGCCAGGCCCAAAAATGGCCATACGGCTGGAGATGGGTCCCCCGCCCAAGGAGCCAGCAGGGAAAACTATTCCTTATTCTAAAGCTCTTAGGGAACCGCTTGCGTAGCCCCACAGACCTGGGGCTGCGAGCTTTCCTGCTGCCTTCAGCCTCGACACCACCCTTTCCCACTTGGCGCCGCGCCAGGCACAAAAATGGCCATACGGCTGGAGATGGGTCCCCCGCACAAGGAGCCAGCAGGGAAAACTATGCCGTGTTCTAAAGCTCTTAGGGAACCTCTTGCGTAGCCCCACAGACCTGGGAGCTGCGGGCCTTCCTGCTGCCTTCAGCCTCGACACCACCCTTTCCCACTTGGTGCCGCACCAGGCACAAAAATTGCTATACGTCTGGAGAATGGTCCCCCGCCCAAGGAGCCAGCAGGAAAAACTCGGCCTTGATCGAAAACTCTTTGGGAACCGCTTGCGTAGCCCCAAAGACCTGGGGGCTGCAGGTTTTTCTGCTGCCTTCAGCCCCGACACCACCCTTTCCCACTTAGAGCCGCGCCAGGCACAAAAATGGCCATACAGCTGGAGATGGTTCCCCCTCCCAAAGACCCAGCAGGCAAAAATAGGCCTTGTTCTAAAGCTCTTTGGGAACCGCTTGCGTAGCCCCACAGACCTGGGGGCTGCGGGCTTTTCTGCTGCCTTCAGCCTCAAAACCGCCCTTTCCACTTGGCGCCGCGCCAGGCACAAAAATGGCCATACGGCTGGAGATGGGTCCCCCGCCCAAAGACCCTGAATGGAAAACTATGCCTTGTTCTAAAGCTCTTTGGGAACCGCTTGCGTAGCACCCACAGACCTGGGGGCTGCAGGCTTTCCTGCTGCCTTCAACGTCAATACTACGCTTTCCCACTAGGTGTCGCTCCAGGCCCAAAAATGGCCATACGGCTGGAGATGGGTCCCCCGCCCAAAGAGCCAGCAGGGAAAACTATGCCTTGTTCTACAGCTCTTGGGGAACCGCTTGCGTAGCCCCACAGACCTGGGGGCTGCGGGCTTTCCTGCTGCCTTCAGCCTCCACACCACCCTTTCCCACTTGGTACCACGCCAGGCACAAAAACAGCCATACGGCTGGAGATGGGTCCCCCGCCCAAAGAGCCAGCAGGGAAAACTATGCCTTGTTCTAAAGCTCTTTGGGAACCGCTTGCGTAGCCCCACAGACCTGGGTGCTGCGGGCTTTCCTGCTGCCTTCAGCCTCGAAACCACCCTTTCCCACTTGGTGCAACGCCAGGCACAAAAATGGCTATACGGCTGGAGATGGGTCGCCAGCACAAGGAGCCAGCAGGGAAAACTATGCCTTCTTCTAAAGCTCTTTGGGAACCACTTGCGTAGCCCCACAGACCTGGGTGCTGCGGGCTTTCCTGCTGCCTTCAGCCTCGACAGCACCCTTTCCCACTTGGTGCCACGCCAGGCACAAAAACAGCCATACGGCTGGAGATGGGTCCCACGCCCAAGGGGCCAGCAGGGAAAACTATGTCTTGTTCTAAAGCTCTTAGGGAACCTCTTGCGTAGCCCCACAGACCTGGGGGCTGCGGGCTTTCCTGCTGCCTTCTGCCTCCACACCACTCTTTCCCACTTGGCGTCGCGCCAGGGACAAAAATGGCTATACGGCTGGAGATGGGTCCCCCGCCCAAGGAGCCAACAGGGAAAACTAGGCCTTGTTCTAAAGCTCTTTGGGAACCGCTTGCGTAGCCCCAAAGACCTGGGGTCTACAGGTATTTCTGCTGCCTTCAGCCTAGACACCACCCTTTCCACTTGGCGCCGCGCCAGGCACAAAAATGGCTATATGGCTGGAGATGGTTCCCCCACCCAAGGAGCCAGCAGGGAAAACTATGCCTTGTTCTAAAGCTCTTTGGGAACCGCTTGCGTAACCCCACAGACCTGGGTGCTGCGGGCTTTCCTGCTGCCTTCAGCCTCGACACCACCCTTTCCCACTTGGTGCCACGCCAGGCACAAAAACAGCCATACGGCTGGAGATGGGTCCCCCGCCCTAAGAGCCAGCAGGGAAAACTATGCCTTCTTCTAAAGCTCTTTGGGAACTGCTTGCGTAGCCCCACAGACCTGGGGGCTGCGGGCTTTCCTGCTGCCTTCAGCCTCGAAACCACCCTTTCCCACTTGGTGCCACGGCAGGCACAAAAACAGCCATACGGCTGGAGATGGGTCCCCCGCCCAAAGAGCCAACAGGGAAAACTATGCCTTGTTCTAAAGATCTTTGGGAACCGCTTGCGTAGCCCCACAGACCTGGGGGCTGCGGGCTTTCCTGCTGCCTTCAGCCTCCACACCACCCTTTCCCACTTGGTGTCGCGCCAGGCACAAAAATGGCCATGTGGCTCGAGATGGGTCGCCCGCACAAGGAGCCAGCAGGGAAAACTAGGCCTTGTTCTAAAGCTATTTGGGAATCGCTTGCGTAGCCCCAAAGACCTGGGGGCTGCAGGCTTTTCTGCTGCGTTCAGCCTCAAAACCGCCCTTTCCACTTGGCGCCGCGCCAGGCACAAAAATGGCTATACGGCTGGAGATGGGTCTCCCGCCCAAGGAGCCAGCAGGGAAAACTAGGCCTTGTTCTAAAGCTCTTTGGGAACCGCTTGCGTAGCCCCACAGACCTGGGGGCTGCAGGCTTTTCTGCTGCCTTCAGCCTCGAAACCACCCTTTCCCACTTGGTGCCACGCCAGGCACAAAAACAGCCATACGGCTGGAGATGGGTCTCCCGCCCAAGGAGCCAGCAGGGAAAACTAGGCCTTGTTCTAAAGCTCTTAGGGAACCGCTTGCGTAGCACCAACAAACCTGGGGGCTGCAGGCTTTCCTGCTGCCTTCAACCTCAATATTACACTTTCCCACTAGGTGTCGCTCCAGGCACAAAAACAGCCATACGGCTGGAGATGGGTCCCCCGCCCAAGGAGCCAGCAGGGAAAACTGTGCCTTGTTCTAAAGCTATTTGGGAACCTCTTGCGTAGCCCCACAGACCTGGGGGCTGCAGGTTTTTTGCTGCCTTCAGCCTCGACACCACCCTTTCCCACTTGGTGCCACGCCAGGCACAAAAACAGCCATACGGCTGGAGATGGGTCCCCAGCCCAAAGACCCAGCAGGGAAAACTATGCCTTGTTCTAAAGCTCTTTGGGAACCGCTTGCGTAGCCCCAAAGACCTGGGGGCTGCGGGCTTTCCTGCTGCCTTCAGCCTCCACACCACCCTTTCCCACTTGGCGCCGCGCCAGGAGCAAAAATGGCCATACGGCTGGAGATGGGTCCCCCACCCAAGGAGCCAGCAGGGAAAACTAGGCCTTGTTCTAAAGCTCTTTGGGAATCACTTGCGTAGCCCCACAGACCTGGGGGCTGCGGGCTTTCCTGCTGCCTTCTGCCTTGACATGACCATTTCCCACTTGGTGCCGCGCCAGGCACAAAAATGGCAATACGGCTGAAGATAGGTCCCCCGCCCAAAGAGCCAGCAGGAAAAACTAGGCCTTCTTCTAAAGCTATTTGGGAACCGCTTGCGTAGCCCCACAGACCTGGGGGCTGCGGGCCTTTCTGCTGCCTTCATCCTCGAAACGACCCTTTCCCACTTGGCGCCGCGCCAGGCACAAAAATGGCCATACAGCTGGAGATGTTTCCCCCTCCCAAAGACCCAGTAGGAAAAAATAGGCCTTGTTCTAAAGCTCTTTGGGAACCGCTTGCGTAGCCCCACAGACCTGGGGGCTGCGGGCTTTCCTGCTGCCTTCAGCCTCGACACCACCCTTTCCCACTTGGTGCCACGCCAGGCACAAAAACAGCCATACGGCTGGAGATGGGTCCCCAGCCCAAAGAGCCAGCAGGGAAAACTATGCCTTGTTCTAAAGCTCTTTGGGAACCGCTTGCGTAGCTTCACAGACCTGGGGGCTGCGGGCTTTCCTGCTGCCTTCAGCCTCAATAATACGCTTTCCCACTAGGTGTCGCTCCAGGCACAAAAACAGCCTTACGGCTGGAGATGGGTCCCCCACCCAAGGAGCCAACAGTGAAAACTAGGCCTTGTACTAAAGCTCTTTGGGAATCACTTGCGTAGCCCCACAGACCTGGGGGCTGCGGGCTTTCCTGCTGCCTTCAGCCTTAACATGACCATTTCCCAATTGGTGCCGCGCCAGGCACAAAAATGGCTATACGGGTGAAGATAGGTCCCCCGCCCAAGGAGCCAGCAGGAAAAACTAGGCCTTGTTCTAAAGCTCTTTGGGAACCGCTTGCGTAGCCCCACAGACCTGGGGGCTGCGGGCTTTCCTGCTGCCTTCAGCCTCGACATCACCCTTTCCCACTTGCCGACGCGCCAGGGGCAAAAATGGCTATACGGCTGGAGATGGGTCCCCCGCCCAAGGAGCCAGCAGGGAAAACTAGGCCTTGTTCTAAAGCTCTTTGGGAACCTCTTGCGTAGCCCCACAGACCTGGGGGCTGCGGGCTTTCCTGCTGCCTTCAGACTCGACACCACCCTTTCCCACTTGGCGCCGCACCAGGCACAAAAATGGCCATACGGCTGGAGATGGGTCCCCCGCCGAAAAACCCAGAAGGGAAAACTATGCCTTATTCTAAAGCTCTTAGGGAACCGCTTTCGTAGCCCCACAGACCTGGGGGCTGCAGGCTTTCCTGCTGCCTTCAGCCTCGACACCACCCTTTCCCACTTGGTGCCACGCCAGGCCCAAAAATGGCCATACGGCTGGAGATGGGTCCCCCGCCCAAGGAGCCAGCAGGGAAAACTATTCCTTATTCTAAAGCTCTTAGGGAACCGCTTGCGTAGCCCCAAAGACCTGGGGCTGCGAGCTTTCCTGCTGCCTTCAGCCTCGACACCACCCTTTCCCACTTGGCGCCGCGCCAGGCACAAAAATGGCCATACGGCTGGAGATGGGTCCCCCGCACAAGGAGCCAGCAGGGAAAACTATGCCGTGTTCTAAAGCTCTTAGGGAACCTCTTGCGTAGCCCCACAGACCTGGGAGCTGCGGGCCTTCCTGCTGCCTTCAGCCTCGACACCACCCTTTCCCACTTGGTGCCGCACCAGGCACAAAAATTGCTATACGTCTGGAGAATGGTCCCCCGCCCAAGGAGCCAGCAGGAAAAACTAGGCCTTGATCGAAAACTCTTTGGGAACCGCTTGCGTAGCCCCAAAGACCTGGGGGCTGCAGGTTTTTCTGCTGCCTTCAGCCCCGACACCACCCTTTCCCACTTAGAGCCGCGCCAGGCACAAAAATGGCCATACAGCTGGAGATGGTTCCCCCTCCCAAAGACCCAGCAGGCAAAAATAGGCCTTGTTCTAAAGCTCTTTGGGAACCGCTTGCGTAGCCCCACAGACCTGGGTGCTGCGGGCTTTCCTGCTGCCTTCAGCCTCGAAACCACCCTTTCCCACTTGGTGCAACGCCAGGCACAAAAATGGCTATACGGCTGGAGATGGGTCGCCAGCACAAGGAGCCAGCAGGGAAAACTATGCCTTCTTCTAAAGCTCTTTGGGAACCACTTGCGTAGCCCCACAGACCTGGGTGCTGCGGGCTTTCCTGCTGCCTTCAGCCTCGACAGCACCCTTTCCCACTTGGTGCCACGCCAGGCACAAAAACAGCCATACGGCTGGAGATGGGTCCCACGCCCAAGGGGCCAGCAGGGAAAACTATGTCTTGTTCTAAAGCTCTTAGGGAACCTCTTGCGTAGCCCCACAGACCTGGGGGCTGCGGGCTTTCCTGCTGCCTTCTGCCTCCACACCACTCTTTCCCACTTGGCGTCGCGCCAGGGACAAAAATGGCTATACGGCTGGAGATGGGTCCCCCGCCCAAGGAGCCAACAGGGAAAACTAGGCCTTGTTCTAAAGCTCTTTGGGAACCGCTTGCGTAGCCCCAAAGACCTGGGGTCTACAGGTATTTCTGCTGCCTTCAGCCTAGACACCACCCTTTCCACTTGGCGCCGCGCCAGGCACAAAAATGGCTATATGGCTGGAGATGGTTCCCCCACCCAAGGAGCCAGCAGGGAAAACTATGCCTTGTTCTAAAGCTCTTTGGGAACCGCTTGCGTAACCCCACAGACCTGGGTGCTGCGGGCTTTCCTGCTGCCTTCAGCCTCGACAGCACCCTTTCCCACTTGGTGCCACGCCAGGCACAAAAACAGCCATACGGCTGGAGATGGGTCCCCCGCCCTAAGAGCCAGCAGGGAAAACTATGCCTTCTTCTAAAGCTCTTTGGGAACTGCTTGCGTAGCCCCACAGACCTGGGGGCTGCGGGCTTTCCTGCTGCCTTCAGCCTCGACACCACCCTTTCCCACTTGGTGCCACGGCAGGCACAAAAACAGCCATACGGCTGGAGATGGGTCCCCCGCCCAAAGAGCCAACAGGGAAAACTATGCCTTGTTCTAAAGATCTTTGGGAACCGCTTGCGTAGCCCCACAGACCTGGGGGCTGCGGGCTTTCCTGCTGCCTTCAGCCTCCACATCACCCTTTCCCACTTGGTGTCGCGCCAGGCACAAAAATGGCCATGTGGCTCGAGATGGGTCGCCCGCACAAGGAGCCAGCAGGGAAAACTAGGCCTTGTTCTAAAGCTATTTGGGAATCGCTTGCGTAGCCCCAAAGACCTGGGGGCTGCAGGCTTTTCTGCTGTGTTCAGCCTCAAAACCGCCCTTTCCACTTGGCGCCGCGCCAGGCACAAAAATGGCTATACGGCTGGAGATGGGTCTCCCGCCCAAGGAGCCAGCAGGGAAAACTAGGCCTTGTTCTAAAGCTCTTTGGGAACCGCTTGCGTAGCCCCACAGACCTGGGGGCTGCAGGCTTTTCTGCTGCCTTCAGCCTCGAAACCACCCTTTCCCACTTGGTGCCACGCCAGGCACAAAAACAGCCATACGGCTGGAGATGGGTCTCCCGCCCAAGGAGCCAGCAGGGAAAACTAGGCCTTGTTCTAAAGCTCTTAGGGAACCGCTTGCGTAGCACCAACAAACCTGGGGGCTGCAGGCTTTCCTGCTGCCTTCAACCTCAATATTACACTTTCCCACTAGGTGTCGCTCCAGGCACAAAAACAGCCATACGGCTGGAGATGGGTCCCCCGCCCAAGGAGCCAGCAGGGAAAACTGTGCCTTGTTCTAAAGCTATTTGGGAACCTCTTGCGTAGCCCCACAGACCTGGGGGCTGCAGGTTTTTTGCTGCCTTCAGCCTCGACACCACCCTTTCCCACTTGGTGCCACGCCAGGCACAAAAACAGCCATACGGCTGGAGATGGGTCCCCAGCCCAAAGACCCAGCAGGGAAAACTATGCCTTGTTCTAAAGCTCTTTGGGAACCGCTTGCGTAGCCCCAAAGACCTGGGGGCTGCGGGCTTTCCTGCTGCCTTCAGCCTCCACACCACCCTTTCCCACTTGGCGCCGCGCCAGGAGCAAAAATGGCCATACGGCTGGAGATGGGTCCCCCACCCAAGGAGCCAGCAGGGAAAACTAGGCCTTGTTCTAAAGCTCTTTGGGAATCACTTGCGTAGCCCCACAGACCTGGGGGCTGCGGGCTTTCCTGCTGCCTTCTGCCTTGACATGACCATTTCCCACTTGGTGCCGCGCCAGGCACAAAAATGGCAATACGGCTGAAGATAGGTCCCCCGCCCAAAGAGCCAGCAGGAAAAACTAGGCCTTCTTCTAAAGCTATTTGGGAACCGCTTGCGTAGCCCCACAGACCTGGGGGCTGCGGGCTTTCCTGCTGCCTTCAGCCTCGACACCACCCTTTCCCACTTGGTGCCACGCCAGGCACAAAAACAGCCATACGGCTGGAGATGGGTCCCCAGCCCAAAGAGCCAGCAGGGAAAACTATGCCTTGTTCTAAAGCTCTTTGGGAACCGCTTGCGTAGCTTCACAGACCTGGGGGCTGCGGGCTTTCCTGCTGCCTTCAGCCTCAATAATACGCTTTCCCACTAGGTGTCGCTCCAGGCACAAAAACAGCCTTACGGCTGGAGATGGGTCCCCCACCCAAGGAGCCAACAGTGAAAACTAGGCCTTGTACTAAAGCTCTTTGGGAATCACTTGCGTAGCCCCACAGACCTGGGGGCTGCGGGCTTTCCTGCTGCCTTCAGCCTTAACATGACCATTTCCCAATTGGTGCCGCGCCAGGCACAAAAATGGCTATACGGGTGAAGATAGGTCCCCCGCCCAAGGAGCCAGCAGGAAAAACTAGGCCTTGTTCTAAAGCTCTTTGGGAACCGCTTGCGTAGCCCCACAGACCTGGGGGCTGCGGGCTTTCCTGCTGCCTTCAGCCTCGACATCACCCTTTCCCACTTGCCGACGCGCCAGGGGCAAAAATGGCTATACGGCTGGAGATGGGTCCCCCGCCCAAGGAGCCAGCAGGGAAAACTAGGCCTTGTTCTAAAGCTCTTTGGGAACCTCTTGCGTAGCCCCACAGACCTGGGGGCTGCGGGCTTTCCTGCTGCCTTCAGACTCGACACCACCCTTTCCCACTTGGCGCCGCACCAGGCACAAAAATGGCCATACGGCTGGAGATGGGTCCCCCGCCGAAAAACCCAGAAGGGAAAACTATGCCTTATTCTAAAGCTCTTAGGGAACCGCTTTCGTAGCCCCACAGACCTGGGGGCTGCAGGCTTTCCTGCTGCCTTCAGCCTCGACACCACCCTTTCCCACTTGGTGCCACGCCAGGCCCAAAAATGGCCATACGGCTGGAGATGGGTCCCCCGCCCAAGGAGCCAGCAGGGAAAACTATTCCTTATTCTAAAGCTCTTAGGGAACCGCTTGCGTAGCCCCACAGACCTGGGGCTGCGAGCTTTCCTGCTGCCTTCAGCCTCGACACCACCCTTTCCCACTTGGCGCCGCGCCAGGCACAAAAATGGCCATACGGCTGGAGATGGGTCCCCCGCCGAAAAACCCAGAAGGGAAAACTATGCCTTATTCTAAAGCTCTTAGGGAACCGCTTTCGTAGCCCCACAGACCTGGGGGCTGCAGGCTTTCCTGCTGCCTTCAGCCTCGACACCACCCTTTCCCACTTGGTGCCACGCCAGGCCCAAAAATGGCCATACGGCTGGAGATGGGTCCCCCGCCCAAGGAGCCAGCAGGGAAAACTATTCCTTATTCTAAAGCTCTTAGGGAACCGCTTGCGTAGCCCCACAGACCTGGGGCTGCGAGCTTTCCTGCTGCCTTCAGCCTCGACACCACCCTTTCCCACTTGGCGCCGCGCCAGGCACAAAAATGGCCATACGGCTGGAGATGGGTCCCCCGCACAAGGAGCCAGCAGGGAAAACTATGCCGTGTTCTAAAGCTCTTAGGGAACCTCTTGCGTAGCCCCACAGACCTGGGAGCTGCGGGCCTTCCTGCTGCCTTCAGCCTCGACACCACCCTTTCCCACTTGGTGCCGCACCAGGCACAAAAATTGCTATACGTCTGGAGAATGGTCCCCCGCCCAAGGAGCCAGCAGGAAAAACTAGGCCTTGATCGAAAACTCTTTGGGAACCGCTTGCGTAGCCCCAAAGACCTGGGGGCTGCAGGTTTTTCTGCTGCCTTCAGCCCCGACACCACCCTTTCCCACTTAGAGCCGCGCCAGGCACAAAAATGGCCATACAGCTGGAGATGGTTCCCCCTCCCAAAGACCCAGCAGGCAAAAATAGGCCTTGTTCTAAAGCTCTTTGGGAACCGCTTGCGTAGCCCCACAGACCTGGGGGCTGCGGGCTTTTCTGCTGCCTTCAGCCTCAAAACCGCCCTTTCCACTTGGCGCCGCGCCAGGCACAAAAATGGCCATACGGCTGGAGATGGGTCCCCCGCCCAAAGACCCTGAATGGAAAACTATGCCTTGTTCTAAAGCTCTTTGGGAACCGCTTGCGTAGCACCCACAGACCTGGGGGCTGCAGGCTTTCCTGCTGCCTTCAACGTCAATACTACGCTTTCCCACTAGGTGTCGCTCCAGGCCCAAAAATGGCCATACGGCTGGAGATGGGTCCCCCGCCCAAAGAGCCAGCAGGGAAAACTATGCCTTGTTCTACAGCTCTTGGGGAACCGCTTGCGTAGCCCCACAGACCTGGGGGCTGCGGGCTTTCCTGCTGCCTTCAGCCTCCACACCACCCTTTCCCACTTGGTACCACGCCAGGCACAAAAACAGCCATACGGCTGGAGATGGGTCCCCCGCCCAAAGAGCCAGCAGGGAAAACTATGCCTTGTTCTAAAGCTCTTTGGGAACCGCTTGCGTAGCCCCACAGACCTGGGTGCTGCGGGCTTTCCTGCTGCCTTCAGCCTCGAAACCACCCTTTCCCACTTGGTGCAACGCCAGGCACAAAAATGGCTATACGGCTGGAGATGGGTCGCCAGCACAAGGAGCCAGCAGGGAAAACTATGCCTTCTTCTAAAGCTCTTTGGGAACCACTTGCGTAGCCCCACAGACCTGGGTGCTGCGGGCTTTCCTGCTGCCTTCAGCCTCGACAGCACCCTTTCCCACTTGGTGCCACGCCAGGCACAAAAACAGCCATACGGCTGGAGATGGGTCCCACGCCCAAGGGGCCAGCAGGGAAAACTATGTCTTGTTCTAAAGCTCTTTGGGATCCGCTTGCGTAGCCCCACAGACCTGGGGGCTGTGGGCTTTCCTGCTGCCTTCTGCCTCCACACCACTCTTTCCCACTTGGCGTCGCGCCAGGGACAAAAATGGCTATACGGCTGGAGATGGGTCCCCCGCCCAAGGAGCCAACAGGGAAAACTAGGCCTTGTTCTAAAGCTCTTTGGGAACCGCTTGCGTAGCCCCAAAGACCTGGGGTCTACAGGTATTTCTGCTGCCTTCAGCCTAGACACCACCCTTTCCACTTGGCGCCGCGCCAGGCACAAAAATGGCTATATGGCTGGAGATGGTTCCCCCACCCAAGGAGCCAGCAGGGAAAACTATGCCTTGTTCTAAAGCTCTTTGGGAACCGCTTGCGTAACCCCACAGACCTGGGTGCTGCGGGCTTTCCTGCTGCCTTCAGCCTCGACAGCACCCTTTCCCACTTGGTGCCACGCCAGGCACAAAAACAGCCATACGGCTGGAGATGGGTCCCCCGCCCTAAGAGCCAGCAGGGAAAACTATGCCTTCTTCTAAAGCTCTTTGGGAACTGCTTGCGTAGCCCCACAGACCTGGGGGCTGCGGGCTTTCCTGCTGCCTTCAGCCTCGAAACCACCCTTTCCCACTTGGTGCCACGCCAGGCACAAAAACAGCCATACGGCTGGAGATGGGTCCCCCGCCCTAAGAGCCAGCAGGGAAAACTATGCCTTGTTCTAAAGATCTTTGGGAACTGCTTCCGTAGCCCCACAGACCTGGGGGCTGCGGGCTTTCCTGCTGCCTTCAGCCTCCACACCACCCTTTCCCACTTGGTGTCGCGCCAGGCACAAAAATGGCCATGTGGCTCGAGATGGGTCGCCCGCACAAGGAGCCAGCAGGGAAAACTAGGCCTTGTTCTAAAGCTATTTGGGAATCGCTTGCGTAGCCCCAAAGACCTGGGGGCTGCAGGCTTTTCTGCTGCGTTCAGCCTCAAAACCGCCCTTTCCACTTGGCGCCGCGCCAGGCACAAAAATGGCTATACGGCTGGAGATGGGTCTCCCGCCCAAGGAGCCAGCAGGGAAAACTAGGCCTTGTTCTAAAGCTCTTTGGGAACCGCTTGCGTAGCCCCACAGACCTGGGGGCTGCAGGCTTTTCTGCTGCCTTCAGCCTCGAAACCACCCTTTCCCACTTGGTGCCACGCCAGGCACAAAAACAGCCATACGGCTGGAGATGGGTCTCCCGCCCAAGGAGCCAGCAGGGAAAACTAGGCCTTGTTCTAAAGCTCTTAGGGAACCGCTTGCGTAGCACCAACAAACCTGGGGGCTGCAGGCTTTCCTGCTGCCTTCAACCTCAATATTACACTTTCCCACTAGGTGTCGCTCCAGGCACAAAAACAGCCATACGGCTGGAGATGGGTCCCCCGCCCAAGGAGCCAGCAGGGAAAACTGTGCCTTGTTCTAAAGCTATTTGGGAACCTCTTGCGTAGCCCCACAGACCTGGGGGCTGCAGGTTTTTTGCTGCCTTCAGCCTCGACACCACCCTTTCCCACTTGGTGCCACACCAGGCACAAAAACAGCCATACGGCTGGAGATGGGTCCCCAGCCCAAAGACCCAGCAGGGAAAACTATGCCTTGTTCTAAAGCTCTTTGGGAACCGCTTGCGTAGCCCCACAGACCTGGGGGCTGCGGGCTTTTCTGCTGCCTTCAGCCTCAAAACCGCCCTTTCCACTTGGCGCCGCGCCAGGCACAAAAATGGCCATACGGCTGGAGATGGGTCCCCCGCCCAAAGACCCTGAATGGAAAACTATGCCTTGTTCTAAAGCTCTTTGGGAACCGCTTGCGTAGCACCCACAGACCTGGGGGCTGCAGGCTTTCCTGCTGCCTTCAACGTCAATACTACGCTTTCCCACTAGGTGTCGCTCCAGGCCCAAAAATGGCCATACGGCTGGAGATGGGTCCCCCGCCCAAAGAGCCAGCAGGGAAAACTATGCCTTGTTCTACAGCTCTTGGGGAACCGCTTGCGTAGCCCCACAGACCTGGGGGCTGCGGGCTTTCCTGCTGCCTTCAGCCTCCACACCACCCTTTCCCACTTGGTACCACGCCAGGCACAAAAACAGCCATACGGCTGGAGATGGGTCCCCCGCCCAAAGAGCCAGCAGGGAAAACTATGCCTTGTTCTAAAGCTCTTTGGGAACCGCTTGCGTAGCCCCACAGACCTGGGTGCTGCGGGCTTTCCTGCTGCCTTCAGCCTCGAAACCACCCTTTCCCACTTGGTGCAACGCCAGGCACAAAAATGGCTATACGGCTGGAGATGGGTCGCCAGCACAAGGAGCCAGCAGGGAAAACTATGCCTTCTTCTAAAGCTCTTTGGGAACCACTTGCGTAGCCCCACAGACCTGGGTGCTGCGGGCTTTCCTGCTGCCTTCAGCCTCGACAGCACCCTTTCCCACTTGGTGCCACGCCAGGCACAAAAACAGCCATACGGCTGGAGATGGGTCCCACGCCCAAGGGGCCAGCAGGGAAAACTATGTCTTGTTCTAAAGCTCTTTGGGATCCGCTTGCGTAGCCCCACAGACCTGGGGGCTGTGGGCTTTCCTGCTGCCTTCTGCCTCCACACCACTCTTTCCCACTTGGCGTCGCGCCAGGGACAAAAATGGCTATACGGCTGGAGATGGGTCCCCCGCCCAAGGAGCCAACAGGGAAAACTAGGCCTTGTTCTAAAGCTCTTTGGGAACCGCTTGCGTAGCCCCAAAGACCTGGGGTCTACAGGTATTTCTGCTGCCTTCAGCCTAGACACCACCCTTTCCACTTGGCGCCGCGCCAGGCACAAAAATGGCTATATGGCTGGAGATGGTTCCCCCACCCAAGGAGCCAGCAGGGAAAACTATGCCTTGTTCTAAAGCTCTTTGGGAACCGCTTGCGTAACCCCACAGACCTGGGTGCTGCGGGCTTTCCTGCTGCCTTCAGCCTCGACAGCACCCTTTCCCACTTGGTGCCACGCCAGGCACAAAAACAGCCATACGGCTGGAGATGGGTCCCCCGCCCTAAGAGCCAGCAGGGAAAACTATGCCTTCTTCTAAAGCTCTTTGGGAACTGCTTGCGTAGCCCCACAGACCTGGGGGCTGCGGGCTTTCCTGCTGCCTTCAGCCTCGAAACCACCCTTTCCCACTTGGTGCCACGCCAGGCACAAAAACAGCCATACGGCTGGAGATGGGTCCCCCGCCCTAAGAGCCAGCAGGGAAAACTATGCCTTGTTCTAAAGATCTTTGGGAACTGCTTCCGTAGCCCCACAGACCTGGGGGCTGCGGGCTTTCCTGCTGCCTTCAGCCTCCACACCACCCTTTCCCACTTGGTGTCGCGCCAGGCACAAAAATGGCCATGTGGCTCGAGATGGGTCGCCCGCACAAGGAGCCAGCAGGGAAAACTAGGCCTTGTTCTAAAGCTATTTGGGAATCGCTTGCGTAGCCCCAAAGACCTGGGGGCTGCAGGCTTTTCTGCTGCGTTCAGCCTCAAAACCGCCCTTTCCACTTGGCGCCGCGCCAGGCACAAAAATGGCTATACGGCTGGAGATGGGTCTCCCGCCCAAGGAGCCAGCAGGGAAAACTAGGCCTTGTTCTAAAGCTCTTTGGGAACCGCTTGCGTAGCCCCACAGACCTGGGGGCTGCAGGCTTTTCTGCTGCCTTCAGCCTCGAAACCACCCTTTCCCACTTGGTGCCACGCCAGGCACAAAAACAGCCATACGGCTGGAGATGGGTCTCCCGCCCAAGGAGCCAGCAGGGAAAACTAGGCCTTGTTCTAAAGCTCTTAGGGAACCGCTTGCGTAGCACCAACAAACCTGGGGGCTGCAGGCTTTCCTGCTGCCTTCAACCTCAATATTACACTTTCCCACTAGGTGTCGCTCCAGGCACAAAAACAGCCATACGGCTGGAGATGGGTCCCCCGCCCAAGGAGCCAGCAGGGAAAACTGTGCCTTGTTCTAAAGCTATTTGGGAACCTCTTGCGTAGCCCCACAGACCTGGGGGCTGCAGGTTTTTTGCTGCCTTCAGCCTCGACACCACCCTTTCCCACTTGGTGCCACACCAGGCACAAAAACAGCCATACGGCTGGAGATGGGTCCCCAGCCCAAAGACCCAGCAGGGAAAACTATGCCTTGTTCTAAAGCTCTTTGGGAACCGCTTGCGTAGCCCCACAGACCTGGGGGCTGCGGGCTTTTCTGCTGCCTTCAGCCTCAAAACCGCCCTTTCCACTTGGCGCCGCGCCAGGCACAAAAATGGCCATACGGCTGGAGATGGGTCCCCCGCCCAAAGACCCTGAATGGAAAACTATGCCTTGTTCTAAAGCTCTTTGGGAACCGCTTGCGTAGCACCCACAGACCTGGGGGCTGCAGGCTTTCCTGCTGCCTTCAACGTCAATACTACGCTTTCCCACTAGGTGTCGCTCCAGGCCCAAAAATGGCCATACGGCTGGAGATGGGTCCCCCGCCCAAAGAGCCAGCAGGGAAAACTATGCCTTGTTCTACAGCTCTTGGGGAACCGCTTGCGTAGCCCCACAGACCTGGGGGCTGCGGGCTTTCCTGCTGCCTTCAGCCTCCACACCACCCTTTCCCACTTGGTACCACGCCAGGCACAAAAACAGCCATACGGCTGGAGATGGGTCCCCCGCCCAAAGAGCCAGCAGGGAAAACTATGCCTTGTTCTAAAGCTCTTTGGGAACCGCTTGCGTAGCCCCACAGACCTGGGTGCTGCGGGCTTTCCTGCTGCCTTCAGCCTCGAAACCACCCTTTCCCACTTGGTGCAACGCCAGGCACAAAAATGGCTATACGGCTGGAGATGGGTCGCCAGCACAAGGAGCCAGCAGGGAAAACTATGCCTTCTTCTAAAGCTCTTTGGGAACCACTTGCGTAGCCCCACAGACCTGGGTGCTGCGGGCTTTCCTGCTGCCTTCAGCCTCGACAGCACCCTTTCCCACTTGGTGCCACGCCAGGCACAAAAACAGCCATACGGCTGGAGATGGGTCCCACGCCCAAGGGGCCAGCAGGGAAAACTATGTCTTGTTCTAAAGCTCTTTGGGATCCGCTTGCGTAGCCCCACAGACCTGGGGGCTGTGGGCTTTCCTGCTGCCTTCTGCCTCCACACCACTCTTTCCCACTTGGCGTCGCGCCAGGGACAAAAATGGCTATACGGCTGGAGATGGGTCCCCCGCCCAAGGAGCCAACAGGGAAAACTAGGCCTTGTTCTAAAGCTCTTTGGGAACCGCTTGCGTAGCCCCAAAGACCTGGGGTCTACAGGTATTTCTGCTGCCTTCAGCCTAGACACCACCCTTTCCACTTGGCGCCGCGCCAGGCACAAAAATGGCTATATGGCTGGAGATGGTTCCCCCACCCAAGGAGCCAGCAGGGAAAACTATGCCTTGTTCTAAAGCTCTTTGGGAACCGCTTGCGTAACCCCACAGACCTGGGTGCTGCGGGCTTTCCTGCTGCCTTCAGCCTCGACAGCACCCTTTCCCACTTGGTGCCACGCCAGGCACAAAAACAGCCATACGGCTGGAGATGGGTCCCCCGCCCTAAGAGCCAGCAGGGAAAACTATGCCTTCTTCTAAAGCTCTTTGGGAACTGCTTGCGTAGCCCCACAGACCTGGGGGCTGCGGGCTTTCCTGCTGCCTTCAGCCTCGAAACCACCCTTTCCCACTTGGTGCCACGCCAGGCACAAAAACAGCCATACGGCTGGAGATGGGTCCCCCGCCCTAAGAGCCAGCAGGGAAAACTATGCCTTGTTCTAAAGATCTTTGGGAACTGCTTCCGTAGCCCCACAGACCTGGGGGCTGCGGGCTTTCCTGCTGCCTTCAGCCTCCACACCACCCTTTCCCACTTGGTGTCGCGCCAGGCACAAAAATGGCCATGTGGCTCGAGATGGGTCGCCCGCACAAGGAGCCAGCAGGGAAAACTAGGCCTTGTTCTAAAGCTATTTGGGAATCGCTTGCGTAGCCCCAAAGACCTGGGGGCTGCAGGCTTTTCTGCTGCGTTCAGCCTCAAAACCGCCCTTTCCACTTGGCGCCGCGCCAGGCACAAAAATGGCTATACGGCTGGAGATGGGTCTCCCGCCCAAGGAGCCAGCAGGGAAAACTAGGCCTTGTTCTAAAGCTCTTTGGGAACCGCTTGCGTAGCCCCACAGACCTGGGGGCTGCAGGCTTTTCTGCTGCCTTCAGCCTCGAAACCACCCTTTCCCACTTGGTGCCACGCCAGGCACAAAAACAGCCATACGGCTGGAGATGGGTCTCCCGCCCAAGGAGCCAGCAGGGAAAACTAGGCCTTGTTCTAAAGCTCTTAGGGAACCGCTTGCGTAGCACCAACAAACCTGGGGGCTGCAGGCTTTCCTGCTGCCTTCAACCTCAATATTACACTTTCCCACTAGGTGTCGCTCCAGGCACAAAAACAGCCATACGGCTGGAGATGGGTCCCCCGCCCAAGGAGCCAGCAGGGAAAACTGTGCCTTGTTCTAAAGCTATTTGGGAACCTCTTGCGTAGCCCCACAGACCTGGGGGCTGCAGGTTTTTTGCTGCCTTCAGCCTCGACACCACCCTTTCCCACTTGGTGCCACACCAGGCACAAAAACAGCCATACGGCTGGAGATGGGTCCCCAGCCCAAAGACCCAGCAGGGAAAACTATGCCTTGTTCTAAAGCTCTTTGGGAACCGCTTGCGTAGCCCCAAAGACCTGGGGGCTGCGGGCTTTCCTGCTGCCTTCAGCCTCCACACCACCCTTTCCCACTTGGCGCCGCGCCAGGAGCAAAAATGGCCATACGGCTGGAGATGGGTCCCCCACCCAAGGAGCCAGCAGGGAAAACTAGGCCTTGTTCTAAAGCTCTTTGGGAATCACTTGCGTAGCCCCACAGACCTGGGGGCTGCGGGCTTTCCTGCTGCCTTCTGCCTTGACATGACCATTTCCCACTTGGTGCCGCGCCAGGCACAAAAATGGCAATACGGCTGAAGATAGGTCCCCCGCCCAAAGAGCCAGCAGGAAAAACTAGGCCTTCTTCTAAAGCTATTTGGGAACCGCTTGCGTAGCCCCACAGACCTGGGGGCTGCGGGCCTTTCTGCTGCCTTCATCCTCGAAACCACCCTTTCCCACTTGGCGCCGCGCCAGGCACAAAAATGGCCATACAGCTGGAGATGGTTCCCCCTCCCAAAGACCCAGTAGGCAAAAATAGGCCTTGTTCTAAAGCTCTTTGGGAACCGCTTGCGTAGCCCCACAGACCTGGGGGCTGCGGGCTTTCCTGCTGCCTTCAGCCTCGACACCACCCTTTCCCACTTGGTGCCACGCCAGGCACAAAAACAGCCATACGGCTGGAGATGGGTCCCCAGCCCAAAGAGCCAGCAGGGAAAACTATGCCTTGTTCTAAAGCTCTTTGGGAACCGCTTGCGTAGCTTCACAGACCTGGGGGCTGCGGGCTTTCCTGCTGCCTTCAGCCTCAATAATACGCTTTCACACTAGGTGTCGCTCCAGGCACAAAAACAGCCTTACGGCTGGAGATGGGTCCCCCACCCAAGGAGCCAACAGTGAAAACTAGGCCTTGTACTAAAGCTCTTTGGGAATCACTTGCGTAGCCCCACAGACCTGGGGGCTGCGGGCTTTCCTGCTGCCTTCAGCCTTAACATGACCATTTCCCAATTGGTGCCGCGCCAGGCACAAAAATGGCTATACGGGTGAAGATAGGTCCCCCGCCCAAGGAGCCAGCAGGAAAAACTAGGCCTTGTTCTAAAGCTCTTTGGGAACCGCTTGCGTAGCCCCACAGACCTGGGGGCTGCGGGCTTTCCTGCTGCCTTCAGCCTCGACATCACCCTTTCCCACTTGCCGACGCGCCAGGGGCAAAAATGGCTATACGGCTGGAGATGGGTCCCCCGCCCAAGGAGCCAGCAGGGAAAACTAGGCCTTGTTCTAAAGCTCTTAGGGAACCTCTTGCGTAGCCCCACAGACCTGGGGGCTGCGGGCTTTCCTGCTGCCTTCAGACTCGACACCACCCTTTCCCACTTGGCGCCGCACCAGGCACAAAAATGGCCATACGGCTGGAGATGGGTCCCCCGCCGAAAAACCCAGAAGGGAAAACTATGCCTTATTCTAAAGCTCTTAGGGAACCGCTTTCGTAGCCCCACAGACCTGGGGGCTGCAGGCTTTCCTGCTGCCTTCAGCCTCGACACCACCCTTTCCCACTTGGCGCCGCGCCAGGCACAAAAATGGCCATACGGCTGGAGATGGGTCCCCCGCACAAGGAGCCAGCAGGGAAAACTATGCCGTGTTCTAAAGCTCTTAGGGAACGTCTTGCGTAGCCCCACAGACCTGGGAGCTGCGGGCCTTCCTGCTGCCTTCAGCCTCGACACCACCCTTTCCCACTTGGTGCCGCACCAGGCACAAAAATTGCTATACGTCTGGAGAATGGTCCCCCGCCCAAGGAGCCAGCAGGAAAAACTAGGCCTTGATCGAAAACTCTTTGGGAACCGCTTGCGTAGCCCCAAAGACCTGGGGGCTGCAGGTTTTTCTGCTGCCTTCAGCCCCGACACCACCCTTTCCCACTTAGAGCCGCGCCAGGCACAAAAATGGCCATACAGCTGGAGATGGTTCCCCCTCCCAAAGACCCAGCAGGCAAAAATAGGCCTTGTTCTAAAGCTCTTTGGGAACCGCTTGCGTAGCCCCACAGACCTGGGGGCTGCGGGCTTTTCTGCTGCCTTCAGCCTCAAAACCGCCCTTTCCACTTGGCGCCGCGCCAGGCACAAAAATGGCCATACGGCTGGAGATGGGTCCCCCGCCCAAAGACCCTGAATGGAAAACTATGCCTTGTTCTAAAGCTCTTTGGGAACCGCTTGCGTAGCACCCACAGACCTGGGGGCTGCAGGCTTTCCTGCTGCCTTCAACGTCAATACTACGCTTTCCCACTAGGTGTCGCTCCAGGCCCAAAAATGGCCATACGGCTGGAGATGGGTCCCCCGCCCAAGGAGCCAGCAGGGAAAACTATGCCTTGTTCTACAGCTCTTGGGGAACCGCTTGCGTAGCCCCACAGACCTGGGGGCTGCGGGCTTTCCTGCTGCCTTCAGCCTCCACACCACCCTTTCCCACTTGGTACCACGCCAGGCACAAAAACAGCCATACGGCTGGAGATGGGTCCCCCGCCCAAAGAGCCAGCAAGGAAAACTATGCCTTGTTCTAAAGCTCTTTGGGAACCGCTTGCGTAGCCCCACAGACCTGGGTGCTGCGGGCTTTCCTGCTGCCTTCAGCCTCGAAACCACCCTTTCCCACTTGGTGCAACGCCAGGCACAAAAATGGCTATACGGCTGGAGATGGGTCGCCAGCACAAGGAGCCAGCAGGGAAAACTATGCCTTCTTCTAAAGCTCTTTGGGAACCACTTGCGTAGCCCCACAGACCTGGGTGCTGCGGGCTTTCCTGCTGCCTTCAGCCTCGACAGCACCCTTTCCCACTTGGTGCCACGCCAGGCACAAAAACAGCCATACGGCTGGAGATGGGTCCCACGCCCAAGGGGCCAGCAGGGAAAACTATGTCTTGTTCTAAAGCTCTTTGGGATCCGCTTGCGTAGCCCCACAGACCTGGGGGCTGTGGGCTTTCCTGCTGCCTTCTGCCTCCACACCACTCTTTCCCACTTGGCGTCGCGCCAGGGACAAAAATGGCTATACGGCTGGAGATGGGTCCCCCGCCCAAGGAGCCAACAGGGAAAACTAGGCCTTGTTCTAAAGCTCTTTGGGAACCGCTTGCGTAGCCCCAAAGACCTGGGGTCTACAGGTATTTCTGCTGCCTTCAGCCTAGACACCACCCTTTCCACTTGGCGCCGCGCCAGGCACAAAAATGGCTATATGGCTGGAGATGGTTCCCCCACCCAAGGAGCCAGCAGGGAAAACTATGCCTTGTTCTAAAGCTCTTTGGGAACCGCTTGCGTAACCCCACAGACCTGGGTGCTGCGGGCTTTCCTGCTGCCTTCAGCCTCGACAGCACCCTTTCCCACTTGGTGCCACGCCAGGCACAAAAACAGCCATACGGCTGGAGATGGGTCCCCCGCCCTAAGAGCCAGCAGGGAAAACTATGCCTTCTTCTAAAGCTCTTTGGGAACTGCTTGCGTAGCCCCACAGACCTGGGGGCTGCGGGCTTTCCTGCTGCCTTCAGCCTCGAAACCACCCTTTCCCACTTGGTGCCACGCCAGGCACAAAAACAGCCATACGGCTGGAGATGGGTCCCCCGCCCTAAGAGCCAGCAGGGAAAACTATGCCTTGTTCTAAAGATCTTTGGGAACTGCTTGCGTAGCCCCACAGACCTGGGGGCTGCGGGCTTTCCTGCTGCCTTCAGCCTCCACACCACCCTTTCCCACTTGGTGTCGCGCCAGGCACAAAAATGGCCATGTGGCTCGAGATGGGTCGCCCGCACAAGGAGCCAGCAGGGAAAACTAGGCCTTGTTGTAAAGCTATTTGGGAATCGCTTGCGTAGCCCCAAAGACCTGGGGGCTGCAGGCTTTTCTGCTGCGTTCAGCCTCAAAACCGCCCTTTCCACTTGGTGCCGCGCCAGGCACAAAAATGGCTATACGGCTGGAGATGGGTCTCCCGCCCAAGGAGCCAGCAGGGAAAACTAGGCCTTGTTCTAAAGCTCTTAGGGAACCGCTTGCGTAGCCCCACAGACCTGGGGGCTGCAGGCTTTTCTGCTGCCTTCAGCCTCGAAACCACCCTTTCCCACTTGGTGCCACGCCAGGCACAAAAACAGCCATACGGCTGGAGATGGGTCCCCCGCCCAAAGAGCCAGCAGGGAAAACTATGCCTTGTTCTAAAGCTCTTTGGGAACCGCTTGCGTAGCACCCACAAACCTGGGGGCTGCAGGCTTTCCTGCTGCCTTCAACCTCAATATTACACTTTCCCACTAGGTGTCGCTCCAGGCACAAAAACAGCCATACGGCTGGAGATGGGTCCCCCGCCCAAGGAGCCAGCAGGGAAAACTATGCCTTGTTCTAAAGCTATTTGGGAACCTCTTGCGTAGCCCCACAGACCTGGGGGCTGCGGGCCTTCCTGCTGCCTTCAGCCTCGACACCACCCTTTCCCTCTTGGCCCCGCACCAGGCACAAAAATGGCCATACAGCTGGAGGTGGGTCGCCCGCCCAAGGAGCCAGCAGGGAAAACTAGGCCTTGATCTAAAACTCTTTGGGAACCGCTTGCGTAGCCCCAAAGACCTGGGGGCTGCAGGTTTTTTGCTGCCTTCAGCCTCGACACCACCCTTTCCCACTTGGTGCCACACTAGGCACAAAAACAGCCATACGGCTGGAGATGGGTCCCCAGCCCAAAGAGCCAGCAGGGAAAAGTATGCCTTGTTCTAAAGCTCTTAAGGAACCGCTTGCGTAGCTTCACAGACCTGGGGGCTGCGGGCTTTCCTGCTGCCTTCAGCCTCGACAGCACCCTTTCCACTTGGCGCCACGCCAGGCACTAAAATGGCCATACAGCTGGAGATGGGTCCCCCGCCCAAAGACCCAGAAGGGAAAACTAGGCCTTGTTCTAAAGCTCTTTGGGAACCGCTTGCGTAGCACCCACAGACCTGGGGGCTGCAGGCTTTCCTGCTGCCTTCAGCCTCAATACTACGCTTTCCCACTAGGTGTCGCTCCAGGCCCAAAAATGGCCATACGGCTGGAGATGGGTCCCCCGCCCAAGGAGCCAGCAGGGAAAATTATGCCTTGTTCTAAAGCTCTTAGGGAACCGCTTGCGTAGCCCCACAGACCTGGGGGCTGCGGGCTTTCCTGCTGCCTTTAGCCTCGACATCACCCTTTCCCACTTGGCGCCGCGCCAAGAGCAATAATGGCCATACGGCTGGAGATGGGTCCCCCGCACAAGGAGCCAGCAGGGAAAACTAAGCCTTGTTCTAAAGCTCTTAGGGAACCTCTTGCGTAGCCCCACAGACCTGGGAGCTGCGGGCCTTCCTGCTGCCTTCAGCCTCGACACCACCCTTTCCCACTTGGTGCCGCGCCAGTCACAAAAATTGCTATACGTCTGGAGAATGGTCCCCCGCCCAAGGAGCCAGCAGGGAAAACTAGGCCTTGATCTAAAACTCTTTGGGAACCGCTTGCGTAGCCCCAAAGACCTGGGGGCTGCAGGTTTTTCTGCTGCCTTCAGCCCCGACACCACCCTTTCCCACTTAGAGCCGCGCCAGGCACAAAAATGGCCATACAGCTGGAGATGGTTCCCCCTCCCAAAGACCCAGCAGGCAAAAATAGGCCTTGTTCTAAAGCTCTTTGGGAACCGCTTGCGTAGCCCCACAGACCTGGGGGCTGCGGGCTTTTCTGCTGCCTTCAGCCTCAAAACCGCCCTTTCCACTTGGCGCCGCGCCAGGCACAAAAATGGCCATACGGCTGGAGATGGGTCCCCCGCCCAAAGACCCTGAATGGAAAACTATGCCTTGTTCTAAAGCTCTTTGGGAACCGCTTGCGTAGCACCCACAGACCTGGGGGCTGCAGGCTTTCCTGCTGCCTTCAACGTCAATACTACGCTTTCCCACTAGGTGTCGCTCCAGGCCCAAAAATGGCCATACGGCTGGAGATGGGTCCCCCATCCAAGGAGCCAGCAGGGAAAACTATGCCTTGTTCTAAAGCTCTTTGGGAACCGCTTGCGTAACCCCACAGACCTGGGGGCTGCGGGCTTTCCTGCTGCCTTCAGCCTTGACACCACCCTTTCCCACTTGGTACCACGCCAGGCACAAAAACAGCCATACGGCTGGAGATGGGTCCCCCGCCCAAAGAGCCAGCAGGGAAAACTATGCCTTGTTCTAAAGCTCTTTGGGAACCGCTTGCGTAGCCCCACAGACCTGGGGGCTGCGGGCTTTCCTGCTGCCTTCTGCCTTGACATGACCCTTTGCCACTTTGCACTGCGCTAGCTACAAAAATGGCCATATGGCTGGAGATGGGTCCCACGCCCAAAGAACCAGCAGGGAAAACTATGCCTTGTTCTAAAGCTCTTTGGGAACCGCTTGCGTAGCCCCACAGACCTTGGCGCTGCGGGCTTTCCTGCTGCCTTCAGCCTCGACACAACCCTTTCCCACTTGGTGCCGCGCCAGGCACAAAAATGGCCATATGGCTGGAGATGGTTCCCCCGCCCAAGGAGCCAGCAGGGAAAATTATGCCTTGTTCTAAAGCTCTTTGGGAACCGCTTGCGTAGCACCCACAGACCTGGGGGCTGCAGGCTTTCCTGCTGCCTTCAACGTCAATACTACGCTTTCCCACTAGGTGTCGCTCAAGGCCCAAAAATGGCCATACGGCTGGAGATGGGTCCCCCGCCCAAGGAACCTTCAGGGATAACTATGCCTTGTTCTAAAGCTCTTTGGGAACCGCTTGCGTAGCCCCACAGACCTGGGGTCTGCGGGCTTTCCTGCTGCCTTCAGCCTCCACACCACCCTTTCCCACTTGGCGTAGCGCCAGGCACAAAAATGGCTATACAGCTGGAGATGGGTCCCCCGCCCAAAGACCCAGCAGGGAAAACTAGGCCTTGTTCTAAAGCTCTTTGGGAATCGCTTGCGTAGCCCCAAAGACCTGGGGGCTGCAGGCTTTTCTGCTGCGTTCAGCCTCAAAACCGCCCTTTCCACTTGGCGCCGCGCCAGGCACAAAAACAGCCATACGGCTGGGGATGGGTCCCCCGCCCAAAGACCCAGCAGGGAAAACTATGTCTTGTTCTAAAGCTCTTTGGGAACCGCTTGCGTAGCCCCACAGACCTGGGGGCTGCGGGCTTTTCTGCTGCCTTCAGCCTCGACAACACCCTTTCCCACTTGGTGTCGCGCCAGGCACAAAAATGGCTATACGGCTGGAGATGGGTCCCCCGCCCAAGGAGCCAACAGGGAAAACTAGGCCCTGTTCTAAAGCTCTTAGGGAACCGCTTGCGTAGCCCCACAGACCTGGGCGCTGCGGGCTTTCCTGCTGCCTTCAGCCTCGACACAACCCTTTCCCACTTGGTGCCGCGCCAGGCACAAAAATGGCCATATGGCTGGAGATGGTTCCCCCGCCCAAGGAGCCAGCAGGGAAAACTAGGCCTTGTTCTAAAGCTATTTGGGAATCGCTTCCGTAGCCCCAAAGACCTGGGGGCTGCAGGCTTTTCTGCTGCCTTCAGCCTCAAAACCGCCCTTTCCACTTGGCGCCGCGCCAGGCACAAAAATGGCCATACGGCTGGAGATGGGTCCCCCGCCCAAAGACCCAGCAGGGAAAACTATGCCTTGTTCTAAAGCTCTTTGGGAACCGCTTGCGTAGCACCCACAGACCTGGGGGCTGCAGGCTTTCCTGCTGCCTTCAGCCTCAATACTACGCTTTCCCACTAGGTGTCGCTCCAGGCCCAAAAATGGCCATACGGCTGGAGATGGGTCCACCGCCCAAGGAACCTTCAGGGATAACTATGCCTTGTTCTAAAGCTCTTTGGGAACCGCTTGCGTAGCCCCACAGACCTGGGGGCTGCGGGCTTTCCTTCTGCCTTCAGCCTCCACACCACCCTTTCCCACTTGGCATAGCGCCAGGCACAAAAATGGCTATACAGCTGGAGATGGGCCCCCCGCCCAAGGAGCCAGCAGGGAAAACTATGCCTTGTTCTAAAGCTCTTTGGGAACTGCTTGCGTAGCCCCACAGACCTGGGGGCTGCAGGTTTTTTGCTGCCTTCAGCCTCGAAACCACCCTTTCCCACTTGGTGCCACGCCAGGCACAAAAACAGCCATACGGCTGGAGATGGGTCCCCCGCCCAAGGAGCCAGCAGGGAAAACTAGGCCTTGTTCTAAAGATCTTTGGGAACCGCTTGCGTAGCCCCACAGACCTGGGGGCTGCGGGCTTTCCTGCTGCCTTCAGCCTCCACACCACCCTTTCCCACATGGTGTCGCGCCAGGCACAAAAATGGCCATGTGGCTGGAGATGGGTCGCCCGCACAAGGAGCCAGCAGGGAAAACTAGGCCTTGTTCTAAAGCTATTTGGGAATCGCTTGCGTAGCCCCAAAGACCTGGGGGCTGCAGGCTTTTCTGCTGCGTTCAGCCTCAAAACCGCCCTTTCCACTTGGCGCCGCGCCAGGCACAAAAATGGCTATACGGCTGGAGATGGGTCGCCCGCCCAAGGAGCCAGCAGGGAAAACTAGGCCTTGTTCTAAAGCTCTTAGGGAACCGCTTGCGTAGCCCCACAGACCTGGGGGCTGCAGGCTTTTCTGCTGCCTTCAGCCTCGAAACCACCCTTTCCCACTTGGTGCCACGCCAGGCACAAAAACAGCCATACGGCTGGAGATGGGTCCCCCGCCCAAAGAGCCAGCAGGGAAAACTATGCCTTGTTCTAAAGCTCTTTGGGAACCGCTTGCGTAGCACCCACAAACCTGGGGGCTGCAGGCTTTCCTGCTGCCTTCAACCTCAATATTACACTTTCCCACTAGGTGTCGCTCCAGGCACAAAAACAGCCATACGGCTGGAGATGGGTCCCCCGCCCAAGGAGCCAGCAGGGAAAACTATGCCTTGTTCTAAAGCTATTTGGGAACCTCTTGCGTAGCCCCACAGACCTGGGGGCTGCGGGCCTTCCTGCTGCCTTCAGCCTCGACACCACCCTTTCCCACTTGGCCCCGCACCAGGCACAAAAATGGCCATACAGCTGGAGGTGGGTCGCCCGCCCAAGGAGCCAGCAGGGAAAACTAGGCCTTGATCTAAAACTCTTTGGGAACCGCTTGCGTAGCCCCAAAGACCTGGGGGCTGCAGGTTTTTCTGCTGCCTTCAGCCCCGACACCACCCTTTCCCACTTAGAGCCGCGCCAGGCACAAAAATGGCCATACAGCTGGAGATGGTTCCCCCTCCCAAAGACCCAGCAGGCAAAAATAGGCCTTGTTCTAAAGCTCTTTGGGAACCGCTTGCGTAGCCCCACAGACCTGGGGGCTGAGGGCTTTTCTGCTGCCTTCAGCCTCAAAACCGCCCTTTCCACTTGGCGCCGCGCCAGGCACAAAAATGGCCATACGGCTGGAGATGGGTCCCCCGCCCAAAGACCCTGAATGGAAAACTATGCCTTGTTCTAAAGCTCTTTGGGAACTGCTTGCGTAGCACCCACAGACCTGGGGGCTGCAGGCTTTCCTGCTGCCTTCAACGTCAATACTACGCTTTCCCACTAGGTGTCGCTCCAGGCCCAAAAATGGCCATACGGCTGGAGATGGGTCCCCCGCCCAAGGAACCAGCAGGGAAAACTGTGCCTTGTTCTACAGCTCTTGGGGAACCGCTTGCGTAGCCCCACAGACCTGGGGGCTGCGGGCTTTCCTGCTGCCTTCAGCCTCCACACCACCCTTTCCCACTTGGTACCACGCCAGGCACAAAAACAGCCATACGGCTGGAGATGGGTCCCCCGCCCAAAGAGCCAGCAGGGAAAACTATGCCTTGTTCTAAAGCTCTTTGGGAACCGCTTGCGTAGCCCCACAGACCTGGGTGCTGCGGGCTTTCCTGCTGCCTTCAGCCTCGAAACCACCCTTTCCCACTTGGTGCAACGCCAGGCACAAAAATGGCTATACGGCTGGAGATGGGTCCCCCGCCCAAGGAGCCAGCAGGGAAAACTATGCCTTCTTCTAAAGCTCTTTGGGAACCACTTGCGTAGCCCCACAGACCTGGGGGCTGCGGGCTTTCCTGCTGCCTTCAGCCTCGACACCACCCTTTCCCACTTGGTGCCACGCCAGGCACAAAAACAGCCATACGGCTGGAGATGTGTCCCCCGCCCAAGGGGCCAGCAGGGAAAACTATGTCTTGTTCTAAAGCTCTTTGGGATCCGCTTGCGTAGCCCCACAGACCTGGGGGCTGCGGGCTTTCCTGCTGCCTTCTGCCTCCACACCACTCTTTCCCACTTGGCGTCGCGCCAGGGACAAAAATGGCTATACGGCTGGAGATGGGTCCCCCGCCCAAGGAGCCAACAGGGAAAACTAGGCCTTGTTCTAAAGCTCTTTGGGAACCGCTTGCGTAGCCCCAAAGTCCTGGGGGCTACAGGTATTTCTGCTGCCTTCAGCCTAGACACCACCCTTTCCACTTGGCGCCGCGCCAGGCACAAAAATGGCTATATGGCTGGAGATGGTTCCCCCACCCAAGGAGCCAGCAGGGAAAACTATGCCTTGTTCTAAAGCTCTTTGGGAACCGCTTGCGTAACCCCACAGACCTGGGTGCTGCGGGCTTTCCTGCTGCCTTCAGCCTCGACACCACCCTTTCCCACTTGGTGCCACGCCAGGCACAAAAACAGCCATACGGCTGGAGATGGGTCCCCCGCCGAAAGAGCCAGCAGGGAAAACTAGGCCTTGTTCTAAAGATCTTTGGGAACCGCTTGCGTAGCCCCACAGACCTGGGGGCTGCAGGCTTTTCTGCTGCGTTTAGCCTCAAAACCGCCCTTTCCACTTGGCGCCGCGCCAGGCACAAAAATGGCTATACGGCTGGAGATGGGTCTCCCGCCCAAGGAGCCAGCAGGGAAAACTAGGCCTTGTTCTAAAGCTCTTAGGGAACCGCTTGCGTAGCCCCACAGACCTGGGGGCTGCAGGCTTTTCTGCTGCCTTCAGCCTCGAAACCACCCTTTCCCACTTGGTGCCACGCCAGGCACAAAAACAGCCATACGGCTGGAGATGGCTCCCCCGCCCAAAAGAGCCAGCAGGGAAAACTATGCCTTGTTCTAAAGCTCTTTGGGAACCGCTTGCGTAGCACCCACAAACCTGGGGGCTGCAGGCTTTCCTGCTGCCTTCAACCTCAATATTACACTTTCCCACTAGGTGTCGCTCCAGGCACAAAAACAGCCATACGGCTGGAGATGGGTCCCCCGCCCAAGGAGCCAGCAGGGAAAACTATGCCTTGTTCTAAAGCTATTTGGGAACCTCTTGCGTAGCCCCACAGACCTGGGGGCTGCGGGCCTTCCTGCTGCCTTCAGCCTCGACACCACCCTTTCCCTCTTGGCCCCGCACCAGGCACAAAAATGGCCATACAGCTGGAGGTGGGTCGCCCGCCCAAGGAGCCAGCAGGGAAAACTAGGCCTTGATCTAAAACTCTTTGGGAACCGCTTGCGTAGCCCCAAAGACCTGGGGGCTGCAGGTTTTTTGCTGCCTTCAGCCTCGACACCACCCTTTCCCACTTGGTGCCACACCAGGCACAAAAACAGCCATACGGCTGGAGATGGGTCCCCAGCCCAAAGAGCCAGCAGGGAAAAGTATGCCTTGTTCTAAAGCTCTTTGGGAACCACTTGCGTAGCTTCACAGACCTGGGGGCTGCGGGCTTTCCTGCTGCCTTCAGCCTCGACATCACCCTTTCCACTTGGCGCCACGCCAGGCACTAAAATGGCCATACAGATGGAGATGGGTCCCCCGCCCAAAGACCCAGAAGGGAAAATTATGCCTTGTTCTAAAGCTCTTTGGGAACCGCTTGCGTAGCACCCACAGACCTGGGGGCTGCAGGCTTTCCTGCTGCCTTCAGCCTCAATACTACGCTTTCCCACTAGGTGTCGCTCCAGGCCCAAAAATGGCCATACGGCTGGAGATGGGTCCCCCGCCCAAGGAGCCAGCAGGGAAAATTATGCCTTGTTCTAAAGCTCTTAGGGAACCGCTTGCGTAGCCCCACAGACCTGGGGGCTGCGGGCTTTCCTGCTGCCTTTAGCCTCGACATCACCCTTTCCCACTTGGCGCCGCGCCAAGAGCAATAATGGCCATACGGCTGGAGATGGGTCCCCCGCACAAGGAGCCAGCAGGGAAAACTAAGCCTTGTTCTAAAGCTCTTAGGGAACCTCTTGCGTAGCCCCACAGACCTGGGAGCTGCGGGCCTTCCTGCTGCCTTCAGCCTCGACACCACCCTTTCCCACTTGGTGCCGCACCAGGCACAAAAATTGCTATACGTCTGGAGAATGGTCCCCCGCCCAAGGAGCCAGCAGGGAAAACTAGGCCTTGATCTAAAACTCTTTGGGAACCGCTTGCGTAGCCCCAAAGACCTGGGGGCTGCAGGTTTTTCTGCTGCCTTCAGCCCCGACACCACCCTTTCCCACTTAGAGCCGCGCCAGGCACAAAAATGGCCATACAGCTGGAGATGGTTCCCCCTCCCAAAGACCCAGCAGGCAAAAATAGGCCTTCTTCTAAAGCTCTTTGGGAACCGCTTGCGTAGCTTCACAGACCTGGGGGCTGCGGGCTTTCCTGCTGCCTTCAACGTCAATACTACGCTTTCCCACTAGGTGTCGCTCCAGGCACAAAAATGGCCATACGGCTGGAGATGGGTCCCCCATCCAAGGAGCCAGCAGGGAAAACTATGCCTTGTTCTAAAGCTCTTTGGGAACCGCTTGCGTAACCCCACAGACCTGGGGGCTGCGGGCTTTCCTGCTGCCTTCAGCCTCGACACCACCCTTTCCCACTTGGTACCACGCCAGGCACAAAAACAGCCATACGGCTGGAGATGGGTCCCCCGCCCAAAGAGCCAGCAGGGAAAACTATGCCTTGTTCTAAAGCTCTTTGGGAACCGCTTGCGTAGCCCCACAGACCTGGGGGCTGCGGGCTTTCCTGCTGCCTTTAGCCTCGAAACCACCCTTTCCCACTTGGTGCAACGCCAGGCACAAAAATGGCTATACGGCTGGAGATGGGTCCCACGCCCAAGGAGCCAGCAGGGAAAACTATGCCTTCTTCTAAAGCTCTTTGGGAACCACTTGCGTAGCCCCACAGACCTGGGGGCTGCGGGCTTTCCTGCTGCCTTCAGCCTCGACACCACCCTTTCCCACTTGGTGCCACGCCAGGCACAAAAACAGCCATACGGCTGGAGATGGGTCCCACGCCCAAGGGGCCAGCAGGGAAAACTATGTCTTGTTCTAAAGCTCTTTGGGATCCGCTTGCGTAGCCCCACAGACCTGGGGGCTGCGGGCTTTCCTGCTGCCTTCTGCCTCCACACCACTCTTTCCCACTTGGCGTCGCGCCAGGCACAAAAATGGCTATACGGCTGGAGATGGGTCCCCCGCCCAAGGAGCCAACAGGGAAAACTAGGCCTTGTTCTAAAGCTCTTTGGGAACCGCTTGCGTAGCCCCAAAGACCTGGGGTCTACAGGTATTTCTGCTGCCTTCAGCCAAGACACCACCCTTTCCACTTGGCGCCGCGCCAGGCACAAAAATGGCTATATGGCTGGAGATGGTTCCCCCACCCAAGGAGCCAGCAGGGAAAACTATGCCTTGTTCTAAAGCTCTTTGGGAACCGCTTGCGTAACCCCACAGACCTGGGTGCTGCGGGCTTTCCTGCTGCCTTCAGCCTCGACACCACCCTTTCCCACTTGGTGCCACGCCAGGCACAAAAACAGCCATACGGCTGGAGATGGGTCCCCCGCCCTAAGAGCCAGCAGGGAAAACTATGCCTTCTTCTAAAGCTCTTTGGGAACCGCTTGCGTAGCCCCACAGACCTGGGGGCTGCAGGCTTTCCTGCTGCCTTCAGCCTCAAAACCACCCTTTCCCACTTGGTGCCACGCCAGGCACAAAAATGGCTATACGGCTGGAGATGGGTCCCCCGCCCAAGGAGCCAGCAGGGAAAAATATGCCTTGTTTTAAAGCTCTTTGGTAACCGCTTGCGTAGCCCCACAGACCTGGGGGCTGCGGGCTTTCCTGCTGCCTTCAGCCTCGACACCACCCTTTCCCACTTGGCGCCGCGCCAGGAGCAAAAATGGCCATACGGATGGAGATGGGTCCCCCACCCAAGGAGCCAGCAGGGAAAACTATGCCTTCTTCTAAAGCTCTTTAGGAACCGCTTGCGTAGCCCCACAGACCTGGGGGCTGCGGGCTTTCCTGCTGCCTTCAGCCTCCACACCACTCTTTCCCACTTGGCTTCGCGCCAGGCACAAAAATGGCTATACGGCTGGAGATGGGTCCCCCGCCCAAGGAGCCAACAGGGAAAACTAGGCCTTGTTTTAAAGCTCTTTGGGAACCGCTTGCGTAGCCCCTAAGACCTGGGGGCTACAGGTATTTCTGCTGCCTTCAGCCTCGACACCACCCTTTCCACTTGGCGCCGCGCCAGGCACAAAAATGGCCATATGGCTGGAGATGGTTCCCCCACCCAAGGAGCCAGCAGGGAAAACTATGCCTTGTTCTAAAGCTCTTTGGGAACCGCTTGCATAACCCCACAGACCTGGGGGCTGCGGGCTTTCCTGCTGCCTTCAGCCTCGACACCACCCTTTCCCACTTGGTGCCACGCCAGGCACAAAAACAGCCATACGGCTGGAGATGGGTCCCCCGCCCAAAGAGCCAGCAGGGAAAACTATGCCTTGTTCTAAAGCTCTTAGGGAACCGCTTGCGTAGCCCCACAGACCTGGGGGCTGCGGGCTTTCCTGCTGCCTTCAGCCTCGACACCACCCTTTCCCACTTGGTGCCACGCCAGGCACAAAAACAGCCATACGGCTGGAGATGGGTCTCCCGCCCAAGGAGCCAGCAGGGAAAACTAGGCCTTGTTCTAAAGCTCTTAGGGAACCGCTTGCGTAGCCCCACAGACCTGGGGGCTGCAGGCTTTTCTGCTGCCTTCAGCCTCGAAACCACCCTTTCCCACTTGGTGCCACGCCAGGCACAAAAACAGCCATACGGCTGGAGATGGGTCCCCCGCCCAAAGAGCCAGAAGGGAAAACTATGCCTTGTTCTAAAGCTCTTTGGGAACCGCTTGCGTAGCACCCACAAACCTGGGGGCTGCAGGCTTTCCTGCTGCCTTCAACCTCAATATTACACTTTCCCACTAGGTGTCGCTCCAGGCACAAAAACAGCCATACGGCTGGAGATGGGTCCCCCGCCCAAGGAGCCAGCAGGGAAAACTATGCCTTGTTCTAAAGCTATTTGGGAACCTCTTGCGTAGCCCCACAGACCTGGGGGCTGCGGGCCTTCCTGCTGCCTTCAGCCTCGACACCACCATTTCCCTCTTGGCCCCGCACCAGGCACAAAAATGGCCATACAGCTGGAGGTGGGTCGCCCGCCCAAGGAGCCAGCAGGGAAAACTAGGCCTTGATCTAAAACTCTTTGGGAACCGCTTGCGTAGCCCCAAAGACCTGGGGGCTGCAGGTTTTTTGCTGCCTTCAGCCTCGACACCACCCTTTCCCACTTGGTGCCACACCAGGCACAAAAACAGCCATACGGCTGGAGATGGGTCCCCAGCCCAAAGAGCCAGCAGGGAAAAGTATGCCTTGTTCTAAAGCTCTTTGGGAACCGCTTGCGTAGCTTCACAGACCTGGGGGCTGCGGGCTTTCCTGCTGCCTTCAGCCTCGACATCACCCTTTCCACTTGGCGCCACGCCAGGCACTAAAATGGCCATACAGATGGAGATGGGTCCCCCGCCCAAAGACCCAGAAGGGAAAACTATGCCTTGTTCTAAAGCTCTTTGGGAACCGCTTGCGTAGCACCCACAGACCTGGGGGCTGCAGGCTTTCCTGCTGCCTTCAGCCTCAATACTACGCTTTCCCACTAGGTGTCGCTCCAGGCCCAAAAATGGCCATACGGCTGGAGATGGGTCCCCCGCCCAAGTTACCAGCAGGGAAAATTATGCCTTGTTCTAAAGCTCTTAGGGAACCGCTTGCGTAGCCCCACAGACCTGGGGGCTGCAGGCTTTCCTGCTGCCTTTAGCCTCGACATCACCCTTTCCCACTTGGCGCCGCGCCAAGAGCAATAATGGCCATACGGCTGGAGATGGGTCCCCCGCACAAGGAGCCAGCAGGGAAAACTAAGCCTTGTTCTAAAGCTCTTTGGGAACCGCTTGCGTAGCCCCAAAGACCTGGGGGCTGCAGGTTTTTCTGCTGCCTTCAGCCCCGACACCACCCTTTCCCACTTAGAGCCGCGCCAGGCACAAAAATGGCCATACAGCTGGAGATGGTTCCCCCTCCCAAAGACCCAGCAGGCAAAAATAGGCCTTGTTCTAAAGCTCTTAGGGAACCGCTTGCGTAGCCCCACAGACCTGGGGGCTGCGGGCTTTTCTGCTGCCTTCAGCCTCAAAACCGCCCTTTCCACTTGGCGCCGCGCCAGGCACAAAAATGGCCATACGGCTGGAGATGGGTCCCCCGCCCAAAGACCCTGAATGGAAAACTATGCCTTGTTCTAAAGCCCTTTGGGAACCGCTTGCGTAGCACCCACAGACCTGGGGGCTGCAGGATTTCCTGCTGCCTTCAACGTCAATACTACGCTTTCCCACTAGGTGTCGCTCCAGGCCCAAAAATGGCCATACGGCTGGAGATGGGTCCCCCGCCCAAGGAACCAGCAGGGAAAACTATGCCTTGTTCTACAGCTCTTGGGGAACCGCTTGCGTAGCCCCACAGACCTGGGGGCTGCGGGCTTTCCTGCTGCCTTCAGCCTCCACACCACCCTTTCCCACTTGGTACCACGCCAGGCACAAAAACAGCCATACGGCTGGAGATGGGTCCCCCGCCCAAAGAGCCAGCAGGGAAAACTATGCCTTGTTCTAAAGCTCTTTGGGAACCGCTTGCGTAGCCCCACAGACCTGGGTGCTGCGGGCTTTCCTGCTGCCTTCAGCCTCGAAACCACCCTTTCCCACTTGGTGCAACGCCAGGCACAAAAATGGCTATACGGCTGGAGATGGGTCCCCCGCCCAAGGAGCCAGCAGGGAAAACTATGCCTTCTTCTAAAGCTCTTTGGGAACCACTTGCGTAGCCCCACAGACCTGGGGGCTGCGGGCTTTCCTGCTGCCTTCAGCCTCGACACCACCCTTTCCCACTTGGTGCCACGCCAGGCACAAAAACAGCCATACGGCTGGAGATGGGTCCCACGCCCAAGGGGCCAGCAGGGAAAACTATGTCTTGTTCTAAAGCTCTTTGGGATCCGCTTGCGTAGCCCCACAGACCTGGGGGCTGCGGGCTTTCCTGCTGCCTTCTGCCTCCACACCACTCTTTCCCACTTGGCGTCGCGCCAGGGACAAAAATGGCTATACGGCTGGAGATGGGTCCCCCGCCCAAGGAGCCAGCAGGGAAAACTAGGCCTTGTTCTAAAGCTCTTTGGGAACCGCTTGCGTAGCCCCAAAGACCTGGGGTCTACAGGTATTTCTGCTGCCTTCAGCCTAGACACCACCCTTTCCACTTGGCGCCGCGCCAGGCACAAAAATGGCTATATGGCTGGAGATGGTTCCCCCACCCAAGGAGCCAGCAGGGAAAACTATGCCTTGTTCTAAAGCTCTTTGGGAACCGCTTGCGTAACCCCACAGACCTGGGTGCTGCGGGCTTTCCTGCTGCCTTCAGCCTCGACAGCACCCTTTCCCACTTGGTGCCACGCCAGGCACAAAAACAGCCATACGGCTGGAGATGGGTCCCCCGCCGAAAGAGCCAGCAGGGAAAACTAGGCCTTGTTCTAAAGATCTTTGGGAACCGCTTGCGTAGCCCCACAGACCTGGGGGCTGCAGGCTTTTCTGCTGCGTTTAGCCTCAAAACCGCCCTTTCCACTTGGCGCCGCGCCAGGCACAAAAATGGCTATACGGCTGGAGATGGGTCTCCCGCCCAAGGAGCCAGCAGGGAAAACTAGGCCTTGTTCTAAAGCTCTTAGGGAACCGCTTGCGTAGCCCCACAGACCTGGGGGCTGCAGGCTTTTCTGCTGCCTTCAGCCTCGAAACCACCCTTTCCCACTTGGTGCCACGCCAGGCACAAAAACAGCCATACGGCTGGAGATGGCTCCCCCGCCCAAAAGAGCCAGCAGGGAAAACTATGCCTTGTTCTAAAGCTCTTTGGGAACCGCTTGCGTAGCACCCACAAACCTGGGGGCTGCAGGCTTTCCTGCTGCCTTCAACCTCAATATTACACTTTCCCACTAGGTGTCGCTCCAGGCACAAAAACAGCCATACGGCTGGAGATGGGTCCCCCGCCCAAGGAGCCAGCAGGGAAAACTATGCCTTGTTCTAAAGCTATTTGGGAACCTCTTGCGTAGCCCCACAGACCTGGGGGCTGCGGGCCTTCCTGCTGCCTTCAGCCTCGACACCACCCTTTCCCTCTTGGCCCCGCACCAGGCACAAAAATGGCCATACAGCTGGAGGTGGGTCGCCCGCCCAAGGAGCCAGCAGGGAAAACTAGGCCTTGATCTAAAACTCTTTGGGAACCGCTTGCGTAGCCCCAAAGACCTGGGGGCTGCAGGTTTTTTGCTGCCTTCAGCCTCGACACCACCCTTTCCCACTTGGTGCCACACCAGGCACAAAAACAGCCATACGGCTGGAGATGGGTCCCCAGCCCAAAGAGCCAGCAGGGAAAAGTATGCCTTGTTCTAAAGCTCTTTGGGAACCACTTGCGTAGCTTCACAGACCTGGGGGCTGCGGGCTTTCCTGCTGCCTTCAGCCTCGACATCACCCTTTCCACTTGGCGCCACGCCAGGCACTAAAATGGCCATACAGATGGAGATGGGTCCCCCGCCCAAAGACCCAGAAGGGAAAATTATGCCTTGTTCTAAAGCTCTTTGGGAACCGCTTGCGTAGCACCCACAGACCTGGGGGCTGCAGGCTTTCCTGCTGCCTTCAGCCTCAATACTACGCTTTCCCACTAGGTGTCGCTCCAGGCCCAAAAATGGCCATACGGCTGGAGATGGGTCCCCCGCCCAAGGAGCCAGCAGGGAAAATTATGCCTTGTTCTAAAGCTCTTAGGGAACCGCTTGCGTAGCCCCACAGACCTGGGGGCTGCGGGCTTTCCTGCTGCCTTTAGCCTCGACATCACCCTTTCCCACTTGGCGCCGCGCCAAGAGCAATAATGGCCATACGGCTGGAGATGGGTCCCCCGCACAAGGAGCCAGCAGGGAAAACTAAGCCTTGTTCTAAAGCTCTTAGGGAACCTCTTGCGTAGCCCCACAGACCTGGGAGCTGCGGGCCTTCCTGCTGCCTTCAGCCTCGACACCACCCTTTCCCACTTGGTGCCGCACCAGGCACAAAAATTGCTATACGTCTGGAGAATGGTCCCCCGCCCAAGGAGCCAGCAGGGAAAACTAGGCCTTGATCTAAAACTCTTTGGGAACCGCTTGCGTAGCCCCAAAGACCTGGGGGCTGCAGGTTTTTCTGCTGCCTTCAGCCCCGACACCACCCTTTCCCACTTAGAGCCGCGCCAGGCACAAAAATGGCCATACAGCTGGAGATGGTTCCCCCTCCCAAAGACCCAGCAGGCAAAAATAGGCCTTCTTCTAAAGCTCTTTGGGAACCGCTTGCGTAGCTTCACAGACCTGGGGGCTGCGGGCTTTCCTGCTGCCTTCAACGTCAATACTACGCTTTCCCACTAGGTGTCGCTCCAGGCACAAAAATGGCCATACGGCTGGAGATGGGTCCCCCATCCAAGGAGCCAGCAGGGAAAACTATGCCTTGTTCTAAAGCTCTTTGGGAACCGCTTGCGTAACCCCACAGACCTGGGGGCTGCGGGCTTTCCTGCTGCCTTCAGCCTCGACACCACCCTTTCCCACTTGGTACCACGCCAGGCACAAAAACAGCCATACGGCTGGAGATGGGTCCCCCGCCCAAAGAGCCAGCAGGGAAAACTATGCCTTGTTCTAAAGCTCTTTGGGAACCGCTTGCGTAGCCCCACAGACCTGGGGGCTGCGGGCTTTCCTGCTGCCTTTAGCCTCGAAACCACCCTTTCCCACTTGGTGCAACGCCAGGCACAAAAATGGCTATACGGCTGGAGATGGGTCCCACGCCCAAGGAGCCAGCAGGGAAAACTATGCCTTCTTCTAAAGCTCTTTGGGAACCACTTGCGTAGCCCCACAGACCTGGGGGCTGCGGGCTTTCCTGCTGCCTTCAGCCTCGACACCACCCTTTCCCACTTGGTGCCACGCCAGGCACAAAAACAGCCATACGGCTGGAGATGGGTCCCACGCCCAAGGGGCCAGCAGGGAAAACTATGTCTTGTTCTAAAGCTCTTTGGGATCCGCTTGCGTAGCCCCACAGACCTGGGGGCTGCGGGCTTTCCTGCTGCCTTCTGCCTCCACACCACTCTTTCCCACTTGGCGTCGCGCCAGGCACAAAAATGGCTATACGGCTGGAGATGGGTCCCCCGCCCAAGGAGCCAACAGGGAAAACTAGGCCTTGTTCTAAAGCTCTTTGGGAACCGCTTGCGTAGCCCCAAAGACCTGGGGTCTACAGGTATTTCTGCTGCCTTCAGCCAAGACACCACCCTTTCCACTTGGCGCCGCGCCAGGCACAAAAATGGCTATATGGCTGGAGATGGTTCCCCCACCCAAGGAGCCAGCAGGGAAAACTATGCCTTGTTCTAAAGCTCTTTGGGAACCGCTTGCGTAACCCCACAGACCTGGGTGCTGCGGGCTTTCCTGCTGCCTTCAGCCTCGACACCACCCTTTCCCACTTGGTGCCACGCCAGGCACAAAAACAGCCATACGGCTGGAGATGGGTCCCCCGCCCTAAGAGCCAGCAGGGAAAACTATGCCTTCTTCTAAAGCTCTTTGGGAACCGCTTGCGTAGCCCCACAGACCTGGGGGCTGCAGGCTTTCCTGCTGCCTTCAGCCTCAAAACCACCCTTTCCCACTTGGTGCCACGCCAGGCACAAAAATGGCTATACGGCTGGAGATGGGTCCCCCGCCCAAGGAGCCAGCAGGGAAAAATATGCCTTGTTTTAAAGCTCTTTGGTAACCGCTTGCGTAGCCCCACAGACCTGGGGGCTGCGGGCTTTCCTGCTGCCTTCAGCCTCGACACCACCCTTTCCCACTTGGCGCCGCGCCAGGAGCAAAAATGGCCATACGGATGGAGATGGGTCCCCCACCCAAGGAGCCAGCAGGGAAAACTATGCCTTCTTCTAAAGCTCTTTAGGAACCGCTTGCGTAGCCCCACAGACCTGGGGGCTGCGGGCTTTCCTGCTGCCTTCAGCCTCCACACCACTCTTTCCCACTTGGCTTCGCGCCAGGCACAAAAATGGCTATACGGCTGGAGATGGGTCCCCCGCCCAAGGAGCCAACAGGGAAAACTAGGCCTTGTTTTAAAGCTCTTTGGGAACCGCTTGCGTAGCCCCTAAGACCTGGGGGCTACAGGTATTTCTGCTGCCTTCAGCCTCGACACCACCCTTTCCACTTGGCGCCGCGCCAGGCACAAAAATGGCCATATGGCTGGAGATGGTTCCCCCACCCAAGGAGCCAGCAGGGAAAACTATGCCTTGTTCTAAAGCTCTTTGGGAACCGCTTGCATAACCCCACAGACCTGGGGGCTGCGGGCTTTCCTGCTGCCTTCAGCCTCGACACCACCCTTTCCCACTTGGTGCCACGCCAGGCACAAAAACAGCCATACGGCTGGAGATGGGTCCCCCGCCCAAAGAGCCAGCAGGGAAAACTATGCCTTGTTCTAAAGCTCTTAAGGAACCGCTTGCGTAGCCCCACAGACCTGGGGGCTGCGGGCTTTCCTGCTGCCTTCAGCCTCGACACCACCCTTTCCCACTTGGTGCCACGCCAGGCACAAAAACAGCCATACGGCTGGAGATGGGTCTCCCGCCCAAGGAGCCAGCAGGGAAAACTAGGCCTTGTTCTAAAGCTCTTAGGGAACCGCTTGCGTAGCCCCACAGACCTGGGGGCTGCAGGCTTTTCTGCTGCCTTCAGCCTCGAAACCACCCTTTCCCACTTGGTGCCACGCCAGGCACAAAAACAGCCATACGGCTGGAGATGGGTCCCCCGCCCAAAGAGCCAGAAGGGAAAACTATGCCTTGTTCTAAAGCTCTTTGGGAACCGCTTGCGTAGCACCCACAAACCTGGGGGCTGCAGGCTTTCCTGCTGCCTTCAACCTCAATATTACACTTTCCCACTAGGTGTCGCTCCAGGCACAAAAACAGCCATACGGCTGGAGATGGGTCCCCCGCCCAAGGAGCCAGCAGGGAAAACTATGCCTTGTTCTAAAGCTATTTGGGAACCTCTTGCGTAGCCCCACAGACCTGGGGGCTGCGGGCCTTCCTGCTGCCTTCAGCCTCGACACCACCATTTCCCTCTTGGCCCCGCACCAGGCACAAAAATGGCCATACAGCTGGAGGTGGGTCGCCCGCCCAAGGAGCCAGCAGGGAAAACTAGGCCTTGATCTAAAACTCTTTGGGAACCGCTTGCGTAGCCCCAAAGACCTGGGGGCTGCAGGTTTTTTGCTGCCTTCAGCCTCGACACCACCCTTTCCCACTTGGTGCCACACCAGGCACAAAAACAGCCATACGGCTGGAGATGGGTCCCCAGCCCAAAGAGCCAGCAGGGAAAAGTATGCCTTGTTCTAAAGCTCTTTGGGAACCGCTTGCGTAGCTTCACAGACCTGGGGGCTGCGGGCTTTCCTGCTGCCTTCAGCCTCGACATCACCCTTTCCACTTGGCGCCACGCCAGGCACTAAAATGGCCATACAGATGGAGATGGGTCCCCCGCCCAAAGACCCAGAAGGGAAAACTATGCCTTGTTCTAAAGCTCTTTGGGAACCGCTTGCGTAGCACCCACAGACCTGGGGGCTGCAGGCTTTCCTGCTGCCTTCAGCCTCAATACTACGCTTTCCCACTAGGTGTCGCTCCAGGCCCAAAAATGGCCATACGGCTGGAGATGGGTCCCCCGCCCAAGTTACCAGCAGGGAAAATTATGCCTTGTTCTAAAGCTCTTAGGGAACCGCTTGCGTAGCCCCACAGACCTGGGGGCTGCAGGCTTTCCTGCTGCCTTTAGCCTCGACATCACCCTTTCCCACTTGGCGCCGCGCCAAGAGCAATAATGGCCATACGGCTGGAGATGGGTCCCCCGCACAAGGAGCCAGCAGGGAAAACTAAGCCTTGTTCTAAAGCTCTTTGGGAACCGCTTGCGTAGCCCCAAAGACCTGGGGGCTGCAGGTTTTTCTGCTGCCTTCAGCCCCGACACCACCCTTTCCCACTTAGAGCCGCGCCAGGCACAAAAATGGCCATACAGCTGGAGATGGTTCCCCCTCCCAAAGACCCAGCAGGCAAAAATAGGCCTTGTTCTAAAGCTCTTAGGGAACCGCTTGCGTAGCCCCACAGACCTGGGGGCTGCGGGCTTTTCTGCTGCCTTCAGCCTCAAAACCGCCCTTTCCACTTGGCGCCGCGCCAGGCACAAAAATGGCCATACGGCTGGAGATGGGTCCCCCGCCCAAAGACCCTGAATGGAAAACTATGCCTTGTTCTAAAGCCCTTTGGGAACCGCTTGCGTAGCACCCACAGACCTGGGGGCTGCAGGATTTCCTGCTGCCTTCAACGTCAATACTACGCTTTCCCACTAGGTGTCGCTCCAGGCCCAAAAATGGCCATACGGCTGGAGATGGGTCCCCCGCCCAAGGAACCAGCAGGGAAAACTATGCCTTGTTCTACAGCTCTTGGGGAACCGCTTGCGTAGCCCCACAGACCTGGGGGCTGCGGGCTTTCCTGCTGCCTTCAGCCTCCACACCACCCTTTCCCACTTGGTACCACGCCAGGCACAAAAACAGCCATACGGCTGGAGATGGGTCCCCCGCCCAAAGAGCCAGCAGGGAAAACTATGCCTTGTTCTAAAGCTCTTTGGGAACCGCTTGCGTAGCCCCACAGACCTGGGTGCTGCGGGCTTTCCTGCTGCCTTCAGCCTCGAAACCACCCTTTCCCACTTGGTGCAACGCCAGGCACAAAAATGGCTATACGGCTGGAGATGGGTCCCCCGCCCAAGGAGCCAGCAGGGAAAACTATGCCTTCTTCTAAAGCTCTTTGGGAACCACTTGCGTAGCCCCACAGACCTGGGGGCTGCGGGCTTTCCTGCTGCCTTCAGCCTCGACACCACCCTTTCCCACTTGGTGCCACGCCAGGCACAAAAACAGCCATACGGCTGGAGATGGGTCCCACGCCCAAGGGGCCAGCAGGGAAAACTATGTCTTGTTCTAAAGCTCTTTGGGATCCGCTTGCGTAGCCCCACAGACCTGGGGGCTGCGGGCTTTCCTGCTGCCTTCTGCCTCCACACCACTCTTTCCCACTTGGCGTCGCGCCAGGGACAAAAATGGCTATACGGCTGGAGATGGGTCCCCCGCCCAAGGAGCCAGCAGGGAAAACTAGGCCTTGTTCTAAAGCTCTTTGGGAACCGCTTGCGTAGCCCCAAAGACCTGGGGTCTACAGGTATTTCTGCTGCCTTCAGCCTAGACACCACCCTTTCCACTTGGCGCCGCGCCAGGCACAAAAATGGCTATATGGCTGGAGATGGTTCCCCCACCCAAGGAGCCAGCAGGGAAAACTATGCCTTGTTCTAAAGCTCTTTGGGAACCGCTTGCGTAACCCCACAGACCTGGGTGCTGCGGGCTTTCCTGCTGCCTTCAGCCTCGACAGCACCCTTTCCCACTTGGTGCCACGCCAGGCACAAAAACAGCCATACGGCTGGAGATGGGTCCCCCGCCCTAAGAGCCAGCAGGGAAAACTGTGCCTTCTTCTAAAGCTCTTTGGGAACTGCTTGCGTAGCCCCACAGACCTGGGGGCTGCGGGCTTTCCTGCTGCCTTCAGCCTCGAAACCACCCTTTCCCACTTGGTGCCACGCTAGGCACAAAAACAGCCATACGGCTGGAGATGGGTCCCCCGCCCAAAGAGCCAGCAGGGAAAACTATGCCTTGTTCTAAAGATCTTTGGGAACCGCTTGCGTAGCCCCACAGACCTGGGGGCTGCGGGCTTTCCTGCTGCCTTCAGCCTCCACACCACCCTTTCCCACTTGGTGTCGCGCCAGGCACAAAAATTGCCATGTGGCTCGAGATGGGTCGCCCGCACAAGGAGCCAGCAGGGAAAACTAGGCCTTGTTCTAAAGCTATTTGGGAATCGCTTGCGTAGCCCCAAAGACCTGGGGGCTGCAGGCTTTTCTGCTGCGTTCAGCCTCAAAACCGCCCTTTCCACTTGGCGCCGCGCCAGGCACAAAAATGGCTATACGGCTGGAGATGGGTCTCGCGCCCAAGGAGCCAGCAGGGAAAACTAGGCCTTGTTCTAAAGCTCTTAGGGAACCGCTTGCGTAGCCCCACAGACCTGGGGGCTGCAGGCTTTTCTGCTGCCTTCAGCCTCGAAACCACCCTTTCCCACTTGGTGCCACGCCAGGCACAAAAACAGCCATACGGCTGGAGATGGGTCCCCCGCCCAAAGAGCCAGCAGGGAAAACTATGCCTTGTTCTAAAGCTCTTTGGGAACCGCTTGCGTAGCACCCACAAACCTGGGGGCTGCAGGCTTTCCTGCTGCCTTCAACCTCAATATTACACTTTCCCACTAGGTGTCGCTCCAGGCACAAAAACAGCCATACGGCTGGAGATGGGTCCCCCGCCCAAGGAGCCAGCAGGGAAAACTATGCCTTGTTCTAAAGCTATTTGGGAACCTCTTGCGTAGCCCCACAGACCTGGGGGCTGCGGGCCTTCCTGCTGCCTTCAGCCTCGACACCACCCTTTCCCTCTTGGCCCCGCACCAGGCACAAAAATGGCCATACGGCTGGAGATGGGTCCCCCGCCCAAGGAGCCAGCAGGGAAAACTAGGCCTTGATCTAAAACTCTTTGGGAACCGCTTGCGTAGCCCCAAAGACCTGGGGGCTGCAGGTTTTTTGCTGCCTTCAGCCTCGACACCACCCTTTCCCACTTGGTGCCACACCAGGCACAAAAACAGCCATACGGCTGGAGATGGGTCCCCAGCCCAAAGAGCCAGCAGGGAAAAGTATGCCTTGTTCTAAAGCTCTTTGGGAACCGCTTGCGTAGCTTCACAGACCTGGGGGCTGCGGGCTTTCCTGCTGCCTTCAGCCTCGACATCACCCTTTCCACTTGGCGCCACGCCAGGCACTAAAATGGCCATACAGATGGAGATGGGTCCCCCGCCCAAAGACCCAGAAGGGAAAACTATGCCTTGTTCTAAAGCTCTTTGGGAACCGCTTGCGTAGCACCCACAGACCTGGGGGCTGCAGGCTTTCCTGCTGCCTTCAGCCTCAATACTACGCTTTCCCACTAGGTGTCGCTCCAGGCCCAAAAATGGCCATACGGCTGGAGATGGGTCCCCCGCCCAAGGAGCCAGCAGGGAAAATTATGCCTTGTTCTAAAGCTCTTAGGGAACCGCTTGCGTAGCCCCACAGACCTGGGGGCTGCGGGCTTTCCTGCTGCCTTTAGCCTCGACATCACCCTTTCCCACTTGGAGCCGCGCCAAGAGCAATAATGGCCATACGGCTGGAGATGGGTCCCCCGCACAAGGAGCCAGCAGGGAAAACTAAGCCTTGTTCTAAAGCTCTTAGGGAACCTTTGCGTAGCCCCACAGACCTGGGAGCTGCGGGCCTTCCTGCTGCCTTCAGCCTCGACACCACCCTTTCCCACTTGGTGCCGCACCAGGCACAAAAATTGCTATACGTCTGGAGAATGGTCCCCCGCCCAAGGAGCCAGCAGGGAAAACTAGGCCTTGATCTAAAACTCTTTGGGAACTGCTTGCGTAGCCCCAAAGACCTGGGGGCTGCAGGTTTTTCTGCTGCCTTCAGCCCCGACACCACCCTTTCCCACTTAGAGCCGCGCCAGGCACAAAAATGGCCATACAGCTGGAGATGGTTCCCCCTCCCAAAGACCCAGCAGGCAAAAATAGGCCTTGTTCTAAAGCTCTTTGGGAACCGCTTGCGTAGCCCCACAGACCTGGGGGCTGCGGGCTTTTCTGCTGCCTTCAGCCTCAAAACCGCCCTTTCCACTTGGCGCCGCGCCAGGCACAAAAATGGCCATACGGCTGGAGATGGGTCCCCCGCCCAAAGACCCTGAATGGAAAACTATGCCTTGTTCTAAAGCTCTTTGGGAACCGCTTGCGTAGCACCCACAGACCTGGGGGCTGCAGGCTTTCCTGCTGCCTTCAACGTCAATACTACGCTTTCCCACTAGGTGTCGCTCCAGGCCCAAAAATGGCCATACGGCTGGAGATGGGTCCCCCATCCAAGGAGCCAGCAGGGAAAACTATGCCTTGTTCTAAAGCTCTTTGGGAACCGCTTGCGTAACCCCACAGACCTGGGGGCTGCGGGCTTTCCTGCTGCCTTCAGCCTCGACACCACCCTTTCCCACTTGGTACCACGCCAGGCACAAAAACAGCCATACGGCTGGAGATGGGTTCCCCGCCCAAAGAGCCAGCAGGGAAAACTATGCCTTCTTCTAAAGCTCTTTGGGAACCGCTTGTGTAGCCCCACAGACCTGGGGGCTGCGGGCTTTCCTGCTGCCTTTAGCCTCGAAACCACCCTTTCCCACTTGGTGCAACGCCAGGCACAAAAATGGCTATACGGCTGGAGATGGGTCCCACGCCCAAGGAGCCAGCAGGGAAAACTATGCCTTCTTCTAAAGCTCTTTGGGAACCACTTGCGTAGCCCCACAGACCTGGGGGCTGCGGGCTTTCCTGCTGCCTTCAGCCTCGACACCACCCTTTCCCACTTGGTGCCACGCCAGGCACAAAAACAGCCATACGGCTGGAGATGGGTCCCACGCCCAAGGGGCCAGCAGGGAAAACTATGTCTTGTTCTAAAGCTCTTTGGGATCCGCTTGCGTAGCCCCACAGACCTGGGGGCTGCGGGCTTTCCTGCTGCCTTCTGCCTCCACACCACTCTTTCCCACTTGGCGTCGCGCCAGGGACAAAAATGGCTATACGGCTGGAGATGGGTCCCCCGCCCAAGGAGCCAAAAGGGAAAACTAGGCCTTGTTCTAAAGCTCTTTGGGAACCGCTTGCGTAGCCCCAAAGACCTGGGGTCTACAGGTATTTCTGCTGCCTTCAGCCAAGACACCACCCTTTCCACTTGGCGCCGCGCCAGGCACAAAAATGGCTATATGGCTGGAGATGGTTCCCCCACCCAAGGAGCCAGCAGGGAAAACTATGCCTTGTTCTAAAGCTCTTTGGGAACCGCTTGCGTAGCCCCACAGACCTGGGGGCTGCGGGCTTTCCTGCTGCCTTCAGCCTCAAAACCACCCTTTCCCACTTGGTGCCACGCCAGGCACAAAAATGGCTATACGGCTGGAGATGGTTCCCCCACCCAAGGAGCCAGCAGGGAAAACTATGCCGTGTTCTAAAGCTCTTTGGGAACCGCTTGCGTAGCCCCACAGACCTGGGGGCTGCAGGCTTTTCTGCTGCCTTCAGCCTCCAAACCGCCCTTTCCACTTGGCGCCGCGCCAGGCACTAAAATAGCCATACAGCTGGAGATGGATCCCCCGCCCAAAGACCCTGACGGGAAAACTAGGCCTTGTTCTAAAGCTCTTTGGGAACTGCTTGCGTAGCACCCACAGACCTGGAGGCTGCAGGCTTTCCTGCTGCCTTCAGCCTCAATACTACGCTTTCCCACTAGGTGTCGCTCCAGGCACAAAAATGACCATACGTCTGGAGATGGTTCCCCCACCCAAGGAGCCAGCAGGGAAAGCTATGCCTTGTTCTAAAGCTCTTTGGGAACCGCTTGCGTAGCCCCACAGACCTGGGGGCTGCGGGCTTTCCTGCTGCCTTCAGCCTTGACATGACCATTTCCCACTTGGTGCCGCGCCAGGCAAAAAAAAAAGGCTATACGGCTGAAGATAGGTCCCCCGCCCAAGGAGCCAGCAGCAAAAACTAGGCCTTGTTCTAAAGCTATTTGGGAACCGCTTGCGTAGCCCCACAGACCTGGGGGCTGCAACCCTTTCTGCTGCCTTCAGCCTCGAAACCACCCTTTCCCACTTGGCGCCGCGCCAGGCACAAAAATGGCCATACAGCTGGAGATGGTTCCCCCTCCCAAAGACCCAGCAGGGAAAATTATGCCTTGTTCAAAAGCTCTTTGGCAACCGCTTGCGTAGCCCCACAGACCTGGGGGCTGCGGGCTTTCCTGCTGCCTTCAACCTCGAAACCACCCTTTCCCACTTGGTGCCACGCCAGGCACAAAAACAGCCATACGGCTGGAGATGGGTCTCCCGCCCAAGGAGCCAGCAGGGAAAACTAGGCCTTGTTCTAAAGCTCTTAGGGAACCGCTTGCGTAGCACCCACAAACCTGGGGGCTGCAGGCTTTCCTGCTGCCTTCAACCTCAATATTACACTTTCCCACTAGGTGTCACTCCAGGCACAAAAACAGCCATACGGCTGGAGATGGGTCCCCCGCCCAAGGAGCCAGCAGGGAAAACTACGCCTTGTTCTAAAGCTATTTGGGAACCTCTTGCGTAGCCCCACAGACCTGGGGGCTGCAGGTTTTTTGCTGCCTTCAGCCTCGACACCACCCTTTCCCACTTGGTGCCACACCAGGCACAAAAACAGCCATACGGCTGGAGATGGGTCCCCAGCCCAAAGAGCCAGCAGGGAAAACTATGCCTTGTTCTAAAGCTCTTTGGGAACCGCTTGCGTAGCTTCACAGACCTGGGGGCTGCGGGCTTTCCTGCTGCCTTCAGCCTCAATAATACGCTTTCCCACTAGGTGTCGCTCCAGGCACAAAAACAGCCTTACGGCTGGAGATGGGTCCCCCACCCAAGGAGCCAACAGTGAAAACTAGGCCTTGTACTAAAGCTCTTTGGGAATCACTTGCGTAGCCCCACAGACCTGGGGGCTGCGGGCTTTCCTGCTGCCTTCAGCCTTAACATGACCATTTCCCAATTGGTACCGCGCCAGGCACAAAAATGGCTATACGGGTGAAGATAGGTCCCCCGCCCAAGGAGCCAGCAGGAAAAACTAGGCCTTGTTCTAAAGCTCTTTGGGAACCGCTTGCGTAGCCCCACAGACCTGGGGGCTGCGGGCTTTCCTGCTGCCTTCAGCCTCGACATCACCCTTTCCCACTTGCCGACGCGCCAGGGGCAAAAATGGCTATACGGCTGGAGATGGGTCCCCCGCCCAAGGAGCCAGCAGGGAAAACTAGGCCTTGTTCTAAAGCTCTTAGGGAACCTCTTGCGTAGCCCCACAGACCTGGGGGCTGCGGGCTTTCCTGCTGCCTTCAGACTCGACACCACCCTTTCCCACTTGGCGCCGCACCAGGCACAAAAATGGCCATACGGCTGGAGATGGGTCCCCCGCCGAAAAACCCAGAAGGGAAAACTATGCCTTATTCTAAAGCTCTTAGGGAACCGCTTGCGTAGCCCCACAGACCTGGGGGCTGCAGGCTTTCCTGCTGCCTTCAGCCTCAATACTACGCTTTCCCACTAGGTGTCGCTCCAGGCCCAAAAATGGCCATACGGCTGGAGATGGGTCCCCCGCCCAAGGAGCCAGCAGGGAAAACTATTCCTTATTCTAAAGCTCTTAGGGAACCGCTTGCGTAGCCCCACAGACCTGGGGCTGCGAGCTTTCCTGCTGCCTTCAGCCTCGACACCACCCTTTCCCACTTGGCGCCGCGCCAGGCACAAAAATGGCCATACGGCTGGAGATGGGTCCCCCGCCCAAGGAGCCAGCAGGGAAAACTATGCCGTGTTCTAAAGCTCTTAGGGAACCTCTTGCGTAGCCCCACAGACCTGGGAGCTGCGGGCCTTCCTGCTGCCTTCAGCCTCGACACCACCCTTTCCCACTTGGTGCCGCACCAGGCACAAAAATTGCTATACGTCTGGAGAATGGTCCCCCGCCCAAGGAGCCAGCAGGAAAAACTAGGCCTTGATCGAAAACTCTTTGGGAACCGCTTGCGTAGCCCCAAAGACCTGGGGGCTGCAGGTTTTTCTGCTGCCTTCAGCCCCGACACCACCCTTTCCCACTTAGAGCCGCGCCAGGCACAAAAATGGCCATACAGCTGGAGATGGTTCCCCCTCCCAAAGACCCAGCAGGCAAAAATAGGCCTTGTTCTAAAGCTCTTTGGGAACCGCTTGCGTAGCCCCACAGACCTGGGGGCTGCGGGCTTTTCTGCTGCCTTCAGCCTCAAAACCGCCCTTTCCACTTGGCGCCGCGCCAGGCACAAAAATGGCCATACGGCTGGAGATGGGTCCCCCGCCCAAAGACCCTGAATGGAAAACTATGCCTTGTTCTAAAGCTCTTTGGGATCCGCTTGCGTAGCCCCACAGACCTGGGGGCTGTGGGCTTTCCTGCTGCCTTCTGCCTCCACACCACTCTTTCCCACTTGGCGTCGCGCCAGGGACAAAAATGGCTATACGGCTGGAGATGGGTCCCCCGCCCAAGGAGCCAACAGGGAAAACTAGGCCTTGTTCTAAAGCTCTTTGGGAACCGCTTGCGTAGCCCCACAGACCTGGGGTCTACAGGTATTTCTGCTGCCTTCAGCCTAGACAACACCCTTTCCACTTGGCGCCGCGCCAGGCACAAAAATGGCTATATGGCTGGAGATGGTTCCCCCACCCAAGGAGCCAGCAGGGAAAACTATGCCTTGTTCTAAAGCTCTTTGTTAACAGCTTGCGTAACCCCACAGACCTGGGTGCTGCGGGCTTTCCTGCTGCCTTCAGCCTCGACAGCACCCTTTCCCACTTGGTGCCACGCCAGGCACAAAAACAGCCATACGGCTGGAGATGGGTCCCCCGCCCTAAGAGCCAGCAGGGAAAACTATGCCTTCTTCTAAAGCTCTTTGGGAACTGCTTGCGTAGCCCCACAGACCTGGGGGCTGCGGGCTTTCCTGCTGCCTTCAGCCTCCACACCACCCTTTCCCACTTGGTGCCACGCCAGGCACAAAAACAGCCATACGGCTGGAGATGGGTCCCCCGCCCTAAGAGCCAGCAGGGAAAACTATGCCTTGTTCTAAAGATCTTTGGGAACCGCTTGTGTAGCCCCACAGACCTGGGGGCTGCGGGCTTTCCTGCTGCCTTCAGCCTCCACACCACCCTTTCCCACTTGGTGTCGCGCCAGGCACAAAAATATCCATGTGGCTCGAGATGGGTCGCCCGCACAAGGAGCCAGCAGGGAAAACTATGTCTTGTTCTAAAGCTATTTGGGAATCGCTTGCGTAGCCCCAAAGACCTGGGGGCTGCAGGCTTTTCTGCTGCGTTCAGCCTCAAAACCGCCCTTTCCACTTGGCGCCGCGCCAGGCACAAAAATGGCTATACGGCTGGAGATGGGTCTCCCGCCCAAGGAGCCAGCAGGGAAAACTAGGCCTTGTTCTAAAGCTCTTAGGGAACCGCTTGCGTAGCCCCACAGACCTGGGGGCTGCAGGCTTTTCTGCTGCCTTCAGCCTCGAAACCACCCTTTCCCACTTGGTGCCACGCCAGGCACAAAAACAGCCATACGGCTGGAGATGGGTCCCCCGCCCAAAGAGCCAGCAGGGAAAACTATGCCTTGTTCTAAAGCTCTTTGGGAACCGCTTGCGTAGCACCCACAAACCTGGGGGCTGCAGGCTTTCCTGCTGCCTTCAACCTCAATATTACACTTTCCCACTAGGTGTCGCTCCAGGCACAAAAACAGCCATACGGCTGGAGATGGGTCCCCCGCCCAAGGAGCCAGCAGGGAAAACTATGCCTTGTTCTAAAGCTATTTGGGAACCTCTTGCGTAGCCCCACAAACCTGGGGGCTGCAAGCCTTCCTGCTGCCTTCAGCCTCGACACCACCCTTTCCCTCTTGGCCCCGCACCAGGCACAAAAATGGCCATACAGCTGGAGGTGGGTCGCCCGCCCAAGGAGCCAGCAGGGAAAACTAGGCCTTGATCTAAAACTCTTTGGGAACCGCTTGCGTAGCCCCAAAGACCTGGGGGCTGCAGGTTTTTTGCTGCCTTCAGCCTCGACACCACCCTTTCCCACTTGGTGCCACACCAGGCACAAAAACAGCCATACGGCTGGAGATGGGTCCCCAGCCCAAAGAGCCAGCAGGGAAAAGTATGCCTTGTTCTAAAGCTCTTTGGGAACCGCTTGCATAGCTTCACAGACCTGGGGGCTGCGGGCTTTCCTGCTGCCTTCAGCCTCGACATCACCCTTTCCACTTGGCGCCACGCCAGGCACTAAAATGGCCATACAGATGGAGATGGGTCCCCCGCCCAAAGACCCAGAAGGGAAAACTATGCCTTGTTCTAAAGCTCTTTGGGAACCGCTTGCGTAGCACCCACAGACCTGGGGGCTGCAGGCTTTCCTGCTGCCTTCAGCCTCAATACTACGCTTTCCCACTAGGTGTCGCTCCAGGCCCAAAAATGGCCATACGGCTGGAGATGGGTCCCCCGCCCAAGGAGCCAGCAGGGAAAATTATGCCTTGTTCTAAAGCTCTTAGGGAACCGCTTGCGTAGCCCCACAGACCTGGGGGCTGCGGGCTTTCCTGCTGCCTTCAGCCTCGACATCACCCTTTCCCACTTGGCGCCGCGCCAAGAGCAATAATGGCCATACGGCTGGAGATGGGTCCCCCGCACAAGGAGCCAGCAGGGAAAACTAAGCCTTGTTCTAAAGCTCTTAGGGAACCTCTTGCGTAGCCCCAAAGACCTGGGAGCTGCGGGCCTTCCTGCTGCCTTCAGTCTCGACACCACCCTTTCCCACTTGGTGCCGCACCAGGCACAAAAATTGCTATACGTCTGGAGAATGGTCCCCCGCCCAAGGAGCCAGCAGGGAAAACTAGGCCTTGATCTAAAACTCTTTGGGAACCGCTTGCGTAGCCCCAAAGACCTGGGGGCTGCAGGTTTTTCTGCTGCCTTCAGCCCCGACACCACCCTTTCCCACTTAGAGCCGCGCCAGGCACAAAAATGGCCATACAGCTGGAGATGGTTCCCCCTCCCAAAGACCCAGCAGGCAAAAATAGGCCTTGTTCTAAAGCTCTTTGGGAACCGCTTGCGTAGCCCCACAGACCTGGGGGCTGCGGGCTTTTCTGCTGCCTTCAGCCTCAAAACCGCCCTTTCCACTTGGCGCCGCGCCAGGCACAAAAATGGCCATACGGCTGGAGATGGGTCCCCCGCCCAAAGACCCTGAATGGAAAACTATGCCTTGTTCTAAAGCTCTTTGGGAACCGCTTGCGTAGCACCCACAGACCTGGGGGCTGCAGGCTTTCCTGCTGCCTTCAAAGTCAATACTACGCTTTCCCACTAGGTGTCGCTCCAGGTCCAAAAGTGGCCATACGGCTGGAGATAGGTCCCCCATCCAAGGAGCCAGCAGGGAAAACTATGCCTTGTTCTAAAGCTCTTTGGGAACCGCTTGCGTAGCCCCACAGACCTGGGGGCTGCGGGCTTTCCTGCTGCCTTCAGCCTCCACACCACCCTTTCCCACTTGGTGCCACGCCAGGCAAAAAAAAAAGGCTATACGGCTGAAGATAGGTCCCCCGCCCAAGGAGCCAGCAGGAAAAACTAGGCCTTGTTCTAAAGCTATTTGGGAACCGCTTGCGTAGCCCCACAGACCTGGGGACTGCAAACCTTTCTGCTGCCTTCAGCCTCGAAACCACCCTTTCCCACTTGGCGCCGCGCCAGGCACAAAAATGGCCATACAGCTGGAGATGGTTCCCCCTCCCAAAGACCCAGCAGGGAAAATTATGCCTTGTTGTAAGGCTCTTTGGCAACCGCTTGCGTAGCCCCACAGACCTGGGGGCTGCGGGCTTTCCTCCTGCCTTCAGCCTCCACACCACTCTTTCCCACTTGGCGTCGCGCCAGGCACAAAAATGGCTATACTGCTGGAGATGGGTCCCCCGCCCAAGGAGCCAACAGGGAAAACTAGGCCTTCTTTTAAAGCTCTTTGGGAACCGCTTGCGTAGCCCCAAAGACCTGGGGGCTACAGGTATTTCTGCTGCCTTCAGCCTCGACACCACCCTTTCCACTTGGCGCCGCGCCAGGCACAAAAATGGCCATATGGCTGGAGATGGTTCCCCCACCCAAGGAGCCAGCAAGGAAAACTATGCCTTGTTCTAAAGCTATTTGGGAACCGCTTGCGTAGCCCCACAGACCTGGGGGCTGCGGGCTTTCCTGCTGCCTTCAGCCTCGAAACCACCCTTTCCCACTTGGTGCCAAGCCAGGCACAAAAATGGCTATACGGCTGAAGATGGGTCCCCCGCCCAAGGAGCCAGCAGGGAAAAATATGCCGTGTTCTAAAGCTATTTGGGAACCGCTTGCGTAGCCCCACAGACCTGGGGGCTGCGGGCTTTCCTGCTGCCTTCAGCCTCGACACCACCCTTTCCCACTTGGCGCCGCGCCAGGAGCAAAAATGGCCATACGACTGGAATTGGGTCCCCCACCCAAGGAGCCAGCAGGGAAAACTAGGCCTTGTTCTAAAGCTCTTTGGGAATCACTTGCGTAGCCCCACAGACGTGGGGGCTGCGGGCTTTCCTGCTGCCTTCAGCCTTGACATGACCATTTCCCACTTGGTGCCATGCCAGGCACAAAAATGGCTATACAGCTGAAGTTAGGTCCCCCGCCCAAGGATCCAGCAGGGAAAACTAGGCCTTGTTCTAAAGCTCTTTGGGAACCGCTTGCATAACCCCACAGACCTGGGGGCTGCGGGCTTTCCTGCTGCCTTCAGCCTCGACACCACCCTTTCCCACTTGGTGCCACGCCAGGCACAAAAACAGCCATACGGCTAGAGATGGGTCCCCCGCCCAAAGAGCCAGCAGGGAAAACTAGGCCTTGTTCTAAAGCTCTTAGGGAACCGCTTGCGTAGCCCCACAGACCTGGGGGCTGCGGGCTTTCCTGCTGCCTTCAGCCTCGAAACCACCCTTTCCCACTTGGTGCCAAGCCAGGCACAAAAATGGCTATACGGCTGAAGATGGGTCCCCCGCCCAAGGAGCCAGCAGGGAAAAGTATGTCTTCTTCTAAAGCTCTTTGGGAACCGCTTGCGTAGCCCCACAGACCTGGGGGCTGCGGGCTTTCCTACTGCCTTCAGCCTCCAAAACGCCCTTTCCACTTGGCGCCGCGCCAGGCACTAAAATGGCCATACAGCTGGAGATGGATCCCCCGCCCAAAGACCCAGAAGGGAAAACTAGGCCTTGTTCTAAAGCTCTTTGGGAACCGCTTGCGTAGCACCCACAGACCTGGGGGCTGCAGGCTTTCCTGCTGCCTTCAGCCTCAATACTACGCTTTCCCACTAGGTGTCGCGCCAGGCACAAAAATGGCCATATGGCTGGAGATGGGTCGCCAGCACAAGGAGCCAGCAGGGAAAACTATGCCTTCTTCTAAAGCTCTTTGGGAACCGCTTGCGTAGCCCCACAGACCTGGGGGCTACAGGTATTTCTGCTGCCTTCAGCCTCGACACCACCCTTTCCACTTGGCGCCGCGCCAGGCACAAAAATGGCCATATGGCTGGAGATGGTTCCCCCACCCAAGGAGCCAGCAGGGAAAACTATGCCTTGTTCTAAAGCTCTTTGGGAACCGCTTGCGTAGCCCCACAGACCTGGGGGCTGCGGGCTTTCCTGCTGCCTTCAGCCTCGACATCACCCTTTCCCACTTGCCGACGCGCCAGGGGCAAAAATGGCTATACGGCTGGAGATGGGTCCCCCGCCCAAGGAGCCAGCAGGGAAAACTAGGCCTTGTTCTAAAGCTCTTAGGGAACCTCTTGCGTAGCCCCACAGACCTGGGGGCTGCGGGCTTTCCTGCTGCCTTCAGACTCGACACCACCCTTTCCCACTTGGCGCCGCACCAGGCACAAAAATGGCCATACGGCTGGAGATGGGTCCCCCGCCGAAAAACCCAGAAGGGAAAACTATGCCTTATTCTAAAGCTCTTAGGGAACCGCTTGCGTAGCCCCACAGACCTGGGGGCTGCAGGCTTTCCTGCTGCCTTCAGCCTCAATACTACGCTTTCCCACTAGGTGTCGCTCCAGGCCCAAAAATGGCCATACGGCTGGAGATGGGTCCCCCGCCCAAGGAGCCAGCAGGGAAAACTATTCCTTATTCTAAAGCTCTTAGGGAACCGCTTGCGTAGCCCCAAAGACCTGGGGGCTGCAGGTTTTTCTGCTGCCTTCAGCCCCGACACCACCCTTTCCCACTTAGAGCCGCGCCAGGCACAAAAATGGCCATACAGCTGGAGATGGTTCCCCCTCCCAAAGACCCAGCAGGCAAAAATAGGCCTTGTTCTAAAGCTCTTTGGGAACCGCTTGCGTAGCCCCACAGACCTGGGGGCTGCGGGCTTTTCTGCTGCCTTCAGCCTCAAAACCGCCCTTTCCACTTGGCGCCGCGCCAGGCACAAAAATGGCCATACGGCTGGAGATGGGTCCCCCGCCCAAAGACCCTGAATGGAAAACTATGCCTTGTTCTAAAGCTCTTTGGGAACCGCTTGCGTAGCACCCACAGACCTGGGGGCTGCAGGCTTTCCTGCTGCCTTCAACGTCAATACTACGCTTTCCCACTAGGTGTCGCTCCAGGCCCAAAAATGGCCATACAGATGGAGATGGGTCCCCCGCCCAAGGAACCAGCAGGGAAAACTATGCCTTGTTCTACAGCTCTTGGGGAACCGCTTGCGTAGCCCCACAGACCTGGGGGCTGCGGGCTTTCCTGCTGCCTTCAGCCTCCACACCACCCTTTCCCACTTGGTACCACGCCAGGCACAAAAACAGCCATACGGCTGGAGATGGGTCCCCCGCCCAAAGAGCCAGCAGGGAAAACTATGCCTTGTTCTAAAGCTCTTTTGGAACCGCTTGCGTAGCCCCACAGACCTGGGGGCTGCGGGCTTTCCTGCTGCCTTCAGCCTCGAAACCACCCTTTCCCACTTGGTGCAACGCCAGGCACAAAAATGGCTATACGGCTGGAGATGGGTCCCCCGCCCAAGGAGCCAGCAGGGAAAACTAGGCCTTGATCTAAAACTCTTTGGGAACCGCTTGCGTAGCCCCAAAGACCTGGGGGCTGCAGGTTTTTTGCTGCCTTCAGCCTCGACACCACCCTTTCCCACTTGGTGCCACACTAGGCACAAAAACAGCCATACGGCTGGAGATGGGTCCCCAGCCCAAAGAGCCAGCAGGGAAAAGTATGCCTTGTTGTAAAGCTCTTTGGGAACCGCTTGCGTAGCTTCACAGACCTGGGGGCTGCGGGCTTTCCTGCTGCCTTCAGCCTCGACATCACCCTTTCCACTTGGCGCCACGCCAGGCACTAAAATGGCCATACAGATGGAGATGGGTCCCCCGCCCAAAGACCCAGAAGGGAAAACTAGGCCTTGTTCTAAAGCTCTTTGGGAACCGCTTGCGTAGCACCCACAGACCTGGGGGCTGCGGGCTTTCCTGCTGCCTTCAGCCTCAATACTACGCTTTCCCACTAGGTGTCGCTCCAGGCCCAAAAATGGCCATACGGCTGGAGATGGGTCCCCCGCCCAAGGAGCCAGCAGGGAAAATTATGCCTTGTTCTAAAGCTCTTAGGGAACCGCTTGCGTAGCCCCACAGACCTGGGGGCTGCGGGCTTTCCTGCTGCCTTTAGCCTCGACATCACCCTTTTCCACTTGGCGCCGCGCCAAGAGCAATAATGGCCATACGGCTTGAGATGGGTCCCCCGCACAAGGAGCCAGCAGGGAAAACTAAGCCTTGTTCTAAAGCTCTTAGGGAACCTCTTGCGTAGCCCCACAGACCTGGGAGCTGCGGGCCTTCCTGCTGCCTTCAGCCTCGACACCACCCTTTCCCACTTGGTGCCGCACCAGGCACAAAAATTGCTATACGTCTGGAGAATGGTCCCCCGCCCAAGGAGCCAGCAGGGAAAACTAGGCCTTGATCTAAAACTCTTTGGGAACCGCTTGCGTAGCCCCAAAGACCTGGGGGCTGCAGGTTTTTCTGCTGCCTTCAGCCCCGACACCACCCTTTCCCACTTAGAGCCGCGCCAGGCACAAAAATGGCCATACAGCTGGAGATGGTTCCCCCTCCCAAAGACCCAGCAGGCAAAAATAGGCCTTGTTCTAAAGCTCTTTGGGAACCGCTTGCGTAGCCCCACAGACCTGGGGGCTGCGGGCTTTTCTGCTGCCTTCAGCCTCAAAACCGCCCTTTCCACTTGGCGCCGCGCCAGGCACAAAAATGGCCATACGGCTGGAGATGGGTCCCCCGCCCAAAGACCCTGAATGGAAAACTATGCCTTGTTCTAAAGCTCTTTGGGAACCGCTTGCGTAGCACCCACAGACCTGGGGGCTGCAGGCTTTCCTGCTGCCTTCAACGTCAATACTACGCTTTCCCACTAGGTGTCGCTCCAGGCCCAAAAATGGCCATACGGCTGGAGATGGGTCCCCCATCCAAGGAGCCAGCAGGGAAAACTATGCCTTGTTCTAAAGCTCTTTGGGAACCGCTTGCGTAACCCCACAGACCTGGGGGCTGCGGGCTTTCCTGCTGCCTTCAGCCTTGACACCACCCTTTCCCACTTGGTACCACGCCAGGCACAAAAACAGCCATACGGCTGGAGATGGGTCCCCCGCCCAAGGAACCAGCAGGGAAAACTAGGCCTTGTTCTAAAGCTCTTTGGGAACCGCTTGCGTAGCCCCACAGACCTGCGGGCTGCGGGCTTTCCTGCTGCCTTCAGCCTCGACACCACCCTTTCCCACTTGGTGCCACGCCAGGCACAAAAACAGCCATACGGCTGGAGATGGGTCCCACGCCCAAGGGGCCAGCAGGGAAAACTATGTCTTGTTCTAAAGCTCTTCGGAATCCGCTTGCGTAGCCCCACAGACCTGGGAGCTGCGGGCTTTCCTGCTGCCTTCTGCCTCCACACCACTCTTTCCCACTTGGCGTCGCGCCAGGCACAAAAATGGCTATACGGCTGGAGATGGGTCCCCCGCCCAAGGAGCCAACAGGGAAAACTAGGCCTTGTTCTAAAGCTCTTTCGGAACCGCTTGCGTAGCCCCACAGACCTGGGGTCTACAGGTATTTCTGCTGCCTTCAGCCAAGACACCACCCTTTCCACTTGGCGCCGCGCCAGGCACAAAAATGGCTATATGGCTGGAGATGGTTCCCCCACCCAAGGAGGCAGCAGGGAAAGCTATGCCTTGTTCTAAAGCTCTTTGGGAACCTCTTGCGTAACCCCACAGACCTGGGGGCTGCGGGCTTTCCTGCTGCCTTCAGCCTTGACACCACCCTTTCCCACTTGGTGCCACGCCAGGCACAAAAATGGCTATACGGCTGGAGATGGGTCCCCCGCCCAAGGGGCCAGCAGGGAAAACTATGCCTTCTTCTAAAGCTCTTTGGGAACCGCTTGCGTAGCCCCACAGACCTGGGGGCTGCGGGCTTTCCTGCTGCCTTCAGCCTCGACATCACCCTTTCCCACTTGGCGTCCCGCCAGGCACAAAAATGGCCATATGGCTGGAGATGGGTCGCCAGCACAAGGAGCCAGCAGGGAAAACTATGCCTTCTTCTAAAGCTCTTTAGGAACCGCTTGCGTAGCCCCACAGACCTGGGGGCTGCGGGCTTTCCTGCTGCCTTCAGACTCCACAGCACTCTTTCCCACTTGGCTTCGCGCCAGGCACAAAAATGGCTATACGGCTGGAGATGGGTCCCCCGCCCAAGGAGCCAACAGGGAAAACTAGGCCTTGTTTTAAAGCTCTTTGGGAACCGCTTGCGTAGCCCCAAAGACCTGGGGGCTACAGGTATTTCTGCTGCCTTCAGCCTCGACACCACCCTTTCCACTTGGCGCCGCGCCAGGCACAAAAATGGCCATATGGCTGGAGATGGTTCCCCCACCCAAGGAGCCAGCAGGGAAAACTATGCCTTGTTCTAAAGCTCTTTGGGAACCGCTTGCATAACCCCACAGACCTGGGGGCTGCGGGCTTTCCTGCTGCCTTCAGCCTCGACACCACCCTTTCCCACGTGGTGCCACGCCAGGCACAAAAACAGCCATACGGCTGGAGATGGGTCCCCCGCCCAAAGAGCCAGCAGGGAAAACTATGCCTTGTTCTAAAGCTCTTTGGGAACCGCTTGCGTAGCCCCAAAGACCTGGGGTCTACAGGTATTTCTGCTGCCTTCAGCCAAGACACCACCCTTTCCACTTGGCGCCGCGCCAGGCACAAAAATGGCTATATGGCTGGAGATGGTTCCCCCACCCAAGGAGGCAGCAGGGAAAGCTATGCCTTGTTCTAAAGCTCTTTGGGAACCTCTTGCGTAACCCCACAGACCTGGGGGCTGCGGGCTTTCCTGCTGCCTTCAGCCTTGACACCACCCTTTCCCACTTGGTGCCACGCCAGGCACAAAAATGGCTATACGGCTGGAGATGGGTCCCCCGCCCAAGGGGCCAGCAGGGAAAACTATGCCTTGTTCTAAAGCTCTTTGGGAACCGCTTGCGTAGCCCCACAGACCTGGGGGCTGCGGGCTTTCCTGCTGCCTTCAGCCTCGACATCACCCTTTCCCACTTGGCGTCCCGCCAGGCACAAAAATGGCCATATGGCTGGAGATGGGTCGCCAGCACAAGGAGCCAGCAGGGAAAACTATGCCTTCTTCTAAAGCTCTTTACGAACCGCTTGCGTAGCCCCACAGACCTGGGGGCTGCGGGCTTTCCTGCTGCCTTCAGCCTCCACAGCACTCTTTCCCACTTGGCTTCGCGCCAGGCACAAAAATGGCTATACGGCTGGAGATGGGTCCCCCGCCCAAGGAGCCAACAGGGAAAACTAGGCCTTGTTTTAAAGCTCTTTGGGAACCGCTTGCGTAGCCCCAAAGACCTGGGGGCTACAGGTATTTCTGCTGCCTTCAGCCTCGACACCACCCTTTCCACTTGGCGCCGCGCCAGGCACAAAAATGGCCATATGGCTGGAGATGGTTCCCCCACCCAAGGAGCCAGCAGGGAAAACTATGCCTTGTTCTAAAGCTCTTTGGGAACCGCTTGCATAACCCCACAGACCTGGGGGCTGCGGGCTTTCCTGCTGCCTTCAGCCTCGACACCACCCTTTCCCACGTGGTGCCACGCCAGGCACAAAAACAGCCATACGGCTGGAGATGGGTCCCCCGCCCAAAGAGCCAGCAGGGAAAACTATGCCTTGTTCTAAAGCTCTTAGGGAACCGCTTGCGTAGCCCCACAGACCTGGGGGCTGCGGGCTTTCCTGCTGCCTTCAGCCTCGACACCACCCTTTCCCACTTGGTGCCAAGCCAGGCACAAAAATGGCTATACGGCTGAAGATGGGTCCCCCGCCCAAGGAGCCAGCAGGGAAAACTATGCCGTGTTCTAAAGCTCTTTGGGAACCCCTTGCGTAGCCCCACAGACCTGGGGGCTGCAGGCTTTTCTGCTGCCTTCAGCCTCCAAACCGCCCTTTCCACTTGGCGCCGCGCCAGGCACTAAAATAGCCATACAGCTGGAGATGGATCCCCCGCCCAAAGACCCTGACGGGAAAACTAGGCCTTGTTCTAAACCTCTTTGGGAACTGCTTGCGTAGCACCCACAGACCTGGGGGCTGCAGGCTTTTCTGCTGCCTTCAGCCTCAATACTACGCTTTCCCACTAGGTGTCGCTCCAGGCACAAAAATGACCATACGTCTGGAGATGGTTCCCCCACCAAAGGAGCCAGCAGGGAAAGCTATGCCTTGTTCTAAAGCTCTTTGGGAACCGCTTGCGTAGCCCCACAGACCTGGGTGCTGCGGGCTTTCCTGCTGCCTTCAGCCTTGACATGACCATTTCCCACTTGGTGCCGCGCCAGGCAAAAAAAAAAGGCTATACGGCTGAAGATAGGTCCCCCGCCCAAGGAGCCAGCAGGAAAAACTAGGCCTTGTTCTAAAGCTATTTGGGAACCGCTTGCGTAGCCCCACAGAGCTGGGGGCTGCAAGCCTTTCTGCTGCCTTCAGCCTCGAAACCACCCTTTCCCACTTGGCGCCGCGCCAGGCACAAAAATGGCCATACAGCTGGAGATGGTTCCCCCTCCCAAAGACCCAGCAGGGAAAATTATGCCTTGTTCTAAAGCTCTTTGGGAACCGCTTGCGTAGCCCCACAGACCTGGGGGCTGCGGGCTTTCCTGCTGCCTTCAGCCTCCACACCACTCTTTCCCACTTGGCGTCGCGCCAGGCACAAAAATGGCTATACGGCTGGAGATGGGTCCCCCGCCCAAGGAGCCAACAGGGAAAACTAGGCCTTGTTTTAAAGCTCTTTGGGAACCGCTTGCGTAGCCCCAAAGACCTGGGGGCTACAGGTATTTCTGCTGCCTTCAGCCTCGACACCACCCTTTCCACTTGGCGCCGCGCCAGGCACAAAAATGGCCATATGGCTGGAGATGGTTCCCCCACCCAAGGAGCCAGCAAGGAAAACTATGCCTTGTTCTAAAGCTATTTGGGAACCGCTTGCGTAGCCCCACAGACCTGGGGGCTGCGGGCTTTCCTGCTGCCTTCAGCCTCGAAACCACCCTTTCCCACTTGGTGCCAAGCCAGGCACAAAAATGGCTATACGGCTGAAGATGGGTCCCCCGCCCAAGGAGCCAGCAGGGAAAAATATGCCGTGTTCTAAAGCTATTTGGGAACCGCTTGCGTAGCCCCACAGACCTGGGGGCTGCGGGCTTTCCTGCTGCCTTCAGCCTCGACACCACCCTTTCCCACTTGGCGCCGCGCCAGGAGCAAAAATGGCCATACGGCTGGAATTGGGTCCCCCACCCAAGGAGCCAGCAGGGAAAACTAGGCCTTGTTCTAAAGCTCTTTGGGAATCACTTGCGTAGCCCCACAGACGTGGGGGCTGCGGGCTTTCCTGCTGCCTTCAGCCTTGACATGACCATTTCCCACTTGGTGCCATGCCAGGCACAAAAATGGCTATACAGCTGAAGATAGGTCCCCCGCCCAAGGAGCCAGCAGGGAAAACTAGGCCTTGTTCTAAAGCTCTTTGGGAACCGCTTGCATAACCCCACAGACCTGGGGGCTGCGGGCTTTCCTGCTGCCTTCAGCCTCGACACCACCCTTTCCCACTTGGTGCCACGCCAGGCACAAAAACAGCCATACGGCTGGAGATGGGTCCCCCGCCCAAAGAGCCAGCAGGGAAAACTAGGCCTTGTTCTAAAGCTCTTAGGGAACCGCTTGCGTAGCCCCACAGACCTGGGGGCTGCGGGCTTTCCTGCTGCCTTCAGCCTCGAAACCACCCTTTCCCACTTGGTGCCAAGCCAGGCACAAAAATGGCTATACGGCTGAAGATGGGTCCCCCGCCCAAGGAGCCAGCAGGGAAAACTATGCCTTGTTCTAAAGCTCTTTGGGAACCGCTTGCGTAGCCCCACAGACCTGGGGGCTGCGGGCTTTCCTACTGCCTTCAGCCTCCAAAACGCCCTTTCCACTTGGCGCCGCGCCAGGCACTAAAATGGCCATACAGCTGGAGATGGTTTCCCCTCCCAAAGACCCAGCAGGCAAAAATAGGCCTTGTTCTAAAGCTCTTTGGGAACCGCTTGCGTAGCACCCACAGACCTGGGGGCTGCAGGCTTTCCTGCTGCCTTCAGCCTCAATACTACGCTTTCCCACTAGGTGTCGCGCCAGGCACAAAAATGGCCATATGGCTGGAGATGGGTCGCCAGCACAAGGAGCCAGCAGGGAAAACTATGCCTTCTTCTAAAGCTCTTTGGGAACCGCTTGCGTAGCCCCACAGACCTGGGGGCTACAGGTATTTCTGCTGCCTTCAGCCTCGACACCACCCTTTCCACTTGGCGCCGCGCCAGGCACAAAAATGGCCATATGGCTGGAGATGGTTCCCCCACCCAAGGAGCCAGCAGGGAAAACTATGCCTTGTTCTAAAGCTATTTGGGAACCGCTTGCGTAGCCCCACAGACCTGGGGGCTGCGGGCTTTCCTGCTGCCTTCAGCCTCGAAACCACCCTTTCCCACTTGGTGCCAAGCCAGGCACAAAAATGGCTATACGGCTGAAGATGGGTCCCCCGCCCAAGGAGCCAGCAGGGAAAACTATGCCGTGTTCTAAAGCTCTTTGGGAACCGCTTGCGTAGCCCCAAAGACCTGGGGGCTGCGGGCTTTCCTGCTGCCTTCAGCCTCGACACCACCCTTTCCCACTTGGCGCCGCGCCAGGAGCAAAAATGGCCATACGGCTGGAGATGGGTCCCCCACCCAAGGAGCCAGCAGGGCAAACTAGGCCTTGTTCTAAAGCTCTTTGGGAATCACTTGCGTAGCCCCACAGACCTGGGGGCTGCGGGCTTTCCTGCTGCCTTCTGCCTTGACATGACCATTTCCCACTTGGTGCCGCGCCAGGCAAAAAAACGGCTATACGGCTGAAGATAGGTCCCCCGCCCAAGGAGCCAGCAGGAAAAACTAGGCCTTCTTCTAAAGCTATTTGGGAACCGCTTGCGTAGCCCCACAGACCTGGGGGCTGCGGGCCTTTCTGCTGCCTTCATCCTCGAAACCACCCTTTCCCACTTGGCGCCGCGCCAGGCACAAAAATGGCCATACAGCTGGAGATGGTTCCCCCTCCCAAAGACCCAGTAGGCAAAAATAGGCCTTGTTCTAAAGCTCTTTGGGAACCGCTTGCGTAGCCCCACAGACCTGGGGGCTGCGGGCTTTCCTGCTGCCTTCAGCCTCGACACCACCCTTTCCCACTTGGTGCCACGCCAGGCACAAAAACAGCCATACGGCTGGAGATGGGTCCCCAGCCCAAAGAGCCAGCAGGGAAAACTATGCCTTGTTCTAAAGCTCTTTGGGAACCGCTTGCGTAGCTTCACAGACCTGGGGGCTGCGGGCTTTCCTGCTGCCTTCAGCCTCAATACTACGCTTTCCCACTAGGTGTCGCTCCAGGCCCAAAAATGGCTATACGGCTGGAGATGGTTCCCCCGCCCAAGGAGCCAGCAGGGAAAGCTATGCCTTGTTCTAAAGCTCTTTGGGAACCGCTTGCGTAGCCCCAAAGACCTGGGGGCTGCGGGCTTTCCTGCTGTCTTCAGCCTCGACACCACCCTTTCCCACTTGGTGCCACGCCAGGCACAAAAATAGCCATACGGCTGGAGATGGGTCCCCCGCCCAAAGAGCCAGCAGGGAAAACTAGGCCTTGTTCTAAAGCTTTTTGGGAATCACTTGCGTAGCCCCACAGACCTGGGGGCTGCGGGCTTTCCTGCTGCCTTCAGCCTTAACATGACCATTTCCCAATTGGTGCCGCGCCAGGCACAAAAATGGCCATACGGCTGGAGATGGGTCCCCCGCCGAAAAACCCAGAAGGGAAAACTATGCCTTATTCTAAAGCTCTTAGGGAACCGCTTGCGTAGCCCCACAGACCTGGGGGCTGCAGGCTTTCCTGCTGCCTTCAGCCTCAATACTACGCTTTCCCACTAGGTGTCGCTCCAGGCCCAAAAATGGCCATACGGCTGGAGATGGGTCCCCCGCCCAAGGAGCCAGCAGGGAAAACTATTCCTTATTCTAAAGCTCTTAGGGAACCGCTTGCGTAGCCCCACAGACCTGGGGGCTGCGAGCTTTCCTGCTGCCTTCAGCCTCGACACCACCCTTTCCCACTTGGCGCCGCGCCAGGAGCAATAATGGCCATACGGCTGGAGATGGGTCCCTCGCACAAGGAGCCAGCAGGGAAAACTAAGCCTTGTTCTAAAGCTCTTACGGAACCTCTTGCGTAGCCCCACAGACCTGGGGGCTCCGGGCTTTCCTGCTGCCTTCTGCCTTGACATGACCCTTTGCCACTTGGCGCAGCGCTAGCTACAAAAATGGCCATACGGCTGGAGATGGGTCCCACGCCCAAAGAGCCAGCAGGGAAAACTATGCCTTGTTCTAAAGCTCTTTGGGAACCGCTTGTGTAGCCCCACAGACCTGGGGTCTGCGGGCTTTCCTGCTCCCTTCAGTCTCGACATAACCGTTTCCCACTTGGTGCCACGCCAGGCACAAAAACAGCCATACGGCTGGAGATGGGTCCCCCGCCCAAGGGGCCAGCAGGGAAAACTGTGTCTTGTTCTAAAGCTCTTTGGGAACCGCTTGCGTAGCCCCACAGACCTTGGGGCTGCGGGCTTTCCTGCTGCCTTCAGCCTCCACACCACTCTTTCCCACTTGGCGTCGCGCCAGGCACAAAAATGGCTATACGGCTTTAGATGGGTCCCCCGCCCAAAGACCCTGAAGGGAAAACTATGCCTTGTTCTAAAGCTCTTTGGGAACCGCTTGCGTAGCCCTAAAGACCTGGGGGCTGCGGGCTTTCCTGCTGCCTTCAGCCTCCACACCACCCTTTCCCACTTGGCGTAGCACTAGGCACAAAAATGGCTATACAGCTGGAGATGGGTCTCCCGCCCAAGGAGCCAGCAGGGAAAACTAGGCCTTGTTCTAAAGCTCTTTGGGAACCACTTGCGTAGCCCCAAAGACCTGGGGGCTGCGGGCTTTCCTGCTGCCTTCAGCCTCCACACAAATCTTTCCCACTTGGCGTCGCGCCAGGCACAAAAATGGCTCTACGGCTTGAGATGGGTCCCCCGCCCAAAGACCCTGAAGGGAAAACTATGCCTTGTTCTAAAGCTCTTTGGGAACCACTTGCGTAGCCCCAAAGACCTGGGGGCTGCAGGCTTTTCTGCTGCCTTCAGCCTCCACACCACCCTTTCCCACTTGGTGCCACGCCAGGCACAAAAAGGGCCATACGGCTAGAGATGGGTCCCCCGCCCAAAGAGCCAGCAGGGAAAACTATGTCTTGTTCTAAAGCTCTTTGGGAACCGCTTGCGTAGCCCCACAGACCTGGGGGCTGCGGGCTTTCCTGCTGCCTTCAGCCTCCACACCACTCTTTCCCACTTGGCGTCGCGCCAGGCACAAAAATGGCTATACGGCTTGAGATGGGTCCCCCGCCCAAAGACCCTGAAGGGAAAACTAGGCCTTGTTCTAAAGCTCTTTGGGAACCGCTTGCGTAGCCCCAAAGACATGGGGGCTACAGGTATTTCTGCTGCCTTCAGCCACGACACCACCCTTTCCACTTGGCGCCGCACCAGGCACAAAAATGGCCATATGGCTGGAGATGGGTCCCCCGCCCAAAGAGGCACCAGGGAAAACTAGGCCTTCTTCTAAAGCTCTTTGGGAACCGCTTGCGTAGCCCCACAGACCTGGGGGCTGCGGGCTTTCCTGCTGCCTTCAGCCTCGACACCACCCTTTCCCACTTGGCGCCGCACCAGGCACAAAAATGGCCATACGGCTGGAGATGTGTCCCCCACCCAAGGAGCCAGCAGGGAAAACTAGGCCTTGTTCTAAAGCTCTTTGGGAATCACTTGCGTAGCCCCACAGACATGGGGGCTGCGGGCTTTCCTGCTGCCTTCAGCCTTGACATGACCATTTCCCACTTGCTGCCGCGCCAGGCACAAAAATGGCTATACGGCTGAAGATAGGTCCCCCGCCCAAGGAGTCAGCAGGAAAAACTAGGCCTTGTTCTAAAGCTCTTTGGGAACCGCTTGCGTAGCCCCAAAGACCTGGGGGCTGCAGGCTTTTCTGCTGCCTTCAGCCTCAAAACCGCCCTTTCCACTTGGCGCCGCGCCAGGCACAAAAATGGCCATACGGCTGGAGATGGGTCCCCCGCCCAAAGACCCAGAAGGGAAAACTATGCCTTGTTCTAAAGCTCTTTGGGAACCACTTGCGTAGCCCCAAAGACCTGGGGGCTGCAGGCTTTTCTGCTGCCTTCAGCCTCCACACCACCCTTTCCCACTTGGCGTCGCGCCAGGCACAAAAATGGCTATACGGCTTTAGATGGGTCCCCCGCCCAAAGACCCTGAAGGGAAAACTATGCCTTGTTCTAAAGCTCTTTGGGAACCGCTTGCGTAGCCCTAAAGACCTGGGGGCTGCGGGCTTTCCTGCTGCCTTCAGCCTCCACACCACCCTTTCCCACTTGGCGTAGCACTAGGCACAAAAATGGCTATACGGCTGGAGATGGGTCTCCCGCCCAAGGAGCCAGCAGGGAAAACTAGGCCTTGTTCTAAAGCTCTTTGGGAACCACTTGCGTAGCCCCAAAGACCTGGGGGCTGCAGGCTTTTCTGCTGCCTTCAGCCTCCACACCACCCTTTCCCACTTGGTGCCACGCCAGGCACAAAAATGGCCATACGGCTAGAGATGGGTCCCCCGCCCAAAGAGCCAGCAGGGAAAACTAGGCCTTGTTCTAAAGCTCTTTGGGAACCGCTTGCGTAGCCCCACAGACCTGGGGGCTGCGGGCTTTCCTGCTGCCTTCAGCCTCCACACAACTCTTTCCCACTTGGCGTCGCGCCAGGCACAAAAATGGCTCTACGGCTTGAGATGGGTCCCCCGCCCAAAGACCCTGAAGGGAAAACTATGCCTTGTTCTAAAGCTCTTTGGGAACCACTTGCGTAGCCCCAAAGACCTGGGGGCTGCAGGCTTTTCTGCTGCCTTCAGCCTCCACACCACCCTTTCCCACTTGGTGCCACGCCAGGCACAAAAAGGGCCATACGGCTAGAGATGGGTCCCCCGCCCAAAGAGCCAGCAGGGAAAACTATGTCTTGTTCTAAAGCTCTTTGGGAACCGCTTGCGTAGCCCCACAGACCTGGGGGCTGCGGGCTTTCCTGCTGCCTTCAGCCTCCACACCACTCTTTCCCACTTGGCGTCGCGCCAGGCACAAAAATGGCTATACGGCTTGAGATGGGTCCCCCGCCCAAAGACCCTGAAGGGAAAACTAGGCCTTGTTCTAAAGCTCTTTGGGAACCGCTTGCGTAGCCCCAAAGACATGGGGGCTACAGGTATTTCTGCTGCCTTCAGCCACGACACCACCCTTTCCACTTGGCGCCGCACCAGGCACAAAAATGGCCATATGGCTGGAGATGGGTCCCCCGCCCAAAGAGGCACCAGGGAAAACTAGGCCTTCTTCTAAAGCTCTTTGGGAACCGCTTGCGTAGCCCCACAGACCTGGGGGCTGCGGGCTTTCCTGCTGCCTTCAGCCTCGACACCACCCTTTCCCACTTGGCGCCGCACCAGGCACAAAAATGGCCATACGGCTGGAGATGTGTCCCCCACCCAAGGAGCCAGCAGGGAAAACTAGGCCTTGTTCTAAAGCTCTTTGGGAATCACTTGCGTAGCCCCACAGACATGGGGGCTGCGGACTTTCCTGCTGCCTTCAGCCTTGACATGACCATTTCCCACTTGCTGCCGCGCCAGGCACAAAAATGGCTATACGGCTGAAGATAGGTCCCCCGCCCAAGGAGTCAGCAGGAAAAACTAGGCCTTGTTCTAAAGCTCTTTGGGAACCGCTTGCGTAGCCCCAAAGACCTGGGGGCTGCAGGCTTTTCTGCTGCCTTCAGCCTCAAAACCGCCCTTTCCACTTGGCGCCGCGCCAGGCACAAAAATGGCCATACGGCTGGAGATGGGTCCCCCGCCCAAAGACCCAGAAGGGAAAACTATGCCTTGTTCTAAAGCTCTTTGGGAACCACTTGCGTAGCCCCAAAGACCTGGGGGCTGCAGGCTTTTCTGCTGCCTTCAGCCTCCACACCACCCTTTCCCACTTGGCGTCGCGCCAGGCACAAAAATGGCTATACGGCTTTAGATGGCTCCCCCGCCCAAAGACCCTGAAGGGAAAACTATGCCTTGTTCTAAAGCTCTTTGGGAACCGCTTGCGTAGCCCTAAAGACCTGGGGGCTGCGGGCTTTCCTGCTGCCTTCAGACTCCACACCACCCTTTCCCACTTGGCGTAGCACTAGGCACAAAAATGGCTATACGGCTGGAGATGGGTCTCCCGCCCAAGGAGCCAGCAGGGAAAACTAGGCCTTGTTCTAAAGCTCTTTGGGAACCACTTGCGTAGCCCCAAAGACCTGGGGGCTGCAGGCTTTTCTGCTGCCTTCAGCCTCCACACCACCCTTTCCCACTTGGTGCCACGCCAGGCACAAAAATGGCCATACGGCTAGAGATGGGTCCCCCGCCCAAAGAGCCAGCAGGGAAAACTAGGCCTTGTTCTAAAGCTCTTTGGGAACCGCTTGCGTAGCCCCACAGACCTGGGGGCTGCGGGCTTTCCTGCTGCCTTCAGCCTCCACACAACTCTTTCCCACTTGGCGTCGCGCCAGGCACAAAAATGGCTCTACGGCTTGAGATGGGTCCCCCGCCCAAAGACCCTGAAGGGAAAACTATGCCTTGTTCTAAAGCTCTTTGGGAACCACTTGCGTAGCCCCAAAGACCTGGGGGCTGCAGGCTTTTCTGCTGCCTTCAGCCTCCACACCACCCTTTCCCACTTGGTGCCACGCCAGGCACAAAAAGGGCCATACGGCTAGAGATGGGTCCCCCGCCCAAAGAGCCAGCAGGGAAAACTATGTCTTGTTCTAAAGCTCTTTGGGAACCGCTTGCGTAGCCCCACAGACCTGGGGGCTGCGGGCTTTCCTGCTGCCTTCAGCCTCCACACCACTCTTTCCCACTTGGCGTCGCGCCAGGCACAAAAATGGCTATACGGCTTGAGATGGGTCCCCCGCCCAAAGACCCTGAAGGGAAAACTAGGCCTTGTTCTAAAGCTCTTTGGGAACCGCTTGCGTAGCCCCAAAGACATGGGGGCTACAGGTATTTCTGCTGCCTTCAGCCACGACACCACCCTTTCCACTTGGCGCCGCACCAGGCACAAAAATGGCCATATGGCTGGAGATGGGTCCCCCGCCCAAAGAGGCACCAGGGAAAACTAGGCCTTCTTCTAAAGCTCTTTGGGAACCGCTTGCGTAGCCCCACAGACCTGGGGGCTGCGGGCTTTCCTGCTGCCTTCAGCCTCGACACCACCCTTTCCCACTTGGCGCCGCACCAGGCACAAAAATGGCCATACGGCTGGAGATGTGTCCCCCACCCAAGGAGCCAGCAGGGAAAACTAGGCCTTGTTCTAAAGCTCTTTGGGAATCACTTGCGTAGCCCCACAGACATGGGGGCTGCGGACTTTCCTGCTGCCTTCAGCCTTGACATGACCATTTCCCACTTGCTGCCGCGCCAGGCACAAAAATGGCTATACGGCTGAAGATAGGTCCCCCGCCCAAGGAGCCAGCAGGAAAAACTAGGCCTTGTTCTAAAGCTCTTTGGGAACCTCTTGCGTAGCCCCACAGACCTGGGGGCTGCGGGCCTTTCTGCTGCCTTCAGCCTCGAAACCACCCTTTCCCACTTGGCGCCGCTCCAGGCCCAAAAATGGCCATACAGCTGGAGATGGTTCCCCCTCCCAAAGACCCAGTAGGCAAAAATAGACCTTGTTCTAAAGCTCTTTGGGAACCGCTTGCGTAGCCCCAAAGACCTGGGGGCTGCAGGCTTTTCTGCTGCCTTCAGCCTCAAAACCGCCCTTTCCACTTGGCGCCGCGCCAGGCACAAAAATGGCCATACGGCTGGAGATGGGTCCCCCGCCCAAAGACCCAGAAGGGAAAACTATGCCTTGTTCTAAAGCTCTTTGGGAACCGCTTGCGTAGCACCCACAGACCTGGGGGCTGCAGGCTTTCCTGCTGCCTTCAGCCTCAATCCTACGCTTTCCCACTAGGTGTCACTCGAAGCCCAAAAATGGCCATACGGCTGGAGATGGGTCCCCCGCCCAAGGAACAAGCAGGGAAAATTATGCCTTGTTCTAAAGCTCTTAGGGAACCGCTTGCGTAGCCCCACAGACCTGGGGGCTGCGGGCTTTCCTGCTGCCTTCAGCCTCGACATCACCCTTTCCCACTTGGCGCCGCGCCAGGATCAATAATGGCCATACGGCTGGAGATGGGTCCCCCGCACAAGGAGCCAGCAGGGAAAACTAAGCCTTGTTCTAAAGCTCTTAGGGAACCTCTTGCGTAGCCCCACAGACCTGGGGGCTGCGGGCCTTCCTGCTGCGTTCAGCCTCGACACCACCCTTTCCCACTTGGCGCCGCACCAGGCACAAAAATGGCTATACGTCTGGAGAATCGTCCCCCGCCCAAGGAGCCAGCAGGGAAAACTAGGCCTTGTTCTAAAGCTCTTTGGGAACCGCTTGCGTAGCCCCACAGACCTGGGGGCTGCGGGCTTTCCTGCTGCCTTCTGCCTTGACATGACCCTTTGCCACTTGGCGCCGCGCTAGCTACAAAAATGGCCATACGGCTGGACATGGGTCCCACGCCCAAAGATCCAGCAGGGAAAACTATGCCTTGTTCTAAAGCTCTTTAGGAACCGCTTGCGTAGCCCCACAGTCCTGGGGTCTGCGGGCTTTCCTCCTCCCTTCAGCCTCGACATAACCGTTTCCCACTTGGTGCCGCGCCAGGCACAAAAATGGCCATATGGCTGGAAATGGGTCACCCGCCCAAGGAGCCAGCAGGGAAAACTAGGCCTTGTTCTAAAGCTATTTGGGAATCGCTTGCGTAGCACCAAAGACCTGGGGGCTGCAGGCTTTTCTGCTGCCTTCAGCCTCAAAACCGCCCTTTCCACTTGGCGCCGCGCCAGGCACAAAAATGGCCATACGGCTGCAGATGGGTCCCCCGCCCAAAGACCCTGAATGGAAAACTATGCCTTGTTCTAAAGCTCTTAGGGAACCGCTTGCGTAGCACCCACAGACCTGGGGGCTGCAGGCTTTCCTGCTGCCTTCAACGTCAATACTACGCTTTCCCACTAGGTGTTGCTCCAAGCCCAAAAATGGCCATACAGCTGGAGAAGGGTCCCCCGCCCAAGGAACCAGCAGGGAAAACTATGCCTTGTTCTAAAGCTCTTTGGGAACCTCTTGCGTAGCCCCACAGACCTGGGGCTGCGAGCTTTCCTGCTGCCTTCAGCCTCGACACCACCCTTTCCCACTTGGCGCCGCGCCAGGCCCAAAAATGGCCATACGGCTGGAGATGGGTCCCCCGCCCAAGGGGCCAGCAGGGAAAACTATGTCTTGTTCTAAAGCTCTTTGAGAACCGCTTGCGTAGCCCCACACACCTGGGGGCTGCAGGCTTTTCTGCTGCCTTCAGCCCCAAAACCGCCCTTTCCACTTGGCGCCGCGCCAGGCACTAAAATGGCCATACAGCTGGAGATGGGTACCCCGCCGAAAGACCCTGAAGGGAAAACTAGGCCTTGTTCTAAAGCTCTTTGGGAACCGCTTGCGTAGCACTCACAGACCTGGGGGCTGCAGGCTTTCCTGCTGCCTTCAGCCTCAATACTACGCTTTCCCACTAGGTGTCGCTCCAGGCCGAAAAATGGCCATACGGCTGGAGATGGTTCCCCCGCCCAAGGAACCAGAAGGGAAAACTATGCCTTGTTCTAAAGCTCTTAGGGAACCGCTTGCGTAGCCCCACAGACCTGGGGGCTGCGGGCTTTCCTGCTGCCTTCAGCCTCGACACAACCCTTTCCCACTTGGCGCCGCGCCAGGCACAAAAATGGCCATACGGCTGGAGATGGTTCCCCCACCCATGGAGCCAGCAGGGAAAGCTATGCCTTGTTCTAAAGCTCTTTGGGAACCGCTTGCGTAGCCCCACAGACCTGGGGGCTGCGGGCTTTCCTGCTGCCTTCAGTCTCGACACCACCCTTTCCCATTTGGTGCCATGCCAGGCACAAAAATAGCCATACGGCTGGAGATGGGTCCCCCGCCCAAAGAGCCAGCAGGGAAAACTATGTCTTGTTCTAAAGCTCTTTGGGAACCGCTTGCGTAGCCCCACAGACCTGGGGGCTGCGGGCTATCCTGCTGCCTTCAGCCTCCACACCACTCTTTCCCACTTGGCGTCGCGCCAGGCACAAAAATGGCTATACGGCTGGAGATGGGTCCCCCGCCCAAAGACCCTGAAGGGAAAACTACGCTTTGTTCTAAAGCTCTTTGGGATCCGCTTGCGTAGCCCCAAAGACCTGGGGGCTACAGGTATTTCTGCTGCCTTCAGCCTCGACACCAACCTTTCCACTTGGCGCCACGCCAGGCACAAAAATGGCCATATGGCTGGAGATGGGTCCCCCGCCCAAAGAGCCAGCAGGGAAAACTATGCCTTCTTCTAAAGCTCTTTGGGAACCGCTTGCGTAGACCCACAGACCTGGGGGCTGCGGGCTTTCCTGCTGCCTTCAGCCTCGACACCACCCTTTCCCACTTGGTGCCACGCCAGGCACAAAAATGGCTATACGGCTGAAGATGGGTCCCCCGCCCAAGGAGCCAGCAGGGAAAAATATGCCTTGTTCTAAAGCTCTTTGGGAACCCCTTGCGTAGCCCCACAGACCTGGGGGCTGCGGGCTTTCCTGCTGCCTTCAGCCTCGACACCACCCTTTCCCACTTGGCGCCGCGCCAGGAGCAAAAATGGCCATACGGCTGGAATGGGTCCCCCACCCAAGGAGCCAGCAGGGAAAACTATGCCTTGTTCTAAAGCTCTTTGGGAATCACTTGTGTAGCCCCACAGACCTGGGGGCTGCGGGCTTTCCTGCTGCCTTCAGCCTTGACATGACCGTTTCCCACTTTGTGCCGCGCCAGGCACAAAAATGGCTATACGGCTGAAGATAGGGCCCCCGCCCAAGGAGCCAGCAGGAAAAACCAGGCCTTGTTCTAAAGCTATTTGGGAACCTCTTGCGTAGCCCCACAGACCTGGGGGCTGCGGGCCTTTCTGCTGTCTTCAGCCTCGAAACCACCCTTTCCCACTTGGCGCCGCGCCAGGCACAAAAATGGCCATACAGCTGGAGATGGTTTCCCCTCCCAAAGACCCAGTAGGCAAAAATAGGCCTTATTCTAAAGCTCTTTGGGAACCTCTTGCGTAGCCCCACAGACCTGGGGGCTGCGGGCTTTCCTGCTGCCTTCAGCCTCGACAACACCCTTTCCCACTTGGTGCCACGCCAGGCACAAAAATGGCTATACGGCTGGAGATGTGTCTCGCGCCCAAGGAGCCAGCAGGGAAAACTAGGCCTTGTTCTAAAGCTCTTTGGGAACCGCTTGCATAGCCCCACAGACCTGGGGGCTGCGGGCTTTCCTGCTGCCTTCAGCCTCCACACCACCCTTTCCCACTTGGTGCCACGCCAGGCACAAAAACAGCCATACGGCTGGAGATGGGTCCCCCGCCCAAGGGGCCAGCAGGGAAAACTATGTCTTGTTCTAAAGCTCTTTGAGAACCGCTTGCGTAGCCCCACAGACCTGGGGGCTGCGGGCTTTCCTGCTGCCTTCAGCCTTGACATGACCATTTCCCACTTGGTGGAGCGCCAGGCACAGAAATGGCTATACGGCTGAAGATAGGTGCCCCGCCCAAGGAGCCAGCAGGAAAAACTAGGCCTTGTTCTAAAGCTCTTAGGGAACCGCTTGCGTAGCCCCACAGACCTGGGGACTGTGGGCTTTCCTGCTGCCTTCAGCCTGGACAGCACCCTTTCCCACTAGGTGTCGCTCCAGGCCCAAAAATGGCCATACAGCTGGAGAAGGGTCCCCCGCCCAAGGAACCAGCAGGGAAAACTATGCCTTGTTCTAAAGCTGTTTGGGAAACGCTTGCGTAACCCCACAGACCTGGGGCTGCGAGCTTTCCTGCTGCCTTCAGCCTCGACACCACCCTTTCCCACTTGGCGCCGCGCCAGGCCCAAAAATGGCCATACGGCTGGAGATGGGTCCCCCGCCCAAGGAACCAGCAGGGAAAACTATGCCTTGTTCTAAAGCTCTTTGGGAACCGCTTGCGTAGCCCCACAGACCTGGGGGCTGCGGGCTTTCCTGCTGCCTTCAGCCTAAAAAACACCCTTTCCCACTTGGCGCCGCACCAAGCACAAAAATCGCCATACGGCTGGAGATGGGTCCCCCACCCAAGGAGCCAGCAGGGAAAAATATGCCTTGTTCTAAAGCTCTTTGGGAACCGCTTTCGTAGCCCCACAGACCTGGGGGCTGCGGGCTTTCCAGCTGCCTTCAGCCTCGACACCACCCTTTCCCACTTCGTACCACGCCAGGCACAAAAACAGCCATACGGCTGGAGATGGGTCCCCCGCAAAAGGAGCCAGCAGAAAAAACTAGGACTTCTTCTAAAGCTCTTTGAGAACCTCTTGCGTAGCCCCACAGACCTGGGGGCTGCAGGTTTTTCTGCTGCCTTCAGCCTCGACACCACCCTTTCCCACTTGGCGCCGCGCCAGGTACAAAAATGGCCATACAGCTGGAGATCGTTCCCCCGCCCAAAGAGCCAGCAGGGAAAACTATGCCTTGTTCTAAAG